>NC_088388.1:32157500-32805000 GCF_037993035.2 Macaca fascicularis
GAAGAAAAAGGAGTGCCCTCTAAAGATTTTTTTAAGATTAGGAAACAAAAAGAAGGCAGAAGGAGCCAAATTAAGACTGCGAGGTGAATGTCTAATGGTTTCCCATAGAAACTCTTGCAAAGTTGCCTTTGCTTGATGAGAGGAATGAACTTGTGGTGGTGAAGAAGGACTCTCCGGTAAAGCTTTCACAGGTATTTTTCTGCTAAAGCTTTGGCGAACTTTCTCAAAACTCTCATAATAAGCAGATGTTATCATTCTCTGACCCTCCAGAAAGTCAATAAGCAAACTGCCTTGAGCATCACAAAAAAACGTTGCCATGACCTTTGCTCTTGACCAGTCTGCTTTTGCTTTTGCTTTGTCTGGACTACTTCCACCTCTTGCTAGCCATTGCTTTGATTATGCTTTGTCTTCAGGATTGTACTGGTGAAGCCATGTTTCATCCTCTGTTACAATTCTTCCAATTCTTTTTATTTTCCCCCCCAAGACAGAGCCTCACTCTGTCACCAAGGCTGGAATGCACCAGCATGATCACAGCTCAAGGCAGCCTCAACCTCCTGGGCTCAGGCAATCCTCCTGCCTCAGCCTGCAGATTAGCTGAGACCACAGGCAAATGCCACCATGCCCAGCTAGCTTTTTATTATTTGTAGAGACAGCATCTCACTATGTTGCCCAGGCTGATCTCAAACTCCTGGGCTGAAGCAATTCTCCTGCCTTGGCCTCCCAAAGTGCTGGAATCACAGGCATGAGCCACTGCACTCAGCCTTCTGTTACAATTCTTCAAAGAATGACTTTAGAATCTGGATCTCATTTGTATAAAACTTCCACTGAAAGCTCTGCTCTTACCTGCAGTTGACCTGGGTGCAACAATTTTGGCACCCATTGAGTAGAAAGTTTGTTCAGCTTTAATTTTTCAGTCAGATTTGTGTAAGCTGAGCAAAATGAGAAGTCTACGGTGTTGGCTACTGTTTCTGCTGTTAATCATCAGTCCTCTTCAATGAGGGCACGAATAAGATTAATTTTTCCTCACAGATTAACGTGAATGCTCCGCCACTGCAAGTTTCATCTTTACTGTCACCTCATTCCTTCTTAAAACCAGTTATCCATTTATAAACTGCTGATTTCTATGAGGCATTGTCCCCATAAACTTTTCATAAAACATCAAGGATTTCACCATCCCTCCACCCAAGCTTCACCATAAATTTGATGTGTGTTCTTGCCTCAATTTTAGAATAATTCATGTTGCTCTCATAGGGACTTTTTTCAAATTGACATCCTAACCCTTTTAGTGTCTCAAACTAGATCCTGTTGAAACATGTTACAAGTTAGTATGAATTTATTTTTGTGCAAAAAAGTTAAAATCTATGCATGGTTTTTTTATATACACATTTCCCATGAACTTTCTGAAGTCCTCTCATATTTTCACATGTAATAAAAGGCCAAACCAGCAAAGAAATGGTTTCAACACCACACACAGATAAATCAATCGCATTTACATCATTCAACTAGCACTTCTTGTGTACTTAATATAGGCCAGGTACATGGGGAACCAAATCAATGGATTTAAGACATGCTCAGCCATCCAGAAGCCTATACAATTGGTAGGGGCTATGATCACATACACAATAGCCATAGGGGCACTGCCATTTTGTGTGATACACCATTGAGTTGTTAACACTTAAAAACTTTAAAAAGTCATACGCCTTTCTTTTTCTTCTTTTTCATGGCAACATCCACTGACTATACCTCATGATCTATTGTATACATGCCATATGTTGTAAATTCTACTCAGAAAGGAGGGAGCATGGGGAGGGTGAAAAAGACATCTTACAGTTGATCAAAATATAAGGACTGCCATCTCATTTTTAAAAGAAAAACACAATCTCTAAGAAGAAAGGAAGAAAGAAAGGAAGGAAGAAAGGAGGGAAGAAGGGAGGGAGGGAGAGAGGGGAGGGAGGGAGAGAGGGGAGGGAGGGGAGGGAGGGAGGGAGAGAGGGGAGGGAGGGAGGGAGGGAGGGGAGGGAGGGAGGGAGAGAGGGGAGGGAGGGAGAGAGGGGAGGGAGGGAGGGAGAGAGGGGAGGGAGGGAGGGAGGGAGGGGAGGGGGGGAGGGAGGGAGGGAGAGAGGGGAGGGAGGGAGAGAGGGGAGGGAGGGAGGGAGAGAGGGGAGGGAGGGAGGGAGGGAGGGGAGGGAGGGAGAGAGGGGAGGGAGGGGGGGAGGGAGGGAGGGAGGGGGGGAGGGAGGGAGAGAGGGGAGGGAGGGAGGGAGAGAGGGGAGGGAGGGAGGGAGAGAGGGGAGGGAGGGAGAGAGGGGAGGGAGGGAGGGAGAGAGGGGAGGGAGGGAGGGATGGAGGGAGAGAGAGGAGGGAGTCCATTCAGCTAAGGAGAGTCTCAAGGAGGAAGTAGCTTCTGAGGAAGACCTAGAAGGATACAAGATTTCTAGCAGAGGAGTACGTGTGAGGGAGCACTTCTGGTACAGCAGTGGACCAAGAAAAGTGACAAAGGGGAAAGAAAGTGCAAGACATGCCCTAGAAACTAAGAATACAATGTACTGGGGAAGGAATACACAGGGCAGTGGTTGTTTATCACATGTGTTCCCTAGAGTCACCTTGGGATGCTTATAAACCATCCTGTGCCCCACTCCCAGGGATTCCAATTCAAGAGATCGAAAGAGTGGATCCTGGGGATCCACAGGTATACGCGGATCTTGGATGACACTTGCAGAATCAGTAGTAAAGGGGCATGGAGACAGACCTGGCAGGAAAGGAGGCCAAGCTTGGCCACAGGACATAGACTTCATGGGGGAGGGATAGCACAAACAAGTGCCATGCAATTGCCATGAGGAGAATTATACTTGAAGGGGGTGATTCTCAAAGTGTGGTCCCCAGACCAGTAGCAGCAGCATCACCTAGAAACGTGTTAGGAAATGCAAATTCTCAAATCCCACCTCAAATCCACTCAATCAACTCTTGGTGGCAGGGGAACCATGAGGGGATCCAGCAATCTATGTTTTAACAAACCCTCCAGTAATTGTGATGTCTACACGTGTTTGAGAAGCACCACTCTGAGTTCACACTGGTATTGATGTATCATGGCCAAAATTCTATTAAAACTCCCACCAACTCCATCAATAATCTGCATTATTATTGATGATGTTGTTATTCAGCCCTTCCTTCCTCAAAACATGGAGAAGAGACTTAAACCAGTATGTATTTGAATTACTTATTCATCTGTTTTATAAATCACTAACATTTAATGTTTGACCAAGGTTCTGTAAACGTATTAAAAGGAAAGTGCTAAGTCAGTACTTCTCAAACTTTAACGTGCATACAAATCACCTGGAGATCTTGTTAAAATGCAGGTCCACATCTGTAAGTTCTGAGATAGGGCCTAGGATTCTGCATTCTAACAAGCTCTCAGGTAGTGATGCTACGCAGCTGGCCTACGGCCCATACTGTGGGAAGAAAGAAATTGCATGGCTCTAGAAATCTAAAAGCTCCTGTCATGGGACACCATCTTCCCACCAGCTGGGCTTTCCTCTCCGATCTGCCCAGCCCCACCCCATAATCTACTGTCACAGCCCCAGTGCACACACTTCCCACCCCTACCCACCCATCCCCCTTTCTCCTAATTAGCCTCTGAGTCAATACTTGCATCAGGGCAATCTTCCTCTCCATCCCCTGAGCGAGAAGAGCTGGGAAGCAGGGCTTTCTGTGCCTGTGATGACAGTGGAGGGAATTAATGCACTTCCCCAAGCACTCTCCTTGTGCCTCCAGAGAGACTTTTCCAGGTGGGAGGATCCAGCTCATTTGTTTGCAGAGCTAACTATCCATTATTTAAAACGTAAACTTATTATCTTTAGCTTCATTTGAAGCTGCAAATCAATAGGCATTCCTCAGGGCTGGAGGGACCCCTGTCACCCTCCCACGGGTTCCATCCATCAAGAACAGTCAAAATCCCAGCTGGGACCACTGCATTAACTCAATGAAAAAATGTGATGATTGCAGACAGTACATCCCTAACAGGTGGGAATCGAAGTTTCATCTTGCTATATACCACACCCATCATCTGCTCATCAAATATTTCGTGGTTATGAAATGTTTATGCTAACAAAACTGCAGAGTTGCAGCTCCAGACTTAGCTGTATTTATTAACTATGGCCATCAAGATTCAGCTTCTTTGACTTCAGGGTTCATTCTCTGAACTTCCCTGCTGGGTGGTTCAGTCCCCACTCTCTTCACCTCTCCCTAAAATGGTAGTTCTTATGTTAGGCTGTTTTATGAAAACCCATACAACTTCTTCAGAACAGCTCAACTAAAATTAATAAAATAGTTCTGGCTGGGCACAGTGGCTCACGCCTGTAATCCTAACACGTTGGGAGACCAAGGTGGGTGGATCACTTGGGCCCAGGAGTTCAAGACCAGCCTGAGCCACATAGTGAGTCCTTGTCTCTATGAAAAATAAAAATAATACAAGCGTGGTGAATTGTGCCTGTAGTCCCAGCTACTCAGGAAGCGGGAGGGTCACTTGAGCCTGACAGGTCAAGGTTGCAGCGAGCTAGGACGGTGCACTGCACCCCAGCCTGGGCAACAGAGTAAGATCCTGCCTCCAAAAAGAGAGAAAAAAAAAAAAACTTTGAGATACAAACCAAGATTCTTAACATTTCAGCTTGATGTGTGGGAAGTAGCTTTGCCACTGCTCCTTCTGTGCACAAGATCATAAAATGATGAGTTAATCACTAGGGGATATTTACCACAAATAGTGTCAGATGATGTACTGTAAAATTTATGCAGCTAAAAGCTCCAGTGTACAATATAATCTAAAGAGATGGCTCAGATGTTCCGGACTTATTGGGCCAGTGCCACTGTTAATTACAAGGAAGCTTAATATTATAATAGGGTCTCTTTGAACACTTCCTGCTAAAAAAAATAAAGCTATTCACATTTACATATATTTTTTAAGACAGTCTTGCTCTGTCACCCAGGCTGGAGTGTAGTGGCACGATCTCGGTTCACTGCAACCTCCACCTCCTGGGTTCAAACGATTCTCCCACATCAGCCTCCCGAGTAGCTAGGGTTACAAGCGTGTGCCACCATGCCCAGCTAATTTTTGTATTTTTTAGTAGAGAGGGGGGTTTCACTATGTTTGCCATGCTGGTCTCGAACTCCTGACCTCAAGTCATCCGCCCACCTCGGCCTCCCAAAGTGCTGAGATTACAGGTGTAAGCCACTGTACTCAACCCATATTATATTTAACGCGTACACTCAAAAAAGGAGAAAGAAAAGATAGCACTATTCTGATGACTCTGATGAAGGCCCAGGGGGGAAATCCCAAAGAATAATAAATCAGACTACAAGGAAAGATGAGGGAAAACAGACCAAGAATAGAAACACTTTGTGCCTACAAAATGGATCTAAGAACCACCAACATATCCATAGTGTAAGCAGAAACCATCAAGTATAAAGATCGGCTGATAAAAATGTCAAGGTATCATTATAATTAGAGAGCTATCCACCAGGCTCATTACTCAATTCTCACAAAGCTCGCCACTCAACACCAAAGCGAAAATCTTCTTTTTTGTTAGCCATTTTATTTCTAAGTTGAGAGGAAAATGTAAAGGAAAATCATAAAGAAATGTAGGGAAGCCGGGCACGGTGGCTCATGCCTGTAATCCCAGCACTTTGGGAGGCTGAGGCAGGTGAATTACTTGAGGTCAGGAGTTCGAGACCAGCCTGGCCAACAAGATGAAACCAAGCTACTAAAAATATGAAAATTAGCCGGGCACAGTGGCATGCACCTGTGGTCCCAGCTACTCGGGGGTGCTGAGGCAGGAGAATCGCTGGAGCCAGGGAGGCAGAGGTTGCAGTGAGCCAAGATTACGCCACCACACTCCAGCCTGAGCGACAGAGCCAGACCCTATCTCAAACAAACAAAAAAAAGAAAAGCTAGGAATGCAACATACTGAGATAAAGAGGGACTGGCCAGAACAGCCCAGGCTCTATTCCAGTTCCACCCCTAGAAATAGGATGTCCTTCAGTGCTTTAGCCCAGCAAGGCACATTGCACTGGGATATAAAATCTTGGTCAGGTTGCTTTCTGGGTTCCCTCAGCTGCCATCCAAGTGGGTTATACACAGTAAGACCCCATCCACCCCAGGTAACTTTCCTGAACTACAGAAGAATGGTTTGCGATAAATCCTAGGCTCCTAGGATTCATCCAGTGGGACATCCAGTGGTCCCTCGCTGCCTATTTGTAAGGAATAAATCCACCTCATGAAACTTGTTTGTTACAAGGCAAGGTTGTTACTTTGGGGTGTTCTATCTCACGAATTCAGACTAGGTGGTGACCAGTGTGCAGAGTGAACCTGCTTCACACAGACCCAGACACAGGAGAGCCCCAAAGCCGATTAAATTTTCCAAGAGGACAGGGCCTTGTCCGCCATTTCCACTAGCATACTTACCTCCCAGTGCCCAGAGCCCATGCCAGGCCTCTGGTATCAATTCAATGTCTCCAAAGAAACAAGTGAAAGATTCCACAGGCTTCTCAGCATATGAACCACAGAGAGTAATCAATCTGTGTAAGGACATCAGGTGGTGTCTGTTCATTTATTCAACTAATATTTATGAAAGCCTATTCTAGGTGCCGGGTCATACCAGCCAACAAAATTAAGACCCTGCCCTCATGGGTCTGATATTCTAGTTGAGAAGGCAAACAATAAACAAAGAATATATATGACCTATAGTGAACATTGTTATAAAGAAAATCAAAGCAGAAAAACAGGGATAGGAAGCAGGTGTGGTGGCTCACGCCTATAATCCCAGCACTTTGGGAGGCTGAGGTGGATGTATCACTTGAGGTCAGGCGTTTGAGACTAGCCTGGCCAACATGGCAAAACCCCGTCTCCACTAAAAATATAAAAAATTAGCTAGGCGTGGTGGTGGGCACCTGTAATCCCAGCTACTCAGGAGGCTGAGGCACAAGAATTGCTAGAACACAAAAGGTGAAGGTTGCAATGAGCTGAGATTGTGTCACTGCGTTCCAGCCTGGGCGACAGACTGAAACTGTGTAGAAAAGAAACAAAACAAAACAACAAACAAAAGGACAGAAGGACGAAAAGATGGAAGGAAAAGAAAAAGCAGGAAAAGAGGGATGGGGAGCTCTCTAGAGTAGGATGGTTACACAAGAAATCTCTAGTGAACATTTGAGCAGAAACCTGGGGATGTGAGAAATGCAGCCATGAGATGTTGGAGGGAAAAGCATTATCAGGTAGAGGGAACAACAACGGCAAAGCCCCTGTAAGAGGCCAGATGCAGAGTCGGTGGATGGAATAAAAGACATGGCTGAAAGTCGGGGGCGGGTCATGCAAGGCAATGTTCTTCAAGCTGGGGATCATAACCCACTTGTGAGTCATGAAATCAATTTAGTAGGTGATAACCAGCACCTTTAAAATGAAACAGAACAGAATAAAACAGAAAATACCAGTGTGCAGCGCCTACAGTGAGGCTAAATACTATTAGGTGAAACTTGGATGATACCAGGCGGGAGGCAGGGTGGGGGGTGTCATGTGCATGCTGGGTGCCTGTGCTGCAGCGCCACACAAAATCTGCTCCTTTTACTGAACTACAATCAAAAAGTTTGAAAAACATGAACGTAGTACTTTACAGATCTGTACTGTCCAATACTGTATGGGCTAGCCACATATGGCTATTTAAATTTAAATTAACAAAGATTGAACAAAACTGAAAATTTAATTGCTCAGTTGCATTAACCACATTTCAAGAGCTGAATAGCCACATGTAGCTGGTGGCTTCTGTATTGGATAACACAGATATAGAACATCTCCATCAAATGCAGAAAGTTCTCTTGAGGAGCAAGTTACAGGGCATTCTCTTGACCCCTCTAATGTCACCTGATAAAATTACAGGTGTGTCCAGGATGAGCAGATGAATGAGTTTTCTGAATAGAAGGCTCTGAATTTATATTGTCTCATAACCCAGCTGGCATCCAGCTGAAGATAAAACCAAAATATACTGAAAATCACCCTGAGTCCTACCAGCCATACGCATGGGCTGGTAAGAGTCAGCTGGCTCTAATTCCCTTCTCCATAAAGTGACTATTAATAAATAACCATCCCTTGTTTGTTTTGAATCATGGATGTCCCTTACAATCCAAAGAGAATCGGTTCCAGGGCCCCCAAGGATACCAAAGTCCACAGATGCTCAAGTTCCTTATATAAAATGGTGTAGTATTTGCATATAACCTACACACATCCTCCCATAGGCTTTAAATCATCTCTATGTTATTTATAATACCTAATGAAATGTAAATGCTATGTAAATAGCTGTTATCCTGTATTGTTTTCTAATTTGCATTATTTTTATTGTTGCATTGGGTTTTTTTCCCCAAACATTTTTGAGCTGCAGTTGGTTGGATCTGCAGATATGAAGAATTGACTACATAAAGATTTACTAAGGAAGAAAACTACAAAATCTACAGAATCTCAAAGAAGAGCACTTCAGGAATGGAACAGCTGACCAATTACGACAGTGTAATAATTAAAAATTCATTTTCTGGCCCTGAGGAAGGGCTAAAACCAAATCCAAGGAATAATAAATACTCCCATAAGAAACTCTAACAGTTACCAATGAGCGTTATTGTCACGAGTCCTGCAGCCCAAGAAGGCGGTGACACATCACATGGAGGGTTTTCAGGACACCTAACTCAGGGGTGGTCACCTGCCTCAGGATAGTCCTCCCCCTGTGGCGTCTGGGGCTGCCTGCTGCTTGAAAAGAACTTTTTTGTTGGTTGGTTGATTGGTTTATGACAGGTTCTAACTGTCACCCAGCCTGCAGTGCAGTGTTGTGATTACATCCCACTGCAGCCTCGACCTCCCTGGTCTTTTAAATGCTGGTGGTTGGCCGGGCGCGGTGGCTCACGCCCGTAATCCCAGCACTTTGGGAGGCTGAGGCGGGCGGATCACGAGGTCAGGAGAGCAAGACCATCCTGGCTAACACTATGAAAACCCGTCTCTACTAAAAATACAAAAAATTAGCCAGGCGTTGTGGCGGGCGCCTTTAGTCCCAGCTACTCAGGAGGCTGAGGCAGGAGAATTGCTTGAACCCAGGAGGCGGAGGTTGCAGTGAGGCGAGATGGTGCCACTACACTCCAGCCTGGGCGACAGAGCGAGACTCTGTCTCAAAATAAATAAATAAATAAATAAATAAATAAATGCTGGTAAGTCCGCTTGAACCTGGAGGCAGAGGTTGCAGTGAGCCGAGATCACGCCACTGCACTCCAGCCTGGGTGACAAGAGTGAAACTCCATCTCAAAAAAATAAATAAATAAAAATAAACACTGATAAGTCATCAGTGTTTGCTGGCTTCTTCATTTTCGCTCTTTCCCATGGCAACAATGTAAAGGAAAAAAGCCCAAGGATATCCCATCTTGGACTCTGACTTGCCATGCAGCTTAGGAAGGTAAAATGACCGTATCCACCTGCACAGTATAGACCAAGAAGAGGACACAGGCTTGGCTGTTCCACTTGGGCACCCTAAACAGATGCTGCTTCCTCTCAGAATCAGAAGGAGCAGTGTTGAGTTCACACCTTCCACTTCAACAGGACCTTGGCCCCCGCTTCCAACTTCAGGCCTGGGGTGACACATGTGTTTGCTGGTCCGAGTAGAGGCAGGATCCCCAGTGAGCATGTTACCCAGGGACAGTACAGCTATACATTCCGAAGCCAAATTCAGAACTGGAAGCCTGATCCTTAAGACTGACAATGGGATGGAATATTAAGGACTCTCTGAAAATCCGTAACATACAGGCACCATATTCATGAAACTCAGTTGCACCTTATGCAATCCATTGTCGAATACCATGCCCAAAACATGGTGGGCACTAGATCAATATTTGGAATGAATAAACTAATGATTTATTGAATATGAAATGTCTAATGCCCTGATTTAGCCAAACACAACTTCACTTCTCTTTCTGAACTGGAGCAAGAAGCAGGGAAAGGTAGACTTGGCCTATCTAATATTTCACCAGTTTTATCACTAATGCACAGAGGAAAGAAATCACTGAGGAAGAGTCATTGATTTGGCAACATTAAATGTCAGACATCCAAAAACACCATAAAAATTAAAAGGCAAATGACAAATTGCCTTTTCACTGGGAAAAAAATATCTGTAACATATGATAAAGACAGTATTATGGCGCTATAAAGAGGTCTTGGACATCAAAACGACATAGCGTATTAATAGGAAAATGGGGAAAGGACATGAATAGCTCTGACACACACACACACACACACACTCCTCACAAATAGCTAATAAACACATGGTAAAAACACATGATTTCTTCGATTACCTCTCCACTAGTAATCAAAGTAATGTACATGAAAGCAATAGTACAACACCCTTTTCAACTACCAAATTGGGAAAGGTCGTTTGCTGTTGTTTTGCTTTTTAATGCCAATACCCAATATTGCAAGGGTGTGAAGAAATAGGTTCCCTGCTACATTGCCCATATATACTTAACGGAAGATAATTTGATAATGTGTGCTGAACGCCTTAAAAATGTGCACTCCCTTTGATCCAGTAACTCTATTCCAGGAATTTATTCTAAAGAAATCATCAAAGATGTAACCCATGATTTATATGAAAGACATCCATCACATGTTTATGGCAGGGGAAAACAGAAGTCACCTATAAATCCATCCATAGAAGGTTAAGTGAACTATATTACAAGCCGATAATAGATACTATGAATCATATCCTTAAAAGTTCCTTTATAAGATTATCTAATCATCCATGGAATATTCACTTCATAAATTACCATATTATATACTTCGTGCTAGATCTATACTGCACGTAGCTTAATTTTCCTATGATTCTGAAGGCACTTAGGGATGTTGCAGGACTGATTTATAATGATCTTTGTAACTACAAACTATAATTTTAATAGACTTCTAGACTTGTGTGCTGATTAGAAGTAGCAGTTAATAAAAATACTAGGTGTCAGGTTTACTGAATGAAGAAATGATGTCACAGATGCTTTGACAATGGCTCTCTCAGAGTTTCCCAGGATACTTCTAAGAAATGTATTCTGTGTTTCCATAAACATCTAGGTCCTGGAGATTCCAATTCTTACACGTCCTCAGACACAAATTCTGCATCGGATCCCTCCTCTAATCTTCTTTTTGTGAATGTGAACACCTTTACCAGAGACCCCAGATAGATTCACGTGTTCTCACCCTCCACAAGATAGTCTAAAAGGACAGGTATGCAGAGACGGCTGCAGCGCTGGACCTCGGGGTGGTACAGAAGCCCACTTCGGCAGTTCATGCAGACCTCTTCACACGTTAAGATTTTCATTATCCTTGTCACTTTCTTTGTTCCCCCAGTTCCTAAAACAATGCCTGGCCTGTTCATAAGAACAAATAATAATTTATCCAAAAAATAAGTAGAGATAGTTAATTACATAGACTGTACTATAATTAAAAATAAAACAGACCAAAGTCAATAGAAGTTTTAAACATTGAGATATTGTGATAGCATAACAATCCTAACTTACGATTGTTAAGGGGGACACATCTTGAGTTAATTACTCTAAAGCCAACAAAAACCATGCTTCGTAGGCCACTCGCTCTGAAGAATGTTAAGAGGTATTGCTTTTTTTTAAAAAAGAAGACAGGGTCTTGCTGTCTCCCCAGCCGGATGCAGTGGCATGATCATAGCTCACTGCAGCTTTGAACTCCTGGCTCAATCCTCACACCTCGACCTCCTAAGTAGCTGGGATTGTAGGTGCATGCCACCACGCCGAGCCTTAAGAGGTATTCTTGATTTAAAAAAAAAAGAAAAAAAAAATCCACGTTCAAGTAAGTTTGGGAAATTCTAGGGTAAACAAAGCAAAGCTAATTTCTGTGCCACCAAACTTCTCAAACTTTAGAAAATGAGGGTGAATTGTTTATCTCAGGAAGCAGGTATCTGATGCAGCATTTCCCTAAAACATCTGAAAGTAAAATGCTTTTAAGTAGAAGATCTCATGGGATTCATGTTCCCCAGACCTGGCTTTGGGAAATTTTATTCATATTCCCTCTTGGAAAAGCTTCAAATCCACCAAGATCATGTATTTATTACCCTGCAAGTGCAGTATATTCATTAGGACTATAGCTGGAATCAGACTTCCTGAGTCCAAACCCCGTCACTGCCACTTACTAGCTCAGGCACGTTATTTAACCTCTCTATAGCTCAGTTTCCTTATTTCTAAAAAGGAGAGAAAAATAGCTATGATGCGTAAATGTTTGTATTAATATTCAATCAGTTTACATAATACTTGAACAGATTAAGAAATCACAGTAACAAGTCAAACAGACACCAGCACATTTAGGAATAAACACAACTGATCCTCCCCCAGTGGGAGAAGCGATCAGTTTTCTAATCATGGGCGATCAGCCTGCCATCAGTCACAGAGCAAATGACCAGCAGTAATTAATGCAGCCAGCTGGTTAAGCAGTGGTACATTAGCTAAGAGACTCGACTATGCTACCACTGTGTACCTCAATACTAGTTCCAGAGCAGTACCCAGAAACACCGTTTCTTGCCTCATGGTAGCATATTGCAGCCCACACAGTCTTATTTATAGCAAGTCTGTAAGGGTGTTAGTAATTCAGGGAATGCCTCTATGAGCAAGATTTAGCCATAAACTTAAGTCTGCAAAACAACTCCCAAGAACAATACATGTAATTCTTTTTACAGCTTGAATAGATACAACAGGAGTCATTCATATAATACCCAAGACGACAAGTTTCCAATAGCCACTGGACATGATGTTGGATAAACATATAGATTTTTCTTCCTTTGTAGTTCATATAAAATATTCATGTAAGAAATAGAGCATTAGCTGATTTAAGCATCGCCATTTTTATTGACTATAACATAGACTCAGAATCCTTTAACTCTAATGGAAATTAAATGCTTTGCATTTAAGATGCTTCCTACTCTGACCTTTAAACATTAAAATAACTAGAAGCACCACAAAACAGAAATAAGAATGTTTCACTGATCCGACGCTACATTTCAGACCTGCAATTGTCCGTAGAAAGACATTTCACCTTCAAGGTCAGAAAGCACAAGACATTCTGTGAGCGGCTAGAACAGAAAGCACTGCTGAACCACAAGAAGAGCCCTCTCCCTACAAGGGAGACAAGAGAAGACTCATATGGAGGATGTCCTGTATGCTTTATATCCATCGAACCTGAGTCTCCAACTTGGTCTCTTAATAATCCTCAGTGATACTTGACATGAGAACTGTGCCTGACAACACAGCTAAGCCTTACTTCATACAAACACAATGTTCCTTAAACTGTAAATACACTCCACGATAGCTGGAAAGCACTAGGAGAGCTAACTCTCTTTCAAAGAAAAACTACATCAAACTTGCCTCCATCATTTAAAAAGCTACCTGCAGCTGGGTCCCTGCCATTTGAATTTCACAAATCAGCAAAATAAAAACGAAAAGCTGAACAAAACAAACAAGGTTGGGCAATGACCCAGGAGTTTCCAACTTTTAATTTTGCCAAGGAAGGTCATTGTGGAAATTAAAACAACCACCGCCTTGAAAATCCTACCTTCCACTAGCCGAGAGGTATGCAATCTGGATGCATGACAATCGCCTGGGGAGTTCTGGACCTGTAGCAGAAGCAGGCTGCCCCACAGTTCAGCTTCAGTTGTCTCAGGTGGAGTCAGGATGCCATGATTTCTAAAAGCGCTCCAAGTGGGTCTCACGTGCAGCCAGGATTGAGAACAACCATCACTTCATAAAAGAGATATTTCAAAACCAATAAAGTAAGGCTATCATCTCAGATTATAGGGTGGTCATTGTAAATAAATAAAATTTGGCGCTTTGTGTTCCTCATTTCACCTTTGGCAAAGTAGGATAAACAACCTGGAGACCAGCATTTGGGAACACCTGGTCTAGACTAGCAGACTCCACTTCCCCATCACTCACTCCACTGGGAAGCCCTTATAACCCAGCGTATGCCTGCTCCACTCCCCTAAACTGGTCCTTGTGTGGCCAAATCCAACCACTTTTCCTCATTACTTACCTGTACCTCTTTGCAGTACCTCCCAGAGCAGGCTGGTCCTGCCTTCTTGAAACTGTCTTCCTCCTGGCTTCCAAATGCCTTAGCTCTCTCCAAACAATTCACCATTCCCCCAAACACTTCTTGCAGATCCCTTCTTTTAGTTTTTCTCATGCTGTTCCCTCTTCCCAGAACTCCATTCTCCCTTCTCCATAGATCCAAATCCTACATCTATTTCAAGGACAAAGTCAAATGCTACCCACCCACTACACCCATCCGTGTTCCATGCACGGGTCTGCAGGGAATCCAGTAGAATATAAAGTGCAGTTTTACTTCCAGTGGGTGAGATGAGGTCATAGGGAAAAAGCCAACCTCAAGGTTAAAAGCCATGAAGACTGAAAACGTTGGAAAGCAAAGTATGAGATGGACTGAGGCAGGTGGTTCAGAACCAAGATGGCGAGTAATGTCTGCTAGAGTAAGAAATGTGTTCTAAGAACTAATGTAGGTACTACCTCTAACTAGCTTGTGGCAACAGCTACCTCTTTTTTAGTGATTTTCTAGGCGCTGCCTGGGCACGAGGAACACGACATCCATTATCTCACTTAACCCTCACAACAGCTCCAGGAGGAATGTATTACCATTCCCACTTACAAATGCAGTCTACACTAACAATGCAGTTAAGAGAGTTGCCCAGGAGCACCTGGCTAACAGGTGAGTGAGCTAGGATTTGCACCCATTCTTTTGCAATTCCAAAGCCTGTGATAAATCTCTCTGCAACAGTCTACTGCCTCTTCAATGGTAACTTCTCTAGCCCACTTGCTTTTCTTCTCCAAAAAATAAAGGGTTTGGTCTTAGTGATTCCCATGGTCCACACTCCAAATCTAACATTCTGCATGTTTGTAAAAAGAAAAAAAAAATACAGCAGAGAGTCATGAACAAAGAAAAATAAAAGAAAGTAAGGCAGTGATAACAGACACAGAGAAACATCAGAAAAAAACAAGATGTTCTTTGTGGCCCCCACTAGCCCAGACTCCCTTGGGGATTTTTCTGACCGGTTTAAGTATTTTTCCCACTCTGAGATGGGTATAAGGTAACTTTATATTGTATTGAGTTTTCCTTCCAAATCTCATCTCAAAATGCCCTGAGGACCAAGAGAAAACCATCATGGAAATAAAAGTACAGGCAGGCAAAAAAAAAAAAAAAAAAAAAAAGGGTGAGACTACATCAGAAAAGCAAGCTGTAGGGATTTCATTTTAAATTGAGAAAAGGGATGGATGATAATGATCACATGAAGTCATTCAAAAGGGTGTTTTCCAAAGAAAAAGAATAAATGAGTGAGAAGAGAGAGAAAAAAGTAAGCAGAATGACCTTGATTTAGCAACTGATCTTCATTGATTTTCTTTCACCTTCTTACTTGATTCTGGGAAAAGTCGCAATCCACAGGGTGTGACATTAAAGCCTACCTCTTAACGAAATTAGTGGATTAGCAAAAATGTCACTGAAGCACAAAGGAGGAGGGAAATATCTTGGAAGAAACGCTACCTCCTTTGTTCATTAGAAAAACCAGCAAGAAAAACAAGAACTCAGAAATATGCAGGATAGCAAATGTCATCTGTTATCCTTTTCTAGAAAAGGCCCTTTCGAAAACAGTAAGTTATGAACCATCACCCTTCTGAGATCTGATGAAGAATTTTGTGAAGCCATCCAATCAGTACTTTTGTACACTAGGACCTCACAAACTTTGGGGTTTCACAGTGTCAGTGTTGATAGTATTCGGTTTCAGGGACCAAGGCCCAGTTTTGAGACTCTTTCCAAAGAATTTGTAAACACTTCCAAAAAAGAAAAACAAAAAACAAAAAACAAATGCACACAGATGCTATGATACTGGTCCCCCCTCCCTCTAGCATCATTCACACCGTTTCTAACCTCTGATTGTTGTTTGTTCTGAAGGAGGAAGATTTCCCCCACACCAGCAGTTGTTGACTTTTTTTTCAAGACCAGTTTAAGGACAATTTTTTTTTTTTTTAGATGGAGTCGTGCTCTGTCACCCAGGCTGGAGTGCAGTGGCACAATATTGGCTCATTGCAGCCTCTGCCTCTTGGATTCAAGTGATTCACCTGCCTCACCCTGCTGAGTAGCTGGGATTACAGGCACGCACCACTATGCCCAGCTATTTTTTTTTTTTTTTTTTTGGTATTTTTAGCAGTGATGGAGTTTCACCATGTTGGCCAGGCTGATCTCAAACTCCTGACCTCGTGTGATTCGTAGGACACCTAATCTTAAATATAATGTCAGAAATGAGGCAACCAGCTCCCTAACCAAGGAAAGTCTGTATCACTTTGGTCATGTGGGACTAGGACAGACAGATGCCAAAAAACTTGCTCACATGGGCATCTGTGTGTAGAGAGGTTTCCTAAAGGTTTGGGAAGATCTAAAATTTCTGTATACATATACACCTGTGTGTATATATACACATATACAGAGTGTGTATGTGTGTGTGTGTGTGTATATATATATATAAACTTATGGAGAGCACTATATAAAATATAAGAGTTGGAAGACATTAGATATTAGATATCATTGAATCCAATTTTGCCAGTGGAGAAACACTAAGTGATAGGCCCAAAACCAAGATTATGCAGACGCTATGTGACAAAGTCCCCTGCACAACAACACTCCCAATTCAGAATTTAGTTCTCCATTCCCCAGTGATGCCCGGAGCCCCAGTGAGCTACCTGCCTAGCTCCAGAATGTATTAGCTCAGTTTTACATGTTTTAGAAAATAAGGCAATACAAAAGACACTTTCTTTCTGTTTTGTACATAATATTTGTTCCTTATTTCCGAAGAGTAGAATTCATTGAGGTTTTTTCCTCCAGAAAGCAGATAATTAAGTAACAAGGTAAAATTTTTATTATCTTAGCACCCCTTGAGAAGGAAAACTGTCTTGTTTAGAAGGGCGGGGAAAAAAACTTGATAAGCTTCTTGGGCGTGGAAGGTGAGACCCTGCAGGAATGGGTCATTCCCAGTAGGAAGTTAACTAAAGAAAGCTCAAGAACCCTGAGTGAGAACTCATGAGGAATTTGGGGGTTGAGGATGAAAGGGAAGAGAGAAAATGGATAGTTGGATGCAGAAGGCTGGGAGATTCGAAGTTTTTAGAATTGGCTAGGAACTTTTCAGAACAAGGCGCCAGGGTTTCCCTTGTAAAGCCATTTGTTTCACTGCAGGGCAAATCCTTAGGATTCCCCAACCCTCATTAGAGTCTTCTGTGTACTTGTGAATGGCGAGTTCAGGTGGCTGGTTTGAAGGAATTAAGGAAAAGGATTAGGGCCAGGCACAGTGGCTCAGGCCTATAATCCCAGCAATTTGGGAGGCCAAGGTGGGCAGATCACTTGAGGTGATGAGTTTGAGACCAGCCTGGCCAATATGGTGAAACCCCGTCTCTACTAAAAATACAAAAATTAGCAAGGCATGCTGGCACGTGCCTGTAATCCCAGCTACTGGCAGGCTCACAGGCTGCAGGAGAATCACTTGAACCCAGGAGGTGGAGGTTGCAGTGAGCCAAGACCATGCTACTGCACTCCAGCCTGAGCGATAGAGTGAGACTCTGTCTCAAAAAAGAAAAAGAGAAAGGACTGCCGAGGCGGGCGGATCACGATGTCAGGAGATCGAGACCATCCTGGCAACACGGTGAAACCCCATCTCTACTAAAAATACAAAAACTTAGCTGGGCGTGGTGGCAGGCACCTGTAGTCCCAGCTACTCGGGAAGCTGAGGCTGAACCCAGGATGGCGTGAACCCAAGGAGGCAGAGTTTGTAGTGAGCCGAGATGGCACCACTGCACTCCAGCCTGGGTGACAAAGTAAGACTCCATCTCAAAAAAAAAAAAAAAAGAAAGAAAAGAAAAAAAGAAAAAGGACTGAGCTCCACATCTACCTAGATAGACCTATGAAGAACAGGGACAAAGAGTCCCTACCTTGAGCTAGTTCAGTGAAGCAAGAGCTCAAAGACAGAAATGAGAACATAAGCGCCTGAGGAATTTACAGGAATCGTGAACATTACGCCTCCAGCAGCAGGCAACAGGAGGGCTGGAGCCAATCTAAGTAGGTCTTATGGGGCCAAAAGACCTCATCCGACACCTGGGTGTGCGAAAGCAAAGGTTAACAAAAGTGTTACCCCAAAGAATACGAAGCAGCAGCAGCAGCAAAGCATAACTGCATCCTGGTAGGTGCCTGATCCTTTACAATTAGATCTGTGAAGAAAGATGCAGTGGGAGCGGATCCCTTTGAGGCAGCAGAGGGCTAGAGGGCCTTAAGAAAGAAGAATGCGGGGCAGAGTGGAGATCAAATGTCAGACCTGCCTGGAATTTCAGGGGCTGCCAACTCTGGGGAGCTTTGCTCCGGTGCGTGGATTACAACACAACATGAGCAAAGGGGGTAGTTTGGGTTCCAGCTTCCCCATCTACAACCACCTGTCCCTAAGAGATAGGAGGTGATAGGATTCGGACCAAGGTTGATTTGAAAACAGAGGCACCCAATAGAAAGCCTGAGGTCAAGGCAGCGGCCCCTCCCCTGCACATGCACACTACTGTTGCCATATGGCCTGTGCACGTGTGAAGCATAAGTCAAAGCCGGCAGGAGCCCCCTCCCCTCCCAGCCATCCCGCAAGCCAGCCAAGCAAATGAAAGCCACACTCGGTTCCTAACAGGAATGCAAACAGCAGGTGTGTTGGGGCTGTGGGATTCTCGATTAACTTTTTTCCCTCTTCTCTGCATGCCAGTTTCGGGGGGAGCAACATGGCTTTGTTATATTCACAACAACAAAAATCTATAATCAAATTGTAATTGTGTTACTAGAGTAAAAAAGGCAGGCTCATCACAGTGGCCACTTTTCATGCTTTGACTGTTGTAGTAATGAGTTAGCTTTGCTCCAACTGCCAGAATCATTCAAAGAAGTGATACATACACATGGGTAATAATGAATGGCCTTACTTTGAGAACCTTCCTATAGTAGACCAGGTCCACAAGCTTATTAACATAGAGCCTTCCTCTTCTAAAAATGGGATAATGAGACCTGGAACATGGATAAAACACTATTCCTAGTAGACCTTTCGCTTCTTTTTTTTTTTTTTTTTTGAGACAGAGTCTCACTCCGCTGCCCAGGCTGGTGTGCAGTGGCACAGTCTCGGCTCACTGCAACCTCCACCTCCTGGGTTCAAGCGATTCTCCTGCATCAGTCTATTGAGTAGCTGGGACTACAAGTACCTGCCACCACGCCTGGCTAATTTTTGTATTTTTAGTAGAGACGGGGTTTCACGACGTTGGCCAGGATGTTCTCGATCTCTTGACCTCATGATCCACCCACCTCGACCTCCCAAAGTGCTGGGATTACAGGCATGAGTCACCGCACCCAGATAGCTTTTGCTTCTTTAGAAGCACTGTATTATGTTAAATTTTTTTTAAAGTGCAGGGAAATAACATAAAAGACATTACTAGAGGATATTGAATCTGGAATTTGTTAGTCTATTATAGCGGTTCTTTTTAATTCTGTTACTCAAAACCACTGCTTAATAATTTTGTAGCTCAAAATAATCCTGGTCATTCTGTAATGTCTTTTCTGTTATCTCCCTACACAACCCCTCCCACAAACCTAATTTGATTTTCTGTTATATATTTTGGCAGCAGTGCATTTATGGTATTTATTCTATTTACACCAATGCTTTAGTGATTCTCTATTTTTATTTCTCACTCTCCTTTTCTGGATTGGAACATCCTGAGGGCAAGAATATTTATTCTGTTCACTACTATTTTCTTCATTCCTATTACCAAGACAGGTGTTGAATAATGGTTTCATATAAGCCAAAACAAAAACAATATAACAAAATGAAAACAAAATATTTTCTGGGTTATTTTATCTGACTTTCTTTTCTAATCTTTTGAAATAACTTTTTTTTTTTTTTTTTTTTTTTTTTTTTTTGGAGACAGAGTCTCGCTCTGTTGCCCAGGTTGGAGTGCAGTGGTGCAATCTTGGTTCACTGCAACCTCCACCTCCCGGGTTCAAGCAAGTTTCCTGCCCTAGCCTCCCAAGTAGCTGGGATTACAGGTGCCCGCCACCATGCCCAGCTCATTTTTTGTATTTTTATTAGAGACGGACGGGTTTCACCATGTTGGCCAGGCTGGTCTCAAACTCCTGACCTCAGGTGATCCACCTGCCTCAGCCTCCCAAAGTGCTGGGAATACAGGCGTGAGCCACTGTGCCCAGCTTTAAGTAACTTTTATTTTGTTTTTCATTATTATTGTGATTATAAACACCTTATATAGTTTTTGTTTGTTTTACCTGAATCTTGCTATGGTATTGTCTATTCATGACCTTCATCTCCTTTTCTTTATATTTTTTTTCCATGAATTATCTGCACTTATCTGACTTTAAATGAAAGGTTTTTGTTTGTTTGTTTGTTTTGAGATGGAGTCTCACTCTGTCGCCCAGGCTGGAGTGCAACTGTGTGATCTTGGCTCACTGTAACCACCTCCACCTCCTGGGTTCAAGCAATTCTCCTGCCTCAGCCTCCCAAGTGGCTGGGATTGCAGGCGCCTGCCACCACACCCGGCTAATTTTGTACCTTCAGTAGAGACGAAGTTTCACCATGTTGCCCAGGCTGGTCTCGAACTCCTGACCTCAAGTGATCCACCCACCCTGGCCTCCCAAAGTGCTGGGATTATAGACGTGAGCCACCCGCCCGGCCTAAATGAAGCTTTTATTGAAACTCTTGCACCAAGTAAATCCTTTTTATGTGCCTCACCTAGCTTTTCACCTTCTCATGGGTATAGGAGATTTAAAGGATCCATTCCACCCTCCCTGAGATTCTGCAAATATTAACTTCATTTAGCAACAAACAATACAGGCCATGTCAGACGTCTGACACAGAAGCCCACATTTCAAATAATTATCACTAATTTCTATGGGTGCATGAACCTGGTGACCTCAAATCCCATTGAAAATAAAATACCTAAATCAGTGGTTATGAAATCTGTCTTCATCATGGCCCCCTTGGAAAACCGAATGCTTAGAAACTTCCTGTCTCCTGGGGAAAAAAAGGTATGGTATACACTAGATTTAAACATATAATTTCAAGGATTTATAGCTCTCTCCTCAAGAACAGTGTTTTTTCAAAGTATGAACTGTGACCTACTAGTGGATGATGAAATCAATTTAGTGGGTCATGAGCAACTTGGAAGAAAAAGAAAAAGGAGGAAGAGAAGGAGGGGAGGCAAAGGCAAAAGAAGAGGAAAAAAGTATGGAAGAAAGGTCATGTAAGTATTATTTCCTGACCCTTTCTCTCAGTTGTAGGTGTGGGTGTATGTCTGTGTGTCTGTGTGTGTCTGTGTGTGTCTGTGTCTGCATGTCTGTCCGTGTGTGTCTGTGTGTCTGTGCGTGTGTCTGCATGTGTCTGAGTGTGTCTGCATGTGTGTGTGTCTGCATGTCTGTCCGTGTGTGTGTGTCTGCATGTGTGTCTGTGTGTCTGTGTCCCTGTGTGTGTCTGCATGTATGTCTGTGTGTGTCTATGTGTGTGTCCTCGTGTCTGTGTGTCCCTGTATGTCTGTGTCTGCATGTGTCTCTGTGTGTCTGTCTACATGTGTGTGCATGTGTGTGTCTGTGTGTCTGCATATGTGTCTGTGTGTCCCTGTGTGTACGTCTGTGTGTGTGTGTCTGCGTGTGTCTCTGTGCGTCTGCGTGTGTGTCTGCATGTGTGGGTGCGTGTGTCTGTGTATGTCTGTGTATGTGTGTGTGCACACGCATGCTGGGTCAAAATGTAAAATGTAGTTCTTATTGTGCATTATCAAAATAATTTAGAAGAGACTACCCCTAGGAGTTCATGGACCCCAAGCCAAATGACCAAGAATGAAACCGTCCTCTTACTCTGTTGTCAAGATCCTCAGAAAAGAGTATCACCTCTTGTGTGAGCTTTAACCAGAGGGGGAGTATGTGACAAGGCATAGGTGTAAAACAAAAAGCCAAATTTGACGCACTCCAAGAAAGTAAGCTCTGTGGGTGCAGGGTACAAGGACAAGCCCTAGCAGCAAGAGGAAGTCCAACTTCATGCCACAAGCCAAAGGTCACCAACTCAAATGGTTCGGAAGCCAGGTGGGTGGCAGGTGTGAGCTAAGCACACCTGGGAGGATGCACCTCACATAAAGGGCACAGGTGTGCCTCTGCTCCAGCCAGCTGCTCCCACGGGGGATTTCAGGAGCCAGGGGCCAGGGCTTCTGGTTTTCAAAGATAAGCCAGAAACCTGGATCCTTATATGGAATCCTCTGATTTTTAATATAGGCAAGCAAAGCCGAAAGGGAATTGTTTTTAAACGTGATGCAGCCTAACACTGTAAGGAAATAAGACAGATCTGTGAGCTGGACACAGATTTCAAGCCTTAGGCTGAAGATGGAGATACAATTTGCTTTATGACTAGAAAGATCCCTGGAGGACAGACTGAGGCAAGAGTACAGAGGGAGAAGGAGCACAAGGTGACCAGAAGTGGGAGGCTACAGAAATCATCCAGATGACAGACTACGGGGGCCTGAGTAGAGGCTGTAAGGCGAGGGAGCAGGTGCAGGAAACATTAAGGAGACAGAACTGACAGCCCCAATCAGATATGCAGGGTGAAGGAGGAGGAGGAGTCTAGGATGACTCTGTGGTTTCTGGTTTAGGTGGCCAAGCAGACAGAAGCTCCATTCACCAAGACGAGGAATACAGCAGGATGGCCAGGTCAGGGGATCAGGCTGGGAGACAGCTGAGTGTGAGGTGACTAGAGACCACCTAGCTGAAGTGTCCATAAGAGGGAACAAGGCTGGAGTGCAGAAGAGTCTATGCTGAAGTTGTAACATTGTGAGTCATTGACCCCTCGATGCTGTAAGCTAGAAGACAAGAAGCCTAGAACATATCTTGGCCTCTGGTTCCTGAATTCCATGGGAACAATTGACTGGAGCAAAAGGACAGCTGTGCCCCTTATGTGGGGTGCACCCTCCCAGGTGTTTGCTTGGCTCGCTCGTGCCACCCACCTGGCTTCCGCATCTTTGAGTTGGTGACCTTTGGCTTGTGGCATGAAGTTGGACCTTCTCTTGCTGCTAGGGCCCTGCTTTAGTCCCAGAACTTGCTAGAGCACCATGGCTCATGCCTATAATCCCAGCACCTTGGGAGGCTGAGGCAGGCAGAGCCCAGGAGTTCAAGAACTCCATCTCTACAAAAAATACAAAAAATTAGCTGGGCATGGTGGCATGTGCCTGTAGACCCAGCTACTGAGGAGACTGAGGTGGGAGGATCGGTTGAGCCCAGTAAGTCAAGACTGCAGTGAGCCATAATTGCGCCACTGCACTCCAACCTTGGTGACAGAGTAAGACCTGTCTTTAAAAAAAAAAAAAAAAAACTAGGCCAGAACCTGAGAGCACACCCACATTTAAGGACTGAAAAAGGTACCACAAAAGTCATCCAAGGTGGACTGGGTGCCTGGAAGGAGGTTAAAAGGCTCAAGGAGACTCACTCAAAAGAGCCGTGTAGGAACACTGGAAATGACACTGATGGGAAACCTATGAATAGATCTCAAGTGGCACTGAAGACCCTGCTGGGATGATCGGTGTTGGACCAGTTGACTCCCAGAATGCTGGAAACAAGAATCATAGGGGCCCCGAATCACCAGATGTATTTTTATATACTCAGCAGCATGTGGACTGAGGTAGAGACAGCAAGTGTCTAGACTATCGCAAGGCCAAGGGTACGCAGGTTGAAAAAGACAAAAAGATACAGACACTGAGACATGCATGGGGTTTGGACTGGACAGAAGAGAAAAGAAACTGGATGAGGAGGTGGACTAAGACACAAGTCAGATGTGGAGGGAGTGGACATCTCCGAGAGGCCAAGTGGGAATAAGGGTGTGAGCACCAGAATGACAAGAGGGTGTGACCTGGAACTGGAATAGTAGAGTCTGAGATTGCAGAGGGCTGCACCCTCCTGAAGGTGCTCCAGAGTGTGGGCATTGGGAAAGGGTGGCTGAACGGAAGTGAAAAAAAAAAAAAAGACTGTACAAATTATGAAGTCAAAAAGCTTCAGGCTGGGCGCAGTGGTTCATGCCCATAATCCCAGCACTTTGGGAGGCTAAGGCAGGTGGATCACTTGAGGTCAGGAGTTCAAGGCCAGCCCGGCCAACATGGCAAAACCCCATCTCAACTAACAATATAAAAATTAGCCAAGCGTGGTGGTACATGCCTGTAATCCCAGCTACTCGGGAGGCTAAGGCACGAGAATCGCTTGAACCTGGGAGCCAGAGGTTGCAGTGAGCCAAGATTGTGCCACCGCACTCCAGCCTGGGTGACAGAGCGAGACTCTGTCTCAAAAAAAAAAAAAAAAGCTTCAGAGTTGGGGAAGGAAGGGGTGAAGGTATGGGCTATACAACATGGATCCCTGATGTTGCCTGGGCTGATGGCAGGACTTGGCATGGAGAAGAAGACTTCTTGAATAGTGTCAAATCCTCGATACAAGAAGCCAGGTTCCTGTGAAGTCAGAAGGTGACAGCATCAAGGAGAGGGACGGCAAGAACCTCAATGGAAGAGGAGACTCTGCATGAAGGTGGAAGAATAAAGGTAAGGAGAACCAGAAAAATTGCAAAAAGGTTCCCACTTACATATTCCAGTTAGTGCCAGAGAACAGCAACCTTGCTGCAGAACCCAAAATACCACACAGCAAGCCCCAAAATACCATTTGGTTCACCCTGTATCTTCCTCCCCTTCCGCTTACAGTCTATTCTCTCCCTTTTCTTCCTCCTCTGCCTGTGCCTGGGCCTCCCAATGACAGGGACATTGATCCAGCCAGGGTATGGCCGACAAGGAGAGAGGACACTCGGGCTGTTGTTCTCACTCTCTTTAACCAGTTTGGGTGACCACAAGCAAGCCATCTAATCTCTGTGTGTCTGAAGTTATTCATCTAGAAAATGAGCGTAGGATATTCATTCTCCCCACCCCAGCTTGGCTGCTTTAGAAAAATAAGAGTCAAAGCAGGAAAATGTTTGATAGGGCCATTTTATTCCTAAACCCTATTGGTGGTACTTAAAAGGCTGCCAAACCCTAAAATGAAAACCAGTGTTATTGTTTATTTAATTTGACCAAATGTTTCTTCCCTGGGCCTCAATATCTTATCTGTAAAATAGGAAGATGGATTAAATGATTGTTACCTGTTTACCTAGCATTTACTTATGTATTTTGTTTGTTTGTTTATTTCTATCTGAGGGATTTTTCTCTGTGTTACAATACCTGGTGACATTTCTTGGACCAAGTTTCCCCCAGCCTCAGCCTAGCATATTATAGACAGTTATGACTATGCCCTAACACCTAGCCATCTCTATAGATCATTGGCATCCAGTAAGTATTTGGTGAACAGCTAAGTACCGAAGGTTAGTTAGATGTAGTTAGTGGCTGCCCTGAGAAATGTGCTGGCCAAGAGTAATGATGCATCTTTAGGTCAAAGACAGTACAGCCCTGGCATACAGCAGGTGCTCAATAATACTGTTGACGAGACAACTGGTATAAGAAACTTACAAGAAAATTTTAAACTGAGTATATAGGTGCAAGAAATTCTTAACATCCACCTCAGATCCAGTCCTCTGGTATAAATGTATGTGAATTCCGTTATTTTCAATATTGCTGCATAAGAAATATAGTGGCCACCAAGGGCAGGGAAAATGACGGGTCCCATGGACAAATTCATAATTCATCAAGCACAAAGGGCAGCTTCAGAGTCATATCTCATGGCATCTAAATTTTATGTAGTTGTGGTCATGGTGTGACTCAGGTTTGTGTGTTAAGGTTTGAATGAAGATCAAAAGCACAACTGATTCAATCTATGTGTGTGAGTCTTGAAGAATTCCATAAAAATTCTTCAGAATTCCTGCCAGGGTACTTGAGTCTCAAGCACCACAAGGGAATGGGGAAAAATGCAAAACACAATCTAGTCAGTTCTCATTATCCCCAACAATAGCAGATGAGAAATAAATATTATTTAGTGTGTGTCTGAAGTCTAAAATGAGGAAACACAAATATGGCCAGGTGCACTGGCTCATGCCTGTCATCCCAGCACTTTGGGAGACTGAGGCCAGAAGATCACTTGAGCTCAGGAGTTCGAGACCTGCCTGGGTAACAAAGTGGGACCCCGTCCCTACAAAACTTTTTTTAAAAGTAGCCAGGCACAGTGGCATACAACTGTAGCCCCAGTTACTCGGGAGGCTGAGGCAGGAGGATCACTTGAGCCCAGGAGGTCGAGGCTGCAGTAAGCCATGATTGTGCCACTGCACTCCAGCTTGGGAGATAGAATGGGATATATATATATGATGTATGCCTTCAAACATATATATATAACATGTATAAATATATATATAATTCCAGGTTAGAGTGCAGTGGCACGAAGTATATATACATATATTTGAAGGTGTTAGTGAGAACATTTTATCATATTTTATATATAAATACATTATATTACATACATTATATTATATTTATATAATGTATTTATATATACTATATTAATATATAATATATATCATATGAGATATGTATATTTGTATTTATATATAATATGAACCATAGCCACACTTTCACACCTTCACCCTTTGCGGCCAGATCATACTGCAGAGACAGCGGATGTGAAAGGCCTCTGTAATGCCCACAGCAATACATGCCCATCAGACATAATTGCTTCATCCCATCCTTAGACCTGGGATGGAGCTCACGGGGCAGAGGGAAGGCAGATACGGTCATGGAGAGCATTTAGCTTAGCAGTGGACAGGAGCACAGGCCTTGGGTTCAGAAGGACAGATCCAACACTAATGCTATGTGGTCCTGGGCAAGCTGTATCACCTCTCTAAGCCTTAGCTTCCCCATTTGCAAAATGTGAATAGTAATAGTTCTTACCTCATAAGAGGTCTGTGAAGATTAAATGCCATATAAGCAACTCAGGCACCCTGCACAGTGTCTGGATCATGGGAAATGCTGGCAGAATAAGTGGAAACTATTACTATTACTATAGCTTAGATGAAATAGAGGTTTTCAGTAAAGACATTCTACAGTTTTAGGCAATTCGAGTAAGAACAGTTTTAAGATAATTTTAATCCACAATTTCTACTATGTGCTGTGGGTAAGAATATATTTCAGAAGCAAAATGCCAACTTTGCTTTAGAAGATTCTGTTGCTGGCACATGATTCTCTAAGACCTGCTCTGGTAAAAATCAATGACTCAGAAGTTCCCAGAAGACCCCTAGCATTATCCTAGACCATGAGGTCCCAAGTCACAGACACTCAGTAGCAGTTGTTATTTCAGGGAAGTTCTTAGCATTAGGCACACCAGCAGTCCATTCCCATTGTAACCCAGGGTAAAGTGGATGCTATATTTGATAGCCCAGTTCATTTATTCTCTGTACCACTTATTTTGTGCCTGGATACTTAAGCTTTCATATTCAATTACCTATTTTCATGCAACCCTGTCCTTACTTACATTCCTCCAAAGTACTACTGGTATCACTTTGGGAACCTTACCTAGCATTGGTCTTACTTAACACATTATGCATGTTTTGTAAATATGTGATGGGTTGATTTCTATACATTTTTAAGTACCAATGATTCTTAAAGATGTGCTGTACGTGAAAGGTCAGAAGCTAACAAGACTGTTCTAGAAATTATTTTTCTATTAATTAATAAGAAACATTGAACATATTATTAAACACCTTTCTTAAAGATTGCTTGAGATAAGCAACTTACTGGTGAGCAATTAAAAGTCAATTTCCTATCAGTATGAGCGGAGTCAGCTCCTTTCTAGCAAGGGCTGGCTTCACAACACTGTTAGCTAAAAAGCTGAGCCCACAAAGTGGAGGTGCCACAACAAAGAGAAGCGGAGTGCTACAAGAATCTGACCCAAACATGACCATCTCCTCCGATCTCCATCTTCGTCCTTCTGAATTCACAAAACTGAGTGAGTACAATCTGGAACCATTTCCAAAAAAAAAAAAAAAGCCCAAGGTGGGCACAGGTGACTTAGAAGAGATCATCAGTCAGCGTGCAAAGCCAAAATAAACCCTGGAGGGTGAGGGGGAACAGATGGCCAGTGGGCAGCGGGCAGAGCTGGGGGATTCAGAACCATGGCCCTTTGGATGACATTCCACCATGGGAGATACCTCTGTGTAGGAGGTGATGTCCATTTCACCAGATGGCCAGCTCATCTCCTGGAGTCTCAGCCACCAGGAAAGCTTGGGGACTTACAAGAATTTTATCTTATCTGAAAGAGAAAACTAACAGAGGATAAAAACTGCATATACCGCCACCCCTGGGATTAATGAGAACAGAATTCTAAAGAGGACATTTGATTTATCTTCTAGCAATTCTTCTTTGGTTGCCTGGCAATAAACCAGCAAAATTTAGAATAGAGGAGAAAAGCGTTTTCCTTCTCTCCACCCCAAAACACAAAAATTTCATGACATTACAAACGCTACCTGGGCCGGGCGTGGTGACTCACACCTGTAATCCCAGCACTTTGGGAAGCCAAAGCAGGTGGATCACTTGAGGTCAGGAGTTCGAGACCAGCCTGGTCAACATGGTGAAACCCTGTCTCTACTAAAAATACAAAAATTATCCAGGCATGGTGGTGCATGCCTATAATTCCAGCTACCTAGGAGGTTGAGGCAGGAGACTTACTTGAACCCGGGAGGTGGAGGCTGCAGTGAGCAGAGACTGCGCCACTGAACTCCCAGGCTGGATTTTTTTTTTTTTTTTCCCGACACCAAGTCTCAGTCACCAAGGCTGGAGTGCAATGGCGCAACCTCAGCTCACTGCAACCTCTGCCTCGCGGGTTCAAACGAATCTCCTGCTTCAAGTGATCTGCCTGCCTTAAACTCCTGACCTCAAGTGATCTGCCTGCCTCAGCCTCCCAAAGTGCTGGGATTACAGATGTGAGCCACCATACCTGGCCTGGTGGTTGGCTGTTAAATAGTAACATCATATGTTAATATTGTTCAAAAATATTTTTTAAAAAAAGTCCCCGAGTAGCTGGGACTTCAGGTGTGCACCACAATGCCTTGCTAATTTTTCTATTTTCTATAGAGACAGGGTTTCATCATGTTGGCCAGGCTGGTCTCAAACTCCTGACCTCAGGTGGTCTGCCCACCTCAGCCTCCCAAAGCGCTGGCTACCATGCCCAGACAGTTTTTGGAGGCTTTTAAATGAAAGAGAGAGAGAGAAAAAAAAAAAAGAAAGAAAGTTAATGCTATTGATAAGTTAAAGGAAGTAGAAGAATAAGTTCAGCTGAGTCCATCCACTCTACCTACTTTAGGCTGTGTCCTAGTTACCCAGGGCATGAGAAGGATCCCAGACCCCGTCAAGTCAAACTTTCTGCATTCAACCTCTATTCAAGGTCCTCCTTCCGATTAACCCAACTCACTACAAATTCTATCAGCATAATCCACATTAATCTCTTCCTCTCACAATACTTCTGTAAATACTGTAGTAATCTATTTATTTTAGTTATGTGTTTATACATCACTATTTTTATTGTAGTTTTCAATCTTCTCATGGATATTTTTCTGACAAAAGGGATTCAGGCAGCATCTGGGAGAGACCTGCAGCTAAGCTCCTGCAACTCCAGTAGCCCCCTTCAATTAAGGGAAAGATGGGGTTCCAATGGTCCGATGGTCCTGTAATAGGACATACTTCATGCAAAGGTAATTCACTTCCTGCTGCCTGGAACATGGGTGCTGTCACCTTAAGTTGCTCTAAGTGAGGTCTTCAGGCTATCCGGTCCCATAATAACTAGCAAAGACACAACACCAGGGATAACAAGGTATGAGGAATTTTACTTGTATTCCCATGGGGAAAGAAAAAAATACAATCAATTCCTTCCAGTTAACCTCAAACCTGCCCCCAAATAAATCAGAAAGTCACAACAATAACAACAAAGAAATGGCACTTCGCATGTACCATCGTCAGGACCTCAAACTGCAGGAAAACTATTGGACCTTCTGCCTTCCCTGCTGAACACGGCGAAAAGATGTCAAGGTGACTTTGAAAATAACACTAACTTGGCCGGGCGCGGTGGCTCATGTCTGTAATCCCAGCACTTTGGGAGGCCGAGGCAAGTGGATCACGAGGTCAGGAGATCGAGACTATCCTGACTAACACGGTGAAACCCTGACTCTACTAAAAATACAAAAAAATTAGACAGACGTGGTGGCGGGCGCCTGTAGTCCCAGCTACTTGGGAGGCTGAGGCAGGAGAATGGCGTGAACCTGGGAGGCGGAGCTTGCAGTGAGCCGAGATCGCGCCACTGCACTCCAGCCTGGGCGACAGAGCAAGACTCCGTCTCAAAAAAAAAAAAGAATGCTAACTTTTTTGCCAAACAGAAGACAGAAGACTACAATCCACTTGAAGTACAACTGAGTCCAATTTAATCAGAATTTACTACATACAGGAACAAAAAATCTTATCTTGAGGTAACAATCATTTGTCTACCAAAACTACAAGAAGTTGAAAACAGCTGTTTTTTTCACCCTAGCAGTCAGCCAATAATAAAACATGTTACATTTTCTCCTTACTCACGTAACCAAATACCACCTGTTCTCCAAAAACCTAAGGAAATAAAAAATAAAGCCTTCTTTCTAAAATATGTTAAAGAAATAGCCTTCTTTTCACATTTTAGAAAGCCTTCTAAAATATGAAAACTATGTTGCATTTTCTCATCAGTACACAGATTAAAGAGAGTTCCAGAAACATCGTGAAAATTAGAGAGAAGAGAAAAAGAAAATAATTTTCACATTTACCCTATGGCTGTTCAAATCTTAGCACCTTTTTCCTGAGATAGCACCCAACCTACTAACAGAGTTAAGCACATTATGAACTTTAAGTGTTAGCTATTATTACTTGTAGGGGCAGAAAGAAATCATTCATATAATCAACAAAGACTTACTGAGCACCTACTGTGTGCCAGAGACCGCTCTAGGCAGTGAACAAAACAGATTTAAGTTCCTGCCCTGCTAGAGTTGACATTATAGTGATTTGAACCTAGGTTTCCTTATCTCCAAAGCCTGTTGCTGTTGAAAGCAGGGACTGCAGACTCAAATGCCAAAGGGGCCAATTAGATGAAAGAAATGAATTGGGTCAGGTAACAGCTGGCTGTTCACCAAACCCATTACCTCTACTTTCTGGGCCCACTCTAAGATTACATGTCCCAGCCTCTCCCTGCAGGTCACTATGGCCAAGTCACAGAGCACTAATTCATGGAATGTGCACAGAATGCTACACGTCACTTAGGGACCTATTACTCTGTCTGCTTCCATCTGCTGCATGCAGATAAGCAGGGCAGCCTTGGGAGCCACAGACTGAATATGGCAAAGCCACAAAATGGAAGGACCCTGGGTCCCCAAATCGCTGCTTTGAAGAGAGCTCTCTGCCCACTAGGAACACTCATCTTGTCTTTATGTGAGTGAGAAATAAACTTCTTTGGCTTTAAGCCATTGTAGATTTGGGGGTTGGTTTGTTACCACAGTTAGCTCGTCGCAGCCAATATGAGAGTGAAATGGGACAAACGGGAGCCGTGACAGATGCCCTGTCTAAAAGAGGCACCACTACTAAGCTTCAGCCAAGTGTGGCCATCCAGAAATACAGGACCAGTATGGTTAAGCTTCTGACTATTTCAAGAGAACCTAGAAATCCTGATTTTTTAATAGAAAAGCTCTTGATTTTTAAGTGATGTTTCATTTTGTTTGACGAGTGTTTATTTGTTTATTTATTATTTATGAGTTAGGGTCTGGCTCTGTTGTCCAGGCTGGGGTGTAGTGGCATGATCTTAGCTCACTGCAGCCTCTGCCTCCTGGGCTCAAGTGATCCTCCCACCTCATCCTCCCTAGTAGCTAGGACTACAGGTGCATACCACCACACCAAGTTAATTTTTAGTTTTTGGTAGAAAGGGGGCCTCACCATGTTGCCCAGGCTGCTTTCAAATTTCAGGGTTCAAGTGATCCTCCTGTCTCGGCCTCTCAAAGTTCTGGGATTACAGGTGTGAGCCATTGCGCCCAGTCACAAGTGTTTAATTTTTTAAAACCCATCTGTGGAGAGAAGTTAGTACCTGGCTTGTGATGCCTATACTCCATCCCACCACTAGTGCTGTACTATCCATGTATACTTGTAGACAGAATGGTCAAAAAAAGGTTTAAGGAGCAGGAACAACACAACAGGTTTTCATAGGTACAGTGAGAACATACCAGGGGATTCTCTTCCTTCATTTATATACACCACAATTATCCTGTGTCTATTATGCATGTATAAGACCCTGTGCTAAGACAAATACGACATGATCCCAGCTTTTAAGAGAGTGGCTCTCAAGTTTTCTGGGTTGTCTGCACACCTTCGTACCCCAGACCTTAAACCGACTCCACACTTATCCCACCTTTCCACGGTGTAAGTAGCACTGCTTCCTGCTCTTCTTCCTGAACGTTGTCTTATGCCCGAGAGGCAGTGTGCCTCGGTTGTTCCTTAGTGCTGGCTTGACTTCATAGTATCTTCTTCCCTCTTTCTCTAAGCAAGTTGTCCCACTAGCTACTTAGCTCATTGTTTCTTCTAATAGACATGGCTAATAACCGTGTGTGTCCTCACTTATCACCAAAATAGTTTTTAACACATTGACCACAGTTGTGAAGGGGTTTCCAGGACCCCGTTGTACCCAGGATTACCTTTGGAGAACCACTGCTCTGACAAGTTCACAGTCTGATGAAGGAGACAGGGAAGGAGAACTCAAGCATGGCCCAGGAGACAGAAGCAGAGAAGAAGGCATCTAACTCCTCAGGCAGAGGGCAGAGTGCATGCCAGGGAAGGCTGCCTGCACGCCTAACACTTGAGTTGAGTCTTGAAGAAGTGCAGATGCTAATCATGCAGATAAGGCTGGGAAGGGCTTCCCAGGTAGAAAGAAGAATATGTAAAGCGCACAGAGGGCTCAGGGGAAACGGCAAACCTGGCCATAGTAGCAGGTGTGAGCTGCAGGTGGTTCATTCATAAAGGACCCAGATTGCTAAGCAATGAAGTCAAACTGAGGGGCTGACAAAAGGTTTGGGCCAATTTATATTTTATAAGAATCTCTGGCTGGAGGATGAGGCTGGTTTAAAGGGGGCCAAGACTAGAGACAGGGGGGCCAATTAGGAGATGCAGCTTTGTTAGGAACATGGACCAAAAGGAAGAAGAGTCTCAAATAAGGCAGCAAAGACAGAAAATTGTCAGAATTATGAGTGTTCAGAAATGCAATCAGCAGCTGGGCCCAGTGGCTCACACCTGTAATTCCAGCACTGTGGGAGGCTGAGACAGGCAGATCACTTGAGCCCAGGAGTTCAAGACCAGTCTGAGCAACGTGGAGAAACTCTGAGTCTACAAAAAAATTAATAAAGACAAAAATTAGGCAGGTATGTTGGCACATGCCTGTAGTCCCAGCTACTCAGGAGGCTAAGGTAGGATAATCGCTTGAACCTGGGAGGCAGAGGTTGCAGTGAGCCGAGATCATGCCCCTGCATTCCAGCCTGGGCGACAGAGTAAGACTCTGTCTCAGAAAAAAGAAAAAAAAAAAAAGAAATGATATCAGCAAAATGTAACAGCCAACTAAATGATGAACTAAAAAGCAATCTAGAACAATTCTCAGATTGCCGGCTCCAACAACGGGGTGAAAAAAAAAAACCAAGAATCTAGAACATTTGTCAGATTTTGGGCTCTAACAAACAGGTGGTGGTCATACTCAGTGGAAGAGGTAATACAGAGGAAATACAGAATAAGGAGTCAGACTCAGGGGGTGAAGAGTTCTCTTTGAGGGAGAAATGCTGACTTGTCAGTAGCCATGGGTAGAGATGTCCAATAAACTTCTTGGGCATAAGTCTCATCCTCAAGAGAGAGCTGAGTTTTTTTTGCACCAACAGTACATTAGTGATTACTAAATCCATGAGTCTGAAAGAAGCTACCCCAGGAGGATCTACAGAGTCACAGAGCAAAGGGGATTAGATAACTGCCCCAGGATTCAGCAGTCGGGCAAGCACTGATGACTGATAGCATCCTTTTCCCTTCCCATGAAGGATGGAAAGGGAGTGAGCTAAGGAGCGAAGGAGACAAAGAAATGGAGGCAGTGAAAATGGGAGGACAGAGCGGGGCAAGAGCCGGAGGCACAGAGGATGTTTATCAGTCACTGTCATTGCCTGGGCCGTCACATAGACCAAGGAGAAAAATCATAGGAGGAATCAGAAAATCTGTGTAGGATTCATAATGCAAATTAGGGCTCTCCTAAAATTTGGAAGTTTCATGTTGTTGGTGTTTAATTTTCACTATAATTCCAGATCACACCATCCATGCCTCTTCTTCATCCAATTCAATTGGTTAGATAACTGAATGTCAAGGTCACTCTTTTACTTTAAACCATGCAATGGCTTCCCATTGCTCTGAAGATAAAGGCCACAGTCTGTCTCCTGGTGATGTTGGTCCTGCTACCTCTCCTCTCTCGTTCACTACTCACTCTCCCCTCCACTCCTGCCCACCATCCACACGACCTTCTCTGTGGTTCGAAAATCAATCACAGTCTTTCCCAACACAGAGGACAGTCCCCACTTCTCCACTGGCCCCCATCCCTACCTGGTCATCTCCTATTCCTCCTTCTGTAACAGACGTTGCCTCAAACGTCACTTTCTCAGGAAAGCCTTCCTTAACCTTTCTCCTCACTTGCCAAGGTGGGCCCCTTCCTCCAGTCTCCCCCCCGCACCTTTGGCTTCCCCTCTCTTAGCAATCATACTTATTCATGGGAGTGGCTGACTAATGTCATAAATAAGTATGTGGTTAACAATGAAAATACTATAAAGGGGGAGCCCAGTGCCTGCCACTCACAGGTGCCTAATAAATACTGTCCGAATTAATACATATTAAGGAAAATCAATTTGGAAACAACAGACACCACTATTTAAGACTGCATGGTATATCACAACTGTAAGGAAACTAATTGTCTTGGAGTGATAGATCTTTATTGTCCACGCAGGATAGATACTCACTTTTATCTTTTGCTGCAGAACAAAGAAAAGTGGCAATTTGGTTGTTTTTTAACTGTGCGATATAAAAACTAAACTATGGTGAAAAACAAAATCAAACCATGGTTGCTTGGATTGGATGGGGTGAGTGAGAAGAGCTGGGAATGCCTGCAGAAGGGCAAAAGAAAACTGGGGTCATGGTCACATGCTATATCTTGACAGGGATTTGGGATACACAGGTGTATACATTTGTAAAAACTCAAGAATATGTACGTAAAAGTTTTGTATTTCATTGTATGTAAAATTTACCTCAAAGAAGAGTCATAAACAAATACTGAACCCTAATCAATGACATGCATGCTAAAGTATTTAGGGGTGACAGGTACTGATGTCTGTAACTTACTCTGAATACATCAAAAATAAGATGAACTGATGGATAGTGGGACAGACAGATACATCATAAAGCAAAATGTTAATTGCACCATTTAGATGGTATGTATAGGGGTGTTTACTATATTGTTCTTTCTACTTTTCCGTGTGTTTGAAAATTTCATAAAATGTTGGGTGGGCAGGGAAGGACTGCACTGTATAACTGACAATATATTTACATTGTAATCAGATCTAGTTTCAAATCTCAGCTCCACTACTTGCAAGCAATGTGCCCTTAGGCAAGTTGGTTTTTACATGTTCTCTCCATCTCAACTTCCTCCAAGCAAAATGGGCAAGAACTACCTGACAGTGTCGTCATGGGGACTCAATAAGATTAAACCCTTGATCCAGTGACTAACACAGTAATAGCTGTCTCATAAATGTTAGTCTTCTTATTCAGAAGTCAACATATTCACAAACTAGGACAAATCTTCAATAAAACGTGAAAGAAGAATCTTGTAAAATTTTTTCTCTTGCTATGCCCCATGGGAAATTAAAAGAATAAATTAATTGTGCTATTTTTATAGGTAAAGACACTGACCTTCCATCAGTAGGACACTGGGAGTTCCACGTCTAAGGAGGGTGAGAGATCCACACTGTTGACACTTCCTCCCTGAGTCTCCCAGTGGCCAACACGACCCGTTGTGAGAGCTGGTCAAGGTTAGCAACATCCTCACATCAGGAGGAAAGATGGGGAATGTCGGCAGAATCTTAAGTAGCGCACTGAAGCCAAGACTCCCAGTCTCCTTCTCAGATGTGCAAATGAAAAGAGCCGATCAGACAGGCCTTGAGATCTGCTAAGGCACCAGACACGCCGTCAGAAGTGGCAGTCACATGACTGTCTTGGTTTTTAGCATAATTACATGAACTGAGAGATGGCCTTATGATCATAAATAAAAGCCTCCAATTGAGACTAATAATGTGTATCCAACTGAAAGACGTGGGCTACCAGGCTACCACGTGGACTTCGCATCCCTAGGTTTGAAACATGATGACATGATGACAGCAAAGGAGGAGGAGCTGCTGACATCTGGAAGCAAGGAAAAATTACACCTTTCTGTGCCAGAGAACCAAACCAATGCTCATTCAAGAAAATTAGGTCTGACATCTTAAAAATCAGTGAAAGAGTTAATTACATGTCACAAGTGAGACACCATAATCAAAGGAAATTGCAAGTTTTTATAAAGCATCGCTGAGTGCCTACTAGGTTGTACCATTGGGACTATATACAGTGTTTGAAGCTGTTTTAGACTGCACGCAGCAAATCTGACTCCCATCCGCTCTACCTTGAAATCTTATTCCCTTTTACATAATTATAAACGCAACTAGTTGATTGGCCTGTGAAGCCTAGGTTTCAAACTCCTTGGAGACATCGTGCACTCACTGTGGAAGCTTTCCTGCCTCTAGCCCAAATATGGATAGGAGCATTGGTGTGCCAGGGCCGGGTCACATCAGAGCTGAGCCAGTTGAGGCATCACTTCCCAAAGCCATTATCATGTTAGTAGCTTGAAATCAGCCATGGTGGGAATATTTACACCAGGAAAATTGGCCAACACTATCAAGCAGGCCACCTGTCATTATCTTCCACAGAACAAGCTTACCAACATGTGAAGTTGTCTTTTACTGCTCTGAGGGAGGAGACAAATGTTCAGAAGTTTGCCCTCCAAACTGACCTTATTTAAAACTGACCTCTACCGAGGCCATGGTGAAAGGCGGATCAGGCTAAGAAGGCAAGTTTATACCATGTGCCCCTTCTCCTCTGGCCTCTGCTGAACGGATGAGCGGTAGATTCCCTAACTCCACTGGCCAGACTGCAGCAGCTTCACTCTCCCTCATGTGAATGTGGAACTGGGACACGGTCTTGATGGTGGGCGTTTAAACTAAAGAGCCTTGCCTACTCTGGCTGCAGTGAGCACCACAGCAAGTGAAAAGCCCCGTGCAAGGTTTATTGTCGGTAGAACCAAGAAGCTATGGGGAAGCAGAAAAAGCCAGTCTCCAGAAAGAGGCAGAAGGATGAACTGGGCCATAGGAAGAAGAGGCACTGGGCCCAGGAGATGCACAGCCAGTAACCTTAGCATCTCAATATCCTAGAGGGCAATATCATGAAGCAGAGGGTGGGCTCTGGAATCGAACTGCCTGGGTTCCAACCTCCACTCTGCCAGTTAGCTGGGAGACACTGAACCAGTTAGTGTTACGTTATTCTGTGCCTCAGTTCCCTCTTCTGAAACATGCGGATAATAGCAGAACCTACTTCATAGGGTTGGCATGAGAATCAAATGAGCTGATACAAACAGTAAATGCTCAAAAGTATTAGCTGTTATTTCTATCAATTAATTATAGCATCCACGTGGCCTGGTTATATTTCATTCCTATTACAAATATGTCACCTGGGATTCCCCTGTGGCCTGAGGCCTCATACTGGAGCTAGTTTTAGTTGTGTAGCTAGGCGATCTGTCCCCTGAATCATAGAATAATGTGCAAATCCCTGGACCAATGTGTGACTATTAGCAAATCACTTCCTCAGCCCTCTCTTAGGAGTAGTGTGAGATTCAAATAGGAAGAGAAACTGAAAGCTTCGACAACCGTGAGCTGTTGTACCAAACTCTGGAGACTGTTATCTCTGCAGGGAAAAGTAAAGATATCACATCGGTCACAAGAATGGAAAACACTTGCTTAAAATGTGTGTATTGCTGGACTAGAGACTAGAGACATATTCCCCACCCAAATGGAAAAAAAAGGCTCAGTTTCTGTAGGGTTCACCAGCTTGATTCACATGTTCATCTCCGGTATTAATAAGATAATAACAGGGAATTGCCGAAGACAGTTCTAGGATGCTGATTTTTAAACACACTTTCACCCAGCTTAATTATATTCAAAATAATGTTCCGAAGACGGATCCTCCCATTCTTTTCAAAACAAAGACTTCTTAACTGATAATGAAGGATATAGATCTGGAGATATTTTTATTCATCCCTTTTCAACAAGAACTTATAAACCACACTGTTAATTTCAACACATTTTCTTCTCACACTTCTCATTTTTCTTCAGGCTTCTTGGGTTTGCTGTTGACACCTGGTAAATAAAAAGGCAAGTGACAGGGGAACGGCATTCATTACTAGGCACAGAGGTAGGCAGACAGGTCTGGGAGTCCCAGTTTCATTCTAGATACTTCATTCCATATTTCATGTAGAAAGACTGAAGTTAGAAGTATTCTAGGCTTCCCCATTTACTTGAACTGCATAAATACCAAAACCATTTTGTGTGTCTGACGTCAGGAGATTTTATTTCTAGCTAAGAATAGATTTAACATATATAAATCTCAATCTAAATCGAATTCACCTCTTGTGGTTAGGACACTTGGGCAAAGCCGCGCCTGAGTGAACAGGAGGCAGGTGCAGCAGCGACCTTGGCCTATGCTTGAGGCAGCTACTTGGCCTTATTTATATCTACAGGATTGGTTAAAACATGAGTTTGTCCCCATTCTATGTGGTGTCTAAAAGGGCCCATGTTTTCTTAAATGTCTGCAGAAGTATCATCTAGGGAAGGAAGCCAGGGAGTAAAGGAAAATGGGCAGAACCGTCTAAGGAGATATTTTAACTCTAGCTTTGAATCTGACCTGTGTTGTTAAAGCTATTCTCTTTTATGATAAAAGGTCTTTCCCTGTTTCTAACAGAAGTTCAAGTTCTCTCAGGACACAATTTAGTTAGCATGGAAAGAGGGTCATGATACAGTGTTAACGGGAAAAAGTAAGTTGCTAAATATTATACCCTTTATGTCTTAAAAAAAAATTAAGTGAGGCTACGTCTATGGATATAAATATTTATATGAAGAGGTCTGGAAGGATCCATCACACTTGCTTGACAGCACGACTCTAGGGAATAGCAAGGCGATAAGGTTTGGCTGTGTCTCCACCCAAATCACACCTTGAACTGTATTTCCCATAATCCCCACATGTTGTGGAAGGGACTCAGTGGGAGGTAACTGAATCATGGGGGCAGTTACCCCCATGCTATTCTTGTGATAGTGAGTTCTTACAAGATCTGATGGTTTTATAAGGGATCTCCCCACTTCATTCGGCACTTCTCTTTCCTGCCATCATATGAAGAAGGATGTGTTTGCTTTCACTTCTGCCATGACTGTAACTTTCCTGAGGCCTCCCCAGCCATGCGGAACTGTGGGTCAATTAAACTTCTTTCCTTTATAAATTACTCAGTCTCGGGCAGTTCTTTATAGTAGCATGAGAGTGGACTAATACACAGGGCCAACAGGGCCTTTTGCATTTTACTGCATCTACCTGAGTATTGTTTGAATTTAATAAAGTATATATTACTTTCATAATTTTTAAAAATCCAATGAAGATTGAAGATAGGCCTATATTTATCTGGGCCTCACACTGGAACTATGACAGCAAACTGTGGGAAAACTCTTCCCTTTTCAGAATGAAAATCCTTAGCTGGGCTTGGCTGCTAATGTAGGAAGAAGCAGGAAATGCAGATGGTGGAACTCCACCAAAACATCTGCTTATGGCTTGTAAAGACACCGCCAGGGGATGCGGGGAGAAGGGAAGATCTTGAGGCTCTTATCCATAGATGAGAAAACGAAAGCCCTGAAAAGTGAAATGATTTGGTAAGTAACAGCCAGAGGTGACCTCAGTCTCCTGAATGCATCCAATGCGATTTTCCCTCACCCAGGCTGTTTTTCCTAAACCTTAAACCAAAGTAGTATCTGCTGGTAGCTCTGAGAAAGAGAAAATGGGCCAGGAACGGTAGTTCATGCCTGTAATCCCAGCACTTTGGGAGGCTGAGGATGGCAGATTACTTGAGGTCAGGAGTTCGAGACCAGCCTGGCCAACATGGTGAAACCCTGTCTCTACTAAAAATACAAAAATTAGCTGGGTGCAGTGGCACATGCCTGTAGTCCCAGCTACTTGGGAGGCTGAGGCAGAAGAATCGCTTGAACCTTGCAGGTGAAGACTGCAGTGAGCCAAGATTGTGCCACTGAACTCCAACCTGGACAACACAGTGAGACTCCATCTCAAAAAAAATAAAATAAAATAGAGAGAGAGAGAATGAGAAAATGAACTAGAGATACCTGATACTTTTTATTTTACTAAATAAATCCTTGAGGGATCTTCAATCTCATCTATAAGCTCACGGGCCTTAAAGGAAAAATCGTTTTTAAATGTCCATAAAGCAGAAGTGGGAATACTTCCCTATTATTTTATTTTATTTATCTTTTATTTTTGAGACAGAGTCTTCCTTTGTCACCCAGGCTGGAGTGCAGTGGCACAATCCCAACTCACTGCAACCTCTGCCTCCTGGGTTTTCTCATGCTTCGGCCTCCCAAGTAGCTGGGACTATAGGCGTGTGCCACCACACCTGGCTCATTTTTCTATTTTTAGTAGAGACGAGGTTTCATCATGTTGAACAGCCTGTCTCGAATTCATGACCTCAAGTGATCCACCCTCCTTGGGCTCCCAAAGTGTTGGGATTACAGGCATGAGCCACTGCATCTGACCCCTATTATTTTATAGACCAGCACTACTCTTATAACAAAACCAGACAATACCTTTTAGCAAAACAAAGCTACAGACCAATACCCCTCATGAACATGAAACCATGGCCTGGCCATTGTTAGGAATTTCTTTTCTTTTTTTGAGATAGAGTCTCGCTCTTGTCACCCAGGCTGGTGCAGTGGTGTGATCTCAGCTCACTGCAACCTCTGCCTCCTCGGTTCAGGTGATTCTCCTGCCTCAGCCTCCTGAGGAGCTGAGATTACGGGCACCCACCACCACGCCCAGCTAATTTTTTGTATTTTTAGTAGAGACAGGGTTTCACCATGTCGGCCAGGCTGGTCTCAAACTTCTGACATTAAGTGATCCTCCCACCTTGGTCTCCCAAAGTGCTGGGATTACAGGCATGAGCCACCGCACCTGGCCAGGAATTTCTTTAGTTTGTAAAAAGTTGTCCTTTTACAAACTAAAGATAAACCCTGTGATCATCTCAACAGACAAAGAGAAAGCATTTGCCAAAATCTGATAACCAGTCATGATAAAAATTCACAGCAAATTTGCTAGAGGAGGGAATTTCCTCACCCTAATAAAGGGCCTCTGTGAAACAAAATCAAAACTATAGCCGACATCATACTTTAGAGAAAGACTGATATTTTCCTCCAATGCCAGGATCAAGGCAAGGATGTCCACTCTCCCTATTTCTATTCAGCAAAGTACCAGAAGTTCTAGCCAGTGCAATAAGGCAAGAAAAATAAATAAAAGCCTTACAGATTTGAAAGAACGAGAAGTGTCTTTATTCACAGATTAACATGATTTTCTATTTAGAAAAATCCCGAAGATTCTATAAAAAGCTACTAGAACTAAAATGAGTTTAGGAGGGTCACATGATATAAGGTTTTTAAAATCATATTTCTATATACTAACAAAGAAATTTTTATATTTCTGTTTGCCAAAGGACTGAAAAACATGAAAAATTTATGTACAAATTTGTATATTGAAAACTATAAAACATTGATGAGAGAAAAGAAAGAATACCTAAGTAAATGGAGAGAGATATGTTCATGGATTAAAACTTTAAAATACCATTAAGATAGCAATCTCTAATTGGTCTAGATTCAAAGAAATTCCAATCAAAAATCCAGCAGGCTTTTTAAATACAAATTGACAAGAAGATACTAAAATCTGTATAGAAAGCATAAGACCTAGAATAGCCAAAAAGATTTTTTAAAAGAATAAAGAATACTCACACTATCTGATTTCAAGACTTACTACAGAACTAAAGCAGTGGAACTCAATTGAGGCCAATTTTACTCCCCAGGGGGACATTTAGCAACGTCTGGAAATATTTTTGGTTGTCACAACTAAGAATGAGGGGAGTTATTGACATCTACCAGGCAGTCAGAAATATTGCTAAATTTCTAATGCACAGGACAGGCATCCACAACAAAGAACCGTTGAACCCAAAATGTTAATAGCGCTGACGCTACGAAACCCTGAGCTAGAGAAATCAAGACAGTGTTATACTGGCATATAGAGAGAAGTACAGATCAACAGAACATACTAGAATCCAGAAATAAACCTAGACATATATGGTGCCAAGGTAAGTCAACGGACCAAGGATAGTCTTTTCAATAAGTGGAGCTAGAACAATTAAATATCCATATAAAAAAATTAACCTTGACTCTTACTTTGCACCATACACAAATATTAACATAAGATGGATCACAGACCTAAAAGTAAAAATAAAAATACAAAACTTCTAGAAGAAATCACAGATATTTGTGACCTTGGCACACAGTAGGCAATTTCTATGCTAGGATACAAAAACCACAAATCTTAAATTGAAAAGTTGATAGTTAATCTAAATTTAAAACTTCTCTCCTTTTTAAAAAAAAAAAAAAACAACACTGTTAATAAAATGAAAAGACAAGCCACATATTTGCAAGACACCTATCTGATAAACGACTTGTATCCAGACTATATAAAGAAAGCTCAAAGCTCAGTAAAAAGAAAACAATCCAATTTTTTAAATGGGAAAAATACATTAACAGACACTTGAAAGTAGACATATAGATGGCAAGTAAGAACATGAAAAGATATACAACAATAAAATTATTAGTAATTAGGGAAACGTAAACTGAAACCGGAATGAGATACCATTGAACAACTATTAGAATGGCTGAAATCTAAATTAAAAGGGAAAAAAAAGCTGACAATACCAAGTGCCAGTGAGGATACAGAGGAACAACTAGAACTCTCATACATTGCTAATGAGAATGCAAAACTGTACAGCTACTTTGAAAAAGAGTTTGGCAGTTTCTTATAAGGCGAAACACGTCCCTAACACATGACCGAGCAATCCTACCCCTAGGCATTTACCCAAAACGAATGAAAACTGCCCACAGAAAGACTTTCGTGTCATAAACTGGAAACAACCCAAATGTCCATCAACTGCTGAATGAATAAGCAAACTGTGGTGCAAAGGAATACTATTCTGCAATAAAAAGAACGGAATTAGTGATCGATGCAATGACATGGATGATTTTCAAGAGCATTATGCTAAGTGAAAGAAGCCAGATGCAAAATGTTACATATGGTACAATTCCATTTCTATGACCTTCTGGGAAAGGCAAAACTACAGGGATGGAAAATACATTAGTGGTTTCCAGGCACTGGGTGTGTTGGGGGGAGTGGATTAACTGCAAGGGGCAAGAGGGAACTTTTTGGGGTGACAGAAATGTTCTATATCTGGATTGTGGTGGTGGACGCATGATTGTACACTTTTGTCAAAACTCATCATGCAGTACATCTACAAAGGATGAATTTCACTGCATGTAAATTACACCTTAATAAACTTGACTTTAAAAAAAGAAGAAAAAGCTGGTGGCTGATGAGTGTGTTCTCTTTGTACTGCATGACATTTTAGAAATCTGAACTAATTGGTGATATTTGAACACAAAAAGATTCTAAATAAAGATCTGCCTTTTGTTGAGAAGTCAGAACTATGGCACCCTGAGCCTCGGTCCCATGCAGGTTGCCACTAAGCAGTGGCCGCCTCTTGGAGCAACACAGGCACTTGCTGTCCTGCCACATCCCCCAACCTGACCCAATTCACAGAAGTACTTTACTCACCTGCCACTGCACCTGCCCGAGTGAGAGTTTCTTGTACTGGACTACGGGCTGCCTGAAGGCAGGGTCCAGGCCTGGCCTGTTCTCACTACACCCCCAGCATCTAGTGAAGGGCCTAGCACATGCTGGGTGCTTGATAAACACTGCTGAATTAATATGACTCAGTTGCCACCTTCCCACCAGCTCCTAAAACTGACATTTACAACACCCAGATTGCCAACTGCTCCTTTGGTCCTGAAGTCCCCAAAGAGAGTCACCATCCATGGCAGCCATCCCATGACCCAGAATAATGTGTCCCTCTGTGTGTTTAGAAATCCCCTCTAATATGTTGTCAAGCAACGAAAATGTTTTAAGATCATTCCAACTATTCATTTTTGTCTGGAGAAGAGTGGAGTTTTTGTTTGTCTAAAAAAAAAAGAAAAGAAAGAAAGAAAACCACAATATGGGCTTGAAGGTTAATGAAAATGAAAAGAGAAGTGTGCACATTCATTTTGAATATTCTCAGATCATATTCCAGTAATTTGAGACTTGAGCTAAGTAAGCTTCTGAGAGATTCTCTGGTAGTCATCAGAATTTCAGGAACCTGAAACTTCCATGGTGGTGGTCAGTTTGAGGGAAGGACGTGGGGCAGCAAGGAGATATCTAACTTCTGTTTTAGGCTAGTACTAAAAGTACAGTAACACTGTACTTTTCCAAGTACAAGTAACACTGTACTTTTTAACATTTAGTACACTTTCTTCTTTTCCTACCTCCTTGTTATTTTCTCTGTCTCTTGCTTGTCCCTCTTCTCCCTGAACCCCCAAATGCTGCAGTACCCCAGCCCCTCAGAGCCCTTCAGGCCCACGAGGAGGGCCAGGGGAAGCCCCAGGGCAGGGAGAGGGTGCCAGGGACTCCTCCCTACAGCGCCATGTGCTCTGGCCTCAGGAACATTTTCTTTACTTTGTGGGGATGGGAAGGATGAGATGGGAGGCAAGATCTGGGACATCTTGTAAGAATCTTTGAAGGACTAATCATATTGAGAGTAAAAAGTCAAAATATATTGGGCCATCTACATTTGGGGAAAAACACCAAATCAACCACTCTGGTCATATGTCTTTCATGTTTAAAAATGAGTAAGTGTGAACACATATACTTAGACCTCATCTTAACCCTCCCTTGGCCCATCTCCCCTGACTCTGCTTTTCTCTAGAGAAAAGACTTCAGAAGAATTGTCTTATGTGTTGCCTCCAATGCCTCTTTTTCCTTTCTCTCTTGAACCATCTGCAGTTAGACTTTTATCCCCATCACTCTCAGAGCCACTAACCACCTTCTCACCTCCAAACTCAACATGCATTGCTAGTGCCCATCTAACTCCACTCTCAGCAGCATATGTCCAAGCCGATCACGCCCTCCTCCTTGATCACTTTCTTCTCTTAGTGCCCAGGACACCATATATACTTTCTTCTCTTCCTACTGCCTTATTGTTTTTTTCTCTATCTCTTGCTGGTCCCCTTCTTCCTGAACCCCTGAATGTTGCAGTAATCCCAGGTTCATTGCTCATATCTCCCTCTCTCTTCTCCATACTCACTTTCTAGGTTTCTTATTCACTTCCATCATGATGGCTCCCAAATTATACCTTAGGACCTGTTATCGCCCTAGAATTCCAGACTACTTTATTCAATTAGCAACCTGACATGTCCACTTGAATAAACATTTCAAGCTTTACATACCCCCAAATGAACTCTTTATTTCTTACCCCAAACCTGAACTGCAGTCTCAATTAATGGCAACTTCATCTTCCCCGTTGCTTGAGCCAAAGACCTTGGAGCCATATCAATTCCTCTCTTTCTCTCCTACCCATTTAATCCACCAGATAATTCTAGTAACTCTATATTCAACAGATGTCCAAAATCTAACCACTTCTCACCACTTCTCCTGCTACCACCCTCTCTAAGCCATCTTCATCTGCAGATTGATTTCAACAACAGCTTCCTTCCTGATCTCCTGGCTTCCATACTTGACCTTACAGACTTTTTTCCCCACAACAGCCAGGGTGATTCCTTTAAAACCGAAGTAAGATTATATCACCTCCTGTTTGGATGCTCCAGTGGCGGACCATCTCATTCCAACTAAAGTACCAAGCCAACACCATGGCCAGTAAATCCTATAGGATTCAGCCCCATCCCTCTCTTCAGCATCATTTCTCACTACTCTCCCTTTGCTCGTTCAATTCTACACTGGCATTCCTGCTGTTCCTCAAACAACCCAAGCACAGTCTCTGCTCAAGGCCTTTGCACTTGCCTTTCCCACAGCCTGGAATATTCTTCCCCCAGATTTCCACTGTTGGGTCTACTCAATGCCATCTCCTCAGAGAGGCCTCCTCTCACCACTCCATCTAGACAAGTCCATGTGTGAAGGCACTATCCCCTACCCTGATTTATTTTGCTCCATATAACTGACCTCCACCCGACCTACAGGTATTTGCTTATTGCCACTTCTTTCTCAAAGTGGGGTCCACAAACTTGCATCGTCAGCATTACTCAAGTGCTTGTTAACAATGCAGACTCTCAGGCCTTATTTCAGACCTACTGAATCAGAATCCACATTTCAACAAGATCTTCAAATGACTGGTAAGCACTGTCAAATATGGATGGCACTGGGCTCAATATTCTGAGGTAACAGTAATGAACAAAACCAGGTCCCATTCTCTCTAATCCCGGTGAGAACAGGCCTTGTTTTTGTTCATTACTGTTACCTCGGGATATTGAGGCATTCAAAACAAATTGAATACAGGAATGAATGAATGAACAAATGAACTTGAATCTGTTCTAGACTCGACTGCAAGTTGACGATGTGTACAGGAAGGTTGGGGAGGGACAAGGAGGACATTCTAGGTCAAAACTATCTCCCCCCACACTGTGTTCTACATTAGAAATTCTTTGGTATCAATTCAACAAGAAGAGCTAAGTATTCTAAACACGTATGTGCCCAATGCAGGGGTACCCATATTCATAAAACTCTTAGAGATCTACAAAGTTCTTTGAGACCTGCAAAGAGACTTAAACTCACACACAATAATAGTGGGGGACTTTAACACCCACTGACAATATTAGACAGATCGTCAAGACAGAAAATTAACAGAAGTATTCAGGACCTGAACTCTGGATCAAGAGGACCTGATAGATATCCACAGAACTCTCCACCCCAAAACAACAGAATATACATTCTTCTCATCACCATATGGCACTGACGCTAAAATTGACCATGTAACCAGAAGAAAATCTTTGGTATCAACAAAACCGTCTATCAACATGCAAATATATTCCCGTAATAAAGCAGTCTTTCACAACTTACTGTGAATTATTTAAATGAGATCTTATTCTAACATCTAACAGAAACAGGGGGAACAGGAGTGTAGAGACTGAAAATTTAATAAATTCCTAATCTGTGCTGGGTATTGTAACAGGCAATAAGCAAATGAAGGTAAATCAGGAACTAACAAGTCGGAGGGAGAAGCACACAGTCCCTCAGAGCCCTTCAGGCGGCAAAGGAGGGCCTAGGGAAGCTCCAGCATGCGGACAGGGTGCTGAGGACTCCTCCCTACAGTGCCCTGTGCTCTGACCACAAAGAACCCTTCACTTTTCTTCTGCCAGAAATGCCACCATCAACACTGCCACCCCCAACTCATCCTTCAAGGCCCCCCCGCCCCCAGAATTAACTATTCCCTCATTAGCTCTGATCACACGGTACAGAGTGCAAGGGCCTTGATCGCCCTCCTCTTGAGGGGCTTCTACAAACTGCCTCGTCCTTATTCACTTCTGTATCCCCTGCCCCTGCACAGCGCCCAGACAGGGTAAACGTTCCATCTATTTCTGCCATTTTAAAAGAGCAGGTAGCATTCATTGAGCGCTTACTGTATACCAAGCACTTGGTATTTAAAATACCAAGCATTTTAAATGCTTTAGATGCATTAACTCATGTAATCCTCACAAGAACCCAGTGAGATTGGAACTATTATTGTCGCCATTTTCCAGATGAGAGAACTGAGACCCAGACAGTCACACTGAGTAGCTGCCCATGAACGGATGAGCACGATCCCTGTACATAACAGGCACACAGTAAATGTTTACTGACATGAACTGAAGGGAAGCTCAGTAGTTAAAAAGAGAGTGAAGTCAAATTTGAGCGCTACCATTTTGCCTGGAGCCTGGATGGCCAAGGAGAATAGAGGGTGTCAGTACTCACTGCTACAAAGAAACTTATTTCCCACACCAACCTCCCGCATCCAAAACAGAACTTACTGACTGAGAGCAAGATGAAAGACGGAGATGGAAGTTAGGAGTCTGAGGGAGGGCAAAGAAGATGACAACAGCCTTTTCTTTATGTGAAAAAGAGAAGGAACTCTGATTCCTTTAGAATATTCAAGCAAAAGAGGTTGGGGTGGGGTGGATGGAAGTAGACTGGGAACACATTGCAGAGTCTCCGGGACGGGAAGGTGCTAAACATTTGCCACAGAATTTTCCAGAAACAAATCTATGTTTGCCCATTTTTCAACCAAGGCAAATGTCTGGCTTAGCCTTCCTTAAACAACAAGGGAGAGCAGCCATGTAAATGACGGGACTGTAGCAAGCCAGCACTTTGAGTAAGATCTCAGCTCAGGGTAGGACGCATTCTGCAGTGAGTGGCAGCACCCAAGCGCAGCGATTCCTCAGAATAAGTTCCAAATTAGGCTGTTTGCAGAAAGTCAAAGGTCCCCAGAAATTGTCATTCATTCTCCCGCCTCCCTCTTGACACTGCTTCTTCCCACAAACCCCTTAGGATGCCCTGCATTAGGCCCAGGACTCACCTACCCTGGTGTGAAACTGCCTCACGTGGAAATCAGAGAACAAATGAGAGCAGGTGGGAGGTTAAGAGGTAAGCGTTACACACAGGGAACCCAGTGTTTAACCCTTCCATTGAGTCATGGAATTGAATCAGTGGCAAACCCACAGAAAACCGTGGAGCCCAGAGGTGGACTGTGGATCCACAGGTGGGCTGGACCACGGGAAGCTGGTCATAAAGGTGGACAGCAGAAAGGGCATCCAAAAAGCACAGAGGAAGCAACGAGTCACTCCGATGAGATGGAGTAAAACGGAGAGGACTTTGGGGAGGAACATCAACTTTAATGATTTTTACCATCATTGTAATCAAAGCATCTTTCCCAGCCCCGTATCCCCATGACCACCACACTGAAAGGAAAAAGAAAGAGGACACCGGGGCTAAACCCAAACAATGTGGATCAGAAGTCCCCTAAGTCAGGCTCTGGTGGTCTGAAAGAGGAGCCAAGGAAAGTCAGGGAGATTCAGAAGGCTCAAGGTACAAAGGTCAGAAGGGAGATCAGAAATTCAAAACTGATCCAAGGAAATCACTCAACATCAGGCTGAACAGGAACAACACATGAAAGCCAGTTTCACATATTACAGATGGCTGAACAAATGAACATCATCCCAAAGTAAATATCTCATAAGCAGTTCACAAAAACGACCAAGGACTTGATATCCTTTAATCAAAAACAGGATGTATGTTTCTGAGCCAATGAATACCAAGGCATTTACGTGGACGTATGTTTCTGAGCCAATGAATACCAAGGTATTTACGTGAGTCTTTCTCAGGTCTTATCTTTTAACAATTATGCCAAATACACATCACTAAAAACTGCTACAGGCATAAAAATCGGGGGCTAAAATTCGTCAGAGGTTCTCAAGTCTGAGGCACACATCCAAAGATCCCTGAACTTTGTAACCACTATAATCACAATAGAAAATTCTTTGACAGTAACTTGCAAACACAAGCACCACCTGTCAGTGACCCTTTAAGTGAGTCAATCAAAGGAAAATGGGCTCTGAATTAAGCTGCTGAAGACAAGAAATATTTTTAACCTAAAACTCTCTTATCTAAAACAATGTGAGGCCCTTACAATTAGGAATTTTAATCTAATTGGGGGAATGGGGCACTCTGAAAAAGAAGAGGTCATTAGTCCTTGCTAAAAAATGCAAAACTACAGGAACACATTATCTGAAGTGAGAACTATATTCCTTGATAAGGCAGTGTATCAAGAGCTCAGAATTTCATCACAAACACAAAAGCCTGCCCTTTCCAAGTGCAGGCAGTAATCATTCTTACTTCCAAGACAATTGCTTACTGCACTAAGTTTTGAAGCACACTTAGCAGAATAATCCACCCCCACCTAGAATACTTACAATAGATTTCTCAAAATTGTCCAAGGAATTACAGAAATCTATTTCCTGGGGATTGCTGAAGTCTAAAAGCCAAGCATGACTATTTTTAACTAACCTGCAAACAGTGGATTATATACTTAACGAGCGCCTGCATCCCTTTGCAAGGTGCAAGCAATTATTGGAGAGACCTCCTTCCCAAAAGAAAAACGTTCCGCTATCAACACAGGAGGAACTGTGTTGATATTTGGGAAGCCGACACGCGGATTGCCTAAAACTCTCTAGTCATTTCATGCAGTTAAGACAAAGTGGACACTCAACAGCCCAAAATACCAGGGGCTTTGCCACCCTAAAACGTGTTCTAATGATACATTTCCCGTTTAAGGCGTCCTAAACACACATCTTTCTCTAAATAAAGCGTGCCTGTGGGACCACTAGGAAGGTTCTACAACTTGTCCAAAAAAGAAGAGGCGATTGCCCTTCTTCCCCGCCCAAAGTGCCTTCCCGAAAGACGGATTTCTGACAGTTCGCCTGCAGTTGCAGCAGCAAAGGGCAGAGAGAATCCCAGAGCCAGTGCTGCCAATACCTCTCCACCGCCACCCGGGCAGGTGTGGGTCCCGACCCGCCGCCCAGCTCTTCCAGAAACCTCGGCGGACGCCCCGCCGCCGAGCGCTTACCCGGGTCGGCCTGGCAGTGCTCCAGGAGGGCCGCCAGCAGCAGGAGTCCCAGCAGCAGCGTCGGTGGCCGCGGGGGCGCATCGTGGGACGCGCCGGCCCCGGGGCCCCTCACGCCCGTGCAGCGCGCGGCTCCCCAGCCTGCCCGACCAAGCCCACGCGCCACGGGCCGGCCCCCGCGCCCCCGCGTCGCGGGCCCGGCTTCCCTTGAGCCCTGAGGCTTGGCCTCCTGCGGAGCCATGGGGACGCTTCACACATCCAGGCCGCTGCCTCGCTCTGCACCGCGCCGGGAAGCCCAGCCCTCCGCGCCCCGGTCCTCACCGGGCATCGCCGGCCACGGCCCGGGCGCCGGAGGGAGGGGGCGCCGAGCGGCGCGACTGGCTCGCTCGTCCTGCCGCGCCCGGGGCGGGCTCCGGGGAGCCGCGGCTTCACCCGCGCAGGGGCCGGGCCCGCATGGAACCGCGGCGGGCACGGGCCAGGGTTCCCACGGTGCCTGTCGCCGCGCGCCGGCGCGATTGGGGCGGCGAGGGTGGGACAGGCGCCGCCCGGGGACCCCTCCCGCGGGCCGGCTCCTGCAGAACGAGGGGGCGAGGCTGCCGGGAACCGGGGTGGCGGCCGCGGGGCGCGCTCGGGTCCCTCCCTCCCGCCGCCGCTGCAGCCTCGGTGCCCCGCTCTCCTAGCTCCTCGCTCCTCGTGCCTCGTTGGGCTTCGGGTTCCAGCCCCGGCTCCGGCTGGGGCTCCCGGGCCGCGAGTGCTACCGCAGCTCCGAGCGGCGCCTCATTGACAAAGAAAGCACGTAGCCTCCGGATCGGGCGAGAAGGCGAGGAGGCGAGGCCGGCGCGCGCGCGCAGCCCCGCGCGCGAAGCCACCGCGCGCTCCCCGCTCCCGCGCGCCTGGCCGGGCTCGGGACCCAAGAGGGGACCCCTCCCGGCGGCTCCCGCGCAGCGGAGGTCCTCAAGGGGAGGGCTTCCCTCCCCTCCTGTCCCCCATCTAGAGGAGGGAAGGTTGGCGGGAGAGGTCGTCTGGCCCGGGAGGGGTTCATGGTCAACGTGCCCAAGCTGCAGGAAAGCTCTTCCGCCTGGATTTTGGAAATGCTCTTTGTAGAAGGGCGGGCGCGCTTTGTGCTGTTTGTTCACTACTTCTCTGAGGGGCCGGGGTACACCTTCATGCCAGTTTACTCCTGAGGACCTCAAGCGGCTGTGGCCTAGTTGCAATAACCTGCTGGGTTAAAACACATTATAAATATTTGTTGCTGCCACACTACGTGCAAAGCATTACACTGCGCACTGGGAAGACCGGGGGAAATTTTTTCCAAAGTTTCTTCCCCCAAACAGGTAGCCCTTGCCCAGAGGGACAAAAGGCCCAGGCATCACCTGAGTTGGTCCCCTGCTCTTCGCCCTTGCTAGCCTTGATGGCCTTAGCAAGTGACCTGGCTCATAGGCGCCTCATCTATCCCCAGTCACTAAGTATGTATTAAGGACCCACTGCTTGCCAGCATCTGTGTTAGGCACTGGGGATACACGCAGCCAGGAAACACACACATCCTTGACCCAGTAAAGCTCAGACTCTGTTCACTCAACAATACGTATTGACTGCCTGCGATGTGCCAGGGACAACAGCCATAAACAAAATCCCTGCCCTCCTGGAGCTGACATTCTAGTGGGGGTTCACCTGCAATAAACAGATAAGTAATAGAATATTAGACAGGTAAATGCCGTGAAGAAAAATCAGTGTAAAAGAATGAAACGTGGGGAGGGGTGTTGCAACGTTAAACATTGTGAAGAGAGGCCTCGCTGAGAAGATGACGTCTGAGCCAAGATCTGAAGGAGGTGAGAACAAGCCACGCGCGAAGAGCATTCCAGATACAGGGAACCAAAAAGGCTAACATCCCGGGGCAGAGTGTGCCTGGTGTGTTAGGGCACAGCAGCTTAGCCAGGGGTTCTGGAAAAGTGTTACGGTTCTAGTTATTGAGCATCTGCAGGATAGAAATAACACCATATTTCATCTAAGATGCATTCTTTTCACATGTTAACTTTTCAGAAGTCAGATGTGTTCTTATAATGTGTCTAAGATTCGTTGAAATATAGTAATGCCTTGTTGGGGGTTATGATTTAATTTTGTTCTTTAGTTGGGTTGTTTTGGTTTGTGTTAAGAAACTTGCAGTCTGGCCTGGCGCAGTGGGTCACGCCTGTAATCCCAACACTTTGTGAGGCCGAGGTGGGTGAATCACCTGAGGTCAGGAGTTTGAGACCAGCCTGGCCAACACGGTGAAACCCTGCTCTACTAAAAATACAAAAAATAGCCAGGTGTGGTGGTGCATGCCTGTAATCCCAGCTACTCGGGAACCTGAGGTAGGAGAATTGCTTGAACCTGGGAGGCGGAGGTTGCAGTGAGCCGAGATGGCAACACTGCACTCCAGCCTGGGCAACAGAGTGAGACTCCATCTCACAAAAAAGGTAAAGAAAGCAAGAAAGAAACTTGCAGTCGAGTTGAAGAGATAAAGCAATTCACTAAATCAGTTGGAGACGCTGTGAGCAAGCCAGCCCGTGGTCATGGTTCAGGCAGCATAACAAGATGAATGGCCCTGCAGCCAGTGGGGATCTCACGGACAAGGTGATGGGGAATGAGGATGTCAGGCAAAGAACTGAAACAAGGGCAGTGTTTGGACTCGCTTAGGTGTTGCGGACAAGGAAGTCCCTGGAGAGAGAAGTGGGCAGAGCAGAGGCAGGGAAGGAGGCAGGAAGATTGGTCTTGGAGCAGTGGGGCTGCCTGTTCGAAACCCAGAACTCTTATGCTGAGGCCAAGTTGTGAAAGGTCTTGGACACATCTGAGCTTTTCCCCAAAAGGAAGGAGAGGGAGAGGGGAAGATAAGTCACTCTCAGGAGCACCAATCCTATACCAGGCTCTGAGTTAAGAGCTCCCGAGAACAGAAAGATGGGTGTGATGGGGGAAAACATGAACGCTTTAGTAGCCACAGCTTCCTCCGCCCACCCGTTTTCTGCACCTGGATGATTGTGGTGTTGATGGTTAGCCAGGAACTGAGGAAACTGGACAGGCTGGCTGCGTTCACACGGGAAGCGACTGAATGATGCTGGCCTAAAGAGATATAAAAGATCCGGCAGGAGAGACTGTGTGCAAAGCAAGAAAGGCAAGACCTCAACACAGCTGGCTTCTGCATGCGAGCTGAGAGAGATTGATTTAGGGGCAACTGCCATGGGGTTGGGAGATAGCAAACGCATATCTCGAGAAAGTTCGCTGTATTGTAAATGGGATTTTCCCTTCTCCATTACTTGCCAGACTTATACAAATTATAAATTACTGTCACGTTTTGGTTATTGGACTGGTGTTTCAGTGGATTCATCTCCCTGATGAGGCTGGCCTCAAGACCAGACACCATCCCTTTCCTCAAGAAGCCTACAGTCAGCCAGGCACAGTGGCTCACGCCTGTAATCCCAACACTTTGGGAGGCTGAGGTGGGTGGATCATGAAGTCAGGAGTTCAAGACCAGGCTGACCAACATGGTGAAACCCCATCTCTACTGAAAATACAAAAATTAGCTGGGCATGGTGGCGTGTGCCTGTAATCCTAGGCTACTCAGGAGGCCAAGGTAGGAGAATTGCTTGAACCGGGACCTAGAAGGCAGAGGTTGCAGTGAGCCAAGCTCACACCACTGCACTCCAGCCTGGGCTACACAGCAAGACTCCGTCTCAAAAAAAAAAAAGAAGACGCAGCAGCCTACAGTCTAATGAGGGGGACAGACACATGCGGCAGTAACTTCAGAGCAATGTGCTGAGAATGCGATAGAGGTACGTGCAGATCACTCATTGCCATGGGAATGTGAGCAAGAGGTGGCTGTTTCTGCCTGGAGGAGAAGAGTCAAAAGAAGGACACATTTAAAGTCGGAGTTTACCAGGCACAGCCAATGGCATGATAGAAAAGCATGAAAGTCTGTATCACTTTGCAGGGAAGGATAAGTTATCTGGTGAGAGAAGCACAGAGAGAACTTAGGGAGATTCAGCCTCCAGGCTGGGGAGCCAAGTTAGGGGCAAGACGTTGAGAGCCTGCGATGCCATGGTATGGAGTTTGTACCTTATTCTCATCCAGGAGGAACCACTCCGGAAGGGTTCTCTGCTGGAGAAGGATGCTTGATGAGATCTTTGACTGATGACTCCTTGATTGATGGGTGACTGTACAGACTCTGAAACTTTACTTAGATTTAAATTCAGGCCTTACCATTTACTAGCTGTTTAACTTTTGGCACATCACATAATTTCTATATCTCTCACCTATAAAACTGGAAATGATAAAGTGACTCCCTCCTTGTCTTGAGGATTGAATTGATACGTGTCAAGCATTTAGAAGAATACTTGACACACAGTAAACACTCAGCCAATCTTATTATGTGACAATTGCAACCCTCTTAAACCATAAACTCTTTCATTAATTTTAGTCTATTTCTAGGGCTTTGGGGCTTTCTCGGTGTGTAAATTTATTGCTACATAGCTTTCAAAAGTCAGAGTGTTTTATGCAAAGCATTTTGGTAGGCTGGGAAAATAGAACAATCTTTGGGCAATTGTTTCAGGCCCACGATATAAATTTCTGCCATTCATAGAGGGGAAATCTCTGGGCCTCTGCTTTCATTCTTTTTAAAATAAGCAGCTATTTCTCCTCCAGTCCAGAACTCTGTTGCTGACACTCCTTGCTGGAGCAAAGCCCAAGTCTACACTGAACTCCTTTTGTGCACCCAGGACTGTCCTAGACTCTAGGATTCCTACAGCAACCAAGGCCTTGTCTCCACCCTCACTGAACTGCGTGCTTAGGAGGAAGTGGGGGAGGCTGAGCAGGGTGGCTCAGGCCTGTAATCCCAGCACTTTAGGAGGCTAAGTCGGGTGGATAACTTGAGATCAGGAGTTCAAGACCAGCTTGGCCAACATGGTGGAACCCTATCTCTACTAAAAATACAAAAATTCGCCAAGCATGATGGTGGGCGCCTGTAATCCCAGCAACTCAGGAGGCTAAGGCAGGAGAATCGCTTGAACCCAGGAGGCAGAGGTTGCAGTCAGCCAAGATACGGCCTCTGTACTCTAACTTGGGCGACAGAGTGAGACACCATCTCAAAAAAACAGTCAGTGAGGGCGACGAGTAAACACTCAATGATGCCACAGTTCCGTATATGCTGTTGGGGAGCAGGAAAGGAGGCTGTGGGCTTCTGCAGAGGAAACTGCTGAGAGAGGAGGTTAGGGAGGCAAGCAAGGGACTGGTGCCATGGTGGCCTAAAGTGCCATGGTGTATATATTGCAGACATTGAGATAGAAGAAATTCAAAATGAAATTTTAAATATGGTTTTCTTTGCTTCCGTGCCCTTGAGAAAACACTGGATATAACCGAGATGGGTCGCTTACTGGGCCCTTCCTGCCCGGCACTGTCCTGGCCCTGAGAAAAGTGCTTATCATATGGGTTCCCTGTAGACTGTAACTGCCCCCGAGGGCAAAGAGATGCAGCTGAATTAACAATGACAGAGGGCAGTAGGGAGCTTAGGGATGAGTTTTAAAGCAGAGGAGTGGTGAATGTGTGTTGCAGGAAAATCACTCTGGCCACCTCATAGAATGGGTACAAAAGGGGTGAGATAAAAGAGGAGGCCAACTGTAAGAAGGCTGTTGCAGAAACACAGGTCAACTTGCTTTCCCCTTCCACTTATATTTCAACCTATTTTTCTAAAAACAGTTCCCCAGGCCCACCCCAAGACCCAGGACATCAGGGCCAGCAAGACGGTAACGGCACCCACTAAGACCAGCCCCAGACCCGGGGTGAGTGAGGCTGATCTCAGTCCTCAGCGCGTCCTCCACAGCAGCTTAGCTGCTCAGTGTTTGTTGACTTAAACTTGACTTCCATTGATGACATTTCAACTCCTCCAGGTTCTGGCTAATTATCCTCTAAATCCTCCAGGGGGGCCAGGCTTGGTGGCTCACGCCTGTAATCCCAGCACTTCAGGAGACCTAGGCGGGTGGATCATTTGAGGCCAGGAGTTTGAGACCACCCTGGCCAACATGGTGAAACCCCATCTCTAGTAAAACTAGAAAAATTAGCCAGGCATGTTGGTGTGCACCTGCAATCCTAGCTACTCAGGAGGCTGAGGCAGGAGAATCGCTTGAACCCAGGAGGCAGAGGTTGCAGTGAGCTGAGATTGTCCCACTGCACTCCAGCCTGGGCAGCAGAGTGAGACTCTGTCTCAAGTAAATAAGTAAATAAATAAATCCTCCAGTGGGAGGAGGCAGAGTCTTTTGTTTGTTTTTAACCGTCAAAGGCCAATTTGTCTCCCACTAATACTTCTGTTGCTTTTGGGGTTCATCCAACAGCAGAGCAGAGATCTGGTCTAGCGTTTGACACTACGGGGGTAGCTCACTTTTACTATCTCTCTTTGCCCTCAATTTCTTGCTTGACTGTGTTGAGACTGTTTCTTGGGCTCTGTGGGGTGGAAACCAGGATTGGTCATTGAAAATCTCAGTGATTTACAACCTGAGTTGAAGTCCTAACTCCATCACCTAATAACTGGTAACCTTCAGAAAACTTTAAAATGCTACCACACTATCCCTTTCAGAAACTAGACGTATCTACCCAAGATACCAAGATGCGTGTATCTACTCAAAACAAATAAAAGCGTAAGTCCACACAAATGCTTTTACATGAATATATGGAGCAGCATTACTCACAATAGCCAAAAATTGGGAAGAACTCATGAACTGGTGAAAAGATAAATAAAATGTGGGACAACCAAATACTGTTCATCAATAAAAAGGAAGAAAGTACTGATACGTGCTACAACACTGATGAATTGAAAATACTATGCTAAACCAAAGAAGCCAGTCACAAAAGGTCACAATATTCTATGACTCCACTTGTATGAAGTGTCCAGAAAAGGCAAACCAAAGAGAAAGTCGATTAGTGATTACCTGAGGCTGGGGAGTAAAAACCAACAGTGACTGTAATGGGCACAAAGTTTCTTTTTAGGGTAAGAGAAATGTCTTAAAATTAGATTGTATTCATGGAGAAGTTAATGTCCTCCAAAGGCCAAGCACAGTGGCTCGAGCCTGGAATTCCAGCACTGGGAGGCCAAGGTGGGATTACTTGAAGCCAGGAGTTCAAGCCCAGCCTGGGCAATACAGCAAGACCCTGTCTCTAAAAACGTAAAGAAAAGTCCTCCGAAAAGTCCTCCAAGAGGTTGGACATCATCTTGACAGTGACAGTGGAAATTTGAAAGCAGGCTGGCATCCAATGGCAACTTCAGAATTTTCATGAGAATCTTTGAGGAAACTGGTCAAGGGCTTGTCTTAAAGCTGAATTTGATAAGCAGAGCTCTGCTTTCACTTAGGTTATGTTTACTTGCCCCTTCTATTGCTCCAAGCATCTCCTTGGCACCTCCACTGCTACCATCTTGATCAAAACTGAATTTTAAAAAGACCACCTGGAAAGTAATGGGAAGGTTGGAGGTGGGGGCGGGGGAGTGGGGCTCAAAGCCAGGAAGTCAGATAAAAGTATTAGTTTGGATAAGTTCCAGGTCTGAACCGAGACAGCACAATAAGGATGGTAAGAAGACAGGAGGAGACAGGAACAGTGTTGAAGGATTTGACAGGGAGTAACTAATGATACCAAGAGAAAAAGGAAGAGGAAGAGGGAAAGGAAGGGAAGGGGAGGGGAGGGGAGGGAAGGGAGGGGAGGGGAGGGGAGGGAAGGGGAGGGGAGGGAAGGGGAGGGGAGGGGAGGGGAGGGGAGGGGAGGGGAGGGAAGGGAAGGGAAGGGGAGGGAAGGGAAGGGAAGGGAAGGGAAGGGAAGGGAAGGGAAGGGAGAAGGGAAGGGAGATGACTATGCACGGCCTCTGTATCCGTCGTTCAGCATCCACAGATTCAACCAACCTCAGTGGAAAATACTCAGAGAAAAACTATAAAAAATAACAATATAGCAATAAAAACATAGAAATAAAAAACAATATGCTATAACAACTTGTTGCATAGTGCTTACATTGTATTATTAGTATTATAAGTAATCTAGAGGTTAAAGTATATGTGGTCAGGCACAGTGACTCATGCCTGTAATCCCAGCATTTTGGGAGGCCAAAGCAGAAGGATTGCTTGAGACCAGGAGTTCCAGATCAGCTTAGGCAACAGTTAGACTTCATTTCTGCAATAATAATAATAATAATAATAATAACATAACAAAAAAACACATTTTTTAAATTAGCTGGGCATGGTGGTACATACCTGTATTCCCAGCTACTTGGGAGGCTGAGGTGAGTGGATCACTTGAGCCTGGGAGGTTGTGCCTGCAGTGAGCCATGATCAAGCCACTGCACTCTAGCCTGGGCAACAGAGCAAGACGCTGTCTCAAAAAAAAGTATGTAAGTATATGGGAAAGTGGATGGATGAATGGATGAATGTAATGTATATATATATGCATGTGTGTATGTATTTATTACAGACAGAGTCTGGCTCTGTCACCCAGGCCGGAGTGCAGTGGCACAACCATAGCTCACTGCAGCTTTGAACTCCTTGGCTCAAGTCATCCTCCTGCCTCAGCCTCCAGAGAAGCCAGGACTACAGGCATGCGCCCCCACAACAGCTAGTTTTCATTATTATTATTATTATTATTTTTGTTTTGGTAGAGACAGGGGTCTCGCTATGTTGCCCAGCCTGGTCTCAAACTCCTAGCATCAAGCAATCCTCTGGCCTTGGCTTCCCAAAGTACTGGGGTTACAGGCATAAGTCACTGTGCCAGGTCCAAAGTATACAAGAGGATGTAAATGTGTAGTTATATGCAAATACTTGCCATTTTTTATCACAGACTTGAGCATCTGTGGATTTTGGTGTACGAGAGAAGTCCTACAACCAATCCCCCACACACCCGAGGGGTGGCTGTACTTTCTCACCGATTACCATGGGGGATTTGCAGTGCCCTTCTGCCCTGATGATTCTTTCCTCCCCATTGATATTAGACTAGGGCATGTGAATTCTTTTGACCAATGGCATGCGACAGAGATGGCAATGTGCCAGTTTCATTCATAAGCTTCAAGAACCATTTCAAGGTCCAGCTCTGCATCTTTTCCCTCTTCCAATAAGAAAGCATGTCCAATATTTTTTACTCTTTCAGTCAGAATCCTAAAATAAAGAAGGCCCATGGAGCATACGTGACCTGCAGACAGGAGCAGAGCGGCCACCAATCTGGGAGCAACATAAAACAAGGGAAAAAGATAAGCCTGTGCTGGTTTGGGGTACTGAGATTTAGGGGCTCATTTGTTACTGCAGCATAACCTATCAAAAGCTGACCAACAGATTCTCTCAGCTATTAATGAAAGAAATAAGGCTGGGAAGAAAAGACAAGAGCTCAAACAAATGTTTCACTTTTTAAAAGTTGTTAAGTTTTCAAATATATCCTCTTGATGGATACCAAGAAGATATAGAATAAGGTTATAGGCTTGTTGTAACTCTTTAGATTATTTGAATGCAGTTATCAGGGGAGTTTAAAGAATATGAGCCTTGAAATGATAGGTCTGGCTATGCTATTCTTCCTGGGAAGTTAAGCCGCAGCCGCCTTGCTTAACATAAATGAGAAGTACTAGATACTTCATGAGGTTTTGCAGTGGTGTGCTAAATCTCGCTTGTACCTGCTGTGAGAGCCAATTGTTAAATTTACAGGAATTTTATGAAGCAGTTGTTAAACACAGTCATCATTACAAATTCAATTACATGAAGTTACAATTAAATTATATTAAAAGCAAAGGTAAATACAGGGCAATCCTCGCTTTACACGGATCCAGGATACACGAATTTCAATTATTGCTGTTTAGTTAAATAATACCAGTCTGCCAACAACGCAGTTCAGATTTTAGTCACCACAGTATATTAGCGGTGAGTGATTGCATAAAGTACAAATTCATTGCTAGCTCTTTGGTCCACAAATCACTTTGTAGGTAATAGATGTACTTCATGATCAGTGACCAATCGCATCTCTTCTTTCAAAGACTGTCAGTGACGGAGCACTGCTCGTCTGTCATTCAGTTCATACAGACAGCAAATTGTGTGGTTGCTTTACCTTCTTGTCCTCCAGTGACAAACCCACATGACATTTGACAAAAGTGGATAGAATCAAAAGAGGGAATTGACCAACAAAGATGAGGGTGAGCAAAGAAATAAAAAGTGACAATGCTGGAAGTAAAATTTGACATAAATGTAAGTGGAATTGTAGAGGAAATAGTTCATTGTAGGAATGTTGACACGCTGCTGTTCTAGAGTCTGTACAGATGCAGCCAGAGGAACTCAGGGAAAGCAAATTTATCAACATAAATGAGCAAAGTGGTTCTGACAAAAAGAATGAAGATAGCCCAAGAAAGGAAGTGATGCTGAAAAAGATTCACGTTAGAGAAATTCTCAGACGTATTTCACAACATTCAGAGCACAGAGGATAAAATGCTGGAAGTTGATCCAAACTTGCAAAGGAGTATGACAATTTGCCAAGGTATAAAAAAAGTGAATCCTAAGTTATATGATAAGAAGAATGCAAACACCATTTAAACTACTGATACATTTTTTTGCAAAGAAATAAAATGCTTAACTCTCAATGCTTCTCATGTTTCTAATTGGTATACTATATAAATATCAGCTTTACTATTTTTTCATTTCCCTATACATTTACAACCAACAGTAAGAGACTTAGCAATGCTTTAACAAAAAAATAATGTTAAGGGTCATGGAACAATTGTAATTTTTCCCATTGATAAAGATCACATAGTCTCAGCTTGTATAGTCATTTTTATGGTCCCACACTACTGTTCAAAGTAAGGATGAGTTATACTCAAAACATATCACTTTCGAATAATTTCACTATTATCTGTGCTCTTGAAGTTATTTATGTCTATCGTATCTATGTTATATGGTGCAAATCTCTTTCCAGCTCTGTGTTCAGCGACATTGTGCAGATAGCTTGAAATTGTTCTTGGTGGGAGCATTTACACCATGCAAATTGGCAAACACTAGAAATCAGGGCTTGACTTATTGTTTTGTTGATCATCTAGACTTAAGAAAGTGATGGAGAAAATGTTAATGCGGACTAAATTTAAATGTTTATCATACCTATGGTTGTACATTGCTAATAGCAAACAAAATATGGGGGAAAAAGGGAAAGCATATTCTTCCAGTATTTGAAAATTATTGTCAGATAGAGCAAAGAATTCACTCATGTCATTGTTGAACAAGTGAAGTTCTAACATACGTCTTTGCTGTTTCCTTTTGGTCTTCAATGTAAAAGAAAATAATAAACACTGACATCAAAAGTATACTTGTCGATCGATACCATGAGCAACTTCTTGGCTAAATCAGGTAGTAATCAAGCATTTATTCATAGCCTGATTTTGTCAAATCATGGTAGAATTATAACGTTAAGTTGGAAGAATTATAACCTTAGGCTGGCTGTAAGTATACAAATAGATTATACTATACTATACTATACTATACTATACTATACTATACTATACTACACTACACTACACTACACTATACTACACTATACATCTATCTATATACTTTTAGTATATCTATAGCCAACTTAAGGTTTTACTTAAGTCTATACTTATAAGCATACTTATATGTCTGGAAAACTCAACAAAAGCATTCTGTGAGAAACAATTGGCCATATGGAATTTATAATAAAGATTGTTGTATACTTATTATCATTTATAAATTATGGTCTACCATTCATGTAATTTATAACAAGTTTATATAAATACATATGAATACCCCCTCACCCACTCAGCTAGTTGATGAACATTTGCCAGCACTGCATTTTAGAGAATGTAATTAGGTAGGACATTCACAGCTTTAGAGTCAAACAGGGACTTGAATTTCAGCATTGCTTCTTTCTGTGTTATCTTTGTTTTGTTTTGTTTGTTTTGTTTTGTTTTGTTTTGTTTGGAGTCTCGCTCTGTCGCTCAGGCTAGAGTTCAGTGGCACGATCTTGGCTCACTGCAACCTCTACCTCCCAGGTTCAAGCGATTCTCCTGCCTCAGCCTCCCAAGTAGCTGGGATTACAGGCACGTGCCACTACGTCCAGCTGATTTTTTGTATTTTTCAGTAGAGACGGAGTTTGGCCATGTTGGTCAGGCTGGTCTCGAACTCCTGACCTCAGGTGATCCACCCACCTCGGCTTCCCAAAGTGCAGTGCTAGGATTACGGGCATGAGCCACATCGCCTGGCCTCTTTCTGTGTTATCTTAAGTAAACTACTGAGCCTCTCTAAGCCTTTTCTTCTTCTGCAAAATAAAAAAAAAATGATTTGTCACAAGAAGGGGTTGTTGTGAGAATAAGCCACATAAAAGGCTGTGGTACAATGGTTGAATGACTATTACTCTTTTCCTCTTATCTTTTCCCTGCACTTCCAGTTGCCAAATCCTCTAAGTTTTATTTCCTTTGCTAGAGACAAAATGATCTACACATTTTCGTACTACATGGCAGGTCTACCTGACAGCAGAGAAATGGATGGATGAATGGATGTCTTCCTTTGATTCCATGATAAACCAGTCAGTCTAAGTAGTAATTTAAGAATTCATGGAGGACTGAAATCCTTTCTCACTTTTTCAAAATCTATAAAAATTAGAAACTGAGCCGGCCAAGTGTGGTGGCTCATGCCTGTAATCCCAGCACTTCGGGAGGCGGAGGAGGGCAGATCACGAGGTCAGGAGATCGAGACCATCTTGGCTAACACGGTGAAACCTCGTCTCTACTAAAAATACAAAAAAAAATAGTCGGGCGTGGTGGTGGGCACCTGTAGTCCCAGCTACTTGGGAGGCTGAGGCAACAGAATGGTGTGAACCCAGGAGATGGAGCTTGCAGTGAGCAGAGATCACGCCACTGCACTCCAGCCTGGGCAACAGAGCGAGATTCCATCTCAAAAAAAAAAAAAAAAAAAAAAAAAGAAAGAAAGAAAAAAGAGAAGGAAAAAGAAACTGAGCCAAGTGTGGTTGCTTATGCCTGTAATCCCAGAAACTTTGGAGGCCGAAGTGGGAGGATCACTTGAGCCCATGAGTTTGAGGCTACAGTGAGCTATGATCATGCCACTGGCCTCCAACCTAAGTGACAGAGAGACAGAAACCTCGTCTCTAACAATAAAAATTTAAAAATTAGATGCTCCGACATAGCCTACACTGCTCATATTTCTGCTTTGTTATTTTCTTTAAAGTTATTACGAGACCAGTTAAAAAAAATTTTGTTAGGGAACTTCCCCCCCCTGCTGGCCATAATACAACATAGCAATACTATATTGAACGGCATTACTAAACGTCAAACTGAAAATAAACTCGGAATAACTAATCTTGCAAACTGCCTACCACAGACCAGCTCAGGCCTGAAGACAACTTGTGTTTCATATACATCATATCTAAAATAATTTTTTTAAAAACTTATGAATTAGTTGCCAACATTTGACGTGCATATTTCTGCGTTTTCTCAAAAAAGTAGACATTGGTGCACATTTGGTCTGCCATCCTACTTGTGTTTCCTGATTCCTTTGGGTGGGGCTTTGACTCTCCACTTGACCAGTCCCCACTCAGTCTCCTTCATCTACTTATGGCATCTACCCAGCCCTTGCTGCTTTTAAGTTTGCAACCCCAGGCTCTCAATTTGCCAATGAGTAAACTGAAGCCCAAACTTGCTCAAAATCATACTACCTAGAGTAGTAGTAGCAAAGCAGATAATGAAATTTCGGCCTCCTAAATTCCATTCGACAGATGTTTATTGATTTCACTCATCTATTTAACAAATGTTTTAGTGCTGACTGTGGCCAGGCATATAGCAAATGTCAAAGAAACAGAGTCTGCAGGATTACCTTTGTCTTCAGAGCTTACAGTTAGTGCAAAGAGCAGGTAGACAATACAAGAAATATGATGAAAGTGATGAAAGAAGGGATAAGGGAACTGTGGCAATGCTGCAGCATAGTTCCTGCTCTTACCTCAGCACCTGTTTCAAGTTCATCATCATCACTGAGAATACAAATATTACTAAGATTTGCTAAATAATGTCCTCAAACCCTAGGGCCCACATTGATTCAACATTTACTGGGCACAAGTGCTAAATATTAGAGAAAAAGTAGTAAATGCTGCATTTACTACATTACTTCTTCCAAGCATGCCCTCTAAAATAGTCACTCATTCATCTCCCTGTTCATCCTGCCTTCGGAATTACCATCTGCAATCAACGTGCTAGGCTAAGAAGGAGCCTAGATCAGTAAGATTCACAGCAGTGTGCAGTAGTTGCTGGGCAAGCCACATCTCTGCAGAAATAGGAATCAGACATACCCTTAAGTCATGGAGATATCGGATTAAAGCTAAACTAAGAGAAGAGCAGAAACTAATCATGACACCACAATTAAACACCCATGACAACCATGATTGGGAAGTAGTACAAGACAAAGCGATTAGTTTTGTGTCTGATTTGTAAAAATTACTCTGAGTCCTTTGAAACCTGGGCTATTTAGTGAAATAGCTGAATACAGATCTGAGGCAGAAAAGGTACAAGGTGAGCCAAAGACATTCTTTTGGACCAGAGAGCAAGGGAATATTCAGACAAATGTGGTGATGTCAAAAAGATTCAGGAGTCTTGAAGATAACTGGTCACTTTAAGCTACTGAATTAAAGCAAAATCCATGAACCCATAGTGATGACAGAAAAACAGAGAGTGAGAGAGCATGTGTACAGGGAGGAAGCCTGTTTTTACAGAAAGATGCCGGGTCATGAATGTATTTAAGAGAAGGAATGATAGAGTTGAAAATCACCATTTTGGCAATCCCCAGTGTAATGGATTCAGACAGCAATCATTAATGCATGCTAAAAACACCGAGTACAATGTTATTGATACTTTCAAAATATCACCCCACCGATGACAGTGGACAGTCATCACTCTTAGTTATAACTAAGTGTCATCGCTGATAGTGGACAACCTGACATGACACAATGACACAACTGCTTTGCTCATGAACACCGAACCAAGGCATTAGAACCACCTTCTACTTTGCAGAAAATAAAAATCAGTCAATTAGGACAAATGAACAATCAGACAAATCCAGAATGTACAATATTCTAGCCTGAACTTGTGGCTTACGCCTGTAATCCCAACACTTTGGGAAGCCGAGGTGGGTGGATCATTTGAGGTCAGGAGTTCAAGACCAGCCTGGCCAACATGGTGAAACCCTATCTCTGCCAAAAATACAAAAATTAGTTGGGCATGGTGATGGGTGCCTGTAATCCAAGCAACTCTGGAGGCTGAGGCAGGAGAATCGCTTGAACCCAGAAGGCGGAGGTTGTATTGAGCCAAGATCACACCACTGCACTCCAGTCTGGGTGTCAGAGTGAGACTCCATCTCAAAAAAAAAAAAAGGATGGTGGATGGATGAGTGACTGTTCTGTTCTGAATTAAAAGTAGTCAGAGACATGCCATAGCCAAACGCAGTAGGTAAATCTTAATTGGTTGGTGGAGTAGGGGGAAAATAGCTACTTGTTTCAAGACATTTTTGAAACAATTGGGAAAATTTGACTACCGACTGAAAACTAGATAAATGTTACAGAATTGTTAACTTTGCTAGATGTTATAAGGTCTCATGGTTTGTTGAAAATGTCATTATTCTTACAGATGCATGCTTAAGTATTTTGGGGCCAAGTATGATTAACCACAAATGGCTCAATTTAAAAACTACACATAAACATACAAAGCTAATAAGGCCAATGTCAGCTAGTGAATCTAGGCGAAGGTTATATGTGTATTCACTGTACTACTCTTTTTTTCTTGTTTGTATTTTTTAATAAAAAAAAGTATAGAAATTCTACATGAGAAAAAAAGTTGAGTTCTTTGGATTCTCCAGAGTCGCTGAAGAAACAAGCAATTACTAGAATAAATCTGATCACTTTATAATTTTGCATTTTGGCATTCAAATGTTTGTGCAGTTTGTAAAACATGCAAAATGCCTATAAATTCAATGCTATAAATTGACGTAGCAAATATCTGTATCTGAAGTTGCTTATATGCACATTAACTATCTGAAAACATACATTTTTATGTTTAAAAACTCTATTTTTCTGAATTACCCAAGCATACTGTAACCATGTATTATATTTACAATGGGATAATATGAAACATTAACATCTGATTTTTCTACTTCAAATAACAACACTTCTAATTAGGTGTCAGTGTAGTTTCTCAATTACCATTAAATAAAAAGTTCACACAAAAATTAACATGAAATGAACCATTGACTTAATAAAAGCTAAAACTATAAAACTCCTAGAAGAAAACAAAGGAGAAAGTCTTTGAAACTTAGTGATAGGCAAAAATGTCTTAGGACACAAAAAGCACAAACCATGAAAGAAAACATTGATAAGATGGACTTCAACAAAATCCAAAACTTTCGCTCTTCCTAACACCCTGTTAAGAAACTAAAAGGTAAGTCATTGGCCGGGCGCAATGGCTCACGCCTGTAATCTCAGCACTTTGGGAGGCCTAGGCGGGCGGATCACGAGGTCAAGAGAACGAGACCACCCTGGCCAACATGGTGAAACCCTATCTTTACTAAAAAAAATACACAAATTAGCTGGACGTGGTGGCACGTGCCTGTAATCCCAGCTACTCAGGAGGCTGAGGCAGGAGAATCACTTGAACCTGGGAGACGGAGGTTGCAGTGAGCTGAGATCATGCCACTGTACTCCAGCCTGGGTGACAGAGCGAGACTGTCTCAAAAAAAAAAAGAAAAAAGAAACTAAAAGGGTAAGTCACAGACTGGGAGACTATATTGGCAATACAAACCTCTTAACATAACTATTGGTATTCATCCCTCTAACCTAGACTACTTCAGTAACCTCCTACCTGGTCTTCCAACTCCCACCCTGGCCCTGCAATCTATTCTTCATTCAACAGCCAGACTGATCTTTAAATTAGGTCATATTGTTTGCCTGCTTAAAATCATCCCATGGCCTCCTACAATATATGGAATTAAATCTACACTCCAATCTTTGGGAAAAAGCCTGCATGCCCACCCTTATAGTAGCATTTTCTATCTCTTGCCACCCACTCACACACTATGCTCTGGCCATAATGGCCACTTCCTATTTTGCTCATATTAAAAGCTTAACTTGCTGCTCCCTCTGTCAGATATTCTTTCTTTGCATGCCTGATCAGCATTGTCCTTGTCACAGTTCAAGTGTCACCTCACTGAGGCATTCCCTGACATGACCCTTCCAGTCACTCTATCCCCATACCGTCTTCTTTACTTACCCTACCTGAACCTTACTTTAGTCTTCTCCCCTGGGAAAAGGTTGGATCCCTAAGAGCGAAAAGGACCTCTGTTTTGTCCATTGGTACATGCACCGCATATGATGCTTGGAACATAGTAGATGCTTCAAAAGATTTTTTTTTTTTTTTTTTTTTTGAGACGGAGTCTTGCTCTGTCACCCAGGCTGGAGTGCAGTGGCCGGATCTCAGCTCACTGCAAGCTCCGCCTCCCGGGTTTACGCCTTTCTCCTGCCTCAGCCTCCCGAGTAGCTGGGACTACAGGCGCCCGCCACCTCGCCCGGCTAGTTTTTTTGTATTTTTTAGTAGAGACGGGGTTTCACCGTGTTAGCCGGGATCGTCTCTCGATCTCCTGGCCTCGTGATCCGCCCGTCTCGGCCTCCCAAAGTGCTGGGATTACAGGCTTGAGCCACCGCGCCCGGCCAAAAGATTTTTTAAATGACTCATGACATACCCACTATATGCGAGGCACTATGCTGGGTAGTTACTGGCTCAATGGTTTAAATGTGTTGCTCAAAGCCCTTTTTTCGTCCTATTACCCTGTTTTAGAGAAAAAAATGTTATATTCCTAGATCTATTGAAATAGCTGAATGCTTCTTCGTATTTTTTCAAGAGGCTAATTTACTTTCAAGTAAATTGCAAATTCTGAATTTCATCTTTATGTAGGATCAGTGCTTTGGCCTACATGAAAACGTTCATATTATTTTGAACAACTCACCCTCAAAAGAATGGCTAAAACAAAAGAAACAAAAAAATATAATGTGTTAGTGAGGACATAAGGCAACTAGAACTCTCATACACTGCTAATAGGTGTAAATTAACTACTTTGGAATAATGTTTGGCAGTATCTATATACACCATATGTCCTAGTAATGCATGCCTACATATATACCCAAAGGAAATGCATGCGTATGTTCACCAAAAAATATGGACAAAACATTCATGGCAGCCCTATTCACAGTAGCCAGGAAGTAGACACTATTCAGGTGTCAAATGTCCATCAACAATAGTTCTGTATACACACAAAGGAATACTATACAGCAATGGGTATAAATGAACTACACACAACGTGGATGTATCTTATAAATTAAATGTTTAACAAAAAATAGCCAGATGCCAAAGAATGCATTTATGTTGTACTTCAATTAAACATTGATAGGGGAAGGCAGAAATTGAAAATATGTATTCTCACTAGTGTGTTCTGGGGGAGCACTCCTCTAGAAACTTTCCAACTGAGGTTTCTTGAAAGTTAGATCCTTGAATTATGAGGTGTTGGTATTTGAGGACATAAGTTGGCCTATTACAATCACATTCTTTTGAAGTCACGTTTTAAATATTAAAAATTCACGTGAATTCCCTATTCTTCATCCACGCATATTGGGCAGAAATTACTTCTCTCAAAAAATATTTGCGGAAACTTAATATTGAAGGAAAATGGGTCAGGGTCATCCTATGGTTGCAGGTACTCTGGGCACATTGCCTCAGACTTCGGTTTTAAAAGAACTGATATAAAGTAGATTAGTTATATGGTTAGATATCCTGGTGTGTATCTCAGATTCCAACTCATGGGCAATGTGACTTTGTGCAAGTTCCCTAAACATTCTGCAGCTATGCCCTCATTTGTATGACAAAGATAATAATACCTATCTCACCAGGTGGCTTTGAGAGTTAAATAAGATGATGTCAGTTATTAATAGATACTCAATATTGTTAACGTCTCCCTTCCCTACCCTGTAAGGAGTATTGGGGTGGAAAAAAAGTCAACAAGCTGTTTGCTGCAATATATATATTTTAATTCAAAGTGAATCGACAGTAATACACCATAAATTCTTATTTTGACACTCACCAAAATAGTCACCTGGAAAACCCGCTTTTTGTGACAAAGTACAGAAGGCTTGGTCACATTTAAATCACTGAGAACTAGAGAGAAATACTATCGCAAACCGTAATAGACATTACATCCATAAAATTTTCCCAGTCCTTATTGTAATATTGCACAGTGCAATTGCTACATGGCAAACTAGTGTAGCATAGGAGTAAAAGCAAAAACAAATAAACCAAAGAAAGAAAGCCACAAGTCTAAAATTGTTAAACAATTAACAGTTCAAACTTAGTAATCAAATCTGTATCATTGGATTCATTAAAACAAATCTTCCTACACCTTGCAGTGTATGATTTAACTTTTACTTAACACAGTCCAAGTTTAAAATTAGCAGATTTTTAAAACGAAAATGTTTTGCTAATACAGTAACATATTTAATTAAACACCCTGGAGGAAAAAAAAAAACAACTAAATATCAGGATATTTGATTAAAAAAACGCTTTGCAAATTAAAATAGTATGCAAATATGCAACTTGGAAATCATGCAGTGTTTTATTTAAGAAAGCATTAAAACCAAAGAAAACTGGTCAAAATGGTTTTTAAAAGGTATAAATCCAGATTACTTTGTCAATATGCTAAATTAAGAATTTAGCAGAATTTTGAAATTTATTTTAAAATACATTAAAATGCCCATGATTGCAATTTAAAGAGCAGTGTAGTTAACTGGGATATACCTTTATCAAACTTTAATACTGTATTATGACAATGTTGAAGTTTACCATTTATGTCAATTTAACAAGACTGCTTTTAAGTCTTGGAAATTAAAGACAAAGAATACAACATTTCAGGGTAGTAAACATGGCCCTAAACAAAAAGAAAACTCTCGGTTTTGTACCTGTTGTGAAACAATCAATCCTTTGCACTTGGTGTTTCTGAAACAATGTGTTGCCGGCATTGATTCTTTCCTAAGAAGTGAGCAGATCCTAATCATCTGCTGGAACATATAAATAAAATCAGAAGGCTGTGGAGGGCAGCAAATTTACTTAAATAGTGACTCCATAAATGTGTCATCTGTAAATAATCTTTTAAATTAATCTTAGGCTACTTCTTTTTAAACATGTATTTTTATATATATATATATTTCTATTGGTATAAAATGCATAGAATTAATTACTAAAAACACTGAAACTTGTGGGGAAAATTAAGTCCTTCATTTTCAGTGTGACTAAAAATGTACTGCTGGTTTTTACTTTATGATCTAATACTGTAATTTTTAAAATCAATTTCAGGCACATTTATTTCATTGATGATTATTAAATAAAACACTGCTTGTGTCAATGGAGTAAAGAAAACTTATCCATTATTAGCTTATCGTGAATGCTGTACTAGAGCTGTACTAGTGGTATACAATTCATTTATCAAAGAAACGCTGTAAATCCAAAACATCTAGAGTTTTACACTCAAATGCTTTGTACTGTTTATTCCAGTAAATGCTGTAAGATTATATTCCAGATTTTTAAGGAAAAAAAGTTAAGTCAAGCCTGCAAGATACAGCTTTCTCAAGTGTCTACAATGCCAGTATGAAAATAAAAAATTAAGTTACATTGATACATCCAAGTTTTTTTAATATGCAGTGATGAGCACAAACATTAATAGAGATAAAATACTGATGCAAATAACACACCCCAAAATAACAAATGCAATTATTTTCCACCATTTACAATACAGTAGTTACAATGACACTCCAAACAGAAAAGCAAAGTAAAAAATCAAAACCCCAATTTCTATTCATGTAATTAGACTTATACAGAAATTAGAAGGCTAAATAACAACTAGTTAATCACCTAATTTCACAGCTATCTGAAGTGGCAATCGTTATATAGCAGCTTATCTATGATACATTCAAGATAAATGATACAATTTATTACTTGCCTGTAAGCTAAAACACAGCCTCAATTTAATACCTTTCCTTAAATTCCACCTCTACACTACAATATACTTGAGGTCTATGCAAAAAGTAGCTACCTTTATATAGGAAATGGATGATTAAGTCTTTGGTGCTGTAAAAGCAACTTCATTTAAACAGACATAACCACTACCATCACCACCACCCAAAAAAGAAAAAAGTGGGGCGGGGGGAACTCAACACACTTCCTAGGAAGAAAAAAAGCATGTAATTTCTGTCCCTGACGGAATGTATTAAATAAGCAAACATCACCAACAAGCAAAACAAGTACTGCAATGTAAAAATACTTTAAAAAAAAAACCCTCTCACATGCATAAATCAAAAATTGCACACAAAGAACTCACATCTTTTCAAGCTTCAATAGTAAAAGTTCTGCTACTATTTATTAAATACTGCATGGTTTGCCCAAGCTAAGATAAAACCACATCATGAATCAATGAGCATTTTGCATTTTATTATCTACCCAAAGTCATGCCTACTGTACCTCTAAACATTTTATTAAGTCCAATTATACAGCAAACACTCTCAAAATAAACTTAGATTGTATTGCAGTTTCACTTAATAGTATATAAAATGCTGTGCTGTGACAGTTATCAAATATCCATTAGATACTGAATCAATTTTTCTTAAGCACTACTAACTGCTTGCTTTTCTTGAAGCTAGATCATTCTCAAAAATCAGACAGCAGAATTCAGCTACAGCAAACATGCTGCCCTCTTAATAAGGAAAAAAACAGCTACTACCTGAAATCATACCACACAAAACCAAAAATGAACATTACGCTATCAAAAGGAAACTAAAGAGTAGGTCTGAATTTTAAGTGCTGCAGTCCTCAACATTTATATATAGGTAATAACATTAACAACCTCAAATATTTAAGGCACTATGTGTGGGAACGGTTTACAATGCAGCTGAGATTATTAGAACAACATTTAAGAGCAAAGTCTAGGCAACATTTTGCCCATGCAAAAGACACATGCAAATGTAAAGAACAATAGCTCAATTTCTTAGGTAAGTGACCCAACATTTATACACTAAGACACGGATAATACAATTCACTTGTATGCTGTAATTCTAAGTCTGTACACAGAATGGCTTCCCAAATGTGGACGTGTCTTGCACTAGTTAGAAGGCAATTTATAAAAAATAGCAGGAGCAAAATTGGACTTCTGCTCCCATAAGTCACCTGTCTAGAGTTACTACATAAGAAGATAACATGACCAAAGACAAGTTATACCAAATGTGCAAAACACATCAAAAGTGAGTTTTTAAAGCTCAAAGTTGTTTAAATTGCACCCAAGTCTACATGATTCAAAAATAATTTTCTTGTGCCATGGCTAATATTTATTAAATACCATGTTTTTATTTTTAATCAAATGTTTGTATCATTGAGCTTCCCCAATATACTGTTTTTCACATATATGGATACTGGCTGAGTTTTGTTGGACTCAGTGGAAATCCAGTATATGCAGGTGATGCTGCAATGTAAGAATGTGGTGGGAAGATTGGTTTGTACTGAGTCTGATGAATGGTTGGGGATGGTAACAGACGGGGATTTAAGCCCACTGGGACTTGGTGAACTATGCCACTGGGATGGGAGATATTATAAGTTGGATGCTGTAACATAGGTCTTGAGGTACATGGAGAGGCTAAGAGGTGGGCCACTGGTGCAGCACTACTGAGGGTGGCTGATGATGGGTATGGAAGTAGAGTAGGCTGTCCTCCGAGGTGTGTATTTCCAGCCAGGTGGGCATGCACTGCTGTGTGATTGGGACTTCCATGAGAAAGAGTGAATGGATTACTGGTAACACTAGTAGGGATATAAGCTTGCTGTCTTCGATGCCCAAAGTTTCCATTCCACTCTTGATGCCCAGATCCAAAGTGCTGAACCTATCCATAAAGAAAAAAAAAAATGACTGAATAACATATTTTTAAAGATAAAAGGAAAGAAACGGAAATTACAATATACCCTTTGTGATTGATAACTCATAGTGGATCTCTCAGAACTAACTTATACTAAGAATAACTAGAGGAGAGAAAAATACCAATTCCATATATATTAGTATTAACATTTTAGTATTTATTACTACATATTATAATATAAACACCACTATTAGTGCTGCTTGTACTACCTTTTACTACCCCCATCCCTACTAACAGCTACCATTTGTGGAGCACTTATTATATGTAAAGCTAACATTTACATACACAGTATTATTTACTTCTGAAACAACCCATGATATAATTACTATTCCCATTAACTGTGCTCCAAATCAAATTTGTTGAAGAGACCTGGCCAAGGTAATAAATATATAGTACATGGCAAAACCAAGATTTGAATCCCCGTCCAACTCCAGTATCTGTGATCTTTTCTTTTCCCAACTGAAACACAACTGCTAAATATAGCGTTTAATAAGATGGAAAGTATTCAGGAAGGTTAATGATGTTCTGAGATAACAGACACACTCTGTTAATATTACCTAAGAGAACCTAAGGACTTAATCTTTCTGAAGAAGGCTACAAGTTCTATGGATAATTTGCTTAATTATCCTATTATTAAGCCAGTTACTCTTTAGCCCCTTGGGATAACGAGAAGGGAAAAATTCATTAAGACTACATACAGTTTCAGAAGCTTTCTCCTCCATGTGAAAAACAACTGCTAAATTTGAATCCCAAAGACTCCTACAAATCCACAAATGAACATACCTGACTAAAGTTCAAATGCTGCTGCTGGAATGCTGATGTCAATTTTTGCTGACGAGTACCCACTGCGGAAGGCTGGTTTAATCTTCCAGGGGCAGATCGTCCTTTTATTAATGGCTGGCATATAGAATCTGGCGACAAATAAAATATTGAAGAGTTTATGCTTTTTCCTTTTCAAATAAAAAATTAGCAAAATCTTTAGATATTTCATACAATAGTGATTTGAGAGCCTTAAAATTAAACAAAATGAAAGGAGAGGTCATGGTTTCCAAGCACTGGATAATATTAGAAGATGTCCTCTGTATAATATATAAGGCAGGATCAAGTCAAAATTCGAGATGACTTTTGGCAACTCCATTCTCAGATGTTCCTAAATTAAGACTGTATTTAAAGGACAACCGGAGAAATGGGAGGACTCAACTTACCTGTGTTTGCCATATGCTCATCGGCACTTAAGCCATTTTCTAGTGCCACTGGTGGCACCACAACAGAACAGACAGCTGGCTTGGTTTCTGTGTCGGCAGAGGATAACAGTTCTGTGTTTTCACGAGTGTCCTCCACAAAAGTGCTCTCTGCAAATGGACTATCATGCCCAGAAGAGTCGGATGTCGGAGAGCCATCCACCGTATCACAACCACTTTCTTGCTCTTCATCTGACATACTACAAAAAGAAAGCATTTTTATGAGTGATATTTTTTTCCAACATTAAATCTAATGTTAAGTAATATTCAGGCTCCAGTGAACTGACAAGAATGTTATTCAGTTATTTTATATATAATTACAGCTTTTTCATTGTCCGATAGCACTTTTTCAAAAAATTTCTAGACCCTTAAATTAATTATCTGTTCCAACTGCTAAACCTAATTCTGTTCCATTTCAGGAACATCATTTTGGCATTTTTTTTTCTTCTTTCCCTTCCCATTTGATCCTTAGTATCAGCTCATAAAATTCCTCTTTATGAATTCCAGATAATTTCATCAAGACATGACAAAAGAGGCACTGTTCTGAATAATTTAAATGAAATGTACAAGCATACATGCATGTGACTTGGATATTTCAAATTAAATTCTAACATCAGGATATGTGCCTCTTCTGGTAATTTAGGTCCTTGTACCTAACCAGTTATCTGAAAGGTATCCCCACACCTCTGAAGGCCTAGACAGAGCCCCATATTTCTCATCTCTTCCTGACACTCTTGGGCCCTGACAATCTCTCTCTCCTTGGGATTTCTACAGTATTTATTGTCTGTTTCAACCACCCATTCCATACTTAGTTACGAATTTGAAGCATCTCTTTTTATACATATTTTTATTTATATATCTTATATGTATATTTGTTTATACATACTTTACATGTGTATGTATAGTTATGTACATTATCAATTTTCAAACCACGTTATAAGCAACTTTTAAGAAGACATATTAAAATTTCTTTATATTTTCCATAAAGCTTTGGTTATAAGTATGCAATATCATATTTCCTGACTAAGGAAAAGAAGAAGACATGTAAAATTAAAACTTAAAATTTTCCAAATGTTTTCTGCCACTAAAATAAGATTTTATTTCTTTCTTTCCTTCTCCTCCTTCCTTCCTAAGAGACAGGGTCTCACTGTGTTGCCCAGGCTATAGTGTAGTAGTGTGATCATAGCTCACTGCAGCCTCAAATTACAGGGCTCAAATAATCCTCCCACCTCAGCCTCCTGAGTAGCTAGCACTACAGGCAAGCGCCACCACATCCAGCTATTATTTTTTTTTTTTTTTGGTAAAGGTGGGGTCTCACTATGTTGTCCAAGCTGGTCTCGAACTCTTGGCCTCAAGTGATCCTCCTGCCTTGGCCTCCCAAAGTGCTAGGATTACAAGTGTTGGCCACTGTGCCTTCTAGACTGTGGCTTCTCTCTTAATATGTTAGTAAATCATTCTGCTTAGGACAAGCTTACTATTTTAGCCGGCCAAAGGACGGGTAAGCCAGGTTAATATGGATAAAACCATGCAAATCCATCACCAATGGGAGAAAAAAATCACAGTGGATGTTCTGTAGACAGTGGGCCAGTAAGTACTTCATTATGCAAAACATTCCTTTTTAATTTTGCTAAAGTACATGTTTTTCTTCCAAATTTAAATTACAATAGTAGTCTGTGGGGCTGAAATTAAGAATGTAGCTTTTTTACCCTTTCAAAAATAGATTTGGCCAGATGTGGTGGCTCACGCCTGTAATCCTAGCACTTTGGGAGGCTGAGGCAGGCAGATGACCTGAGGTAAGGAGTTCAAGACCAGCCTGGCCTGGTGAAACCCCATCTCTACTAAAAATACAAAAAATTAGCTGGGTGTGGTGGCGGGTGCTTGTAATCCCAGCTACATGGGAGGCTGAGGCAGGAGAATCACTTGAACCTGGGGAGGTGGAGGCTGCAGTGAGCCAAGATCATGCCATTGCACTCCAGCCTGGGTGACAGAGCCACACTTCATCTCCCCCCACCCACACCCCTGGCAAAAAAAAGATTATTTAGTTGGGTATGGTGGCTCACGCCTGTAATCCCAGCACTTTGGGAGGCCAAGGTGGGAGCACTGGTTGAGCCCAGGAGTTCAAGACCGGCCTGGGCAACAGGGCAAGATCCCATCTCCACAAAAAAAACTTAAAGATTAGCTGGGCATCGCTGTGCGCACCTGTGGTCCCAGCTACTCAAGAGGCTAAGGCGAGAGGATTCCTTGAGCCTGGGAGGCAGAGGTTGCTGTGAGCCGAGATCATGCTACTGCACTCCAGCCTGGGCAACAGAGCAAGACCCTGTCTTAAAAACAAACAAACAAACAAATCTGTGTTTAGAAAAACTGATCTAGTTCAAAAATTGTGTTCAAGATAGAAGTCACTGTGGTAAATCGGCAGGTACTTATTAATTTAACAGAAAGAAATCGTAGGCTTTTTAGTAGACTTACTATTTATTATACACTACTATTGAGATTATTTTACCTATTCGGTCTCTTGCAGGGGGATGGGCTGGACTGCCCTGAGGAGCTGGTACTCAGAGTACTATCAGGACTACTTAATGAACACATCCGATCAATATTCAAAGTGCTCTGGCAAGCTTCACAATCTAGACTACCTTTACATCTAGTGGAAGAGAAAAGGGGAAAACATGAGTCAAATATGAGAAGATACTCTCCAAATAGTCAAAATCTGTATTCTTTAATTAAGGATATGAAACTCTTAAGAATGACCTACATGGACAAAAAGTAAAGCTTACAAATACAGGAAAAATGTTATAATAATGGTGCTAAATACTATTTAGAAAGTTCCCTGTCTAGAACTGGGTTATCTAATTTAAAGGTTTTACTCCAAAGGACATTGACAAACAAGGAATAAGTCACAGAAAGTTGTTTTTCGACACACCAAAGGACGCCACCTATATCCTTTGAGGATGCAGCATTTGGCACTTACTCTCTGAGTGAATGTCTCTGCGAAGTCTCTTCCTCATCAGTGTCACTGCTAATAGTGATGACACTCACTGCAGGACTCGGGGAGTCAGCAATAATGATGGTTTGTCGCTGTTTGTCTGAAACTGATGAATCAGAGTCCTGTCTGACAGATGTTTCACAGCAATTTCTTGCCTCTCCTTCTGAGTTCTGATTGTCCTGTGTTTCTATACAACTTACTTCCTCGACATCTTTCCCATTAATTATCTTTGGAGAAATAAATGCTGAATGTGGGATATTGGTATTCTGTAATGAATTACTCCTGCAACCAAAGGAATAATTTATAATTTCTATAATCAAAATATGTATAATCAGTTGTCTAAGGTATCTTGTTAAACCAAAAAATGCGAACCTTCACTTGTTCGAGTTCATGAATATAACACACCAACAGATCTTGAGTTCTTGTGAAATATAAAATACCTCTAGAAATATCCATGTAGATTGCATTTACATACATTTAAATAGTCACTTTTTGGTAAATGTGCTATCTGAATGTCCACAATTGCTACACTACAGGTAGATAATAAATCAAAAGGGCAATAAAGACAATCTTACCAACTGAAAGCATTTATTTCCTCTCTTCCTGGCTCCCATTCCATTAGTTTTACCAAAATACCTCTGAGAAATCGAGAAGGGAGCTGGCTTAGTGTTTGTAATAAAGGTATAAAAGAGGTCATTTTGAATACAACAGAGTGACCCTTTAGTGTACATGCAAAATTCATTTTAAAGATTCTCAAAATGCAGAGGAAAGTTAAAGCACCAATACCAACCTGTTCTGGCACTGTTTATTTTTCTTGGTAGTGGCAGGTTGAGGCCAGACAACATGTGCAATCCCCACACTAACTGGCTGAGGGGCAGATAAAGTTATCTGATTGGTCAGAAGAGGCTGCGGCATCACTGAGTTATAATGATTGCTGCATGAAATCATCTTCCTAGGGAGAAGTTCAGAACAATGTTTTTAATCAAGACCTTTCTTTAATCAAGATCTAGTCTGCAAACTATTCATAAAGTACTTTTGTTTTCAGCTTACCCCCAGTCTCCAAGCCTGTGTGAACCAGCCACACTCTCAGAAGTTAGTGTAGTAGTAGCAGGAGCCAGGGGTGTCACCTGTTGCCAGGCAGGCACCAGCATCTGCTGTGTTCTACCAGACCACGTCTGCTTGCAGCAAAGGAAAACAATAGAAAATAACAAGTTATAAGTAACTTTACCATATCCTAGACTCAAAACTATCTAAAGTAACAGCTAACAATTATAAACATTAAAGTCCATAACCTACAAAATGGATTAAATCCCTATCCAGGTCATTTTCATTATTTCCCAACAGCACAAGCTGATATATGGCAAGGAATGAATTATTACCAACCTGAGAAAGAACTCCTGGTCGGATCTGTAGTGGCTGCACAGCTGGGGCCTGAGTTACAAGTGGAACTGTATTATCTACCCTTATTGAATAACTAGTAGGTTTACCATGTGTTGCAGGAATACCTGTGAAACAGAATAGTTATCAAATAAAAGAAAAAAATCTTCCTCTTATTTAACTTATACAATTATTTTAAATGTCAAGAACTGCTTAAATTCTGACAGTTTTTTGTTTTTTTTTTTTTGAGACAGGGCCTTGCCCTGTTGCCCAGACTGGAGCACAGTGGCATGATCCATACTGTGGCCTCAATCTCCTGGACTTGTGGATCCTCCCACCTCAACCTGAGTAGCTGGGACCACAGGCGTATACCACCATGCCCAGTTCATCTGTTTAATTTCTGGTAGAGACAGTGTCTATGTTGCCCAGGCTGGTCTTGCACTTCCGGGCTCAAGAGATCCTCCTACCTCGGCCTCTCAAATTTCTGGTATCACATGCATAAGCCGCCACACCCAGCCTTGATTGTGGGGTTATAATGCCATTCTCTGCATAAAATTTTCGTAACACTAACTGAGCAATCCATTAGGAAAATGATGTACTTCTTGTCTATCTTGTGATATACATCATTCCAAAAATTATTATAAAGCTCCCCTTTCTGTTTCAAAATGCATACTACAAAGTTGAACCATTTAATTTTCTTGAAACTTCTTATCTCCAAAGTTTGCTATTGAAGCTTTATTTTCCTTTTTAAATAGTTCAGTCACCATGATAAAGAACATGGAAAGAAGAATCTGGTTTAGTATGCTGACAACCTAGCAGGTAAAGGTTCTTCTTTTCATACAAACTTTTAGCTATGCTTAGTATCTTCTTCTTTAAAACTGTGATAGAATCTTATGCTCTTGTCACCAAAACAGAAATACATCACAACTTCATAATTTAATGGACATAATGGTTCACATAATGGATGAAAATTCAGGGATGGCACACTCATTTCAGCCTCCAAAGGAAAGGCAAAACTAACCTATTTACCTAATTTGATGATTAAAACTAAGGTTTCCCCAATGTGGCTTAATTGACTAGTATTCTTAGCAGAGAGCTGCTGGAACTCCAGAACAAACATGCTACCATTTTGCTTGCCCACTAGGAAAATTAGAAAGCAGGATTACCAGACATGTTAATCCTGTTAATGTTACTATAATGTTAATATAGCTGTTTGATTCACTGCAAAGCACCTTGCAAATATTAAGTCTTATAATACTGAACTCTGAGACAGCAAAGTAGTATCACATTCCAACTTAAAGTTTTGACAAGATTTTAGGGGCATCCTCGAAGATCAGAAATTAAATTAATGAAAATAATTTGACCACTTCATAATTCCACTTTATTGTAGCAGTTACTTTCAACATGGGCTTGCAGATTATTTAAATATAATGTAATCAATTTGGGGATAAATGTGATGTTGAGTCTTTCTCTTCAGGCATAAGAGAAAAATACTACAATTGTTTTCTTTCTCTATTGTAAAACAACCTCATATTTTCTATTTCACAGATGTAAGTGTTAATCCTAAAGAGAATGTCCATTTTAGCCTGTTTATTTTCTTCACTGAGACTATTATCTTACTACCAGGTTATTCTACTCTCTGTGCTCCACCTAAAGAGCCAGGTATGAGTCAAGTTTAATAAAAATCTTCTTACTTCTGCTAAAAAGCCTGTCTTGATCATCCAATTCTCCAAGACATGGAATATCAGCACACTCAGGCAGTGTAGATATATTGCAATATATAGACAATCTCTTCAAGAAAAAAAAAAAATCTCTTCACTTTGACAAGGATGAACAGACAGAGCAAATTTCCAAATCTCAACAAAAATCTCATTGCCTGTAAATTCTCTCCACAAGCAATGTCTTAAGATGAGAAGAATTCTCCTATATACTCTCTCCACAGGAGATCTAATTTTTGATCAAATTCAATAGTGGGATAAGATCTCAATTTTTGTATAGTTTAGGTTAGCTGAAACTTTATCTTTGATTATATTTGCTTTAATACTTGGAGAACAAGGCATTAAAAGCTTACGAATATTATTTTAGTATAACAGGAAAGAATTTTGCTGGAATATATTTTACTCTAATATTGTCATCTAGAGGGGATGAATACCTAACTTTTCAGGTCACTAAATAATTTTAAAAGCTTGTTTAATAAATAAAACATTCAGATATGTTAAATAAAAGCTTAGCTGATTTTTAAAAATAAGCTTACTTTTTAAAATAAGCACACTTTTTAAAATAAGCACAGTCTTATGGATATCGTATTTATATGCCTGTACTTACATGTTATAATATCTAAAATATATTAAATGCATTACCTAAACATGATAGCGTCAAAGTAAAATTTTTAAGTCAAGGTGATAAAGTTTACTTTAAAATATAAACCACAATGGTACCATAATTACTATCCCCAATAGCTGCCCAATAATTATTTTAAAATGTTTCTTGAAAATGCAACGGCACATTCTGAAGGGAAGGGATAAATGAAGGGGAGGGGCAAGAAGCCCAATGCTGAAATTTTCTACATTACAATTTCTACCTAACATCTACCCGTCCGGTACTAAGACTGATTAGAGGGAGTGCTTTCATTTCTAAGGCAGACACTCTACTAAGATGAGAAACAACATATTTATAGAGCCTGCCTGGCCTGTTGCTGCAACTGCACCTGTTATATAAGCTAAAACATATTGTGCTTCTTCTCACTAGTAATTCTAATTCAAAAGTGCTGTTCATGACATTTAGTGGGTTAATGAGTCTGTGATAGTAATTCTTTTCTTTCAATTATCCCATATTATAAACCACTGATATAGTTGTTACTTTATGTACAAAAAGGTTTCTAACTTTTCATCAATTATAAGCCATATAAAAAGATAAAAGATTTTTCTAACCTCATTCAAATGTTTTAAGAATGATGTTCAATGCTGTTTAGAAACGTGTCTCAGAAGTCTCTTAAGTTTTTGCCACAGAAGCTAGGCTCTGAAAAAAAAACCTACTATTCCAAATCTTCGTGAAATATACCACAGTATAAGTGGTGACCCTAAAACTGATTTTGGTACATGGGAGGGATTACTAGAACCAAAGAACATATTTGTTAGTGTAGATTATAAATTTAAGTGAAAATGCATTTGTCAAGATAACGCAAGTGATAAGTGATTAAAAAACATATTTTTAAAAAGCACCAATCTTGCATGCTGAAGTATTTAGAAGTAGTGTCATAAAATCTACCATTTAATTTCAAATAGTACACGTATGTGCACTACGTAAGTAGGTAGGTAGATTGATGATGCAAATATGGTAAAATATTAATACCTGTTGAATCTAGGGTAGAAAACATATTATTCTTTCAATTTTTCTATATGTTTGAAATTCTTATAATAAACACTTGGGGGAAAAAACTGAAAAACACAACAGCATCACACTGTTAGCATCTATTATTGCTAACACTATAATGATGTGGGCATTTTTATTACCGGAAAGTAATAAAAATGTCACTGTTACAGATACTCACAGACCACCACTGTGACCACTGGGTCACAATTTCACCTTCAGAGTCAACAATGAAAATAAAGCTACCCTGATAGAACAGTAACTGAAGATCTGACCTGTTTTCACATCTCTTATTACCAGCAAATCAAGTCAACAAACATATTCTTGGTTCTTTATTTGGTACTGTGGGAAATATTAAAATAAAAAAAAGTTTTAGAGTTGCTTGAATGCTTAAAATTTAAAAAATCAGAGGACGGGTGCAGTGGCTAATGACTGTAATCCCAGCACTATGAGAGGCTGAGGTGGGCAGATCACCTGAGGTTAGGAGTTCGAGACCAACCTGGTCAAAATGGTGAAACCCTGTACATACTAAAAATACAAAAATTAGCCAGGCATGGTGGTGCATACCTGTAATCCCAGCTACTTAGGAGGCTGAGGCATGAGAATCACCTGAACTCAGGAGGTAGAGGTTGCAGTGAGCCAATATCGTGCTACTGTACTCCAGCTTGGGCAACAGAGCAAGACACTGTCTCAAAAAAAGACACACTTAAAAGAAAAAAAAAAAATCAAATAATCCTTCAGAATCAAAATATATTAGAGTTGGAAATTGCCAATATATTATCTATTCAGTCTATTTCCTTTTACTAAGGCTGAAATAAATAAACAGGCTAGTCTACAATGATACAGTAAAAAGGGGAAACAGAATTAGATTCCTGGTGTCCTGACTTAGCACCAACTGTTCTCATTTACTCTGTAGAGTATCACCATTAAGTTGGACATGCTGGTTTAGGGCCCCATCTGTAATTGATCTCTTGCATTAACTAGATGTTAAAGCTTAGCAAGGACAAAATCTCAGGAAAGGACTTAGGAAGTAGGGTTTTAGTCCAGTTATTCCAGTAGTGAGGTTTGATGCTATGATTCTCTAGGAACCATTAAGAGATTTCCTAGTTTAAGAATGTATAGCCAGTCAGGCACGGTGGCTCACGCCTGTTATCCCAACACGTGGGAGGCTGAGGCAGGTGGATCACCTGAGGTCAGGAGTTCAAGACCAGCCTGACCAACATGGAAAAACCCAGTCTCTACTAAAAATACAAAATTAGCCAGGCATGGTGGCACATGCCTGTAACCCCAGCTTTCCAGCTCCTCGGGAGGCTGAGGCAGAATTGCTTCAACCCAGGAGACGGAGGTTGCAGGCTGCAGGGAGGCAGAGGTTGCAGGTTGCGGTGAGCCGAGATCGCGCCATTGCACTCCTGCCTGGGCAACAAGAGCGAAACTCCATCTCAAAAAAAAAAAAAAAAAAAAAAAAAAAGAATGTATAGCCTCTTCAAAGGTATTCTGTCAACCATTCCACTTGAGGATTTAATTGGCTATTTTTATTTAATGAAGGGACATTAATTTAATTGAAATCAATCCATTATTTATTACCTAAGCTATCAATAAAGACTATAGTATTTTGGGACAAAACTCTTTTGACCAAAATTTTAAATAACTGAGCTCTCAGTCACTTTAATGTTTGGTATTGGTAGACAAATGTCTAAAACAGTGATACCCAGCATAGGCCAACTTTTAGCTTCCCAAGTTCAATCATTCCTATTAAGGTATTTTATCATTTTACACTCTACAGGAAATACAATTGTCATATGACCCATTTTGTTAGTGATGACTGTAATGGAGTTCCAGTCAAGAAATGAGTGTCACTGGTCTAAAGGCTTATTGAACAGCTTAAATTTTTTTTTTTTTTGAGACAGAGTCTCACTCTGTCACCCAGGCTGGAGCGCAGTGGCACAATCTCGGCTCTCTGCAACCTCCACTTTCCAGCTTCAACCTCCACTTCCCAGCTTCAGCCTCCCGAGTAGCTGGGACCACAGGCGCACACCACCTTGCCCAGCTAATTTTTTGTATTTTTAGGAAAGCCAGGGTTTCACCATGTTGGCCAGGCTGGTCTCAAACTCCTGGCCTCAAGTAATCCGCCCGCCTCAGCCTCCCAAAGTGCTGGGATTACAAACGAGAGACACTGCGCTTGGTCTCAACAGGTTAAATCAAATTCAAATGTAGCACTAAATGCAGCAAAAATTATACAATATATTTAATGAATAGATTCCTAAGCTTATTTTAAAATAATGCATGCCTAGATTCAAAGCAAAATTTAAATAAAAGAATACCTTGAATAGCTGGGGGACAGATAATCAATGTCTGCTGAAAAGCATCACCACAACCAAACTGAGCAGTTCCTGCCTGCAGAGGTATTCCATGGTGCACAACTGAATGAGCAGATGTGGTCAATGCCTGAAACAATCAGCACATTATACAGAGCACATTAGACAGAGCAGTCTTCTAAATGAAATACACATGCTGTATAAATAGAATTCAAACACATTTCTTAAGATCATAATTCTACAATTAAAATGTGCCCAGAGCCAGGCGCAGTGGTTCACGCCTGTAATCACAGCACTTTGGGAGGCTGAGGCAGGCAGACCATGAGGTCAGGAGATGGAGACCATCCTGGCTAACACAGTGAAACCCCGTCTCTACTAAAAGTACAAAAAATTAGCCGGGCGCGGTGGCAGGTGCCTGTAGTCCCAGCTACTTGGGAGGCTGAGGCAGGAGAATGGCATGACCCCAGGAGGCGGAGCTTGCAGTGAGCTGGGATTGCGCCACTGCACTCCAGCCTGAGACACAGCGAGACTCTGTCTCAGGAAAAAAAAAAAAAAAAAAGTACCCAGAAAATGAGAACAAAAACAAGCTGCCAAAATTAAAATTTAAAAACTGATTCTACTGACCTCTACTTTTGGTAGAGTTATGGCATAGAAGGGCAGATGGAAGATACTTAGAGAATGAAGAGAGGAATGGAAAAAAAATGAATTTGAGTAGATATGTTCCAATTGTTATACCTCGAAATTTTAAGAGATTTGGTAAAACAGATATAGTAAGACCTCACTAGCACTGTACATTCTAACTGACACCAAACTTCTGTATATATCAAAAGTAAAATGAGCAATCATTAAAAAAAGACCCTAAGTTATTAATTACTACACATTCTTACCTGACTTCTTAATGTTCCAATTTTAGTAAAATTTGCAGTCAGTGTAGCAGTACTGCTTGAAGCAACTGGTCTTAAAAGTGAAGTTTTGTTGTGATTATTTGTGTCACATAAATTTAGGTGGGACTTACAAATATCCATAATATGAAAACAGGACTTTACGCTGTAAAACAAAAGTGAAGGTATTATAGTATTATTCTAAATGCTTAGTTTTAAATTGAGGTACATTGACAAAATAAAAAAATGATTCCTAAAAGAAAAAAATCCTATGATTTGCACTTAATCTGCTTCTTTCCAGTAATATTTCTAACAGGAAATCTTACCAGAAAAGATTAAGTTTCAGAGCAAGTAAAAGTATACATTCTGCAGTATTTTTCTTAAAACAGTAAAACCATAGTAAGCATTTTTGGTTAGTATGCAATAATTTTACGACCCCCTACGCGAAAAATTTTTTCCTAAATTTCTAGATCTCCACACCACTAAATTAACAGTACCAAAGAGTTGCTATCGTGTTACTTTCAAAGTGACTGTATATGAAAAACATTAGGACATTTTAAGTGTTTGAGGGGAAAAATCTAACTGGGTTGTAGAAAAATGTAAATTTTAAGAACAATTCACAATGATAAACATTGGGTTCATTCCTATGCCTTCTTCATTTTGTCTTTTTAAATACTGAAGGAAGCTGTTTTAAGTCACTTAAATTTACTCCCTTCATCTCCCAAAATATGTCTGAGGCTCAAAGAATTTGTAAGATTTGGCCGGGTGCAGTGGTTCACACGTGTAATCCCAGCACTTTGGGAGGCCAAGGTGGGTAGATCACTTGAGCCCAGGAGTTCAAGACCAACCTGGGCGACATGGTGAAATCCTATCTCTACAAAAAATTAGCCAGGCACGGTGGCGCATGCCTGTAATCCCAGCTACTCATGAGGCTGAGGTGGTGAGAGGAGCACTTGAGCCTGTGAGGCAGAGGCTGTAGTGAGCAAAGATTGTGCTACTGCACTCCAGCCTGGGCAACTGACAGAGCAAGACCCTGTCTCCAAAACAAACAAACAAACAAAGAAAATACAAAGAATTTGTAATATTACAGGCCTTTGGAATGTTAGTATATATTCTTCCCTACCAACCTATAATCTACTGACCCACGAAAAACCTCCTTTCCTTCACAATGCAGGAGAAAAAGAGGAAAAAGGAAAGCAAAAGTTGTGGGGAAAAAAAAGTAAAATGGAAGTTGTAGGACTCAAAATATGATAGAATCTACGGTCTGGGAAAACTGAAATGTGACCTGAAAGAGAAAACTGTTAGCATTTCCTTTTATATATGCCTGGTTATTAAGATAAGAAAGTCATGTATAATAAAAACAAAACCACTCAGTCTTATTTTTAGTATCGCATTTTGGAGAAGGAACACTGGACTGCAATTCAGACTTCAGTTCTAGTTCCGGACAGTTACTGGTGTATATGAACTTGGTCAAGTTAGCTTAGCCTCTTTTTACTCAGGTTACTTGTATTTAATGAAGAAAAGTAATTTCTCTGATGCAGTGATTTTCTATAGACTTATTATGTTTTTAGAAACACTTTAAAAGATCTTAAAGTAACATACTGGTTGCTATGAGGGAAATCTAGAAGATGTTTCATATTAACAAAAGGATGGTTCAGGGTCTCAGCTGGAGTAATTCTTAAATCTGCATCAATCAGCAACATTTTCTTCAACAGACTAACAAATTCTCTTCTATCAGCTTTCTCAGCCAAAAGATCACTTCCTTCCAAATCCATCACTGTGTTCACCTAAGAAATCAAAATTTCAAGCCATCAAGTAAAAATAAGCCAGAGAGAGTAGTATAAATTCCACAGTCAAAAAAGAAAACAAAAATCACAACACAGGAGAGGAGAGAGAACTACGATTATCTTAAAACAAAGAAGAACAATTAATATTAAATCCTCAAAATGTGTTGAGGTACCAAATAGGATTCAAAGCATAAAAGAAGATTTTAAAAATTAAACAAATATCCATTTCTAGCGAAATATAGGGAAAAGAAATCTGTTGGCTAGGATTTTTCCTTTCAAAGCAAACATTTTTTTACTAAAGAACGAATAGGTAAATTAAAATTTTCATAATGACAAATGCAATTTAGTTCCTGAAAGGTTGAAAATAGAATCAGTTTCATCTGAAAAACGTAAAAACAGCATGGACTCTGTAGCCATCTAAAAACTGAGTAACATGTTTTGGGCCCCTTGGCATTCAGGTCTACCATCTAAGCATACCAGATTAACAAATGTGGCTATGGTACTCACATGCGCTATGTCATCCAGACTGTTGAAAATGTATTTTCTGGCTTCTTTAGACTTCATTCCTGTCTCTGCCTCATGCTCTTCCAATGTCTTATTGCATATATCAAAGGGAAAAAAGAATACATTATTATCCACAATATGCAAATTTCTTTAATCCTGGCACATTCAGTCTAATATATTAAATATTCTAAGACAAATAGTAATTTCAAAAGAGAAACTATCAAAACGTATTTTTTAAAGTATACACAAAAAAAATGAGAAGTGCTTGGTTCAGGCCAAGAAAAAAATTACAAATGTAACAAACCCCATAAAGAAAATAACTAGGCCTGGCATGGTGGTTCACACCTGTAATCCCAGCACTTTGAGAGGCCGAGGTGGGTGGTTCACGAGGTCAAGAGATCGAGACCATCCTGGTCAACATGGTGAAACCCCATCTCTACTAAAAATACAAAAATAGCCGGGTGCAGTGGCATATGCCTGTAGTCCCAGCTACTTGGGAGGCTGAGGCAGGAGAATCACTTGAACCCGTGAGGCGGAGGTTGCAGTGATCTGAGATCATGCCACTGCACTCCAGCCTGGCGACAGAGGGAGATTCTGTCTCAAAAAAAAAATAACTGTTTATGAAGTTAATTATTGAGGATTTACTGATTCCCCCAAAAATCCTAGCACACTTGGGATATGTAGTAAGAGGTCAGATTCAGTCCCTGTCCTATAAAGTGTAATAATGTAGAAATGAGAAGATAAACACATAACACAAATATAATTATACACATAAATGTTTTTTAAAATTTAAGATGAATTAATAATTATGTTGTGGAATTAGAGAGTAAGTGAAGTTATTCTAAGAGGAGTTTCTTCTTAAAGAATAAAGGGGGCTGGGCACAGTGGCTCACACCTGTAATCTCAGCACTTTGGGAGGCCAACGCGGGCAGATCAAAAGGTCAGGAGTTCAAGACCAGCCTGGCCAATACGGTGAAACCCTGTCTCTACTAAACATACAAAAATTAGCCGGGCATGGTGGCGGGCACCTGTAAACCCAGCTACTTGGGAGGCTGAGTTAGGAGAATCGCTTGAACCTGGGAGGCAGAGGTTGCAGTGAGCCAAGATCGCGCCACTGCGCTCCAGCCTGGGCAAGAGAGCAAGACTCCGTCTCAAAAAAAAAAAAAAGAGAGAGAGAGAGAGAAGGACAGGGCCAGGCATGGTGGTTCACGCCTGTAATCCCAGCACTTTGGGAGGCGGAGGCGGGCGGTTCTCTTGAGGTCAGGAGTTCAAGACCAGCCTGGCCAACACAGCGAAACCCTGTCTCTACTAAAAATATAAAAATTAGCTGGGCGTGTGGTGCAAGTTTGTAGTCCCAGCTACTTGGGAGGCTGAGGCAGGCGAATCGCTTGAACCCAGGAGGCAGAGGTTGCAGTGAGCCAAGTTGGCACCACTGCACTTCAGCCTGGGCGAGAGAGAGAAACTCTATCTCAAAAAATAAAAACGAAAAAAAAATTGATAAAAATAAAATAAAGAAGGACCAAAAATGAAAATTCAAAAGAAGGAAGTAATTTAGTAAAATGTAAATAGATATGGAAGGTATTATCCATGCATATGAGGTATCTTAGAAAACTAGTCTTCTAAATATTCTATTTTTTAATGAATTACCTTTAATCTCCAACCAGAATGAGACATATCTGTTTCTTTGCAAAAAAATCTTGTGGATTTAGTACCCACATTTAACAACTGTTCTCCTGGTAAACCTTGAGTCTGAGAAATGTATCGAATCTGAAAAATAATTTACAGAACAGAATAGTTTATTCTTTCATGTGACAGAACACTTAAGTCAGACACCAGGCTGTATGTTACGTCAGGTATGAAAATACATAGTCTATGCCCTCAAGAAATGCATTGTCCAGTGGAAAACATATATGGAAAAAATTGTAATACAGAATTATAAGTATCATAATAAAAGCATGCTTGACAGACAGAAAAGGCATACCTAAAGTAATTGGATCAGGTAAAGTTCTAGAAGAGGTGGTCCTCAAGTTTGGTGTTAAAAGAAAAATAACAGGAGTTTGCACAGGAAGGGTGGGGGGAAAAACTATGCTAAGGTTATAGTATGTGCAAATATGGAAAATCAAGAGAGAATACCCTCACATTCAAACACTGAAAGTACAGAGGGTCACTAACAGAGAATGCTAAGAGATGAAATTGAACTAGCAGGTAAAGGGCTTTATCAGCAAATTAAGAAATTTGGATTAGATGCCAGGAGGTAATAATGGGAAACCACTGGACAAATTTCAGCAGGAAATTGACAGCTTACATTTTAAAGTAATGTCTGACAATGGGTGAGGGGATAAGGCCAGAGAAGAGATGAAGAAGGTCTGAACTGAGAGACTGAATGGGAATAGAAGGGAAGGAATAAATTCAAAAGAGATTTAGATTGATAAAGACTGGGTGAATTACTATGGTGGGAGTTTGGAGGGAACACTTTTTTGAGACACTGATATATACACAGCTGTGTCTCTAGGGGAAGAGGCATGGTAGCTGATGGGCTCTCCCAAGGGTGATACTAAAAAACTCCAGCTTCAGGGCTTCTGAACTTAATATTTCTGTTTGAAACATTCTTTCCCCAGATATCTGTATGGCTCTCTTGCTTCCTTCAGCTCTTGGTTCAAATGTTCCCTTACTGACCAGGCCTTCCATGACCCATCAATAAATAACAGCAAACTCTGCCCTTCTCAGTACCTCACCCACCATCCTCCTGGCTATATTTTTCTCCACTGTGCTTTTCATTATCTAATATTCTATACATTTATTTTCCATTTTCTTACCTCTCCATGAGACTCTTAAGTTCCATGAACAGAAGGACTTTTCTGTTTACTTACATACCCCCAGAGCCCATGAAAGTGCCTGGTACACAGTAGGCCCTCAAATATTGATTCCCCCACTTAATGAGTGGGAAACATGGGGGATAAACAGGGGCTCAGAAAAGAGAGAGATCTCTGGGGGCTAAAATTGTTTTTCCATCCTTCCTTCTTACTAAAACTTGACTCCCCTAACCTGTATGAGAATAAATGCAAAGACTTTTTTTTTAAACCTCAAAGACTCTGCTCCATCAATTAGTCCATCCTCTTCTGCATCTTCTATTTCTTCCTCCCTCTGAGCTCTCTCCCAACCAAATACAAAAATGTTCAATATCTTCTATCCTAAAAAAAAAAAAGTAAACCTCCCTTAACTACTTAACTCTCTCGTCTCACCTTTAAAATAGTAGCCTATATTATTTCACTTCCCATTCACACTTCAACACACTGCAATCTGAATTTTACTCTCATCACCCTCATGATATGGTACTAAGATAAGTAATGGCCTGTTAGTAACAGACACGTTTAATAATCACATATAAATCCTTATTTTGATACTAATGGCTACTACCATTTTACATAAAAACCATTCATTCAGTTTCCACGACACCATTCTTTTCTGGGTCTCTTTCTACTTCCTGATAGTCTTTCACTGTGTTCCCCTGTTTGTTCTTTATATGACACTGCTTTCCAGAGTCTTGTCTTTTTTCCCTCTATAAGTCGTAAGTGCCCACAATTTTATCTCTAAATCTGTGTCTCAATCTTTGGCTCTAGCTCTGGAGCTCCAGACCCAACCACTTATTGAAACTTGCGACCTGGTTGACTCTAGTACCTCCAACTGAATATATCCTAAACTGATTTGCCCCCAGATCTGCTAATCCTTATGTATTTTCCTCCTGTGGTTAATAGCAACACCACCCACTCAAATCAGAAACCTGAAATTGATGCCCTATACCTCTTCCTCATCATGCTCCCCCAACATCCAAAAGCCTAACAATTTTACTTCATTAACATTTTTCACAACTGTCCCCTCCTCTCCATCTCTACCTCAGATCCTCTTCAATTCTGAGTTATACAATTTCACAAGCCTCCTGATTATTCTACCTGCCTCCAGTCTCTCCTAATGTCCTTACCCGCTCACCCCCAATTCATTATTGACACTACTGCCAGACATCCTGGCAAAATGTGCGTCTGTTAGTCACTTGTATAAAATTACTTAATAACCCTTTACTGACTAGAGCAAGCTTGTCCAACCAGCAGCCCTGGCCCAGGGGCTGCATGAGGGCCAATACAAATTCCTAAATTTCTTAAAACATTATGAGATTTTTTTTGTGATTTTTTTTTTAAGCTCATCAGCTATCACTAATTTTAGTGTATTTTATGTGTGGTCCAAGACAATTTTTCTTCTTCCAATGTGGCCCAGGGAAGCCAAAAGGCTGGACACCCCTGACCTAGAGGGTCAATTCCAGACCTCTAACCCTAGCAAACAAGCCCTCCAACTATATATATTTCCTGTCCTTTTATATTCTCCTGGTACTTTGGCACCATCTGGCACCATGTCGAACCACATGGGCCAGTTTCTCTTTCCTATATTGTTCTCAAACTCCTATTTATCCAACATACATATTCCCCCTTTCACCAAATTCACAGGATAAACTTTTACTATTCCTTCTTCAAGACTCAGCTCAAGAAACTTCTCCTCTATAAAGCCATCCCTGATGATGTCAAGCAGAGGTAATTATTCTGTGCTATCATCACACCTAGAACATGCATTTATAATTATTATAACTATATTACAATTTTTTACATGTCTGTTTTCCCTACTAGATTGTATGCCTTCCAATAAGTCTGTTTTATTCACATTTGTATCCCCAGTTTTATAAAAAATGACAACGAAAACTTCCACATTATAAACTGGCTTCATTTCATTAAAGTGCTGCTCTTTCTCCCCACCTCCCACCCACTAAGTAGCTAAATTCCTTATTTCAAGGAAACAGGAAAATGGAAGGAAAAAGTACTAAGAGTTTGCTGCCCAGATGCTGCATCAGACAGAAAAGCCATCAACAATTCAATTTCAATAAACAGAGCATCTATTATGTGCTAGATGCTAAAGACATGTAGATATATAAAATATGGTGGCAATCTTCAAAAGCACAATTCGGTAGAACAGATAAATGTTTAAGCATGTAATCTGCAATTAAGCTAATAAGCCATTGTGAAGAAGAAAACAAAGTGCTGAAAAAGCAAAGAGAATAGAGCAATTAATGTACCTCAGGAGTTAAGATGGCTCTGTAAAACAAAAACAAACAAACAAAAAAAGTGGCCAGTGAAACTCTGAGTTTATTACTTGTCATAATGCCCGCCCAGTCATTTGAAGAGAAAAATATTCCATCTAGAACCCCTAATATATACATATGTTTGCCTTCCTCCATCTCCAGTGAATGAAGAATGGGAATCTGACACATAATTCTAAACTGGCCTCATGAATTCAACTAGAAAAAAAACTAAGTCAATCAGATTAACTATGTCAGAAATGTGAACTAAGAAATACCAATGACTCTTGGGGGATGAGCTAAAGGGTTATAGGTAGAGCTGGAGTTTTATGGTCATGTAACCTAACCAAAGGTAAGGTGAGCAGAAACTCAGATCAGAATAGACAAAGGTACTTGAAGAACAGCCAGGTTACACTGATGGTCCGGTACCAATGACGTTCTACCAACACCTGTTAATTCCTCCAGTGTCACCTTGCTTTGAAAAGCACCTTCAATTCCAAACTTCACAAATCCCAGTCATATTATAGTTCCATTCTTGGATCCTTGTGATAGTCCACTGATACAGTTTGAATGTCTGTCCCCTCCAAATCTCATGTTGAAATATAATCCCCAGTGTTGGAGGTAGGGCCTGGTGGGAGGTGTTTGGGTAATGGGGGCCGATACCTCATGAATGGCTTGGTGTTGTTCCCCCAACAGTGAGTTCTCTCAAGATCTGGTTGTTTCAAAGTGTGTGGTGCCCATCTCCCCCATCTCTTGCTCCTACTCTCACCATGTGAAACGCCTGCTCCCCTTCCCTTCTGCCATGATTGTAAGCTTCCTAAGACCCTCACCAGAAGCACATGCTAGAGCCATGCTTGTACAGCCTGCAGAACTGTGAGCCAATTAAATTTCTTTTCTTTATAAATTACTCAGGTATCCCTTTAGAGCAATGCAAATGGCCTAATACATCCATACATATAAATAAATGCCCCCTTATTTGGGCCAGCTTGAGTGGGTCTCTTTGCTAAATAGCCTGACAAACATAGAAATCTTGAAAGATTTATTTTCCTCTGCAGTTGAAATAGTGAACTTTATTTTTCTTACATAAGACTTGAAATTACCAAATATAATTTGAATATAAAGTCAGACTCTCAGTTGCTCTGGATAATATTCTATCTAAACTCCAACAAACATTTTGGAGAAATAACATTTACCAACTATTGTCATCCATTCATCCATCCATCCATCCATCCATCCATCCATCCATCCATCCATAAAATAGTCCTTAATTCCCTAGAATACTTTTGGTAATTCCCTAGTACATATAAGTCCTGTAAATAGAACACTAATAAGACAGTTTATCTACAATTAAGACAGGAAGGGATTCACACACTGTAACAATTGGTGGTAGGATCTTCCCTAACCACACACACTAAATATAGATGTCTATATAAACGGAAATAAAATGCACAAACAAGAAAATATGAAATTATAAATTTTCAACATGGTCAGTGTCCACTTACAGAATGTAAAATCCAAACAGAAAATGGCATTGGAAAGGCTTTAAGAGATGATAAATATGATTAAAGGGCTAGAACACAAACCCCATAATGAAGAATTAAAATACTTTGAATATTTTTCCTGGCGATTCAAATTTGCCTTTTAAGAATATAATAATTTGGCCAGGTGCGGTGGCTCATGGAACACTTTGGAAGGCCTAGGCAGGAGGACCACTTGAGCCCACAAGTTCAAGTTTACAGTGAACTATGATCCTGCCACTGCACTCCATCCAAGGTGACAGAGAAAGACTCTGTCTTCTAAAGAAGAATATGATAATTATAGTTCTACTGTTAAGAACTCTTTAGTTTACATCCATAAAGTGGAGGCAATAGTAGTGTGGACTTCATAGGGTTGTTACGAGCATTAAATGAGTTAATATAAAGTGTTAACAGCAGTTCCTAGTACATAAAAGAGCTCAGTAAGCATTAGTTAATAATACTATTGCCCACTGCACTGCCACTGTAAGGCAAAAAATAATAATTAGAAAAAAACTGCCAGGCCAGGTGCAGTGGCTCGCACCTGTAATCCCAGCACTTTGGGAGGTCCAGGCGGGAGGATCACTTAAGCCCAGGACTTTGAGACCAGCTTGGGCAACACAGAGAAAGACACCCCATCTCTACAAAAAATTAAAAATGAGTCAGGCATGCTGGTGTACACCTGTATCCCCAGCTACTGGGCACAGCCTGAGGTGGGAGGATTCCTTGAGCCCAGGAGTTCAAGACTGCAGTGAGCTATGATCATGCCACTGCATTCCAGCCTAGATGACAGACTGAGACCCTGTCTAAAAAAAAGTACCAACTCCCCAACTGGGGTGTCCAAGTATATCTAGGCAGCTGATTACTGGAATAAGGAACACATAAGAGAGAGAGACATACCCTACTGGTGGCCCTTTCACATCCTAACATTAGATGATCATAATATAGGGAGATGGGGAAAATCCGTGAAAATCAAACACATTAATAAACAGACTAAAGTTGTTTTGAGAAACATATGTGGCCAGGCGCAGTGGCTCACGCCTGTATTCCCAGCACTTTGGGAGGCTGAGGCGGGTGGATCATTTGAGGTCAGGAGTTTAAGACCTGCCTGGTCAATATGATGAAACCCCGTCTCTACCAAAAATACAAAAATTAGCCAGGCATGGTGGCACACACCTGTAGTCCCAGCTACTAAGGAGGCTGAGGTGGAAAAAATTGCTTGAACCTATGAGACAGAGGTTGCAGTGAGCCAAGATGGAACCACTGCACTCCGGCCTAGGTGACAGAGTGAGACCCTGTCTCAAAAAATAAAAATAAAAGAAAAAAGAAAAACATATGTGAACATTTTAATAAGTGCAAAAAAAGCACTTGAAAGTCCCAAATCAAGTTAAGATAGGAAAAAAAAAATTTATCAAAATTTATCAAAGCCTATATAATAAATACTATGCTTGAAAATGAGTTAAAGTCCCAGATTAGGGCCAAAACAAAGATGCCCACAAAAATCACTACAATTTATTTGCTTTGCATTCATGCATTTTGTAAAATATTTTAAAACACTGAACTGTGGGTGGGGCACAGTGGCTCACGCCCGTAATCTCAACACTTTGGGAGGCCGAGGCAGGCAAATCACGAGGTCAGTTCGAGACCAGCCTGGCCAATGTGGTGAAACCCCGTCTCTACTAAAAACACAAAAATTAGCTGGGCATGGTGGCGCGTGCCTGCAATCCCAGCTACTTGGGAGGTTAAGGCAGAATAATCTCTTGAACCTGGGAGGCGGAGGTTGCAGTGAGCTGAGAGCATGCCACTATACTCCAGCCTGAGCGACAGAGTGAGACTTCGTCTCAAAAGAAAAAAGAAAAACAAACAAACAAAACAAACAAAACACTGTGAGACTATTGATGCTATATGCCAATGGCCAACGACTTTTTTTAATCCCTTTGGTAATATACATCCTGAAAACATTGTCAATCTGGGTCAGATAATACCTGTTCCAAGTTTAGTTTAAAAAAAATAAACATTCATTATAAAATTTAGAAAAACTGAGTTTTGGTCAAAGCTTTGTCTTTAAAATTACTATTGTGACTTTTGACAAGTTAATTCATTTTTCTGGGCCTCAGTTTTCTCCTTTATAAAATGAAAAGGGGGCAGTCACTGGGTAATCTCTGGGGTCCTTTTCAATACTAATATCAGTTGTCCAAGATGAACAGTGAAGACCTCGAGTATAGTAACAAATCAACTTGAAATTGCCACTAGAGGGTGTCCTGCTCCAGGGTACTATGCAAGCCATAGACTAATCTACAAAGCCAAGACTGTATTTCTAGCATTTTACTGGTGCCTCAGTACTCCAACAGCTAAAGGATTACGGGACTCTGATTCAATTACTAACTTGTTTAGAACTGACAGTAGTCTTGCACCTGTATCAAAGCTAGTAATTGGATAGAAAGCTGAAAGACGACAGAATGTATGGAAAATTTTACAGAAACTCAGTGGAATCCTGAACGTGGAGGAGGGAAGGTGGAGAATATAGAAAACCTAACCTAAAAGGGAAGATTCATGATGACAATAGATTAAAGTAAATGATAACATCTGATCTAATAATCAGTATTAAATGAGAGTCATCTCAGGAACATTTAAGTCACCTAAATTAATTACCTCTCTTATTCCTCTTGATAGAGAAAATAGCTCTAATCATGATTAGATTAATATAATCATGATTAGATTATAGGCTATAATCACGATTATGTAATAGGTGCTTTAAATTCTTCTATTTTCTATTTTTTCTTCCTTGAAAGTTAAATATCACCTAAATAAAAATACTACTCAGAATGACAAAATTAATGTAACTACTTCGTTGATTTTGACTAGCATTTTCTATTAGAATGATTTGAGTACATTATCTCAAAGATACTCAAAGAATAATGAATATGATGGCAGTTTCTCCAAATAATAATCTTGGTATTAATAATTAAGACTACTAGCAAACAACATTGCTTAATAGTATAGAAAGGCTAATGAATATACCTGAAAACTACCATGAAAAGTGTACTTAATAAGGTAATTTGCTGAATTCTACTGAGAATCATTAAACAGTGCTAAAAGAGAATTTCAGCACCATTCAAAACAGCTAAAAAGACTGAGGAGGGTTCAAGTGACAGAGAGGTATTTAAAACACCAATAATGGCAGTTGGTTTAAGACCAAAAGTTTTAACGCCTTTTAGGAGCTTTCATGCCTTGGGAGGGGCTGACGTTTCATACATCATCAAAGTTTGTCACCCAAGCAAAGCACAATTAATTAAAGGGACACAATCCAACCTTTTATATGTTTACAGTATAAAATTTTCCCAATAATTTTACAAAACTGGTTTTGAGACTCTGTAGGCTGTAACTTTATGAAAACTTACTTCAGCATTATAAAAGTTTTCAAAATCAATTCTACAAGATCCCAGGTTCTGCCACTTTATGTTAAAAAGACTTTCCAGTGTATTGTACACTTGCAGCCATGCATTCCTATAAGACTGTTATTATTCTTTACTTTCTACCAATACTATTAGATTATCATTTGTTACCTGATCATACTCCAAGGCTCCTGGGTAGAGCGGCCATCCAAGGAATAATTCTGCAATCACACATCCCAATGACCACATGTCTATGGCTTCACAAAATGGCAACCCCAATATAATCTCTGGAGCTCTGAAATTTAAAATTAAAACAAAAATCAGGGTGGTTTTTCTCTAAAATTACCTAATTTCAACTGGCATCCTAGGAAGTTAGTAAAACGACAGAGGTATCACATTCTATGTATAGGAACTCTTCACTATTTCAAAACTCTTTGAAACCTAGACATAATCCTGAATTAATCTGAAAGGGGCACTATGAGTACAACATTTCTATAATAAAGTCTCTTCCACCATAATCCTGTTTCCTCATAGCTTTATTAACATAACATTTTTTGAAAAACATAGATCTTGTTTTTAAGACTATAGCAGATCAGAAATAACACAACAGGAAGAGAACTGGCAAACTATTAAATAAATACTATGACATCAGCGGAACTGAAAACCAGACATTGAGAGATAAAACCAAAACAAAGCAAAACCCTCAAAAGCTAAAAGTGAATCTAGACCTAGATATTACTTCAGAATACAGTAATAAATATTTACCTAATTGGAGCTATTAGTCATCCAAGAGATTAAACTAAATTCAGTATATTCTGTCTTAAAAGGCAGACAAGTATATAGCATAAAACAAAATAGTTAAAAAGCATTTTAGCACTTAAAAGGATTTGGTCATTTGGGAAATGTAATCCAAGAAACATATTATTCCTAGATAAATTATGTTACACCTTCATATGGATTTCCCTTGAGAAGATTCATGTTCTAAGACAGACTCCATGTACAGCTGTGTAATTCCAAAGAAGTCATACGTATCACAGTTATCCTAGATTTGTGTGTGCATGTGTGTATAATTTTAAAACAATCTCAATCTTACATAGTAGTTGCAAGAACAGTACATATTTTTTTCCTAAATCACTTGAGAATAACTTGTCAAATTTCTGTATACTTTATAGTTCCTACAAACAAGAATATTCTCCTACATAACCACAATACAGTCATCAAAATCAGGAAATGAACACTGATATATCTCCACCATCTAAGCTTCAGACTCCAATTAAGTTTGGCCAATTATACTAATACCATCCTTCTTGGCAAAAGGATCCAACTCAGGATCATGCATTGCATTTAGTTGTCCTATCTCTTTCAGTCTTTTTCAATATGGAATAATTCCTAAGTTTTGTCTAGATTTCCAAGACCTTTGCATAACATATTACATGCCAGGTATTTGGAGAAACGTCCCTCAGTGTGGGTTTGTCTGATGTTTCCTCATAATTAGATTCAGAGGAATATCACAGAAGTCATCATGTTTTCTCATTGTATCTTATTAGGCACGCAATTCTGATATGTTCCATTACTAATAATTTTTACTTTGATCACATGATGTCTGCTATATTTCTCCACCACTAAGTTCCTCCTTTTCTCTTTCTAATTAAGTATTTTGTGGGATCTCAATTTGAAACTATATAAATAATCCATTTCTTATCAAACTTTCATTTTTTTCATTTATTTACCTGTATGAGTACAGATGAAAGGATTCCTACTTTATTCAATGAGTTATAATCCATGACTATAATTACTTATTTTGATTCTCAAATTTTCCCAGATTCGGCGTAGTGGCTCACACTTTGGGAGCCACCAAATCCCAGCACTTTGGGAGGCCAACATGGTAGGATTGCTTGAGCTCAAGAGTTCTAGACCAGCCTGGGCAACATAATGAGACCTTATCTCTACAAGAAAAAAAAAAAAAATTTTTTTTTTTTTTTTTAATTAGCCAAGGTGATGGTCCACACCTGTAGTCCCAGCTACTTGGGAGGCTGAGGTGGGAGGGTCGCTTGAGCCCAGGAGGTCCAAGCTGCAGTGAGCTGAGATCGTGCCACTGCACTCCAGCCTGAGGGACAGAACCAGGCTCTGTTTCAGAGGGAAAACAAAAAAAAAAAATCCCAGATTTGACCAGTCAGAACTCCCTCAGACTTTTATGTTCTTCTGACATGTCCTCATCATTCTCAGACTATTTCTTTGCTTTCTGACACAGCAAGATATTCCAGGCTCATCTTGTTCTTTCCCTCCTCCAGTCCTAGAAACAGCTATTTCTCTGAGGATCTCCGGTATCTTTTCGTGTAGAACAGACCTTTGAAACAAAGATCAGGGAGCTATGGAACCTCATTACTATTGGGATGGTTCCCAGACCTTCTCAGTACATATATTATCTAGAGTTAAGTAAAATAAATCTGCTAATTTCTTAACCGAGACTGAGGGTTGTCATCTCCTAAGGCAGTGGTTCTCAATCTTGGCTGTACATTACAATCATTTGGTCCTGGCCACACCCTACACCAATTAAATCAGAAACCCTGGGGATTAGGCTTAGGAATCAAGAGTGGCTTCAACATATAGCCAAAGTTGAGAACCAAAGCCCTACACTCAAGAAGTTAGACCAATGCCAGGACCATCCCATGTCCTCCCTACAACTCTTCTGGCAAAGGAAATTCAGAGGATAATAAACAAGTTGTCTTCTACCACAGACTTGGGATCTGCCCAGTAAATATTCTACTCTTGGCCCCATCTCTGCTGTAATTAATACTTAAAATTCAGTAGAACCTTAACCAATCCACAGGCATTTGTTGAAAACAATTAAGAGCCATGGGGAGATTCTATGAGGTATAAAAGATCTTCAAAACATGGTTATAAGAGGTTTTCATTCTTTTGACAAAATATTCAAGTGTCTGTATAGATGTATACACATGAATTATATTTAGGTATAATCAAATGCTAAAATGTGTTGTAGAAAGATGAAAAAAAGTAAGCTGTACTAAGTTATTAATCCTATATATTCACAATAGTGTACCAAAAAAAGCTATCAAAGATGGAGACCTTATCCCTTTTTTGTTCATTATTTGTGTGCCCAGAACCTTGTAAAGAATATGCATTCAGTAAACATTTCTCAAATAAATCATTTCAACATAGGTTGAATCACACAAAGAAAAGTATCAGAGTGCAGTCTGGGTTTCAACTAGGCCTTCAAATACAGAAGTCTAGGCAGAAAGAAAGAGAACAGCCGGGCGCGGTGGCTCACGCCTGTAATCCCAGCACTTTGGGAGGCCGAGGCGGGCGGATCACAAGGTCAGGAGATCGAGACCACGGTGAAACCCCGTCTCTACTAAAAATACAAAAAATTAGCCGGGCGCGGTTGTGGGCGCCTGTAGTCCCAGCTACTTGGGAGGCTGAGGCAGGAGAATGGCGTGAACCCGGGAGGCGGAGCTTGCAGTGAGCCTAGATCGCGCCACTGCACTCCAGCCTGGGCGACAGAGCGAGACTCCGTCTCAAAAAAAAAAAAAAAAAAAAAAGAAAGAGAACAGGGCACAAAAGTTTATAAAGGGCATATATTAACCTATACTAAAAAAGATTCAAAGCAAAAATGCAGTTTTGAAAGTATGGCATGGAAATGAGATTCACTACCAATGTTAACCATATACTAATCTGAATGTGAAACAAAAATTAGTAAGACTAATGATATGCCTATTACTGTGTGTATAAAAGCTTTATTATTATTTTGAGATATTTAATATGAAAAATTCTTCATAGGATTTGAAATTTTTTGGTGTAGAAATTTTCAGTATCACATTTGGCAATGAAAGAAAAGTAACAGAATAACAGCACCTAAGATATACCATTTAAAGAGACTGAAACCATTTTAATTCTGTTAATGGTAAGAAAAGAGTTTCTGTCAGACAAAGAGCAACAAATTCCTTCTGCCATGTGCTACCATTTAATGAATAAGTCAAGTTTCTAACTGATGGTGACAACAAGAATATAGAGTCATCTTTACAAAATCTTGATCAGGAATTGCACATAGCCACTCAAACATAAAATCTAAGATACAAAAGTTACACTCACAGAAACAAATTCAAGTTTCCCATTTTAAAATACAAAAGAGTTTTAACTGGGAGTTTTATACAAGTTCACTATCTATTATTGCATTAGTTCAGATCCTCTGAGAATCAAATTAGATATGCCAGAAATTGGTTGGGGAAGATGCCTGGGCAGCATACAGGCGGAGGAAGCAGAAGGAAGTGAAGAGAAACTTGAGCAGGGTCTGAGGGTGGAAGAAGAGAGGCAAAGGAGGAGTTGGGTACAAAGAACCTCTCACAGCAGTGCACTTACGAGAAAGTCTCGGTTGGGCCAATACCAAGTCTCTAAACAAACATTATCTGTATGAGGAACCTCTCCCATCAAGCAAGAATAGCCCAACTCTAGTGCCCCCCGCTCTGCCTGGTCATTGGTGGGAAGGAGCCCAAAGGAAGTATGGCCTCAGCCTGAGCACTGCAGTACATCTGAAGGTGCAGCAGCTGGAGGCTCGCAGCCAGCTGCTCCACACAGGGGACTCTCTTGAAGGGGACTCTGAGTGGCATACTTTCACAGCTGCCACAACTAGCTTCCCAAAAGCTTCTACATTTCATTTCACAATACATATCTATGATAGAGAAAATGCAGTAAATTTATTCACCAAGTCCCCTACAAACAAGACCAAATTCTCCCCAGTTAACCCTAGCATGCCATGCATTTTCTATGTATATCATACCATAGCATGAGAAAAGCTGGGAAGCAATGCCTGAAAACACTTACAATCTAGATGAAACTGCCAGAGACATGACAGTTCTACCAGCCAGTCTTACAACACAATACACTTTAAAAAATAAACCATGCATTGAAAGAATACAATCTGTCTGTCAGCAGTGAATAAAGCTTAGTTTACTGGTTTCATCTTAATTGGCTCTCAAATTCCTCCCATGGGCTAAATATACTTGTGTATGAAAAAGACCATAGCAAGAATTCTGACTTGTGGACCACTCACAGACTCTTCTGTCCTACTCTACAGAAAGCTCTTCCGCTTTTTTCATCTACCTTGACTCTTATCCTCTGAGCGTGGCAGTGCTAAGGATATTGCAGAGAAGAGACATCATTTGTACTTTTGTAGAACAGTCAAGGCGCAAATTAAACATGCCAGTTAAATGGAGAATACAACTAAGCCTGTTTCTCGCACTCTATAAATAGTAACTCACGGTTAGAAGGTAAGTGTGAAAACCATAAACACAACAGTTTAGGGCATGTGATAAAGCCAATCTACATCTGAAATGCCATTTCTTTTCCTTTTTTATTTTTTGCCATGTGCTTTTAATCGAATTTATCAATATTAAGAGCAAATCCTTTCACTCTAAAATCTTGAAGCACTGATATAAAACTTATGTTAAAGTGGTTAAGTTGAAAAACAATTTTCATTTTATCCACTAGAAGTCAGTCCTCCAGTTCCCCGAACCTCTCCATCCCTAGGCCACCACAAATCCACTTTCTGTTTTTATAGATTTGCCTATTCCGGACATTTCATATAAATGGAATCTGGCCGGGCGTGGTAGCTCACGCCTGTAATCCCAGCACTTTTGGAGGCCAAACCGGGAGGATCACTTGAGGTCAGGAATTCAAGACCAGCCTGGCCAACATGGTGAAACTCTGTCTCTACAAAAATAAAAAAATCAGCCAGGTGTGGTGGTGTGCATCTGTAATCCCAGCTACTCAGGAGGCCGAGGCAGGAGAATTTGCTTCAGACTGGGAGGTGAAGGTTGCAGTGAGCCGAGATCGCGCCACTGCACTCCAGCCTGGGCGACACAGCAAGACTCCGTCTCAAAAAAGTAATAATAAAAATAAAAATAAAAGTAAAATAAAAAGTTGGGAATGTAATGAAGAAAAACTCTGGGAAGACAAATACTGGAGCCTGGTAAGGAAGCACTGATTTCACATAATAAAAATCACCTAAATAGTGCTAGATTTCAAACACTCAGGAGTAGATACACAGCTCTCCCCTTAATAGCGAGTAATTTACCTAAGCCTTAGTATTTTCATTTTTAAAACAGGGTTTTACTAACCTTACATACTCAGAAGATTATCTAAAGGACTAAGTAAAAGAATGTGTGTGAAATGTAAAGCAGTATATACATTCCTGTAAACTATTCATACTCACTGTCCTACTTCACATTTCCTCTTTTCAAACCTCCACCTCCTCCTCATCCTCACTGTTGTCCTTATATTCTACTTTACTAAAACAAATAGATGTAATCTGAAAGACAGCTTCCACATTCTTACCACATCTACTAGATCACTTGCAGCTGTCAGTGTAATGCTTCTATCTAAGACATCCATGCTCACCTACTGAAGTACATCACTCCAATTTCCCACTCTCATTACCAATATCTCTTTCTCTATAGGACAATTCTAGATCTCCATCTTGGAAAAATAAAGGAAAAGAAAAAAACTCTTGATGATATATCCTCCTTCAGCCATCACCCCTTTTTCTGTTCCCATTTTACACCAATCCTTCTTGAAAGCACTGTTTATACAAGCTGCCTCCAACTGTACCACCATCTTGAACTTATTCGAAAAGGCTTTCATTATCCTATCGTTCCACCCAGATAGCTCTTATCAAGGTCACTAAATCACTGCATTTGCCATGTCCTCAATCTACTTGACTTGCAGTATTCAACACAGCTGATTATTAATCTAACTGCACTTGAATTCCAGGACACCGGAACTCTTCGTTCTCCTCCTTATCTCACTAGATAATAAAAATCCTTTTCAGATTGCTTCACTAGTTCCGTTTCATTTTCCCAACGTTTAAACTTTGGGGTGCCTAAAGGCTCAGTTTTTTGGTATCTATCCTCCCTTTGGGCATTTACCTCCCTTACATGATCTCATCCTGTCACATGTTTCTAAATAACCACCTCTATTCTTAAGACTCCCAAATGTACATCTCCAACTCAGGCCTTTCTCTTTAACTCCAGACTTGTCAATCCAATTGTCTGCTCAGCACTTCTTCTTGAATGTTTATTAGGCATCTCAAACTGAATGTGTTCAGAAAGAACTCCTGATTCCCCCAAACTCACTTCTGTCACAGTCTTAGCCGTGTCCGTAAACGACAATTCTATCCTTTCGGTTTCTCAGGCCTCCGTGAGAATCCGATTTAACTCTTCTCTTTTTCTCACTTCCCACATCAGCAAATTCCATTGACTCTATCTTCAAAATACAGTGTATCTATTAATAGAATGTAACTACCTTTACTGCTAACACCCTGATCCAAACCACCATCATCTCTCATCTGGATTACTGCAAGAGCTTCCTAACTGTTCTTGCTTCTGTCCTTATCCTCTACCATCTCTTCTCATTCTAGCAGTCTGAGTGATCCATTTAGTACACAAATCAGACCATGTCATTCCTCTCCTCAAAATCCTAACTGGCTTCCTATCACAGAAAAAGTCAAATTTCTCACAATGTAACCACCTTTCCTGTTACCTCTCTAATCCAACCCCCCATCACCTCCATCTGTTATTACAAGAGCTTCCTGTTCTTTGCTTCTGTCCTCACCCTCTGTCATCTATTCTCAATCTAGCAGCTTGAGTGACCCATTTAATACATAAATTAGACCATGTCACTCTTCTCCTCAAAACCCTGATAGCTTCCTATCTCAATTCCTCACAATGGCCTACAAGGTGCAGCCCTTAGCTACATCTGAAACTTCCTACCATTCTCCCACTTGCTTGCTCTGGTCCAGTCACATTAGCCTCCTTACTGTTTCAAACCATAGTTCCTGCCTCAAGACCTTTGCATTTAAAAATATCTGGGAGAAGAGAGTTCCAGGCAGAGACAATAGCAAGACTTGATCTCTTCCTCTTACTCTGTATTACTGCTTAACAGTCATGTTACTAGAAAGGCCTTCCCTGACCACCTTAAATAGAAGAGTAAGCCCTCACTAACACATGGCACTTGCCTTTCTTCCTTTATCCTGCTTGACTGTTCTCTATAGCACTTGTCATTAACTGATAAATACAATGGCTTATTATCTATCTCCTCTCTGCCCCCACTAGAATATAAATTCCATGGGGGCAAGAACTTTAATTCTTTTAATGCTATATTCCCAACATATAAAACACTTCATTATTTGTTCAATGAAATGATCAACCAACAAAAGCTAAAAGCATACATCATTCATTCAGGAAAGCAAAGAAAATGTTGTTGAACATCACCGATATATGAGCTGAACAGGTATGAACCAACGGACCCTTACAAAGTCATTTTGCACTGGGGACAACTGTTTTATGATTACATAATTAAAAATACATATATATTTACTGAGCTTTAACAATGTGCCAGGTATCATGACTTTTTTTTTTTTTTTTTTTTTTTGAGATGGAGTTTTGCTCGTTTTGCCCAGGCTAGAGTGCAATAGCGTGATCTCGGCTCACTGCAACCTCTGCCTCCCGGGTTCAAGCAATTCTCCTGCCTCAGCCTCCCAAGTAGCTGGAATTACAGGTGCCTGCCACTACACCCAACTAATTCTTTGTATTTTCAGTAGAGATGGGGTTTCACAATATTGGCCAGGACGGTCTCAATCTCTTGACCTCGTGATCCGCCCGCCTCGGCCTCCCAAAGTGCTGGGATTACAGGCATGAGCATTATTTCATTTAAAGAAAATGTTACTGCATTTTCTACCCAAGACCAAAAATTTGGGTAAACAAAATGTTCTACATGAAACAGAAGAACCCCTGGGTTGAGTACAGCCAATCCACAGAATGAGAAATAATAAATCATTGTTTCTGAAGCAACTAAGTTTTGGAATTGTTTGTCACACAGCAACAGATAACAAATACACTGCCCAAAGTTACTCAGAAAGTGGTGGGACTGGGATTTAAATGTAAACCCCTGATTCTAAAGCCTCTTTCTCTATTCCATTTCATCTTAAATCATAAAATCTTTTGATTCAAAGAAACACAGGAAACCAAAGAAATTGGCCCAGAAGTTATTTTTGGCAATTCAATAAAGATATCCTCTGGTTTTATTTTCTACAGAGCAGGAAAATTCTGGCCTATATTTTCTAATAGTTCTATAATATGAGAAAACATCTGTTATGTTCCTTTTATGATTAACTGGTCTTTAGATTTCTACGACAATCAAAAGAAAAAGGGAAGAGACAGAGAGATTTTGCTGGCATTTTTTAAACCAAACTTTTCATCCTATATAAATCCTTTTTAAATTACACAGTAACAGTAATAAAGTACCAACATAATACTACGAACCAAGCAATGTTCTAAGCATTTTATAAGTATTAACCCATTTGATATTCATATAAACCCTTTTAACAGATGAAGAAACAGACGAAGGGTGAGTAACCTGCCTAAGGTCACACAGCTAGTGAGAGGTGCAGTTGGAACTCAAATGCAGGTTTTATGGCTTCAAAATCCATGCTTTTAAGCACTACACCTTAAATAATTCCTATGATTCCTAAAACTACTGGACTTTTGGGCCAGGCACTGTGGCTCATGCCTATAATCTCAGCATTTTGGGTGGCCAACATGAGAGGATTGCTTGAGGTCAGGAGTTCAAAACCAGCCTGGGCAACATAGTGAGACCCCCCCCCATCTCTACAAAAAATTAAAAAAAAAAAAAACTATTGGACTTTTATCTTAATGGAAGCGCTCACACTCAGATGCTGTATTTCTCAATAATCCGCTCTTTCTCTTTAAACCTATCACCTTTGATTTTAAAACTAATCAGGAAATGTAAAATATAAACATACTTAAGAGAATTCTAGCAGACATTTTACTGAACTCTTCCTGTTCTTTAAGCATTTACTCACCTTAACCATAAAATCTTTCACATTAAATACACAGACATCCTCTAAATACCTCTTAGTTAAAACAAAGTTCTTATTTTGGGAGATTGCAGAGTTCCTAAAGATGACTGTAACATCTTTTTACAGAGGCAGTTAGGAAATGAGCTCAACAGTGGATGTGACCATCTACTAGTCAGTAGGTGTGATTAGTCACAGATACCAGTTCATCATGCACTCAACAAATTCTTACAAGTTAAAGCCCTATAATTGTAACAAAAGATAGCAAAGACCTAAAGTGGTTATAAAATGCAGGCACAGATAAGTGTTGGTACAAGCACAGCAAATAGAAGGATACACACCTAAGTTGTATCAGCAATAATCAATGAGGAATCAACCTGGCAAGGAGTAGGAAATGCTATATATTTCCACAATATTTTATTGTTTCTTAAACAAGCAACTCATACTATAAAATAAGATTGGCCAGGTGCAGTAGCTCACGTCTGTAATCCCAACACTTTGGGAGGCCAATCTGGGAGGGATCACTTGAGCCAGGAGTCAAGACCACCCCAGGTAACATATGGAGACTCTGTCTCTACAAAACAATTAAAAAAAAACATTAGCTGAGCGTGGTGGTATGTGCCTGTGGTCCCAGCTACTTGGGGAGCTGAGGTGGGAGGACAGCCTAAGTGAGACTGCAGGGAGCTTAGATTGTGCCACTGAACTGCAGCCTGGGCAACAGAGCAAGACTCAAAAAAAAAAAAAAAAAAAATTAGGGCCAGGCACAGTGGCTCACACCTGTAATCCCAGCACTTTGGGAGGCTGAGGCAGGAGGATCACTTGAGGTCAGGAGTTCAAGACCAGCCTTGGCCAATATGGCAAAACCCTATCTCTACTAAAAATACAAAAATTAGCCAGGCATGGTGAAATACAACTGTAATCCCAGCTATTAGGGAGTCTGAGGCACGAGAATTCCTTGAACCTAGGAGGCGGAGGTTGCAGCAAGCAAGATGACACCACTGCACTCCAGCCTGGGCAACAGAGTAAGGCTCTGTCTCAAAAAAATTTAACTAATTAAACATATAATAAAAAAAGATTAATGTTTAAAAATGTCAGTCATTGAGACTTTATAGGAATTTACTATTTTTCTTATTATAAGTATCAAATTAGATCTTAAGTGAATCATCTATTTTTATTTATTATAAGGAACAATTTTCTGGGTTTTTTGTTGTTGTTGTTTTGTGATTAGGTCTTGCTCTACAACCCAGGCTGGAGTGCAATGATACAATCATAACTTACTGCAGTCTCAACCTCCAGGGTCTGGCAATCCTTCTCCTTCCAGCATCCCAAGTAGCTGGGACTACAGGCATGCACCACCATGCCCATCAAATGTTTTTTATTTTTTGTAGAGACAAGGTCTTGCTACATTGCCCAGGCTGGTCTCAAACTCCTGGCCTCAAGTGATCCCCTTACCTCAGCCTCCCAAAGTTCTGGGAACACAGGTGTGAGCCACCATGCCCAGCCAGGAACAATTTTCTAATACATGTATTTGAAGTGGGAATGTGTTGCCTCAGGAGGAAAGGAATATTGGAGATGTCCCTTCCAGGTTCTGTCGCTGTGTAGAGGATACCATAAAGGAGACTCTTAGCATAACAGGGGAATTTACACTACAGTACCTGCAACACTCCTTACAAATCATAATGCAACTAAAATTTATGAAAACAGAGAACAGCATTTCCACAAGTGGAACTTTAACAGAAGGATGACTGTCAAAATACTACTAGTGAGTTTACTTCATGTTAAAGCAGCTTTTTCAATATCCCATAGAATGGTGCTTTTTTAAAACAAGCAACAAACCCTCAACATTCTTAGAAAGGTAGATAGATTTCAAAACAGATGATCAACTGCTTCTACAAGTACTTTTTGTTATGAATGTTTTTGATATAAGAAGAAATAACATCACTACAGAATATTGGACGTTTATGCAGATTGTTTTTATGACTCTATAACCACAACTATCTGTGTTACAATTACATGTTGAAATGTAATCAAAGTACAGGCTCTTAAAATAGATACTCATTCAAATGTAGTTTGTGTCTCAGACTAAAAATATCACAATTCAAAATATCCTTATTGAAAGGCCACTTAATCTTTTAAGTATGCAGGACAATGATCCAGATCAAAGCACCAAGTACAAAGAATAACAGCAATAACAAATATTTTCAAAGCCTATTAAATTTTATACTCAAGAGATGAAGGATAGAAGACAGCGAAGATTTAATATTTGTTACCAATATGCCACAAATATAGTTTACAGCCCACTACCGAAAAAGATGAACACAGCAATAATTTGCATTTCTATGACTGATCAATATCTAATATTTTATAAAAGTAGGAGTCAGGGCCAGGCACAGTGGCTCACATCTGTAATCCCATCACTTTGGGAGGCCAAGGCAGGCAGACAGCTTGAGTCCAGAAGTTTGAGACAAGGCTGGGCAACACAGCGAGACCTCGTCTCTACAAATAAACAACTTAGCTAGCGCTGGGGCAGTGGCTCACGCCTATAATCCTAGCACTTTGGGAGGCCCAGGCAGGTGGATCACGAGGTCAGGAGATTGAGATCATCCTGGCCAACATGGTGAAGCCCTGTTCTACTAAAAATACAAAAATTAGCCAGGTGTGGTGACGTGTGCCTGTAATCCCCGCTACTCGTGAGGCTGAGGCATGAGAATTGCTTGAGCCCGGGAGGCGAAGGTTGCAGTGAGTCAAGATCACGCCACTGCACTCCAGTCTGGGCAACAGAGCAAGATTCTATAAAAAATCTCATGATATGTAAGAGAAGACTATGAGAACATTACTAACATACATCAAGAGAGAGAAGCTAAGGGACCAGATTGGTAGGGTAACACAAAAAGTATCTGTGGAAAATAAAGACAAAACATGTCAGTAACTGAGGTAGCATGTATCTGTTCTTTACATGTTAATGTCGACAAATTAATGTATGATTATCACAGCTCATATATATGCACTATATTATTAGTACTACGTATTTGTATTGCATTTGGATTTTACAATCTTTTCAAATATCTTATTGTATGACTATAACAAAATAAATGTAAGTATCCTTATTTTACAGGTGATTAGGAGGTAAGTATGGAACAATCCAATTATGTCTTAAATTTATCTATGAAGTATATTTAAAATTATAATGTATTGTCAGTGAAACACCAACACAGGCTCATTCATAATCTATTAGGTAAGTTTAGGCTAAATCAGACAACAAAAATTATTTAACTGCAATAAATGATTTAACTTTCTAACTTTGTAATAATTATTAACAATAATTTAAAATGTTGATTGAGTACTTATTAGAGTCAGATTCTTTTTTCGTTTTGGTTTTTTTTTTTTGAGACGGAGTCTCTCTCTGTCACCCAGGCTGGAGTGCAGTGGCACCACCTTGGCTCACTGCAACCTCCGCCTCCCGGGTTCAAGTGATTCTCCTGCCTCAACCTCCCAAGTAGCTGGGATTATAGGCACCTGCCACCATGCCGCTAAATTTTTTTGTATTTTTAGTAGAGACGAGTTTTCACCACATTGGCCAGGCTGGTCCTGAACTCCTGACCTCAAGTGATCCACCCACCTGGGCCTCCCAAAGTACTGGAATTACAGGTATGAGCCACCCCGCCCAGCCTAGAGTCAGATTCTGTGCTAAATGTTTTACATTCATCATCTCACTTAATCCTAACAAAACCCTTTGAGGTAGATACGTTATCCCATTTGAGACATGAGAAAACTAAGTGCAAAAGTAACTTTTCACGATCTCTCAGTTAGTGAATGGTGGGGCTTATACAAACCTATGTAGTCTGAGTGACAGTTCAAGTTCCTCACCACCATGTAGATAAATCATTTTTTATTGTATGAACTATTAAATGCATTATTCAGCCAGGTGCAGTGGCTCATGCCTGTAATCCCAGCATCTTGGGAGTCCATGGAAGGAGGATTGCTTGAGCCCAGGAGTACGAGACCAGCCTGGGCACAGAGCAAGGCCCCATCTATACAGACATCATCAAGCACTCCTGCAGTCCCAGCTATTTGGGAAGCCAAGGCAGGAGGATCGCATGAGCCCAGGAAGTCAAGGTTGCAGTGAGCTGTCTTTGTAACACTGCACTCCAGCCTGGACCCTCTCAAAAAAATTTTTTTAAATAAATAAATAAAAAATAAAATAAATGCATTATTTAACCATAAGACCAGGTACTTGTGTATAAATGAGCACATAGAAAATTACACACTGGTTCATCAGGTGATCTCACATAATCTCATGGTGCTCTGGAGCACACCATTTCTTAAAGTATCACTTAACAGCTAGAAAAATCAATTAGTATTTTTCCTATACTTTTTTTTTCCTTTTAACTGATCATGTTGACATAATTTCAGACTTACAGAAACGTTGCAAAAAATAGCACAATTCTGATAATACCCCTCAACTAGATTCCCCAAATGTTAACACTTTACTCCATTTGCCTTAACTCTTTCTCTCTTTTATATATACACACAAATACAATTTTTCTGAACTGTTTGAGAGTTAAGTGGCAGACACTGTACCCCTTTACTTCTAAATGCTTCATTCAGTGTGTACTTCCCCAAAGCAAGCTCTTGCATAGCTACAGTATATTTGTCAAAATCAGGAAATTAATACAATATTACAATTCAATGTTGCCAACTATCCCAATAATGTCTTCCTTTATAGCAAACAATACTTCAAAAAAAAACAAATCCCAGATTCATGTTTCTTTAGTTTTGCTTATCTAGAATAGCTCCCTGGTATTTCTGTGGTTTTCATGACACTGCCATTTTCTAAGAATACATACCAGTTATTTTGTACAATATCCCTCAATTGGTGTTTATTTAATATTTTCTCATAAGAAAATTCAGTTAATTTTTAGCAGGATTACTACAAGAGTGATGCTATCTTATACTTGATTTTTTCAAGGCGCTTATTAGAAAACATATTATTACCATCAATTTTTCAAGTAACACCTATTAATGATTCTTAGAACAATTGTTATGTGCTGGGATAATCAAATAAATACAGACTTTGGAGTTACAGAGAACTAAATTCAAATCCCAACTCTGGCAATTACTTACAAACTCAATGCCTTATGTGAATTGTAAACGTCACTGCAGCCTCAATTCATTCATTTGTAAATGAGAGATATACTTGCCTTTCTGGATTATTGTGACAATAAAACCAAGTAAAGCACTTGGCACATAACTAATCTCCCTTAAACCCAAAAGCATCACAAGTTAAGAGTGCTTGAGTGATTTCCCCAGGGTCAATAAATCATAGTGGCAAGACAAAAACTTAAATTGTAAACCATATTAGAAATAAAATGTGCCCTCTACAAAGAGTCCTCATAATATTTATATACGTATCTTATCAACTCTGTTAAGAAGACTGGAAAGATCAGAAACTGTCTCTCATTTGTATATTTCACACAATCCCTAGCAGAGTCTTTTACAAACTTAAATCACTCCTTAAAGATGTAGTCAATGAATGCAAAATATACAGACACAATGCTCCCCAAATACATTCCATTTTAATCTGTATTTTAAATGAAATTCTCAGGTTTTTGATATCATATGGAATAGCCAACAACATTAGCCAACTTTATAGAAGAGGGGGATTAAAGTGAACGTGAAAATATAACACTCCTCCATATAACACACCCTGCATAATTTCCTATCAAAACCAGTAATCCAAAACAGTCTAGAGAACTGCCAGGAGCCATCAAGGTACCTTCAAATATACTGAATTACATTCTGTCTAATAAAGAAAATGGAAGGATACTGAACAACTATAAAAGCTAGAAAAAATATACACATAAAAATAGCTATATGTAGCCAGACAGTGGTGCATGTCTGTAGTTGAAGCTTCTCCAGATGCTGAGGCAAAAGGATAGCTTGAGGCCAGGAGTTCAAGACCATCCTGGGCAACATAGCAAGACCCTGTCTCTACAAAACACACACATACAAAAAAATTAAAAGGTGTATTTTTTCATGGTGTGTGTGTGTGTGTGTAGAGACAGGGTCTTGCTATGCCGCCCAAGCTGGTCATGAACTCCTGGCCTCAAGCGATCTTCCTGCCTCAGCCTCCCAAAGTGCGGGTATTAAAGGTATATGCCACTGCACATGGCCAAGACTCCATCTCTTTAAAAACAAAAACAAAAAAGGGTGTTTTCTGACTTTGAGTGATAGCAATGCATCAATGGAGGTTTATCAATTCTAACAAATGTACACTGTGGTACAGGATGTCAATAGTGGCAGGCTGTATGTGTACAGAGGCAGGGGGTATACAGGAACTCAGCACTTTCTGCTCAATTTTTCTGAGAACCTAAAAGTACTCGACAAAATAGTCTATTAAAAAAACAAACAAACAAAAAAGGCCAGGCATGGTGGACTGACATCTGTAATCCTGGCACTTTGGGAGGCCAAGGTTAGAGGATCACTTGAGCCCAGCAGTTGAGACCAGTCTGGGCTGCAAGACTTCGTCTCTACACAAAATGAAAAAATGAGTCAGGTGTTGTGGCACATGCCTGTGGTCCTAGCCACTCAGGAGGCTGAGGTGGGAGGATCACTGGAGCCCAGGGGGTCACCAGCTGTGGTGAGCTGTGATCTTACCACCGTACTCTAGCCTGGGCCATAGAGCAAGACTTCATCTCAGAAAAACAAAAAACAATTTTAAAAAGAATGTGCAAAGTCATCAGAGAACAGACAACACAGCCAGGACCTGAGAGAATAAAATCCCAGAGTAAAGAGAAAACTAAAGTCAGCCTTATATATCCTTAAGGTAGTCACCAATTCAAAGTAAGGCATAGAGGCTGAACAGTAAGTAGCAGTCAAGAGCCTGCAGCCATTTGGGCTGGCAAAACAAAACCTGGAATTCAGAACTTACCAAGGAAGCGTGGCCTTGGCAGATGCCTCAGGCTTTTCAAGCAAAACCACAAAGGGCTGCACTACTAGAACAAAGACAAACTGAAATAGACTGGTCTCCCTTAGAATAACATGATCTACCTACTTGATCTGCCTTCCAGCATAAAACTGCATTTTCTCTGGAGGAAGATTTCATGTAGACTCATTAGCATACCGCTGTCCTATAGAACTTTCTGCAAGAATGGAAATGTTCCTTATCTGTACTATTTGTACTAGCTCTATCTGCACATGTAGCTATTGAGCACCTGAAATGTGGCTAATGTAACTGAGGAACTGAATTGTAAAATTTATTTAATTTTAATTAATTTAAACTTAAAATAGGCTGGGCATGGTGGCTCGCACCTGTAATCCAAGCACTCCGGGAGGCCAAGTTGGGCAAATCACTTGAGGCCAGGAGTTTGAGACCAGCCTGGCCAACATAGCAAAACCCCATCTCTACTAAAAATACAATAATTAGCTGGGTCGTGGTGGTGCACACCTGTAATCCCAGCTACTCAAGAGGCTGAGGCAGGATAATCCCTTGAACCTGGGACACCCAAGTAACAGTGAGCCAAGATGGTGCCACTGTACTCCATGACACAGCAAGACCCTCTTTCTCAATAGACGGACAGATAGACAGACAGACAGATAGATAGATAGCCACAGTGATTAATGGCTACCATATTGACAGCATATGTCAAGAATTTTTCATACCCAATGACCAATGCTAAAAAACAAAGTTGTCAGTCTAACAAGAAATATAATCAAATGCCAAAAACCAACAGGGGAAAAGATATTGGTAGAAGCATCCCCACAGTTATCCAGCTACTGAAATTTTAAAACAGAGACTTTAAAATAACAATACAAATGTTCAAGAAAATGGATGGAATGGCAGAGAACTTCAGCAGAAAGTTGGAATCTACTTTTTAAAAAACAAATTCAACAAATGGCTACCCATAACTTGACTTATAAATACCACCTGTACATCTCTCCATATATAAAATTTACCTCCAAAAAAAGAACCACAAACAAAAATTAAGCTTTACTTTATGATACACATGCTGAAGTGTTTAGCAGTACAGTGTACTGGTATCTATAACTTACTCTGAATTGCCTCATAAAGATGGATTGATAAATGGATAGAGGGAAAGATGGGATAAATGTTGCAAAATGTTAACTGTAGAATCCAGGTGATGGGTGTATGTGTGTTTGATGTATAATCTGTGAACCCTGAAAGAGCCAATCCTTCAAGGTGGATCCTGAGTGGCTAACTGGGTCTAAATTAAAAATAGAGTCAAGCAGCCATTTTTGCTGACTAGAGGTCACACACTTACTATGAGTTCCAGGGAAACTTACATGTCTGTTTAACTTTGGGACTTTCATAGCTTCCTGTTCCTATATATTCTGCCTGAACCAACCAGTGAACCAATCAGAACTAAGCAAGTTTGGGCTGGGTGTGGTGACACTCCTGTAATCCCAACACTTTAGGAGACCAATATGGGAGGATCACTTGAGGCCACAAGTTGGAGGCCAGGCTGGGCAACATGGCAAGACCCCGCCTCTTAACAAAGGGGAGGGAAGGAAGGAAAAAGGGAGCAAGTTCTTATCCTCTATTTGCATAAATGGACCTGAGTGGGAACCTGGGTGGGACCTCTATAAAAGACAATCCCTCCCTCAGGTTGAGGGTGATCTCTGGGCAAATAAATAAAAAATAAATAAAGATAATCCCTTCCTTTGATCTCTGGAAAGCATCTTCATTTTACACAGAAGGCTAGGTCTTCCCTAGTTTGCAAACTGCTCACTTGAATAAACCCTGTTTCCTCTAAATTCCTTTTCAGAGAACTTTTGTTCACAAATCCATCTTTTTAATTTTATTATTACTATTATTTTTTAAAAGTTTCACAGTAAAATATTGGTGAGAAGAGGAATTTTTAAACAATAGGCCAGACTGAAAATACACAGATTGAAACAGAAAAACAGTAAAATGTAAAAAAAGTATTGAGGGAAGGGAAAGCATCAGAAATACACAGATCATTTTTAAAGTCTTATATATATAGAACTAAAATACCAGAAGCAAAGGAGAAAGAGAAAATGAATGTTAACAACAAAAAAAAAGTTAAAAGAAATACTTGCAGAGATACTGCCTGAGAATTTTCCAAAACTGGGGAAAGCTATTAAGAGATTCAAGAAGCTCTATAAACCCCAAGTAGAATCTCTCACTCACACTCACACACACACACACACACACACACACACACACACACACCTAGGCACACACCTGTAGATCAAGTGCTTAAACAAAAGACAAAGAAAAACCCTAAATGCAGCCAGAGGGGGAAAGAGGACATATTGCCATCAAAGTAGCCAATTTTCTATAGAAATAATAGAAAGCAGAATTAAATGGAATGATAAAGTGCTGACAGAAAGTAACTCTCAAAACATACTTAGGAGAAAACATACGTTGAAAATAAAATAGTTTTGCGGAAATTTACAGTTCATAAAATTCATCTAGAAACGCAAAGGACAAAAAAATAGGCTCTTGAAGAACAATCAAGAGGATTTACACTATCAGTTATGGTAATGACACTGACACAGGCAGAAGAACAGCCAAAATGATGAATAAAGAGTCCAAAAACAGACCCACACATATAAGGTCACCTGATTCAAGAATATGGCAGCTGTCACTGCTATGCAGTAAAATAATAAATGATGCTCAGTTTAGGGATAGCCACATGGGAAAAACAACGCATCTTAATCTCTACCTCATATCATACACAAAAATCAATTCCAGATGGGTGGCAAATATAAATGTAAAAGGTGAAAGAATAAAGTTTTAAAAAGGAAACAGGAAAATATCACAGTACTTCAGAGAAGGTAAACCCTTCTTAAATAGGACACAAATGGCAATCAAAAGCAAGCCACAAAATTGAAGGCATTTTCCCAAAGGTTTCATAAAGAGAATATCTTTTAAAATCACTCACTGTCTCACTCACACACACATACACACACACCCCAACAAGAAAAAAACAACCAAGTATGTATATAAAGTCAAAACACTGCAGGCCAGGCACGGTGTCTCACGCCTATAATCCCAGCACTTTGGGAGGCCAAGGTGGGCAGATCATGAGATCAGGAGATCGAGACCATTCTGGCTAACATGGTGAAACCCCATCTCTACTAAAAATACAAAAAAAAAAAAAAAAAAAATTAGCCGGGCGTGGTGGCAGGTGCCTGTAGTTCCAGCTACTCCGGAGGCTGAGGCTGGAGAATGGCGTGAACCCAGGAGGCGGAGCTTGCAGTGAGCAGAGATCGTGCCACTGCACTCCAGCCTGGGCTAGTGGTTATATAAGTGTGTTCATACTATAAATGTTTACCATGCTGTTTTCATACTACTTGTACACATTAAACTATCTTACAATTCAATAAGATAGTTTATTTTTAAATGGATGCATCTGGCCAGGCGTGATGGCTCACACCCGTAATCCCAGCACTCTGGGAGGCCGAGGCGGGCAGATCACGAGGTCAGGAGATCAAGACCATCCTGGCTAACACGGTGAAACCCCGTCTCTGCTAAAAATACAAAAAATTAGCCAGGCGCGGTGGCGGGTGCCTATAGTCTCAGCTACTCGGGAGGCTGAGGCAGGAGAATGGCGTGAACCTGGGAGGCGGAGGTTGCAGTGAGCCAAGATCGCGCCACTGGACTCCAGCCTGGGCGACTGATTCCATCGCAAAAAAAAAAAAACAAAACACAGTGGATGCATCTATCATTATTCATACAAAGCCACTTCTTGTAAGCTTTCAAAGATTCTTCTCTGAAAAGCAACAGCAGCACATTAATACCAAAAGCAGGCTACCAGGAAACAACTGTGGGAGACTCCCTATCATCATATCATTACTACTGTATAATTTTCTTTTAAACCATGCCACTTTAATAGCTTCTACCTATAAGATGTACACAATGTCCTAAGACTGTATTAAATACTTTATATACATTATGGAGTTTAACCTTCACAACAACCTGTGAGGTAGTTACTATCATCATTACATTACAGATGACTAAATTGAGGTCAAGAAAGGTCAAACAACTTGCTCAGGGTGACACGATAAATGGCAGAACTAAAATTATAAGCCTGTGAATAAATATGGAAATATAATTACTTATTATTTAGCACTATCAGACATAAGTATATTGTTTCATAGTTTTATGACTTAAATTTTTTTTAAAAAAAAGCAATTCAGAGCAAGTAAACTCTTTAATAAATTTAAACACATTTCCGTCATGTTAGACAGCTTCAAAACCATATTACAAGCAAAAATTCCCTCAAGGAATTTATTTTCTAAGTATTTTGTTTGAAAATGGTATCCTGTTTTTACAATCACAAATTGACAATTTCTCCAATTATACTTAATCATTTACAATGAATGCTTTCCTTAAAAGTATAATTGTATTTTCACTTTATTATTACTCAAAATCAAATACATACCTATAACATACACATAAAAATTAAGTAAAAGAGTTATCTATAAATGTTGATATACCAATTCTCATTTAAGTATATTGGATTTCAGCTGCCCTCTTCTATAAATTAAGTTAGACAAAATGTCTATGTAAACGTTTTTTAAAATATCTTCAGCTTTAAAGTTATGTGCTTCCTGCCGGGTACAGTAGCATGCCCACCTGTAGTCCCAACTACTCAGGAGGCTGAGGCAAGAGGAACGCTTGAGCCCAGGAGTCCAAGACCAGCCTGGGTGACATAGAGCTGCAGTGAGCCACGATCACACCACTCCAGCCTGGATGACAGAGTGAAGACTCTGTCTCAAAAAAAAAAAAAAAAATACAAAAAATTGTTTAGGAAGCCAGGAAACAAAGTTTCAATAAAATATAGCACTAATTGTGCTGAATGATAAAGGTTCAACCAGATGAGAACTTAAAAAACAAACAAACAAAAAAATCCACCAGATTTGGTGATTAACAAAAAACTCATCCGTGTCTTTGAGAGATTTTCAGGAAGATAAGAGAAAATCCCTGGAGAAGGATTGTGGGGAATAGAGATCCACAACTGAACTCAAATCATAGCTCTGCAGTTTATTAGCTGTACACCACTGGACAAGCTGCTTAACGTATCTGAATCTCAATGTCCCTATTTGTAAAATGAAGATAGTATTATCATCTATTATTGTTGATGTCAGAGTAAACGGTAATTATGTAAAGTTTCTAGCACAGTGGCTGAACCTAAGCAGTCAGTAAATATCATTATTTTATGAACTGTTAACTTTTAGATTCTTATTCCTCACATAAGAGTATCTACCTTAATAACATATGAAAGAGAAAACAGGCCGGGCGAGGTGGTTCACGCCTGTAATCCCAGCACTTTGGGAGGGTGAGGCGGGTGGATCACGAGGTCAGGAGATCCAGACCATCCTGGCTAACACGGTGAAACCCCGTCTCCACTAAAAATGCAAAAAATTAGCTGGGCGTGGTGGCGGGCGCCTGTAGTCCCAGCTACTTGAGAGGCTGAGGCAGGAGAGTGGCATGAACCTGGGAGGCGGAGCTTGCAGTGAGCCAAGATCGCGCCACTGCACTCCAGCCTGGGCGACTGAGCGAGACTCTGTCTCAAAAAAAAAAAAAAAGAAAGAGAAAACAGACCTAAAACTTATTTCAAGGTAATACAGAGTAGTGAAAAATTAAAATTAAAAATAGGCCAGGCACGGTGGTTCAAGCCTGCAATCCCAGCACTTTGGGAGGCCGAGGTGGGCAGATCACTTAAGGTCAGAAGTTCAAGACCAACCTGGCCAATGTGGTGAAACCCTGCCTCTACCAAAAAATACAAAAGTTGGTCAGGTATAGTGGCGCAAGCCAGTAATCCCAGCTACTTGGGAGGCTGAGGCAGGAGAATCATCTGAACTTGGGAGGTAGAGGCTGCAACGAGCCAAGATCGTGCCCCTGCACTCCAGCCTGGGTGACAGAGCAAGACTCCATCTCAAAAAACAAAAATAAAAAGTTTTGGTTTTTGCCTATTCAAAGCCAATAATGTGAAAGACCAGAAATATCCTTGTCATGACAAGAATGTGAAGAAAAGGGCATTTTCACACTACTGATGAGATGATAAACCAGACTAGCTTATTTCTGAAGGAAATTTGGCAGTGTCCATGAGCAAAAGGTCAAAAGGTACATATGCTTTGACCTAACAATTCTCCCTCTAGAAATATGTTATGAAAATGTGCCTAGAAGTATCCATGGACACAGAAAAAGGTTCTCTCTGACATAATAAAAAAAAAAAACTGAATGTACATCATTGAGGACTGGTTAAATGAAGTATAATGTGTATTTTGTCAAATTCTAAAATACAGCCACAATATAAAAGGATAAATTGTCCCTACTTCATATCCTTTCTCTATTATTGAATTTTGTCTGACAGAGCTTCCATTGCCTTTTTTTTTTTTTTTTTTTTTTTGACACGGAGTTTTGCTCCTGTTGCCCAGGCTGGAGTGTGATGGCATGATCTCAGCTCTCTGCAACCTCCACCTCCTGGGTTTAGGCAATTCTCCTGCCTCAGCCTCCCGAGTAGTTGGGATTATAGGCATGCACCACCAAGCACAGCTAATTTTGCACTTTTAGTAGAGACGGGGTTTCTCCATGTTGGTCAGGCTGGTCTCAAAGTCCCGACCTCAGTGATCCACCCGCCTCGGCTTCCCAAAGTGCTGGGATTACAGGCGTGAGCCACTAAGCCCGGTCGCTTCCATTACTTTTTTAACTTAAAAAATATTTAATTGGCCAGGCGCAGTGGCTCACACCTGTAATCCCAGCACTTTGGAAGGCCAAGGCGGGCAGATTACGAGGTCAGGAGATGAAGACCATCCCGGCCAACATGGTGACACCCCGTCCCTACTAAAATACAAAAAATTAGCTGGACATGGTGATGCGCGTCTGTAGTCCCAGCTACTTGGAAGGCTGAGGCAGAGGAATCGCTTGAACCTGGGAGGCGGAGATTGCGGTGAGCCAAGATGGTGCCACTGCACTCCAGCCTGGTGACAGAGAGAGACTCCATCTCAATAACATAAATATATATATATAAAATAATTTTTAATTTAGTATACTGGTTTTTAGATATACACAACATTCTTTGTAATGCAATGTTTTCTCACAAAAGAAACGTTTGTTCCTTTTAATGTCAAAGTTTAGCACATATTAGATTCTCTGTCCTAAGTAATACAATCTTGCCACACCAGCTGATGCCTAAATTATTCACTGGCCACTGAACTGGCACTCTTCCATGGTAGCACACATGCTGTTAATAACGTTCAGGGTGCTGAATTCCATTCACAGGAAAATGCTGAAGACTCAGAACAAATAGGTACACACATTTTGCAGTGTGTGAGGTCAGGAAGGACATCTAATCCAAGATACCATTACATTCTATTGACATCGTACATTCATGAAGCTATATGTGCCTTTAAAACAAAGCTACATATATAGCACAAGGAAAAAACTAATAACCTTTGACATTAAAGGCTTTTATTCCAAACATTTTTAAACCACCACTAAGGTCTTCTTTTAACCTACGAGTAACTACAGTCAGCCTTCTGTACCTGTGGGTTCTACATTCATGGTCTTAACCAACCACAGATTAAAAAATGGATGATCATATCTGTACAGAACACATACAGACTTTTTTTCCTTGTAAATATTCCCTAAACAATACAGTATAACTCTTTACAAAGCACTTACACTGTACTAGGCATTATAATAAGTAATCTAGAGATTATTTAAAGTATACAGGAGGCAGTGCATAGTTTACGTGGAAATACTATGCCGTTTTATACAAGGGACTTGAGTGTCTGTGGATTTTGATATCCTTGGGGGGTCCTGGAACCAATCCCCCAGATATCAAGGGACGACCACATCGAATGGATGTATAAACAATTCTTAAATATAGTCATTAAAACCTGATATAAAATGACAGATCAGCCTGGTTTGCATGGTATTACATCTACCACATATTTTACAGCTACAGTGTACAGAATTAAATAAACTCACTTTGTGACCAAGCCTTAAAAAATGTTTTTGCCGGCCGGGCGCGGTGGCTCAAGCCTGTAATCCCAGCACTTTGGGAGGCCAAGATGGGCGGATCACGAGGTCAGGAGATCAAGACCATCCTGGCTAACACAGTGAAACCCCATCTCTACTAAAAAAAATACAAAAAACTAGCCGGGCGACGTGGCGGGCGCCTGTAGTCCCAGCTACTCGGGAGGCTGAGGCAGGAGAATGGCGTAAACCCGGGAGGCGGAGCTTGCAGTGAGCTGAGATCCGGCCACTGCACTCCAGCCTGGGCGACAGAGCCAGACTCCGTCTCAAAAAAAAAAAAAAAAGTTTTTGCCCTATGCCTGACCAGTATTGTTTAACATCTATGTATTACTGCCTTACAATCTAATGTCACACATAAGAGGATAGAAATCCATACTTTAACTCATTAATGTACAAACATACAAAATTAAGTAGCCTTCTCAAAAGTCACATATAAAAATCAGTAATAACATTAAGATTAAAATTCAGAGCTCCTAGTCTACTCATTCTATGCAGATTTGATTATATTATTATTCTTATCTTCTTCATATTACTGAAATCACTTACTGAATCAAATGCACTGGTTTACCATTATATAAAAAGAAGTAAGTGGCCAGGAAGCGGAGCTTGCAGTGAGCCAAGATCGTGCCACTCACTGCACTCCAGCCTGGCTGACAGAGCAAGACTCCGTCAAGAAAGAAAGAAAGAAAGAAAGAAAGAAAGAAAGAAAGAAAGAAAGAAAGGAAAGAAAGGAAAGAAAGAAAGGAAAGAAAGAAAGGAAAGAAAGAAAGGAAAGAAAGGAAAGAAAGAAAGGAAAGAAAGAAAGGAAAGAAAGAAAGGAAAGAAAGGAAAGAAAGGAAAGAAAGAAAGGAAAGAAAGGAAAGAAAGGAAAGAAAGGAAAGAAAGGAAAGAAAGGAAAGAAAGGAAAGAAAGGAAAGAAAGGAAAGAAAGGAAAGAAAGGAAAGAAAGGAAAGAAAGGAAAGAAAGGAAAGAAAGGAAAGAAAGGAAAGAAAGGAAAGAAAGGAAAGAAAGGAAAGAAAGGAAGAAAGGAAGAAAGGAAGAAAGAAAGAAAGAAAGAAAGAAAGAAAGAAAGAAAGAAGTGGCCGGGCGCAGTGACTCATGCCTGTAATCCCAGGACTTGGGAGGCCAAGGTGGGTGGACCACTTGAGGTCAGGAGTTCGAGATCACCCTGGCCACATGGTGAAACCTCTTCTGTACTAAAAATACAAAAATTAGCCAGGTGTGATGGCAGGCGCCTCTAATCCCAGCTATTTGGGAGGCTAAGGCAGGAGAATAATTTGAACCAGGGAGGCGAAGGTTGCAGTGAGTAGGGATTGTGCCACTGCACCCCAGCCTGGGAAACAGTGAGACTCCCCCTCAAAAAAAAAAAAAAAGTAAGGAATTATCATAGAGAAGTTCACTGGACAGAATCAAGTATGGATTCATTAAAATGTAGAAAATGATTAGATGTGAAACATGATGCCATTTTTCACTTCAGGAAGGGAGGGCAGTTAGGGAAAAAATGGGAAGGAAGGAACACTAGAAGTTACTAGTGTCCAGGCACACAGGAATCATGGAATTCTGGAACTGAAAGGGATTCTAGATAACCTTCACAGGATTACAATGCTGTTTCCAAATGAATAGAATTTACTACATGGTAAAGTAGTAGTATTGCTTCTCCCTCTCCCTCTTTCTAAGGAGTTTAATTCCTTAGGTACTGTACAGGTCTCCTGAGTCACATAAATTTTTGGTTTCCCAGTACATATAAAAGTACTTAAGAGACCTATCTAAAATATAGTCCCATGGCACAGAGCCTAACGGCAATGTTCTAAGCAAGGTACTGTACTGTACTCTGTGTGTGTGTGTGTGTGTGTGTGTGTGTGTGTGTGTGTGTGTGTGTGTGAGAGAGAGAGAGAGAGAGAAAGAGAAAGAGAGAGAGAGAGAGAGAAAGAGAAAGAGAGAGAGAGAAAGACAGGGTCTCACTATGTTGGCCCAGGCTGAAGTACAGTGACACAATCACAATTCACTGCAACCTTGATTTGCTGGGCTCAAGCGATCTTCCCACCTCAGCATACCAGGTAGCTGATAGGTGGATCCTCACACCTCAGCCTCCCAAGTAGCTGAGATTACAGGTGTGCTCCACCATGCCCAGCTTTTTTTTTTTTTTTAATAGAGATGGGGTCCCAATATGTTGCCCAGGCTGCTCTTGAACTCCTGGGCTCAGGCAATCCTCCCTCTTTGGCCTACCAAAGTGCTGAGATTACAGGCATGAGACACTATACCTCCCCCTTAGTTCTGATTTTTAGAAACATGTTAATTTTGCACTTGGTGGAATCAATCAATCAACAAGGACATGGGAGACCCAAAATGGAATACAAACAGAAACAAATGAACTTAACTATATTTCAAAAATAATAACATAATCACACTGAAGGCGGGAGAGAAGGAGTTTGGGGAGAAACTAACCTATGTAACTTTGGAACACAGTATTTTGACTACATACTCCAAGTCTCAGGCTAAAGAATAAAAGAGCTGCAAATAAATGTTATACTCTGGTTACTAAATTAGGAGTGGCAGGGGTGAACAATTCTAAAACTACTTTAAATGTATTCTAAAATTGAGCAAATAAGTAACATATTGTGCCTAATGAGAGCCTATTTCTTGGTGTCAAATGAGGGATTACACATAAGAACGAACAAACTATCAGGTATCAAAATTTAACATATCAGCATGAATTTATGATTTTAATACACAGACAGACATAGAAATATACACATAAAACCAGGTGTGGTAATTGTAGCACTTTGGGAAACCAACACTGGCAGATCATTTCAGCTCACCCTTGACAACATGGCAAAACCCTGTCTCTACAAAACAATACAAAAATTAGACAGTCATGGTAGCACGCACCTGAAGTCCCAGCTACTTCAGGTGAGAAGATCATATAAGCCCGGGGGATGGAGGCTGCAGTGAGCCAAGATCATGTTACTGTACTCCAGTCTGGGTGACTGAGACTCTCAAAAACACAAAACAAAAAAATACTACACACATACACACCCACAAATATATCAACATACAGGCATACCTCAGAAATATTGCAGGTTTTGTTCCAGACCACCACAATAAAGCAAATACCCCAATGAGGTGAGTCACACAAATTTTTTGGTTTCCCAGTACATATAAAAGTTATGTTTACATTATACTGTAGTCTATTAAGTGTACAACAGCATTATGTCTAAAAAAATGTATAGACCTTAATTTAAAAATACTTGATAGCTAAAAAATGCTAATAGGTATCTGAACCTTCAGCAAGTTGTAATGCTTTTGCTGGTGGAGGGTCTCATCTTCATGTTGATGGCTGCTGACTAATCAGGATGGTGGCTGCTGAAGGTTAAAGTGGCTGCAAGAAGTTCTTTTTTTTGAGACAGAGTCTTGCTCTTGTCGCCCAGGCTGGAGTGCATTGGCAAGATCTCTCAGCTCACTGCAAACTCCGCCTCCCGGGTTCAAGCGATTCTCCTGCCTCAGTCTTCCGAGTAGCTGGGATTACAGGAACCCACCACCACGTCCAGCTAATTTTTGTATTTTTAGTAGAGATGGGGTTTTGCCACGTTGGCCAGGCTGGTCTCGAACTCCTTACCTTGTGATCTGCCCGCCTTGGCCTCCCAAAGTGCTGGGATTATAGGCATGAGCCACCTCGACTGGCCTCTTTGCTTTCTTTTTTTTTTTTTTTTTTTGTGACAGGGTCTCACTCTGTCACCCAGATTTGGCTAAGTGCAGTGGCACAATCTCTGCTCACTGCAACCTCTGCCTCCCAGGCATAAGCAATCCTCCCACCTCAGCCTCCAAGAAGCTAGGACTACAGACACAGACCAAGCTCAACTAATTTTTGTGTTTTTGTAGAGATGAGGTCTCGCCACACGTTGCCCAGGCTGGTGTCGAACTTCTGGGCTCCAGTGATCCTCCCGCCTCAGCCTCCCAAAGTGCTAGGATTACAGGCGTGAGCCACTGCACCCAGCCAACGATGTCTTAAAGACTACAGTAAAGTTTGCCACATTGATTTGCTCTTTCACGAAAGACTTCTCTATAGCATGTGATGCTATTTAATGATGTTTTACCCACAGGAGAACTTCTTTCAAAATTGGAGCCAAATCTCTCAAACTTCGCTGCTGGCTTTATCAACTAAGTTGATATAATAGTCTAAATCATTTGCTATTATTTCAATAATGTTCACAGCATCTTCACCAGGATTAGATTCCATCTCAAGAAACCACTTTCTTTGCTCATCCAAAAGAAGCAACTCATCTAGGCCAGGCGCAGTGGCTCACACCTGTAATCCTAGCACTTTGGGAGGCCGAGGCAGGTGGATCACTTGAGGTCAGGAGTTCAAGACCAGCCTGGCCAACATGGTGAAATCCAGTCTCTACTAAAAACACAAAAATTAGCCAGGCATGGTGGTGGGTGTCTGTAATTCCAGCTACTTGGGAGACTGAGGCAGAAGAACTGCTTGAACCCAGGAGGCAGAGGGTGAAATGAGCCAAGATCGCACCCTTGCACTCCAACCTGGGCAACACAGCCTCCATCTCAAAACAAACAAACAAAAAAAAAAGAAGCAACTCGTCAATTTTTCAAGTTTAATCGTGAGATTGCAGCAAGTCAGTTCCATCTTCAGGCTCCACTTCTAATTCTACTAATAGTTCTCTTGCTGTTTCCACCACATCTGCGGTTACTTCCTCCACTGAAGTCTTGAACCCCTCAAAGTCATCCATGAGGGTTGGAATCAACTTCTTCCAAATTCCTGTTAATGCTGCCATGAATCATGAATGCTCTTAATGGCATCTACAATAATAAATCCTTTCCAGAAGGTTTTCAACTTACTTTGCCCAGATGCATCGGAGGAATTACTATCTATAGCAGCTATGGCCTTATCAAATATATTTCTTAAAGAATAAGACTTGAAAGTCAAAATGACTCCCTGATGCATGCATGGGCTGCAGAATGGATGCTGTGTTAGCAAGCATGAAAACATTATTCTCCCTATATATCTCCATCAGAGCTCTTGGATGACCAGGTGCCTTGTTAATAAGCAGTAATAAATATTTTGAAATCTGTTTGTCTGAGCAGTAGGTCTCAATAGTAAGCTTAAAATATTCAGTAAACCGTGCTGTAAACAGATACGCTCTAATCCAGGCTTTAGTATTCCATTTCTAGAACACAGGCAGAGTCAAGGCAGAGTCAATTTAGCATAATTCTAAAGGGCTCTGGGATTTTCAGAATGGTAAATGAGCACTGGCCGTAAAGTCACCAGCTGCATTATCCCAACAAAAAAATTAGCCTGTTCTGGCTGGGTGCGATGGCTCACACCTGTAATACCAGCACTTTGGGAGGCCAAGGAGGGAGGATCACTTGAGGTCAGGAGTTCAAGACCAGCCCAGCCAACATGGTGAAACCCTGTCTCTACTAAAATATAAAAATTAGCTGGGCATGGTGGTGCGCCCCTGTAATCCCAGCTACTTGGGAGGCTGAGGCAGGAGAATCGCTTGAACCTGGCAGGTAGAGGTTGCAATGAGCCAAGATCACACCACTGCACTCCAGCCTGGGCGACAGAGCAAGACTCCATCTCAAGATTAAAAAAAAAAAAAAAAAGGTAGCCTGTTCTTTGAAGTTCTGAAGCCAGGCATTGACTTCTCTCTAGCTATGAAAGTCCTAGATGGTATATTCTTACAATACAAAGCTGTTTCATCCACTTTAAAAATCTGTTGTGTAGTGTAGCCACCTTCATCAATGATCTCAGCTACATCTTCTGCGTCGGCACTTGCACTTCTATGTTATGGAGTGGCTTCTTTCCTTAAACCTCATGAATCAACCTCTGCTACTTTCCATCTTTTCCTCACCTTTCTCCACTTCCACAGAATTGAAGAGAGGGCATGGCTCTGGCTTAGCGTTTGGCTTAAGGGAATGTTGTGACTAATTTGATCACTTATCCAGACCACAAAAATCTCTTCCAGCCGGCGCGGTGGCTCACATCTGTAATCCCAGCACTCTGGGAAGCCAAGGCGGGCAGATTACCTGAGGTCAGGAGTTCAAGACGAGCCTGGCCAACATGGCGAAGTCCCGTCTCTACTGAAAATACAAAAATTAGCCAGATGTAGTAGTGCGCACCTGTAATCCCAGACACTCAGGAGGCTGAGGCAGGAGAATTGCTCCAACCCAGGAGGCAGAAGTTGCAGTGAGCCAAGATTGGGCCACTGCACTCCAGCCTGGGTGACAGAGTGAGAGACTCCATCCCAAAAAAAAAAAAAAAAAAAAATTCTCTTCCATATCAGCAATAACACTGTTTTGCTTTTTCACCATTTACTACTTACTGGAGTAACACTTATTTTCCTTCAGGAACTTTTCCTTTGTATTCACCACTTGACTGTTTGGCACCATAGACCTAGCTTTCAGCCTGCCTTGGCTTTCCACATGCCTTCCTCACTAAGCTTAATTATTTCTAGCTTTTGATTTAAAGCGAGAGACATGAGATCTTCCTTTCTCTACGAACACTGAGAGGCCACTTCAATATTGTTGTGTCTCAGGTAATAGGGAGGACAGAGGAGAAGGAGAGACCAAGGATCAGCTGGTTGTTAGAGCAGTCGGAGCTCACACATTTATTACATTCACCATTTCATACGGGCGCAGTTTGTGGTGTCCCAAAACAATTATAATAGTAACATCAAAGACCACTGATCAAAGATCATTGTAACAAATATAATAATAAAGTTTGAAATATCATTAATTACCAAAAAGTGATATAAAACGAGCGCATGCTGTTGAGAAAATGGCACAAACAGACCTGACGCAAGGTTGCCACAAACCTTCAATTTGTAAAAAGCATGTATATGTGAAATGCAATAAAGCAAAACACGAAAGCAAGGTATGCCTCTATATTTTCTAACTTTGCCACTCAAAAGGTCTAAAGGAAGTAATATCCTAGTACCAACGAGCATACCTGGCCTGTGTCCAGGTCCTGTTTTCCAAAAGCCATTCTCCAGTAAAAGGAACAAGGGCTCCTTAGAGCTCCAATCCAAGGGCTGGACAGAAAAAGCACAAGGTAAGTCAGAATATCTGTGGTGCCAGAAAGTAAACCCTGAAGGAAGGATGGGGACATACCACAGGGACACTGGAGTAAGCCTAAAGAAAGATGCTCTCTCTGAACCATCTGGGATAATTTGCTGAACAAAACAAAGAATGACGAGTGATATTTACAACCCATTGAATTAAACAAAAATCTATGAGTCCACACTTAAAGAAAGGAAGGGAGGGGGAAAAAGCTCTTACTTGTGGAAGAATCCCTAATAGAGGAACTACAGAATTAGAAAACCATTTGGCAAACCTCAGTTGTTTAAGGCCGAACACATCAAGAATGCTCAAATTGGTCAGTGAATATAAGATGAGAAATAGTATACATGAATAGTCTCAAAGTATCTCTCCACAAGATATTGTACTTGTTAATTACAAAGAAAAAATGGTAACTTTATAGTGAGAAAAACCTGGCAGTTACACCACCTCAACCAAGTGATCAAAGTTTGCCTTACCAATAATGGGACAAATTGACATCATGTGCCTCTCAATATGTGTGGACACAACAGCAGTTCTGTGAAGTTCCTGCCAAAAGCGCAAAACCTGAATCTAATCGTGAGAAAACATCAGCCATAAGCAAACTGAGGAACAGTCTACAAAATAACTGGCCAGCACGCTTCAAAAGCATCAGAGGCATGAAGGCAAAGAAAGACATAAGGAGCTGCTGCAGCTGTCCGGCCTTAAGCAGGGTGCTATGTGAACAAGGTTCTGCACAGGTGGCCGGGCGCGGTGGCTCAAGCCTGTAATCCCAGCACTTTGGGAGGCCGAGACGGGCGGATCACGAGGTCAGGAGTTCGAGACCATCCTGGCTAACACGGTGAAACCCCGTCTCTACTAAAAAATACAAAAAACTAGCCGGGCGAGGTGGCGGGCGCCTGTAGTCCCGGCTACTCGGGAGGCTGAGGCAGGAGAATGGCGTAAACCCGGGAGGCGGAGCTTGCAGTGAGCTGAGATCCGGCCACTGCACTCCACCCTGGGCGACATAGCGAGACGCCGTCTCAAAAAAAAAAAAAAAAAAAGGTTCTGCACAGGTGTGCTGACTCCGACCAAAGGAGAAGCCTACGCCGTAAGGTTTCATAACGACGCAATATAAGCTCGAATTCACGTTTCATTGCGAGGCTTTCACAGCCAACCAATCATGCAAACAATATTCAACACAGAGGCAGAAGAAAAGGGGGCTGTGAGGAACCAAGCACAACCCTTGGCTAGGGAGACCAACATGCAAACAGATGAGCCGAACGGTCCCGAAGTCCTTCGGATGCCCTGGGTGGGGATGGGGTGGAGTTGTGGGGGTGGTGGCTGCTTCTCTCCGGGTGGCAGCAGATGCCAAAATCACGAGAAAGCTTCAGAGCTCTCCTGGGCACAGCCTCTAAAAGCGTCTCGAGCAAGGCCTGGTCCTGGCACATTTTATGATCCTCCCAAATGGGTCTATTCTCATTATCTCAGCCACCTTTCACTTTCTATGGGTTCGTTTCAGGTCTCAGGTGGTACCCAGTGAGGGCAAGTGTTGTCACAGCAGTCCATTCTCCCAAATGGGTCTATTCTCATTATCTCAGCCACCTTTCGCTTTCTATGGGTTCGTGTCAGGTCTCAGGTGCCACTCAGTCAGGGCAGGTGTTGTCACAGCAGTCCATTATATATGTTTATCGCTGGGGGGAGTAGGGGTGACTTTGCTGTGAGCTCAATGCTACTTGACAGAGTGACCCCATTTTGAGACATCAGAATCACATCATTATGATGTATCACCAGATTACAGGACACTAATGAGACAGGACAAATAATGTAACATGTGATGAAGGACCGAATTCTGAGCAAGAAAAAAAGGTCCATTAGTGGGACAGTTAGCAAAATCTAAATAAAGTCAGTAAATTAGCTAACAGTATTGAATTGCTTTTAATTTCGTTAAAACCAAATTGCTATTGAATAGTTTAAATATAGGCCCAGCACGGTGGCTCACGACTGCAGTCCCAGCTACTCAGGAGTATGAGGCAGAAGGATTGCTTGCGCCCAGGAGTTTGACGCTGTAGTGAGCTGTGACCACACCACAGCACTCCAGCCTGGGCCACAAAGCAAGACTCTGTCTTTTAAAAAAAAAAAAAAAAAAAAAAAAAATAGTTTAAACAGTTCATCAAATCAGTAATACTGAACTGATGTTAACGGATGAGATTTTGATAACTGTACTGAAGTTATGCAAGAGAATGTCCTTATGTTTAGGAAATGTACACTGAAGCATTTAGAGGTAAAGCAGCTTCATATCAAACTCTGTAGGAAAAGGTAGGTGGGTGGGTAGGTGAGTGTGGGTGTGTGGGTGTGTAAAGAGAGAATGATTGATAAAACTAGGGTGGTCAAATACGAACATTTGAAACATTGGGGAATCTGGATGAAGCATAACAGGAATCCTTCGTACTATTTTTACAACTTTTTTGTATGCCTAAATTTACTTATTGTGTATGTTGTAGGTAATTTCAACATAAAAATTAAAGAAAAAAGGAACCAAAAAAGTTTAAGCTCCTCTTGTCCTCTCTCCTTGCTCTAACTACTTTTCTTTTTTTGAGAGGGAATCTTGCTCTTACTCCAGGCTGGAGTGCAATAGTGCAATCTTGGCTCACTGCAACCTCCGCCTCCCAGGTTCAAGCGATTCTCCTGCCTCAGCTTCCCTCACCACCACGCCCGGCCAATTTTTGCATTTTTAGTAGAAATGGGGTTTTACCATGCTGGCCAGACTGGACTCAAACTCCCAATCTCAGGTGATCCACCCGCCTCGGCCTCCCAAAGTGCTGAGATTACAGGTGTGAGCCATGGCACTCAGTCTCTCCAACTACTTTTTTTGTTCTTTGTCTACCCATTAGATTGCAAATACCGTAAAAGCAGAGAATCAATTTTGTTCTCCTGTACAAGCAGCACCAAGCACCACACTTTACATTTTAGAGGCACTAAATATTTTGATATTTAACCTTGGACCATATTACAGTTTCTATTCACGTATCTTTTCACTGACACAATTTTAATACATTCTACTGATGAATGTATACATAAAATGTGATATATCTATACAATGGTTTATTGTTGACAATAAAAAGAAGTATTGATACATCCTACAACATGGATGAACCTTGAAAACATTATGTTAAGTGAAAAAAAGAAGCCAGTCAAAAAGGACCATCTATTGTATGGTTACAGGTATATGACACGTCCAGAATAGATGATCTACACAGGCAGCAAGTAGATTAGTGTTTGCTTAGGGCTGGGGGTGATGGGCAGAGTGGGGAACAATGGCTAAGAGGCACAAGGGCTTTTTTTGAGGGTAATGTAAATATTCTAAAATTGTGTCAGGTGAGAAATAATTTGGCCAAAAGAATTTTTAACTTAAAATTTTAATTGTGCTGATGGCACAACTATAAATATACTAAAAGCCATTAAATTATACACTTTAAATGAATGAATTTCAATGTATGTAAATTATATCTCAATAAAGCTGTTTTTAAAAACAAAAACAAAACAAAAAAACTTAAGAGCTCTGCTAGAATTTTTAATAGTAGGCCTGATATATGTAGTCATCTGTGTCTATGTAAAGTGTTTTATGTAGTAAAGTACTATACATTTGCAGCCACAGGTATGACATTGTAAACCACTTCATTTGGCTGGGCGCGGTGGCTCATGCCTGTAATCCCAGCACTTTGGGAAGCCGAGTTGGATGGATCATGAGGTCAGGAGATAGAGACTATCCTGGTTAACACGGTGAAACCCCGTCTCTACTAAAAATACAAAAAAATTAGCTGGGCGTGGTGGCAGGCACCTGTAGTCCCAGCTACTCAGGAGGCTGAGGCAAGAGAATGGTGTGAACCTGGGAGGTGGAGCCTGCAGTGAGCCGAGATTGTGCCACTGCACTCCAGCCTGGGTAACAGAGCGAGACTCCGTCTCGAAAAAAAGAAAACCATTTCAATTTAGAATTTCCTAATCTTCTATTAAAACTAAACTCAACTGACAACCTTGTATTTGTCTAATAAAGATTCCCAAACAACTAACTACTTTATGATATACAAAAGAAATTACCAACAATTTCATCCCAATGCTGAGCTTTTTTTAGGTTAAGAGTGGCTTAGTGAGAGAAAATGCTCAAGAACAGTCAACCTTGGCTCCTTCTCTGCTCTGCTCTCAAGGGTCATTCTGGGGTCATCTCTCCCCTAGAAGTCTTCCCTGCCCCTCAGATCAGGCTAAGTGCGCTCCTTTGGGTTCATGTATCACCCTGCACACATCTCTCCACCCTGGCATTTCTCGAAGCAAACTATTTTTCCCCTCCATTAAATGATGAAATCATTAATCAAATAAATTAATGAACATATATAAATCACCTTTGTATTCTTAGCACCTAGCACAGTACCAGCACCCAAAAAGGCCTAACAAAAGTTGTAAAGTTAAACTTACAGTGTGAATTTGAACCTGACTTATGTAAGTCCCAGTTTTCTCCTTATCAAAGAGTAATGCCACCCATTAACTAACTCATAGAGAAATGAGAAACAAACTAGAAAATATAACGAAAGGCACTTTGAAAAAATGATGCATTATACATACACAGTGTTTCATTATAAAGAACCCTATGTAAAATATTAGTTATTATTTTATGGGTCTTCCTATGTAGCTTAATTTTGTTACAGAAACTTTGATACTTCTGGATCTAAGAAGGCATGAGAGGTAAGGATGCCACGAAAGAATAAATATGTCTAAATTAACTGTTTATCATTACATACCTTTTTGTTAACTATTACATGCAAAACAGCATTTTTTAAAACTCAATAGCAATTAAAGGTAAATTACTCAGTAGAGTAGCAAAGAATATAACTGCTACAGAGGTTATTTTTACAGCCCACTTTCCTGTCTCTGTGTTCTGAAATGACTCAGAACCACAGGCTAAAATTCTATATTAAAAAAAAAAAAAAAGAAAAACAAATTCATGACCTGAATGTTGCCACCACACCTCATAAATACAGCACCTTCTGCGGCTAAAGCCTTTTATGCATTTAAGAGCCCTACGTGTTCTTGACAGAAACCATACTCAAGCAGCTGAATTTAGAACATGCTGACCTTAAGCAAATCAATGCCCTTAGCATGTACTTCTGGCTTGTATCACTGCAAGAGTTAGACAGCCTCACCATCTATAGTAGTCAACAATTTCTGGCCACTGTCCCCTGTCTATTTTAAGATATCCCTACTACACTTCTGTGTTGTACAAAGAAATAGAATAACACATAAACCTGTGTTTAAATACAAATAGTTTACCTCAGAAATCAGGATATGTGCATTCCTACTGTGCTTTGCTCAAAAATATTTAATTTGGTTAGTTTCCACTTCCTGCTTTCATTTATGAAATAAAAAATATTTTAACAAAAATTGAAAAATCAAGTATAAGACACTTTTGCTTACTGCCTAATCAGATTTATAAGTAACCTAGTTATAAACTAGGCCAGAATTGTCAGGGTCCCAAATAAAGTACAAACAAATACTTAAAGAGAGTAATGGTATCTGCCATTTTCTTGCAAAATTACACTAGATATTAAAACAGTACGTCATTAAGGACTACAATATATTTTCACCGATATACCTTAATATTTATTAACTCTTCTAACGCTTGGATCTAAATGACATAAAATCTATTTTTAGTTTTTTATCCAGGCAACATCAACCAAAATGCCTGCACTAGTCTTTGTTTACAAATAAGAGCCTCTTGTTTTTCACTCTAAACCCAGAGCCTGTAATTTAGCATCGCAACTGTATAGCTTCAGAACATCAGGTAAATTATTTCCCTGAAATTTATATATAAACACAAATTAGAAACTACTAAACTATTTAGTAATTACTCATAGATTTTCTTCATTCCTAATACAAAGGCTAGTATTTGTGCAAAGGCCTAATGCTAGAAACCAGTATCATAAAATATTTAGCATTTTAGATTGCTTTTTAAGGGATTTCCTTTATTCCCTTGAAAGATTTGGTAAACCAATAGACATTCTCAAGTATTTAAAAAAAAAAAAAAAAAGACTTTTTTTTTACTCTAGTGGAAAAGATTTCAAATAAAGAAAATGAGGTAATTCTGATATGCAGAATAATGCAGGACCCAAATGAAGTGAAGTTATTTACTAGCAAGTGAACTAAATATAGAGCCCAAGCAGCTGAAGCCTGGGAGTTTATATAATATGCTAGCTCACTACTAAAAGCTCTCAAGACAGAATCCATAGAGTACCAAGGGAAAGAAAAAAACAAAAACTACTATTCTTCTAATACTGTTAAATAAGATTTTACAGTTTTCTTCCAGAAAAAAGCTAATCTCGTATATTGAAAAAAAATCTTTTGGGGAGCAGAGATACCTAGTAAATCTAATTATGTAGCAAGAGCTACTACCCTGCAACTACAGCAAATTTAAAATTTTAAATGATCTAAGAAGTTTTAATGGTATCTAGCACTCTACTACCAAAACCATACAATCAAGAATATACTAAGATATACAGCCAAAAGAATGAAAGTCTATCAAAGAGAGATCAAAAATCCAGTGTTTAGTGCAGCACTATTCACAATAGGCAAGATTTGGAATGAACCTAAGTGTCCATCAACAAATGAATGGATGAGGAAAATGTTGTACATATATACACAATGGATACAAAGAATGAGATCCTGTCAATTGCAACAACTTGGATGGAACTAAAGGGCATTATGTTACCTGAAATAAGCCAGGCACAGAAAGACAAAACTTCACGATGTTCTCGCTCATATGTGGGAGCTAAAAATTAAAACAATTGAACTCATGGAGATAGACAGTAGAATGACGGTTACTGGAGTCTAGGAAGGGTGGTAGATGGGGGCCGGGAGTAGGGATGGTTAACGGGTACAAATATATAGTTAGAATGAACAATATGTAGTATTTGATAGCACACCAGAGTGACCATAGTCAACAATAATTTATTGTACATTTAAAAATAAGTAAAGGAGTCTAATTGGAATGTTTGTAACACAAAGAAATGACAAATGCTTGAAGGAATGGATAGTCCATTTACCCTGATGTGATTATTATGCACTGCATGCCTATATAAAATATCTCATATACCCCATAAATATATATATACTTACTATGGACCCATAGAAATAAAAATAATGTTTTAAAAAAGAATATACTAAAGGTATATCAGGCTATTATTTCTAATTCCTAATACATACTTTATTTTTTTTTAAGAGGGTCTCACTCTGTCACTCAGGCTGGAGTGCAGTGGCATTATCATAGCTCACTGCAGCCTCTAACACCTGGGTTCAAGGAATCCTCCTACGTCAGCCTCTTGAATAGCTAAGACTACAGGTATTTCCCACCATTCCTGGCTCATTATTTTTTTCTTTTTTTGGAGAGGCAGGGTTTTGCTCTGTTGCCCAGGCTGATCTTCATCTCTTGACCTAAAGTGATCCTCCCACTTCCCAAAGTGCTAGGACTACAGGTGTGAGCCACTAAACCCAGCTCTAATACATGTTTTAATAAGCTTTACTAACACTAAGTGACATAAATGGGCAATTCCTTCTGATAACCTACTAGTAGGACATATATTTAGAGTTGATTTGTGTAGGAGCTAATTAATTTCTCCTTTATTTTGTACTGGGCACTATAGCATATACTTGCAAGAAGGGTAATTAGGTACAGTGCAAAGGTAAATGCAGTATCAGAAAATACCCCTTGTTGGGTCTACATTTATATGCCCCATGTTCTAAGCATTTCTAACTATAAACTGCATGAATGACCAATGCTGGCAGATACTGTATTTGTCTATATTTTATGGCAGGTCCATCATGTTGGAGCTCATAGGGCTGTAGCATATACCAATAACAAATTCATTCAGGCTTATATGAAAATAATTTATGCTCAAAGTTATCAAACTATGAATTCAAAGCCATTTTACACTCCAGAATGAGTTTTCAGTATTCTGAATCTTGGTAATCACTAGTTAGCCCCTCATACTATCTATTGTACGTCAGGCTAGTGTTACATTGTAGCATGTTATCAATACTTTAAATGGGCATTATTTTCTTCTTTAACTTCCCCCCAGAACCAAGACCAAAATAGCATTATCCATAGCATATATGTGGATAGAACATAATAAAACTGGTTATGATCAGGTGACCTAAAGAGTCACGGGAAGGAAAAGAAATATATTTGCATTTTGTTTTGTTTTTTGAGATGGAGTTTCACTCTTGTGGCCCAGGCTGGAGTGCAATGGCGCAATCTCAGCTCACTGCAACCTTCACCTCACCTCCTGGGTTCCAGCGATTCTCCTGCCTCAGCCTCCCAAGTTGCTGGGATTACAGATGCCCGCCACTACGCCCACCTAATTTGTGTTATTTTTAGTAGAGATGGGGGTTTCGCCATGTTGGCCAGGCTGGTCTTGAACTCCTGACCTCAGGTGATCCACCTGCCTCAGCCTCCCCAAGTGCTGGGATTACAGGCATGAGCCAACGCACCTGGCTTTATATCTGAATCTTAAAAGCATTAATCAGAATAACTTTCTGAATTCTTATACAAGTTGAGCATCCCAAATCCAAAAATCTGAAACTTTTTGGGCATTGACATGACACTCAAAGGAAACAAATTTTCAGATTTACGGGTGCTTAACTAGTTGACAGTGCAAATATTCCAAAATCCAGAAAAATCTGAAATCCAAAACACTTCTAGCCCCAAGAGTTTCAGATAAGCGCTACTCAAACCTGTATATAATTTTTCTAAATATTCAGTTACATACGATTATGTCTTTAATAAACTATTTCTCTCAAGTACTGAAATGCCCAATGATATACACAAAAATTACTGTAAATACTTTCCAACATTTAAAGGCCTCTGTTTGATCATTATTAATCACCTATCATTCCTTCAAATCTTCCATTAAAAATAAAAATAAGCAGATGTCTTTGGCATGGAACTTTGCAGTGGAGATTTCTATCCTGCTTGGGTAGATTTTATGTCTTGATTTTTTAAATCTCTTTAAAACAAACCTAAATTGATCTTCTCTTGATTTCCTTTTTAAACTGAAGCAATCTCTTTTACCACAAACACACACAAAATTATTTCATTTGGCAGAAATTTAACATTTATTAATAAACAACCAAAAAGTATGGAGTTGTTACCTACCTGTAGTACCGAGATTGTAGATACGTTGAACAAACAGTCTTTGATACATGACTGGCCGACCCAAAGTCTATTACTTTAACCCTGTAAGGCTGCCGAACAGGATCCACCAACATAATATTCTCTGGCTTGAGATCAGCATGAATTAAACCAAGACTTTTCAATTTTTTCAGTGCAGTGGTCACTTGCTGAAGAATGGGCCGAATCACTTTTAGTGGCAGGGGACTAAATTTATTTTGTTTCAGAAAGTCATACAAGTTTTGTTCCAGCATCTCAAAAACTAAACAAGTATGGTTACGGTGCTGAAAGCATTCATAAGCTCGTACAAAGTTATATTCATCAGCATTTTCAGTACTGAGCCTTGCTAATATGCTCACTTCTATTTGACCTTGACGAGCATAAGAAGGATGATTTTTCAAAATTTTGATTGCTACAATTTCATTTGTCCCTCTTTTCCAGCATTTAACTACCTGGCCAAAGGTGCCTCGACCAAGAAAATCAAGGACTTCATAAGTATTTTTTATGGAGCATAAGACTTCATGCTGCACTAACTGATAGTCACCTTCTCCAGTGGTACAATTCTGTTTTGATCCTGTGGTAGTTGTCACAACTGTCACTGGATTTCCCATGTTGGTTTGCAACATTGCAGGAAGTATGGACAATTCATCGACAATCTGCATTGCGCTGCTATGATTATCCAACTCCTCACTCTTGCGCTTCAATCCACATCGCTGGGGGCCTTCTAGGAAATGCAATCTGTTTCGCCACGCCCCAATCTGAGGTGCTTGCACTTGAGCTTGCTGAGCCTGAGCTGCTATGACCTTTGTAGCACCTGCAGTGTTTTTCAAAACAACAGCACTTGTCTGCAATGAAAAGTTGTGTCCTCGAGGTCTATTAAATGGTATCTTTGTCTGAAAAGCACTACCCTTAGTGGGAGGATGAGAATTTCCAAAGTTTCTACCATTCACATAGGTCCGTGGATAGTTTCTTTCCTGGAATATACAACTGCTTGGCTCTACTTTGAGTTTCTTCACACTACAAAAGGCACTTGACTGAGTTTGATAAACATATGGTGGATAGACCAAGACTTGTGAGGCCATACCTGCAAAAAAAAAAAAAAAGAAAAGAAAAAAAAAGGAAAGAAGAAATATTAATGTCAACAATTTTTTTTTCAATTTTAAATCTCAGGAAGAAAACTCTTAAGGGTCAAATTCACAATTTGTAAAACAGTAATTAATTCCCACTAAGACACTTTTTTCCCTTGGAGAAGATAACTGTCTTTTTAATATCTCCATTTCAGTTAATTGGTGCTTCAGATATTCTGAGTATTGCATAAAAAGTCTAAGAATAAAGAATCAAGTGCATTTTATTAAATATTTACTGAGAAGCTGAAATGGCCAATATGCCCTAGAAACGGTGCCAACATTTTCCCTCAAAAGAAAAGTATAGATCCCTGTAATCCCAGCACTTTGAGAGGCTGAGGCAGTTGGATCACTTGAGGTCAGGAGTTCGAGACCAGCCTGGCCAACACAGTGAAGAAACCCCAACTCTACTAATAATACAAAAATTAGCTGGGTGTGGTGGTGCATGCCTGGGGTCCCAGCTACTTGGGAGGCTGAGGCAGGAGAATCGCTCGAACCCGGGAGGCAGAGGTTGCAGTGAGCCGAGATTGCACCACTGCACTTCAGCCTGTGAAACAGAGCAAAACTCTGCCTCAAAAAAAAAGTACAGATCCTTTAACTGTACACATTTGACAAAAGTAAAACACTATATTACCAAATTAAAATGTATGTACCAATGACAAGAAAAGAAAATATGCATTACATAAACATAGTTTATAGCCATATTTCTTAAACCTAAAGCCCAAGAATTGCCTCAGGAGGAAAAAAAAAATCTATGTCTGCTTTAACTATATATATATTATATACATTATATATGTGTGTATATATTATATATGTATATATGTGTATATGTGTATATATGATATATAATAAATATATAATATGTACATATAGTATAAATATGTATATACAATATATATGTTTATGATATATATGTAAATGTGTGCATATGTATGTGTATATATTATAACGTATGTATATATTATATATATGTCTCAAAAAATATATATTTTTTGAGACATAGTTTCGCTCTTGTCGCCCAGGCTAGAGTGCAATGGTACAATCTCAGCTCACTGTGACCTTGGCCTCCTGGGTTCAAGCAATTCTCCTGCCTTAGCCTCCCGAGTAAATGTGATTATACGCATGTGCCACCATGCCTAATTTTTTTATTTTTAGTAGAGATGGAGTTTCACCATGTTGGCCAGGCTGGTCTGGAACTCCTTATCTCAGGTGACCCACCTGCGTCGGCCTCCCAAAGTGCTGGGATTATAGGCGTGAGCCACCACGCCCCGCCTATGGCAGGGATTTTAAATAAAATTAGGGTGCCCCATTTCACGAATAGCTGATCCTACATTCTATTTACTAAATATATTATCCTTTGATCTTAAAAAGCATTAGATTACAAAGACAAGTTAATGACTTTCTACCCAGTAATATTCATGTTCCCATTCTTCTCAATTTGTACTTTATTATATGGATATTCCCTTTGAACTTCCTCCAACTAATATTGGAAAATATTTGAAATTTTCAAAGCATATTTTCAAATCAAATTTCAAATCATATTTGAAAAACAGATTTAAAATCATTCTAAAGTTCTCAAGGACTAAATGACATTCTATTTATTTTATGCCTGCATCCAAAAAGGATGTGATTTATTGAGGGTGAAATAGCCAACATTCTTACCACACAACCATTAAGTGTTTAATTATTTTATAAACATTATTTGATTCAGATATAACATAGATACGAAAGAGAATTCAGTTTTATTCTGGCATACTTAATGTTCTCCCCTATGACCTTATTTTACCAACTTAGAATTTATAAAATATGAAATCCACCTAGCAACTGCTGACCTATCTATAGGAACTCAAAACATATATACACATAAGAATGAATCCTCAGTACCATAGCTAGAAAAACTGATAATTACACAGGTGTTAGATCTGCCTTCCATCTACCTGGTCTGCCACAACAATATATAATAAATGTGTACATCAAAACCACCATTTGATAGAATCATCACTTTAAGTAATACTCCATGTTTTCTACTTGTACAAAATTACCTTGGTAATTTTCCTAATGGTAAAATCCTAATACAAATGATCAAGTGTAAAAATAAGCTGAGAAGCCAGATACAGGAACTTTGCATTATGTTCTCTTAGTGCTTTTCTGCACATCTACCCTTTCTTCTTTTAACAAGGTCTCACCTAGGCTGCAGCGCAGTGGCACAATCATAGCTCACTGCAGCCTCCAACTCCTGGCCTCAAGTGATCCTCTCATCTCAAGCTCCCAAAATGCTGGGATTACAGGCATGAGCCACTGCACCCAGATTCACATCTACTATTGAACACTTTAAAAACTCTTTTAGATTTCAATCAAAGTAAAATGATATATCCTTGCTGAAGCCTTTCCTGAAACATATAAACTCACCCTCCAGGCAGGGGTGAGCAATCAGTGCTCTCACAGTAGTTCCTAAATTCTTCTCATTTTGCGATTACATTTCATTATATTGTAATTGTCAGTGTATATATCTGTCTTTCACACTAGATCTAAAGCAAAGTGCCAAGGATATAGAGTTGGTGTTCAATAAATGTTGGTTCGTTGGTTGGTTGAAATATCTTCATTTTCTACAATTTAAAAATCTGTATTATATTAACTATGTGGTCTCCTACTCTTATAACAAATCACAAACATCAGTTCTTTAACTCAGAATCCACAGATTACCATCACAATCTGTAATATCTGTATTAAAAATAAGAGCAACTACCTACTGAGCACTTACTAGGCAACGGTTTAACACTTTATTTACAATATTTTATCTAATCATAGCAATATCTTTCCAATTTGCTTTTAAGAAAACTAAAGTTGGCCAGGCACAGTGGCTCATGCCTATAATCCCAGCACTTTGGGAGGCCAAGGTGGGCGGATCACGAGGTCAGGAGTTCGAGACCAGCCTGGCCAACGTGGTGAAACCCCATCTCTACTAAAAATACAAAAATCAGCCAGGCGTGGTGGTGCACACATATAATCCTAGCTACTGCAGAGGCTGAGGCACAAGAATCGCTTGAACCCAGGAGGCAGAGGTTGCAGTGAGCCAAGATCATGCCACTGCACTCCAGCCTGGGCAACAGAGCGAGGCTCTGTCTCCAAAACAAAAAAGAAAAAAAAAAAAAGAAAACTGAAGTTTACGAAGACTAGGTAACTGGCCCATAGTCAATAGCTAAGGCATGGTAAAGGGAACAAGTAAATGCACGGCCTTTCAGATAAAAGGTGTAAATTTATACCTCCTTCAGCTTTCTTGTGCACAATCTACCACATTCCTAATTTGACTTGACCTTAATAAATCTGCTACAAAACCTTACTATACGGTGGCTCAAGCCTGTAATCCCAGCACTTTGGGAGGCCGAGGCGGGCGGATCACAAGGTCAGGAGATCGAGACCACAGTGAAACCCCGTCTCTACTAAAAATACAAAAAAATTAGCCGGGCGCAGTGGCGGGCGCCTGTAGTCCCAGCTACTCAGGAGGCTGAGGCAGGAGAATGGCGGGAACCCGGGAGGCGGAGCTTGCAGTGAGCCGAGATCGCGCCACTGCACTCCAGCCTGGGCAACAGCGTGAGACTCCGTCTCAAAAAAAAAAAAAAAAACCTTACTATACAAATTAATACTTGATGTTCACTCTGTAAGAGAAAATCATAAATTGAAATTCTGGAGTTCCACCAGGCGCAGTGGCTCATGCCTATAATCTGAGCACTTTGGGAGTCCAAGGCGGGCGGATCACAAGGTCAGGAGATCGAGACCATCCTAGCTAACACAGTGAAACCCCGTCTCCACCAAAAAAACAAAAAATCAGCTGGGCGTAGTGGCAGGCACCTGTAGTCCCAGCTACTCAGGAGGCTGAGGCAGGAGAACGGCGTGAACCCAGGAGGCAGAGGCTGCAATGAGCTGAGATCACACCACTGCACTCCAGCCTGGGCGACAGAGCGAGACTCTGTCTCAAAAAAAAAAAAAAAAAAAAGAGAAGAAAAGAAAAAAAAAGCAATTCTGGAGTTCCAAACCATCTCATTGGCATCTACTGACATCTATTCCATACCTTTACTCAGAAGAGATCTTGAAACTCCATCAACTGATTGTTCTTTTAATGAAGAAAAACCACACTGAAAACTGCTAAATGTATCAAACTGATCCATTAAGGCACTTTTGTGAGGCTTCAAATCCTATCTGCAACAGTTTTTCTAAGAGACTAGGTCTTACTGTATTGCCCACTCTGGTCTTGAACTCCTGTTCTCAAATGATCCTCATACCTCAGCCTCCCAAGTAATCTCAAATAGATTATAGGTTCTAGCCACTGCACCCTGCTCGACAATTTAACATTGCCATGATTCTCCTAATTTACAAACCACTTCTGTAACCCATACCCATAGACTCAGAAAAAGAGATGATTAAATTCACAGATAATTTTTTTTTTTTTTTTTTTTTTTGAGACAGTCTCGTTCTGTTGCCCAGGCTGGAGTACAGTGGCGTGATCACGGCTCACTGCAACTTCCACCTTCCAAGTTCAAGCAATTCTCCTGCCTCAGCCTCCCGAGTAGCTGGGATTACAGGCACCCGCCACCACGCCTGGCTAATTTTTGTATTTTTAGTAGAGACAGAGTTTCATCATGTTGGCCAGGCTGGTCTCAAACTCCTGGCCTCAAGTAATCCACCCACCTTGGCCTCCCAAAGTGCTGAGATTACAGGCATGAGCCACCGCACCCAGCCCAATTTTTTTTTTTTTTTTTTTTTTGAGACGGAGTCTTTGTTGCCCAGACTAAAGTGCAATGGCACAAACATGGCTCGCTGCAGCTTCGACCTCCTGAGCTCAAATGAGCCTCCCACCTCAGCCACCCAAGTAGCTGAGACCACAAATATGTGCTACCATGCCCAACTAATTTTTAAATTTTGTAGAGATGGGGGTCTTGCCATATTGCCCAGGCTGGTCTCGAACTCCTGGGTTCAAGCAATTCTCCTCCTGACTTGGCCTCCCAAAGTGCTGGAATTACAGACATAAGCCACTGAGCTCGGCCAACAGATAAATTTTAAAACAGCTATTATATACTTGTGGATTTAAAGGAAAGCATGAACATAAATAGGAGAGACATGAAAAATATAGAAGAACACTGTACACCATACATACACAGATAGTGGGAAGGCAATCTGGCAGTATTTAACAAAATTGCAAATGAACATACCCTCTGACCTAGAAATGTAGGCAACTCAGACACTGTACAAGAATATTCACTGCAGCACTGTGTAAAGCAACCTAATACTGTAAATAACCTACATATCCATCAAAAGGTACTAAACAGACCTTGACACATGGACCAATTTAAAAAGAATGAAAACAATTTATTTGCCTTGTTATTGACCTGATTCTGAAGATAATACTGCTACCTGAAAAAAAAGCAAGATTTCAAAAAATGTGTACTTTACAACAGATATTACCATGTGTGTTGAGGAATTATATGCATATATTTGCATATGCACTGAATATCCCACATAAAGAAACTGAGGGTTTCTTTGCCTTGGTGAAGAGTAACAATACTGGGAGCAATGAAAATAATTACTTTTCACTGTACATCCTTTACTACATACATGTATCACCTGTTCAAAGAAAGTTTTTAATCATCTGTGGAACCTATTAAAACATATATATTTAAAAATAAAATAATCTGGGATTTGCTTTGAAATAATATAGAAGAGGAAAAAGTGGATGGGGATATGGATAAAATGAAATGAGTCATAAACTGTTACTTATAGAAGCTTGATGATGGGTATATTGGGGTTCATTATGCTATCCTGTCCACTTTTGAATACGTTTATATTTTTCCTTAATAAAAAGTTAAGTAAGGGCCAAGCATAGTGGCTCACACCTATAATCCCAGCACTTTGGGACACCATGGCAGGTGGATCATTTGAGGTCAAGACAAGCCTGACCAACATAGTGAAACCCTGACTCTACTAAAAATACAAAAATTAGCCAGGTGTGGTGGCACACACCTGTAATCCCAGCTACTCGTGAGGCTGAGGCAGGAGAATCGCTTGAACCCAGGAGGTGGAGGTTACAGTGAGCGGAGATCGTGTCACTGCACTCCAGCCTGGGCAACAGAGCAAGACTCTGCCTTAAAAAAAAAAAAAAAAAAGGCTAAATAAGTAAATATACACATAAAACTCTAATCAGAAAGATTTTGATTCAGTAGGTCTGTGATAAGGTCCAGGCATCTGAAAGTGTACAAGCTCCCAGGGTCATGTAGAGTCACGCTAAAATCTGAGAACCAATGACCTCATCCATACAAAAACCACAGGCAAACTCAAGTCCTACCAAATCAGGGCCCCCAAGTCTGAAAAAACAGGATGAAGTGCCAGGGAATCAGATCAATGCACACCACTCTAGGCTAATTCACGCCGTGTTAAATTGTGGGAACAGCTGATAAATGACAGAGAAATTTTTAAAACTGCTGCAATTTCTGGATCCTGCCATTCCTAGCTTTTCTTTCCCAACATGCCAAGCTGGAAGGCAATCAATCAACCCAAGGCTCCAACCAGGGCGGACTAAATGAAACTTAGACAAAGTATCATTATCCCTCACCAGCCAATTCTCAACCACTGTGCTCTGTGAACCCATCTCAAAAGGGACTTTAGAAAATAAACACAGATCGAGAGGCTGAGGCAGGAGAATGGCGAAAACCAGGGAGGCGGGGCTTGCAGTGAGCTGAGATCCAGCCACTACACTCCAGCCTGGGCGACAGAGCGAGACTCTGTCTCAAAAAAAAAAAAAAAAGAAAAGAAAATAAACACAGATAGAAATATCAAGCAATTTATAGTTCATCAGAAGGCATAGGTGGTGGTGCTGGAGACAAGTATAAAAGACCATACAACCTACAAATTACTTATTAACTTGACCACTGTGACTTCCTGATATATCCAGGTAATTAACTCTTTTCCTTCTCCTACCCTCCATCAGATAGACTCATGACTTGTTATATCTGCTGTTTATGGATTTTACAAAGTACTATATTCCCAGGAGCTACTGAAGCCCACAGTCCAAAATATTTTTTAGTACAATACTATTTCCTATTTTTCATTACAATATATACTGTGTTGTCCTCCGCAGCTATATTATTCATGACCTTGCCAATTGTTCTTATCAACTAAGAAACGATGTTTTGAAATACTACCCCTTTGTGAGCTGGAGCTCCCCATAAAATATTACTCAGAGGATAGTGAAGACTCCTATTAGAGCAACCATTACACTTTCATTCCTTAGAATTAATAATTTCAGGTTCTTTAATCTACTATGGTCTGAATGCTTGTGTCCCCGCCCCTGCCCCTCGGCTCCCCCAGAATTTGTATGTTGAAACTTAACCCCCAAAAGAGATGGTATTAAGAGGTGGGACCTTTGGGAGCTGTAGATCATGAGGGCTCTATCCTCATGAATGGGATTAGTGCTCTTTTACATAAAAGAGGCCTGAGGCAGCTTGTTCACCCCTTCTACCATATAAGGACACAGCAAAAGGGCACCATCTTTGAAGGTGGAGAAAGTGAGCCCTCACCAGACACCAAATCTGCTGGCACCTTGATCTTGAACTCCAGAGCTGTGAGCAATAAGGTTATGCTCTTTATAAATTACCCAGTCTTAGGGATTTTATTATTGCAGCCCAAATGGACTAACATATAGATCTTATTTTTCCAATCCTCTAACAAACTTTAAGTCTCATCTGAACTACTCGATCCAAATTGTTCACCAAACCAGCAATGTAATCAATATTGACACCCATAGTCATAAGTCTGATCATTGCTAACCATAGTAGGCTGTTTCCATCTTTTTTTACTACACATAATATTAGCCCTTCTGAAAAGGGAGGGAGAAAACAGAAACAGAAATCTTTTACCAAGTTATATTCAATTTATTTGCCAATATGAAATTTCTGAATTATTTTTGACCAAACTTATACACACCCCAAATGTAACAGGGTTCTTCTTCTTCTTTTTTTTTTTTTTTTTTTTTTTTGAACAAAGAGTCTCCCTCTGTCGCCTATGCTGGAGTGCTGGAAGGCAGTAACGTTATCACAACTCACTGCAACCTCCGCCTCCCCGGGTTCAAGTGATTCTCGTGCCTCAGCCTCCCAAGTTGCTGGGATTACAGGCATACACCACCATGTCCGGCTAATTTCTGTATTTTTAGTAGAGATGAGGTTTCACCATGTTAGCCAGGTTGGTCTCAAATTCCTGGCCTCAAGTCATCCAACCACCTCAACCTCTCAAGTGTTGGGATTACAAGCACGAGCCACCACACCTGACTGGGTTCTTCTTTTAAATGTACTTTGATATCACAAATAAATTTAATAAAAGGCAATAATGCCTTGCACTCTCCTTACTCAATTTACTACTTCTATCTGTTCAAATCTCCATTTTAAAAATCTTTTCCTTTTTAAAAATTGTGGTAAAAAATAAATAAAATTTACTGTCAGGCCGGGCGCGGTGGCTCAAGCCTGTAATCCCAGCACTTTGGGAGGCCGAGACGGGCGGATCACGAGGTCAGGAGATCGAGACCATCCTGGCTAACACGGTGAAACCCCGTCTCTATTAAGAAATACAAAAAAAAAACTAGCCGGGCGAGGCGGCAGGCGCCTGTAGTCCCAGCTACTCGGGAGGCTGAGGCTGGAGAATGGCATGAACCCGGGAGGCGGAGCTTGCAGTGAGCTGAGATCCGGCCACTGCACTCCAGCCTGGGTGACAGAGCAAGACTCCTTCTCAAAAAAAAAAAAAAAAAAAATTTACTGTCTTAAATCATTTTAAGTGTATTGTTCAGTGACATTAAGTACAAGGAGCGTGCTAAAAAACAAAGAAACCAGCAACACCAAGAAACACAAGTAGGTGCTTCTTGACCAACTACCAAGTCCCTCTCCTATTCTTACTTTGGCCTTTACATGGACCCAGTTATCTCTCGCGGTCTTCTCTTTCCTCCCTTATCTCAATCAAACCCTGAGATATGAGTTTATGCTCCTATAAATAGTCCTTCACATTTTGTCCTCAAAATACTGTCCTTCTTTTCCTTTGACCTATCATCTCTTCCTGATTATGTCCCACCACAGACTCAGAATATTTTTGGCTAAATTCTAGTTCCTCTTTCTAATAAAATTATAGACTGAAAATTAACACTTTTCTTACATAGCACAAAAGGTATTCATAAAGATTTATAATTTTTTTCTCTTAGTTTAAAATTAGTTACATTTTTCACAAATTAATCATCAACCTCTGACAGAAAGGAAAGGTTTTCTTTAAAGATGTAAAAAGCACACATTCTAAGAGGGAAAACATGACAAATTTGATTTTATTAAAATTTAAAACTTTCATTCATCAAATGATACCTGAAATAAAGATAAGCCACTGACATAGAGAAGTTATTTGCAATACACGTAACTGAGAAAAGATCTAAAGAAGTCATATTATGTTTGGTAAAACTGAGGAGACAAATGGACAGAAGATATAAACAGACAATTCACAGACAGGAAATACATGCCAAGTCTTATTTTAAAAACTTATCAACCTCACTAGCAAGGAAAATGCAAACTAAAACCACACAGAAGATATAAACAGACAATTCACATAAAAGAAATACAAGCCAAGTCTTATTTTAAAAAATTATCAACCTCACTAGTAAGAAGGAAAACGCAAATTAAAACCACAGTAAGATGCCATTTTATAGCTATCAAACTGGTAAAAAGAAGTAGGACAACACCCACTGTTGAAGAATAGGGCAACAGAGTATATATACTAGGGTAAGAAGTACAATTACTTTTGAGGGCAAAGCTGAAAATGGACATACTCTATAATCCAGCAATTCTTCTCCCAGGTGTATATCCCATCTAGAGAAACTCTCACAAATATGCACAAAGAAACGGTAAATTAGTGTTCACTGCAGCACTACATATACATATATGTAGTATCAAAATTTCAGAATAATCAGAAAAGGACTGGATATTGTGGCTTAGTCATAAAATACAAAGCATGTAATACAAGTGTGGCTCATATCACAATTATTATATATTTATGTACCACAAAAAAAGGAAACATACCAATTGTTAGGGCAAGACATCATTGATTTTGAGATGCATCCGAGTTTCAAAGATGTTAAAATGTTGGAAGGAAATGTGCTAGAACTGAAGTGCAGCAAAATGAATTAACTGAAATTACATACATCAATGTACATAAATCTGAAAACAATATAGAACAAAAAAATTGCAGAAGAGCATGCATCATTTATTATAAAGTTAATAGAAGACAAAACTATACCATGTTTTATATGTGATAAAGGTATAAAAACATGCATGAAAATGACAGACATGTCAAGGAAGAAAAGAGAAGGAAGGGACCTCAAATTTATTTTGCACACTGGATGACAGCTGCATAGGAAGTGATTCTATTACTCCCTATACTTTCATAGCCTGAGTTTACATGAATTTTTAAATAAAGGTAAAAAAATCTATCAGAGAATAGGAATAACCTATTTTAGTAATTGTTTATTTTTAAATTACAAAAATACAGCCCTGGCGCGGTGATTCACACCTGTAATCCCAGCACTTTGGGAGACTGAGGCGGATGAATCATTTGAGGTCAGGAGTTTGAGACCAGCCTGGCCAACATGATGAAACCCTGCCTCTACTAAAAATACAAAAATTACCTGAGTGTGGTGGTGCACGCCTGTAATTCAGCTACTTGAGAAGCTCAGGCATGAGAATCACTTGAACCCGGGAGGCAGGGGTTGCAGTGAGCCGAGATCACGCCACTGCACTCCAGCCTGGGCAACAGGTGAGACTCTAACTCCAAAAAAAGTAAGAATAATAAAATAAAATAAAATTACAAAAATATGACCATTTTAGATATATTTTATTAACATAACCAATCAGCCATACCTTATTTCATTCAGTTGGTAACCATACCAATTTGGTAACCACACCAAAGTGAAGCAGTCACCTGTTAAGTCCATACAAGCCTAAAATATTTGCCATGTACCCCAAGAAACTAGCTAGAATCTATCTCAGATATGAAATTGATTGTATATAAACTATACATAATGAATATCCAGAAGTTATTTCATAACATTATTTACCATATTAACATTTAAAGTATTATTTATTCATAGACTCTATCTCAAAAATAAGAAAAATTCAAATTGAGGAACAGTCTACAAAATAATGGCAGTATTCTTCAAAATGTCAGTGTCAAATCAACATAAAGACTGAGGAAGTTTTCAGATCACAGATTAAACTAAAGAGATACAACAACTGAACAGTCTTTATGCAATTAGAGGTAAAGGGACATCATGCTTGCAACTTACTTGCAAAAAGTTCAGATAAAAACATAACATAGATATAGAGAAAAAAAGGTAAAAGCAAATGCAGTAAAATGTTAACATTTGAATAATCTAGGTGAAAAATACACAGGAATTCTTTGTATTATTCTTGCAACTTTTCTGTAGGTCTGAATATTTGTCAAAGGATAAGTTAAACAGAAAACAAGAATGAGGGACAGGTATAAAACAATGTCTTTATTGAACAAGACTCTTCTTCAAGGGTCACTAACTTGTGGATGAACAGCCAAATGTGGTAGGCGTGGCCCAGAGCACCTAAAGTCTAGAATTGCCAGGCATATGAAGAGTCCCTGCGATCATCTGCCAGCATTAATTTTAAAAGTAATCATAAGCAGTGAGGGCAAATTTCTTCACTTAAAAGTATTACTTAATTCATAACAGTTTTTAAAGTTGTTGGCCATTATATAACTTCTTCAATCAATAAAGACTAAAAGTAGAATTTCATTATGTGATCCAATAAATTCTGACAATTAAAAGGGCTTTTCATTCTTCAAAGGACAGAACCATAGTGCCAGTCTATGTGAGGTTTTATAAATAGAAATTACAAAATCGAACTATATAACAAACAATATTTAGCCAGTAAAAAGGAGTTTCTAGTCAGTTTATTTCATTTCTCAATTACCTTGCTTAAAGTGCATATTTATAAAAAACAAAATAACATGCCATTTAAAAAAAAAAAAAAAGGCAGGAAACACCAGACAGTAAGTTGCTAGTATGAACAGTAAATGAGTTTAATTCTTCATTGGTTAACTAGTTGTCAGTATTTTAAATACCTCTATTATTTTAACAGATTATTTTTACCAGCATTCAATCCAGGAAATAATACTAAACCATTTCATTGGCTGGGCACAGTGGCTTACGACTGTAATCCCAGCACTCTGGGAGGCTGAGGCGGGCGGATCACGAGGTCAGGAGTTCAAGACCCACCTGACCAATATGTTGAAACCCTATCTCCACTGAAAATACAAAAATGGGCATGGTGGCATGCACCTGTAATCCCAGCTACTCAGGAGGCTGAGGCAGGAGAGTAGCCTCCTGCAGCCTTCCGCCTCACTTGAGCTCAGGAGGCGAAGGCTGCAGTGACTCGAGATCATACCACTGCACTCCAGCCTGGGCGACAGCGAGACTCCATCTCAAAAAAAAAAAAAATTGTGTCTACCATTTCATATAAGAAAGAAACATTTTCACATAAATGAACCACCATGCACTGTAAAACTTAATAAACTAAACCTGCTGTCCGAGGTGCCTACAGAACATTTATTTTGAAAATACTAAAGTCTTGGGTATTTTCCAGCAGTATTGTGAACAAAGCATCTAGAGAATGTGTTGACTATAACACAAATCAGCATGTTAAATAACAAGTTTCATCTGACTTAGCAAAATGTTCCAACATTCGGAACAGAAAATGACCTGTTGGACATTTCAAAGCTGCTAGAAATCACCCTGCCAGTACAAATCTTTAACAAGGCTAGAAAAGAGTTAATTAATTTTAAAAAAATTACATAAGGATTAGTCTTACTAAAGCAGATAATTCTCTAGATTTTAAAAAGCTATATAAAATAAAAAATCAGAAATGGACACCCTGATAGAAAGGTGGACTAAAGATAAAAAGTTTACCTGAAGCTCCTTCTTTCTTGATGTAAACTTAAGATTAATAATTCAAATTCAGCTTATAAAACTTAAGTACTAAAGAAAAATTTTTACTTAAATTTTTCATACAATGCCCAATATACCAATGGGCTATCAGAAAGAATAAACAGTTTTTTAAGTTTGGGTTATGAACAGCTCCCTTAATGGAAAGCAAATGTATTACTTTCTACTTTATAGGAAAATCCGTCCCAAAAGAACCACCACAGAACTTTTATTTCTTATAAAAATCTATGTAACTTTCAGACAAAAATAAATACAAAATATTAAAGATTAAGGCGGCAAAGGTCAAATGATTCCTACAAGAAGATCACCTGACATCATCTACCTTTGAAACAACTCAACAGGTGAACTGGAATCCTAGATTAATAATTTGACCGAATGCCCACTGCTGACACCAATAAAAAGGAAAAAATTCTGCCAACAAATAAGATTTTTGTATGAGATAATGATTCAAAGCTCTAAATGAACATTTAGAGAACCAAAGGTCAGGTTCCATAAAACTTTTCGAAAGTATGGTCTACCTTAAACAACCTTAAGATTCTAATCACTACATTCACACCTGAAAGAGAACTATCACTCTACAGTAATGTAAATCACACAAGAATTAAAGTTCTAAAAACCAATGTAGTGAGAACAGTGGCTACCATCTCCTCTGCCAGACACATAACAGTTTTTCTATTGTAAAAGCTGAAAAGTTAAACATTTACAACTGCATAAGCTTGAGTATAGTACTTTCAGTTATTTACAGCTGCATAAGCTTGAGTACAGTACTTTCAGTTTTTTTTTGTTTTTGTTTTTGTTTTTGTTTTGAGACGGAGTCTCGCTCTGTCACCCAGGCTGGAGTGCAGTGGCCGGATCTCAGCTCACTGCAAGCTCCGCCTCCCGGGTTTACGCCATTCTCCTGCCTCAGCCTCCCGAATAGCTGGGACTACAGGCGCCCGCCACTTCGCCCGGCTAGTTTTTTGTATTTTTTAGTAGAGACGGGGTTTCACCGTGTTAGCCAGGATGGTCTCGATCTCCTGACCTCGTGATCCGCCCGTCTCGGCCTCCCAAAGTGCTGGGATTACAGGCTTGAGCCACTGCGCCCGGCCTAGTACTTTCAGTTTTTAAAAATCTTTATGAAAGACATTGTGGGGCCTGGAAAAATTAAGTTGAACAGAAAAGTCAACTGTTTCTATTTTCCAAATTCTATTAAGATCCTATAGGGTCCTAATATGCCTTACACTGCTAAATTCAAAGCATTTTTAAAATTTCTACAATTATGTTTTCTCTCTACTCAGGTTGCAGTTGCCAGACATTCCACTTTATATAAATGCCCTTTTTAAGAAATTTTGCGAAGTATAATCCAAAACCTTTTTTTTTTTTTTTTTTTTTTTTTTGAGATGGAGTCTCACTCTGTCGCCCAGGCTGGAGTGCAGTGGTGCTATCTCGGCTCAATGCAAGCTCCGCCTCTCAGGTTCACGCCATTCTCCTGCCTCAGCCTCCCCAGTAGCTGGGACTACAGGCGCCCGCCACCACGCCCGACTAATTTTTTTTTTGTATTTTTAGTACAGATGGGGTTTCATCATGTTAGCCAGGATGGTCTCTATCTCCTAACCCCGTGATCTGCCCTCCTGGGCCTCCCAAAATGCTGAGATTACAGGCGTGAGCCACCGCGCCCAGCCCAAAACCTTTCTAATAGTAGAAATAATCTTTTTAATTTTCAAAGTTTAACTGTCACTTATATCTTGTCAACTGAGGATGGCCCTTTACAATGGCTTCAGGAAACTCTCTGGTATCAAGTCGGAAACAATAGGGAGGCCTAGGAGGGAGGATCATTTGAACCCAAGAGTTTAAGATCATCCTGGGCAAGATGGCAAGACCCCATATCTCTATTAAAAAAAAAAAAAAACAAATTAGCCAGGCACGGTGACACACACCTATAGTCCCAGCTACTTGAGAGGATTCCTTGAGCCCAGGAGTTTGAGGTTGCTTGAGCTATGATAATGCCTGCCACTGCACTCCAGCCTGGGTGACAAAGCAAGACTCATCTCGACAGGGACAGGAGGGGACGGGAGGGGAGAAAGAGAGAAAGAGGGAAGGAGGGAGGGAAGGAAGGGAAGGAAGGAGAGAAGGAGGGAAGGAAGGTGGGAGGGAGGGAGAGATGAAGGAAGGAGGAAGGGTGGGTGGAAGGAGGGAGGGAGGGAGGGAAGACCAAGATCGCACCACTGCACTCCAGCCTCAGCAACAGGATGAGACTCCATCAAAAACAAAAAAAGAAAAAGGAAAAGGAAAAGGGAAAGGAAAGGAAAGGAAAAAGAAAAGGAAAAGGAAAAAGGAAAGGAGAAAGATCTCTCTCATTCTTACGACAAATTTGAGGAAGGGGATACAGCAGAAATTTGCAACAGGTCTCCTTAGGAAAGCCAGAAAAACTAAAGAACAACAATGTAATTTACAAAAATCTAAAAAGGAAAGAAAACAAGCAGCTTCTCAAGACAGTACCCACAAAGAAACGACATTGAATTTCTTTTTTTTCGGAGATGGAGTCTCGCTGTCACCCAGGCTAGAGTGTAGTGGTGTGATCTCGGCTCATTGCAACCTCCACCACCCACGTTCAAGCGATTCTCCTGCCTCAGCCTCCTGAGTAGCTGGGATTACAGGCACCTGCCACCACAGCTGGCTAATCTGAATTTTTAGTAGAGACGGAGTTTCACCATGTTGGCCAGGCAGGTGTCGAACTCCTGATCTCAAGTGATCCACCTGCCTCGGCCTCCCAAAGTGCTGGGATTACAGGCGTAAGCCACTGCACCCAGCCACGACATTGAATTCTTAAAAATCTATTAGAACTACTTCTATCTGGCCCTGAATACATCTAATCATTAACTTTAAGTGAAACATTGTTGGGTTGCTTATAAGCTGTGCATTAAAACCACAAATTTAGATAGACTTAGCAAGGCTACATATTTCTTTCTTCTACTGAAAGTGTCATAAAAAAACAGATTTTTCTTTGTTTTATATTAGTGTAAAAAGTCATACTATCAATGCATGATACTAAAAACCATACATATCAGAACTATAATGATAAAAATAGCTTTTTTCTTCATATTTATCTGGCCGAAGAATTTTTTTTAAATACACCATCAATGTATAAAAAAGAAAGATATTAAGAAAGTTCAAATTTAAGTTGCATATGTAACTAACAGCTAACACACCTTAAGTTTAAAATTAAGTAGCCAATGATCCCATAAATAAAAATGTGCTTCCTCATTAGACTGAAAATGGCTGCAAAGTAGTTACAGTTTACTGATTAGAAATCTATTCTCGAATAGTAACTAAAATTGACTTTTTTTTATTTCTTTCTTTATTGTGAGACAGGGTCTTGCTCTGTTGCCCAGGCTGGAATGCAGTGGCACAATCATTCCTCACTGCATCCTAGACCGCCAGGGCTCAAGTGATCCTTTCACTTCAACCTCCCTGGTAGCTGTGATGACAAGCACGTGCTACCACACCCGGTTAATTTTTTGTACTTTTTTGTAGAGATGGGGTCTCACCATGGCTGGTCTCAAACTCTTGGGCTCAAGCATCAAGCAATCTGCCCACCTTGGCCTCCCAAAGTGCTGAGATTACAGTTGTGAGTCACCACACCCAGCCACCAATTTTCAGGCATTTGCACAAGAAACTAGATAGAGGCCAGGCGCGGTGGCTCACGCCTGTAATCCCAGCACTTTGGGAGGCCGAGGCGGGCGGATCACAAGGTCAGGAGATCGAGACCACGGTGAAACCCCGTCTCTACTAAAAATACAAAAAATTAGCCGGGCGCGGTGGCGGGCGCCTGTAGTCCCAGCTACTCAGGAGGCTGAGGCAGGAGAATGGCGTGAACCCAGGAGGCGGAGCTTGCAGTGAGCCGAGATCGCGCCACTGCACTCCAGCCTGGGCGACAGAGCGAGACTCCGTCTCAAAAAAAAAAAAAAAAAAAAAAAAGAAACTAGATAGAATCTCAGATATGAAAATAATGATTGCATATTCACTATACATGACGAAATATGCCAAAACAGTTATTTTATATCATTATTTATCATATTAACACTTAGAATGCTATTTACTCATAGAGCCTTGCGAATTGAGTAAAAATTACCACTAAGGCAGTATCATTTACCTGGAATCACACTGCTAGAACTGGTATACTAGACGAATATAAAACTTAAAGTATTTTGCCATAAAATCATGAAAAGATACATCATTCACATTAACAAGAGGCTAAATTTCAGTATGGCAATCATTTTGAAATTATTCCATTACTATAAAATTACAAAGTATTCAGGGAAAAGAACCTAATTCCTTCAAGTCATTTATATGTTTTATTGTATGCTTAAAATTAAAATACATGATAACTTGATATAACAATGTTTTCTCTTATTCTTTTTATCACATTTTGTATTCTTTTTTTAATTAGAGACAGGGTTTCACCATGTTGCCCAGGCTGGTCTAGCACTTCTGCGCTCAAGTGATCCACCTACCTCGGCCTCCTAAAGTGCTGGGATTTTAGGCATGAGCCTAAACACCCAGACTCTTATCAACTATTATTATTTTAAACAGCAGCATAATGTTCTATCCTATGTGCATATCATAATTTGCTGCACTTTTTTTCCAATTTTTTTCACTGTTCATATAAAATTGTAATTAGCATTTTCATACAGTTGTTATACATTCTTTCTTTTTAATACCTTATTTTTACTGTAAGTTTTCATACATTCTCAATTTTCTTAGCCAGGCGTGGTGGCAGGCACCTGTAATCCCAGCTACTTGGGAGGCTGAGGCAGGAGAATTGCTTGAACCCAGGAGGCAGAGGTTGCAGTAAGCCGAGATCGCGCCATTGCACTCCAGCCTGGGTGACAGAGAGAGACTCCATCTCAAAAAATAAATAAATAAATAAATGTTTTAAACATAAACAAAAGGCAGGCCAGGTATGGTGGCTCACGCCTGTAATCCCAGCACTTCAGGAGGATGAGGCAGGAGGATCACCTGAGGTCAGGAGTTCGAGACCAGCCTGGCTAACATGGTGAAACTCCGTTTCTACTAAAATACAAAAAACTAGCAGGCCTCGTGGCACGCACCTATAATCTCAACTACTCGGGAAGCTGAGGCAGATGAATCGCTTGAACCTGAAAGGCAGAGGTCGCAATGAGCCAAGATCATGCCACTGCACTCCAGCTTGGGCAACAAAAGCAAAACTCCGTCTCAAAAGAAAAAAAAAATACACATATATATATACACACACATATATATGTATACACACACACACACACACACACACACAAAAGGCAATAGAAATGAGGATGCTAGATAGGGAGTCTAGGCAAAGGATTTATAAACAAGATAATCCTGAGGTATTTGTAGGGGAAAATATGGAGATGAAAAGGAGGTTCAAAATATGGGCTGAAAGCTAAGAACTGAGTAGGGGACACTATAAACACAATCTGAAGGAATACATAAACTATAAATAAAAGAAAACAACAGGGGAGCTTAGTAGGAGCAATTTCATTAAAGTGGCATGGACAAAACTATACTGCCAAAGGCTATGAAGTGAACAGAAATCCAAGTAGAGGTCAGAGAACACATTAAAGAAGGTCAGAAGAAACAGAAAAAGAAACAGAGGACCCTAGACTTGAAGAGGTACAATTAAAAGATGGCTGCTTAAGATCTCAGATACTTGGGCATATTAAAAGGCTGAAGGAAAAAGAGCCAATGTTGTACACAATAAATATATATAATGTTACCTGTCAAAAAAAAAAAAGCAGGAAAAAAAAAGAACTTTAAGTTTTTGGACAAGCTCCAGATGTTGAAAAACACAATTCTGGATGAACCCCACATAGAAAATAGGAGTAATCTCAGAGGCATTAAGAGATGTATCTTTCCTTGAGAGAGTGTGTACTATTCTCTCTCAAAGTGTGTACTATTGGAGTTAAGTCCAGAGGTAAAGGGTTGGAAATCTGGGAGAAGGTCATACCTACTGACCTTTACACAGGAAAGAGACTCATCTGTTAGAAGTAAAAAAAGAGGCAGGAGTAAAGGAGAGTTTTGAGAAGCTAAGTTTGTCAATGACACGTTCACAACTGCTTGGTCAGGTACCTGCCAAGCTACGCAATAAAGAGGCTACACTTTGATTAAGGTATGTAAGTTGAGTATCATACGTCTGTATTTGACTCCTTTTATTATAATAACGTTTGTTTTCCAACGTCTATTATACACTTTAGGGAACATAAAAACGGATAGAACATGGTCCCTAAACTTGAGGAACAGTTCAGATACTATTTCATATTTTTAAATGAAAGTATAACATTCCCAAAAATGTTATATATTAACTTCTATAGGTTAAGAAATGAGGTTTTTCATTTCCTTGCAATAGAATTAATGCAAAACCATTTCAAGCTAGATAGACCTTCAGATGTGAGATACTTTAAGGAGATTTCAGATTTTGAGATACTTAAGGAGAAATTACAGAGTGATCACTACAAATAGTTTCAGAAATGCCACACTAGGCTTAGAGAAGGCAACTCATAAGGCAAATACTCCTAAAAATTTTCCATTCGAGGCTATTGGCAATTAATTATGTTATCATACCAAACACTTTTGCATACAAGATTCTTTTTTTAATTTTTTTTTTTTTTTTTTTTTGGCAACAGACTCTTACTCTATCGTCTAAGGTGTCATGCAGTGGTGCAATTCTAGCTCACTGCAGCGTCTAACTCCTAGGTTCAAATGATCTTTCCATCTCAGCCTCCTGAGTGGCTAGGACTACAGGTATGCACCACCTCACTCAGGTAACTGCATTTTTTATAGAGATGGAGCCTCACTATATACCCCAGGCTGGTCTTAAACTCCTGGTTTCAAGCAATCCTCCAACTTCAGCCTCCTAAAGTGCTAGGATTACAGCTTGCGCCACTACACCCGGCCCAAAATTCGATTTTAAATACACGTGTATAAAATATCAAAATGTTGCCAAATTGTTGAATTTCATTAAGAATACTGTTTTTTTGTTTGTTTTTGAGATGGAGTTTCACTCATCGCCCAAGCTGGAGTGCAGTGGCACCATCTTGGCTCACTGCAACCTCCACCTCCTGGGTTCAAGCGATTCTCCTGCCTCAGGCTCCCGAGCAGCTGATATTACAGGCGCCCACCACCACACTCGGCTAATTTTTGTATTTTTAGTAGAGATTGGGTTTCACCATGTTGGTCCTGCTAATCTCGAACTCCTGACCTCAGGTGATCTGCCCGGCTCGGCCTCCCAAACTGCGGGGATTAAAGGCGTGAGCCACCATGCTTGGCCAAGAATAGTGTATTATATACAATTATACTAGGAGCAAAACAATAAAATACTTGCCATTTTCACAACTCTGCTTTTAAGGACTCCAAGTTAAATATACTTTTAAATTACATAAATGAAATACAAAAATAATATTCCTTTTGTGTAGTGGTTTCAAATAAGTTACAGCTAGCAGGTTCAACATTCTTAAAAATATCTTGTAATGTGGGCCGGGCTCGGTGGCTCATACCTGTAATCCCAGCACTTTGGTGGGCCGAGGCGGGCGGATCACCTGAGGTCAGGAGTTTGAGACCAGACTGACCAACATGGTGAAACCCCGTCTCTACTAAAAATACAAAAATTAGCCAGGCGTGCTGGCAGTTGCCTGTCATCTTAGCTATTCAGGAAGCTGAGGCAGGAGAATCGCTTGTACCCAGGAGGCAGAGGTTGCAGTGAGCCGAGGTTGCGCCACTGCACTCCAGCCTGGGGACAGATCAAGACTCTGTCTCAAGAAAAGAAAAGAAAAAAAAAACTTGAAATGTTTTCACCTTTTGTTTACTTTCCACAGGTTGGCATAGGAATGAGGTTTAAAGGGCTCTGCATTCTAAATTTAGGAGAAAGGAAATATTGCCAGAAAAGGCAAGCCTAATAGAATTCCCTCAGGCAATGTGAAAACTGTACAGGTCCAGAAGAAAAAATCATGAGAAAACAAGAGAACTGTATTATTAGCTACATCTGAGAAATATGACCTTCTCTTTATTTAAATTAACATACAGTTTATCTCTATAATATACTTCGACTATAAATTTGGTTAGCCTAATGAAAACACTTGTCACAAGATAAAACTGGTAATTTTTTTTTCAATCAGGACTTGGCAAAGTTTAAAAAAAAATGAATAAAGTTAAAAATTTGGGTTTTTGGGGGTTTTTGTTTGTTTGTTTGTTTGTTTTTTGAGATAAGGTCTCACTCTGTCTCCAGGGGCTAGAGTGCAGTGGCGCAACTGTGGTTTACTTACTGCAGCATCGACCTCCCTGGGCTCAAGCAATCCTCCCACCTCAGCCTCTCCAATAGCTAGGACCACAAGCATCCACCACCATGCCTGAATACTTTTTGTATTTTCTTCGTTTTTCGGTAGGAAAAGGTTTCTGCATGTTGCACAAGCTGGTCTCAGACTCCTGGCCTCAAGGGATCCACCCGCTTCAGCCTCCCAGAGTGCTGGGAGTACAGGAGTGTTCATAATTTTCAATGACTTATTTTGGTTTTACTCACTGCAAGAGCAGCAGTGAATAACACACAACTTTAACATGAATGCTACTATTTTAATATCATTTAGATATTTCATATTTAATAAACAGCCTAAGAAGTTTGAATGTGCTATCGTTAAATCACTTTTCTTAAGCAGTGTTTTTCTAACTTAGGTGCACATATACAAATATAAAAGAAAACTGGCCGGGCGCGGTGGCTCAAGCCTGTAATCCCAGCACTTTGGGAGGCCGAGGCGGGTGGATCACGAGGTCAGGAGATCGAGACTATCCTGGCTAACACGGTGAAACCCCGTCTCTACTAAAAATACAAAAAAAAAAACTAGCCGGGCGTGGTGGCGGGCGCCTGTAGTCTCAGCTACTTGGGAGGCTGAGGCGGGAGAATGGCGTGAACCCGGGAGGCGGAGCTTGCAGTGAGCCGAGATCACGCCACTGCACTCCAGCCTGGGAGACACAGCGAGACTCCGTCTCAAAAAAAAAAAAAAAAGAAAAGAAAAGAAAACTTACAGTATTCAGCTAATTTCACTTATCATACACCTGTTCAAAGCTGGGACCACGCGTTAGTCTCTTCGTTCACTGCACAGTACTTTGCACTTGGTGGACATTCAAATATGTACTAGATAAAATAGGTTTGTTTTGTTTCTTTTTTTTGTTTTTTATGTTTTATTTTTTGAGATGGAGTCTCGCTCTGTCGCCCAGGCTGGAGTGCAGTGGCGTGATCTCGGCTCACTGCAAGCTCCGCCTCCTGGGTTCACACCATTCTCCTGCCTCAGCCTCCTGAGTAGCTGGGACTACAGGTGCCCGCCACCACACCCGGCTAATTTTTTTTGTATTTTTAGTAGAGACGGGGTTTCACCGTGTTAGCCAGGATGGTCTCAATCTCCTGACCTTGTGATCCGCCCGCCTCGGCCTCCCAAAGTGCTGGGATTACAGGTGTGAGCCACGGTGCCCAGCCCATTGTTTTTTGTTTTGTTTTGTTTTTTTTGAGAGAATGTCTCACTCCATCACTCAAGCTGAATTGCAGTGGTACGATCTCAGCTCACTGCAGCCTCAACCTCCTGGGTTCAAGTTATCTCCCACTTCAGCCTCCCCAGTAGCTGGGACTACAGGTGCACACCACCATGCCCAGCTAGTTTTTGTATTTTTTGTAGACACAGGACTTCACCACGTTACCCAGTCTGGTCTTGAACTCCTATGCTCAAGCGATCCACCTACCACAGCCTCCCAAAGTGCTGGGATTACAGGCATAAGCCACCGTGCCTGGCTGATAAGATAGTTTTCATACAAATATTTTATCATTATCTGTCATAATAAAATTTCTAGCTTTTTTGTGGCGACAGTCTGTGATCAGCTACAAAAAATATTTAAAGCACACTAAACAGTGATTACAAATCCACTATTTTTGAACCCAATATTATTTTTACCTAACTTTAAAATACAAAACTACAACCAATATACTGCAGAGACATTTTACTGTCTCCACTGAAACTGTCTTATTAGAAGTTGGCTCAAAACATTCTTATTTGGTTTTGAGAATATAGCACAGCATCATAGCTATAGGTCATATAACAGCATAACCTGTAATTTTCATTGTGATTTTATGTCACTATACCCTATTTAAACTCAATAAAAATGGTAATAAATTACATACATAGAGCCTTCAGAAGTATTCATTTAAGTCATACGTTGGAAGAAATGTCTAGAAAGTCAGGTTCAGTTGTCAGTGTTATCACTCTAATCTATCTTATTAACTATTTAAAACTGTAGCATTATATATCTAAAGTCGTATAGTTTACCAAACCTACCAGACTCTCTGTATTATTAAAGAGATAACACATAGTTGAAATATACTTTTAAAAAGTTGAAACAGACTTTAAAAGTTGGCACTTTTAGGCCTTTATATGCCACTTTATAGGGTAGGAAATATTTAATAAGCAAAAAGTTATTTCCTGCAAATGTTTTCAAGTTCACTATTTTGTTTTTAAAAACTCTAAAATATTTTGTATACTTATAAATAATATACAACCAAGTAGGGGCAAGTTAAAGAATTTGAAATAAACATTTTTTTTTTAGCAAATCAAATACTTTCTAAAATTTCCACAGTGAAATAACTGTCTAGCCAAATACAGCCAAGTTTTTATTTTCTAGCAACCTTAAAACAATTTTCTTGGTAATCCGCATTAAATCAAATATAATTTATAAAAGCTACAAAATTTTTAGGGTGGGGAGATCACCTCAAACTCTATTGATTTCAATGCCTACCAAATCTAAACTGTTTTTTTCAAACTAGATTAGAAATGAAAAAATTTCTGATCTTGGAACGTGCTTGATCTTGGAGGCTAAGCAGGGTCAGACCTCATCAGTACTTGGATGGGAAAAGGTGTTCCAGCATCAACAGTTGCGCAGAATAAAAAGAAATTATATCTGACCAGCCTTGGCAATCCTTTACTTTCATCATGATCAAGAATTATATGAAAGAATCAGTCTTTCACAACTTAGATCTTTAGCTAAAGAAAGAAGTACAGCTCAAATGAGCAAATACCACATTTTCCTTTATTATGCTTCTCTAAATAGCCACTTTTCTTTAAGTGTGACCTTTTTGTTTAAAAACAAAAAAAGACAAGATTCGCAGCAAAGAAAACACAAGGTGAAAGTGTACCTGGAAATCTGGTCTTTAAAAGAGATATTTATCTCAGAAAAGGTGAAAAGGACTGTGTTACAGACATAGGTCTGAGTTTTAATTCATACATGATGTATCTGAGTTTTATTTTTTATTATCTCCAGAAACTAAAAGGATATATCCTATAACTCAAACTCATTTTAACAGCAATGTTCTATAGTCTTCGCACTTGCAGCTTCAGATTAGTCCTGGAACATAAGACTTTTTTTTTTTTTAATTGTAGAAAAAGCTTATCTTCCCCAAACTCCACCTTAAGGAAAAGTCTCTCAGATTGAAGAAACAAAAGGCAGAAAGAGGAAGGGGTTGGGGGAGGGATTTTAAAAACTGAGGTCAAGGATGATAAACAGAGATGCTATTATTTCACAAGACTGATCACTTAGCAGGTCACTGACTTAATCTTTCCTTCAAGCTATTACAATTTTTCACTAAGTAAACTCTGGTCTCCAGCAACTTGGACATTTAAAATCATAGCAGCCAGGCTCGGTGGCTTACTGTAATCCCAGCACTTTGGGAGGCCAAGATGGGCAGATCACTTGAGGCCAGGACTTTGAGACCAGCCTGGACAACATGGCAAATTGCCATCTCTACTAAAAATACAAAAATTAGCCGGGTATGGTGGCAGGCACCTGTAATCCCGACTACTCAGGAGGCTGAGAAAGGAGAATCACTTGAACCTGGAGGCGGAGGTTGCAGTGAGCTACCACTGCACTCCAGCCTGGGTGACAGAGCGAGGCCCTATCTCAGAAATAAATTAATTAATTAATTAAAGCCGATTTCAGTCTCCCAAATTCAATTAAACCAAGCTCTTCCCCCTTCTACTGTCCAGTCTCCCCTATCTCACCTGCCTCACCACCCACTGTCCCACTCAGTCTCCTACAGAATGGAAAAGGTCTCATTATTTTAGAAAATTAGAGAAACTGGGCCTGGCACGGTGGCACACGTCTGTGATCCCAGCACTTTGGGAGGCCAAGTCAGGAGGATCGCTTGGGCCCAGGAATTCAAGACCAGCCTGAGCAACAAAGCATAACCCCATCTCTACGAAAAATGAAAAATTCCAGGTGTCAGTAAGACCATGTTAGAAAGAAAGAAAAAAAAATGAAAAAATTAGCACACATGGTGGCGGTACCTCCTGTAGTCTCAGCTATTTGGAGACTGAGGCAGAAGGATCTCCTGAGCACAGGAGGTTGAGGCTGCAGTGAGCTATGATCATACCACTATACTCCAGCCTGGGCCATGGAGCAAAACCCTGTCTGTAAAAGAAAAAATAAATACAAAAATAGAAAAAATAAATATAAAAAGAGAAAAGATTAAGTATAAAAATTACAGAAATTAGTTTAAAGTAACAAAATACATGTAAGGTCAAAAATATGGTCCTCAGTTTGCTCCCTTTCAAGGACTTTCTGTTGAAAAAAGCCTTCGCAAGTACTAACTTGGCATTAACTGCCAAATATAAAAGACAAAGTAAATCTGCTTAATAACTTAACTGTCTCCAAACCACAAATGCTGTCCTAAAAATACAATACATATTGACAATACTCATCTAGTTGTTTTAATTTCCACACAGTAAGAACAGAGGCTCTAGGTCCCTGGTATAACAGTGGTGTCTCAGAATCCAGACAATATGCTGCCTTTGTTTAGTAACATATGTTCCAAGTATCAACTGAGGAGAACAGCCTGATCTGCTAAAAAGCTCAAGGTTTCATTTGACAAACTTATAAATGTGTTACATACATCCTGCAAATATCTATTCTATCTTGGTCCTACAAGTGACTAATATTCAAAACAAAAGCTCAAAGCTACAGAAGCAGCACACTAAGTTGTTCTTCCTCCAAACCACTCTTAACTACATACCAAGCCAACCAAAAGAAGTGAACTATTCTTCCTTAAGTAGGCCACATAAGTACTAACTATCCTAAAAGCCTCCACTGACTCAGTACTTCTCTAAATATATATTCTTAATATAAGTTGCCTAAGTATTAGGCAAGATACATATTTTTAAGCAGTTGGATCCGGAACCAGTTAGGACATTTAAAATAATTCCTTTAGACACGAACAGACACTCTTCAAAAGACATGTGTGTGGCCAAACAAGCATATGAAAAAAAGTTTATCACTGATCATTAGAGAAATGCAAATCAAAACCATGAGATACCATCTCACACCAGTCAGAATGGCTATTACTAAAAAGTCAAAAAATAACAGATGCTGATGAGGTTGCAGAAGGGAAGGCTTATACACTGTTGGTGGGAATGTAAATTAGTTCAGCCACTGTGGAAAGTAGTGTGGTGACTCCTCAAAGAGCTAAAAACAAAACTACCACTGGACCCAGCAATCCCATTACTGGGTATATATCCAAAGAAATATGTATTGTTTTATCATAGAGACACATGCATGCATATGTTCATTGTAGCACTATTCACAACAGCAAAGACATGGAATCAACCTAAATGTTCATCAATGGAAGATTGGATTTTTTTAAAATATGCTGCATATGTACCATGGAATACTACGCAGCCATAAAAAAAGAATGTCATGTCCTTTGCAGGAACATGGATGGGGCTGGAGGCCATTATCCTTAATAAATAATGCAGGAACAGAAAACCAAATACCAGACGTTCTCACTTACAAGTGGAAGCTAAATGCTGAGAACACATGGACACAAAGAGGGGAACAACAGACACTGGGACCTACCAGACGGTGGAGGATGGGAGGAGGGAGAAGAGCAGAAAAAGTATTGAGTACTAGGCTTAGTCCCTGAGTGACAAAATAATCTGTACATCAAACACATGACACAAGTTTATCTATATAACAAACCTGCACATGTACCCCTGAACCTGAAAGTTTAAAAAGAAAAAAACATACATACATACATATATATATATATAATCCCTTTAGACTTACACTGGTATCATACACAAAAGATTCCCCATGACAAAGCTCTCGAAAAGTTAAAAAAGAGAAATACTACATCCCAGTGAAAGGCTGGGGGGCGGGGGGTGGGGGGTGGGGGGTGGGGGCGGAATACCTTTTAAAAAATAAACACACTGATAGAGTCCTCCATTTTAACAAAGTTTTAGTAGTTTGTTTTCAGAAGTAACTTCCAAGTTGCCGGGCGCGGTGGCTCACGCCTGTAATCCCAGCACTTTGGGAGGCCGAGGCGGGCGGATCACGGTGAAACCCCGTCTCTACTAAAAATACAAAAAATTAGCCGGGCGCGGTTGTGGGCGCCTGTAGTCCCAGCTACTCGGGAGGCTGAGGCAGGAGAATGGCGTGAACCCGGGAGGCGGAGCTTGCAGTGAGCCGAGATCGCGCCACTGCACTCCAGCCTGGGCGACAGAGCGAGACTCCGTCTCAAAAAAAAAAAAAAAAAAAAAAAAAGAAGTAACTTCCAAGTTAAACACACCACATTGGAAGTCTCAACTTTGGACATTAGAAAACCAGGACAGCTACAACACGAATATTTATTTTGGCAGCGATAAATCAAGTTATTCTGTGTCCTCTAAGAGTTAAGAGGCAGGAATAACAACTTCTTGAAGCATTTTTAAATATGGAGAATTTCCACAGAATATCTTTGAATCTAAATATCACCATGACATCTTTTCATCTCCAAACTTAAATGTGAGGTTGCAATGGGAACTACATTTTTATGCCTTTGAATTAACCACCAATAGTGCAATTCTAATTTACCTCAACATCATACTTGGTAAACTGTTGCTACGAAAATAACACTTAATAAGTTAACTCTCTTACCTGGTAAAATAAAGTTAACTTCAAAAGTTACCAAGATAAGTCATACTAACCTTCAAATGAAAAATAACATGCAAACAAGCATTCCATGAAATAGATGTGAATCAGGTCTGAAAAATAATATTGTAGCATTCTGAAATTTACATTTTCCCTTTCCTCCTTTCCATATGCTTTCGGGTTCATGCATCAAATATTAAAAACAAAAGCTCAATCAAAAAATTAATTTGATAGCTGCTGCTTTTTTAAGTTGCAGGGGTGCAGGGAGGCTCTCCATATCTTGCATTAAACATAAAAACCTATGTGCCCATGCCACACTTGCAACAGCAACCTACCTCTGTAATTTACACCCTATTTTATGGTATCCAAAAAGTTAAGAGTATGATCTACAGCTTCTTTTCAAGCATATTTACAAGAAGAAGTATCTCATATAAACCATCCATTTTAATGTGACTCTAAAACCCCATGCCCAAAAGCCAATGACACTGGTTTATGAGCAAGGTAATGACTAGTTCAATGGAAAATATATTTTGACAATAAACTAAGTAAGGCTGGCTTACCATGTTATGATCTGCTTGCCTAATATGTATGTTCAGCTACTGTAGTCAGCTAGGCCCAAATATAAAGTTGAAACATTTAATGGCCAGTTCTGTTCTAGATTTCAAACTCATCTTACTTTTTTACAACAGTTTTAATCTAAGGTTCTCCACAAATACTTTTTTCTTAGAAAAGAGATCCCCTTGGGTGGGGGGGAGATTTTAAGGAACAAATTTTTCCCAAAAAACGACAAGCCCAAACATCACAAATATTTCAACACATCTCTGCCTTAACACAAATTTTAAATACGTAAATTTCAAAAAAGAAAAGCCTCAAACAGGTTAAGCATTATATTTCATAAATAAGAGTCCTCTGCACTTTATGAATGCAGCCATAAATACACCAAGAAATATTTCATTGACTTAAAACTAAATAACTGTATCTGGCTGGTAAAACTGCAATTACTGATAAGTGTCACGAAAGCATAAGATAATCAATAAAACTATGAAAACTTTTTAAAAAAAAGTCAGTCATATTTTGTTTACTTAAAATACTAAGCTTAATCATGACCTATCTAAACCTTATCATTGCTCATTGTATAAAATTAGCACTGCACTTGCAAACATAAGCAGAATCTAGACTTATCAAACATATGGTGAGACTTCACCAGCTTCTGAAAAATTAAATAAGAATATAGGATTAAAATGTCTTAGTTGGGTAAACAGTAACCACCGTTACGGCTCAAGACTTTTCATCAAAAAATCTGATCAGAAAGGAAACCTCTTTAAAAATTTTAAAGAGCCCAGCAACCAAAACTTTGAAATTAACTGAAATGGTTTGAATATAAGTACTTCCACTTCAGAAGCTACAGCTAAAAGCAAATACCTAAAACAGCAAAAAGGGAAAAAGCGTCAGCAGATCTCCAAACTACTAGAAAGTACGCAAAAGCACACGCGCAGACTGGTTTGCCAGCTAACTTTTCCGGCCCTGTACCAGACAGACATCAAAACAAAGTTGACAATAGAACCAACTATGAGCTTTCCCTCTAAACTGGACGATAAACTGAAATTTTTTGCTGTTGCTAATAGAAGCCCCTTATTATAATTAGAAGCAGCCAACTGACAGGTGGAAAAACAAATTCCCTAACAGAGCAGTAAGAGGTTGTGAAAACACGGTTCAAAGGCCTGAACGTGTTACGACTACTCTGTAACAAGTCCAGGGTAATTTACGCATACACTCTTCAGCGCAATTCCTCAAGCAGAGATGAGACTGGGGAACAACAGGATTCCCCGAGAGCCACATACCATTTTACAACAGCCGTCTCCCTCCCGACAGAGAAACAGACATTCTCCTCCAAAGTCTTTCTGCCAGTTCTCCTAGTGCGGCGAAGGGAAGCGAGCGGCCGCCACCGTAACGAGAGAAGCCGGCAACAGCCCCGCCGCGCGGCCGCCACGCCTTCCTCCCGCCGCCGCTGGGGACGCGGAGCCGCGGATCACATTTCTCCACCCCAACAATCACACGCACGCACGTCCCCAGAGTTGACACCCTGCAAACCCGCCGCTCCGCGACGCTGGGGACGGGGCCACAAAGCCGGGGACGGGGCCATCGGCTGGGGTGCTCAAGCTGCGTGCGTGCGCGTGTTTGCGTTTGTTCCCCTTAATGAAAGGAAAGAGATCTCCGTCGTTACGGCCTTGGGCTGCCGAGGGGGAAGAGGCTCCCCGTGGGACTAAACAAAACTTCGGTTGCTGGGAAGAGCCGTTGCGCAACCTTGGCAGGGGGAGGGGGAGGCCCAGGCCCCCGAGCCCCGGCCAGGCGCGGCTTCCCGGAGGCTGCGGCCCCCGCGTCCGGCGGCCCAGGGCCTGGCGTGGCGCCGGCTTCGAGGGAGCGGCCCATACCGGGCCACACCGCGGGGGCTAGGGCGGAAACTGGGAGCACGAGAGCACTGGGGATGCGGATGGGGCACGGGACGCGCAACGAGTGCAGGCCGCTCCGGAGGGGTCGGGCCAGACCCGGGTCAGGCTTGGGGTTCGCTGGCCGTGGAGTCCGCGGACGGAGCCGATCCCCACACCCCGCGGTGGCGGCGCCCCTCGCTCGACTCCCTTACCTTCCTAGAGGCCTGCGCTCTCTCCTCTTCGGGCGGCCGCAGCCCTGAGCATGTCCGGGGTGGGGCGCAGAGCCGTGCCGGGGACTGGGAGCCAGGCGCTTCAGCAGGCGGCACCACCCAGCCCGGGCTCAGCCCCTCTCCGCGGCCGCTGCCATCTTGTCCTGGCGGCTGAGAGGAAACGGCGAAACACCCTCCCGCGACCGCTGCCGCTGCTGCTGCTACTGCTGCTGCTGCTGCTCTGGCTGCTAAGCGCCGGGCCTGTCTCCCTCATCTTCCTTCCCGGGGATTTGGGGTGGGGACGGCTTAGCTAGGGCGAGGGGTAGTGGGAGGCCGGTTGGCCTCCGGCTGCTGGGGCCTACGGGCGACGCAGGGTGCGGGGCCCACGGCGGTTGGGGCCCATTCCTGACGCCCCGGCCGGGAGCGGAGAAGGAAGACAGGCGGGAGTGGCGGCGACGACGGGGCCCACGGCTTGATCTCCTCAGGTCGCCGAGATGCCGGCAGTCGTCACTGAGGCAGCTGCTACCAGCCGCCCCAGCCTCGGGCCCCTCCTCCGCGCCCGCCGGCCTCGGCCACCGCCTCCGCAGCGCCACCGCCCGCCCGGCAGCGCTGCACGCCCAGCCCGGGCGGCTCCGCTCCGCTCTGGCCGCTGCTCCTCCGTGAAGCCCCTCCCCGGGGTCCGCCCGCCAGTCCGCAGCCGCGCCCTTGTCTCCCGGAGTCCGCCTGGCAGCCCGTGCGGCCCCGACCCGGAGTCCCACAAGCCAAGCCTCCGGCGAAAGAAGCATCCATCAGTCCCGCGCTGCTATTCTGAACCTCACTCCATGCCCCCTCCGCCAGAAATACACATTTTAAAAAAGATCCCAATACCCGAAGAAAGGATTAAGATGCGGAAGCAGGATTTTACAGGCCTTTCGAGATCCCGGAACCGTAATTAAGGATCTGTTTCTCGGCATTTAGTCGTTAAGGGTCCAAAAATACGGAAAGGGGAAATGCTCAGTCAAATGAACTACCTCAATCTAAAATAGATTCTGCCCGCTCCCCTATCCCAAAGAGTGAAGAGAATTGTAACGCCAGGTTAAAGGATGGGGGAAAGGTTCTCTTGGAAATTTTTCAAGAGCACCTCTACTGTCCAAAACCCCGTAATTGTGAAGTTCGCCCACCTCCACATTGGTGATTCTCCATTAAATTAGTCGGTTTAACCCCCAAAGATCAGTTTCCTTCCTCTTGGAGATTAGGAAATCAACAGAATGGCCTGTTTCAACTCACATAATCGTGGAACCATAGAATTTTAGGAATGAAAGAACCTTTGCGATCCTTGGTCCCAACTCTTACACAGGAGTTCCAAGAAGTTTAGGTGACATAACCAAGGTTATACAGTAAAGCCCGTGTCTCCCACCCGCTCTTTCCTCCTTACTTTTCCCTAGGAAACAAATGGCTTTCTAATACCTCACATTCAGAGTTGATTTTCTTTAATACCGGTTGCGTCAGGTTCCCTTTGTTCTGAATCAATGTCTAACCTTTTGGGAAACAAACACCTTTCTCTCTGGAATGGAAGTGTCCTTTTTTTGTTTCCTTCATAATCTTAACTAGGAAGATTGAATTTACCACAGATGTATTTATTCCCAGACATTTTCTTTTTTTTTTTTTTTTTTTTTTTTTGAGACGGAGTCTCGCTCTGCCGCCCAGGCTGGAGTGCTGTGGCGGGATCTCAGCTCACTGCAAGCTCCGCCTCCCGGGTTCCCGCCATTCTCCTGCCTCAGCCTCCCGAGTAGCCGGGACTACAGGCGCCCGCCACCTCGTCCGGCTAGTTTTTTTTTTGTATTTTTTAGTAGAGACGGGGTTTCACCGTGTTAGCCAGGATGGTCTCGATCTCCTGACCTCGTGATCCGCCCGTCTCGGCCTCCCAAAGTGCTGGGATTACAGGCTTGAGCCACCGCGCCCGGCTATTCCCAGACATTTTCTACTGCAGTAACTGGGGCAGGGCAAAGGGAGTGGCAAATTGCTGCATATATAATAATACACATTTAATCCCTGCTGCTCTTCAAACCGGAAGATGAGTATTTTGGAGAATGCCTTTAAGAGACAAAGGAGGCCGGGCGCGGTGGCTCACACTTGTAATCCCAGCACTTTGGGAGGCTGAGGCGGGTGAATCACCTGTGGTCGGTCAGGAGTTCAAGACCAGCCTGGCCAACATAGTGAAACCTGGTCTCTACTAAAAATGCAAAAATTAGCTGGGCGTGGTGGCGGGCGCCTGTAATCCCAGCTACTCGGGAGGCTGAGGTAAGAGAATCCCTTGAATCGCTTGAGCCACTGCACTCCAACCTGGGCGACAGAGACTGTCTCAAAAAATAAAATAAAAGAGAAAGGATAGTATGCCCTGAGACCACTGGAAATAACACTTTCGAATGACAGTTGTTTTCAAGTTACGGAGGATAACCAGCTGAAAAGTCTTCCAATATAGAAGAACAAAACAATGGCTGCCTTTCAGAGAGCAGCCTATGAACCATTCCTTTTCACTTAGTATTTCGTTACTTTTTATTTTTCTTAAGAACAATAGTCAAAAAAACCAAATAGGATAAAATCATTACTCAAAGGAGAAAGTTAAAATAATAGATAAATCTTTCAGGAGGAACAGGGAAACTATTCCACTAGAATTTCAAATTTCAGAATTTTTGCAGACATTTAAGGAAGCCATCTCTAATGGAGGGCTTTCATTCCCTGTATTTGCTACATCTATGAAGAGGTGGAAATGAGGGACAAGGATTTATTTTCCTTTCTATTGCCTGTACGTTGCTACTCACTTCACTATACATTCCAGGAGGGAATTCACTCTTTTTTTTTTTTTTTTTTTTTTTTTTTTTTTTTTGAGATGGAGTCTCACTCTGTTGCCAGGCTGGATCGCAGTGGCACAATCTCGGCTCACTGCAACCTTTCTGGGTTCAAGCGATTCCCCTGCCTCAGCCTCCCGAATAGCTGGGACAGCAGGCACATGCCATCACACCCAGCTAATTTTTGTACTTTTAGCAGAGACAGGGTTTCACCATGTTGACCAGGATGGTCTCGATCCCTTGACCTCGTGATCGATCCGCCTCGGCCTCCCAAAGTGCTGGGATTACAGGCGTGAGCCACTGTGCCCGGTCTCATCTTTTTTTTTAACCATTACATCGCAAGTGCCCAATACAGTGCCTGACTTGTAGTAAGACATTAGTAAATGTTGCAAAATAAGTAAATGATTAATTCCAGCCCCCCTTCACTTTATACCTATTGTCTCCTAACCTAATTTCTTTACCTCTAATTTCTTCCCCCTCACATCTTTCTCTTTTTGAGACAGAGTCTTGCTCTGTCACCCAGGCTGGAGTGCAGTGGCACGATATCAGCTCAGTGCAACCTCCGCCTCCCAGGATCAGGCGATTCTCTTGCCTCAGCCTCCCAAGTAGCCTGTGCCACCACGCCCAGCCAATTTTTTTGTATTTTTGGTAGAGGTGGGGTTTCACCATGTTAGCCAGGATGGTCTCGATCTCCTGACCCGACAGAATCTAACTTTGTTGCCCAGGCTGGAGTACAGTGGTGTGATCTCTACTCACCGCAGCTTCAACTCCCTGGGCTCAAGGAATCCATCCACCTCAGCATCCCACCTAGCTGGGACTACAGGCACATACCACCACAACCAGCTAATATTTTTTTTTTTTATTTTTAGTGTAGAGATGTGGTTTCATTATGTTGGCCAGGCTGGTCTGGAACTCCTGGCCTCAAGTGATCCGCCCACCTCAGCCTCCCAAAAGTGCTGAGATTACAGGTGTGAGCCACCGTGCCAGGCCCTCAAATCTCTTCTGAATACAAACATCCAGATAATTTCTCAAAGCCCCTGATGTAGCTATTTTATAAAGTTTGAGGGTTGTTTTTTGGTTTTTTTAGGGAAAATTTGTCATAGTGCTAAGATCTCTCAAAAATGCCAGCTAGGGGGAGGGCATGGTAGCTCACACCTGTAATCCCAGAACTTTGGGAAGCTGAGGTCGGGGGATCGCTTGAGCCCAGGAGTTCCAGGCTGCAGTAAGCTGTGATTTTGCGACCGCACTCCAGCCTGGGTGACAGAGCAAGATCTTGCCTCTAAAAACTAAACAAGAAGATACTAAAAAAAAACCTTAATCTTTTCATTCAAAAAAATTGCTTAAGGTCCAGGCCTGGTGGCTCACACCTGTAATTATATCACTGAGCAAGACCTAGCCTCTTAAAAAAACCCTGTCTCTCTCCAAAAAAATACAAAAACTAGCCTGGCCTGGTGGTGCACGCCTATAGTCCCAGCTACTCGGGAGGCTGAGGTGGGCCCTGAGGCTGCAGTGAGCTGTGATCACACCACTGCACTCCAGCCTGGGTGACAGAGTAAGACCCTGTCTATAAATAAATAAATAAATAAATAAATAAATAAATAAATAAATAAAATCCTTCACAGAACTCGCTCACAAGGAACTCAATCAACTTTTTGTCTCCTTACTCCAATCACTCTCTAGAGCTTCATAGGTGCCAGGATCACCTTCTGCCTGAAACATTCCTCAAGTATAGCCATCCAGCTTTCTTTCCTGTCCTTACTTAAATATTGCCTTCATGGCGAAGCCTCCTCTTCAGTGATTTACACTCCCTGTCTTTATCTTTCTCCTTAGGGCTTGCCATCATCTTAGATACTATGGTATATATTTTCTGTTGCCTTGTCCCTCAAGGTAAGCTTTCAGAGGGCAAGAATTTTTGTCTGTTTTCTTGATGCTTTGATCCCCAGAGCCTAGAACAGGGCCTGGCATGTAAAGGGAACTCAAATATTTGTAAAGTGAAAAAATAAATTTTCTGTGGAATCAGTAAAAAGCCCTCCATAAACTCACACTGCGAGAAGTCACAATTGTTTGAGATGACCCAGCCATGAAATCCAAGCCCTTTCCCTCAGCTATTCCTCCCACCTCTGCCTCCAAAAATGACTCTGCCCAGCCCAGGTGTGGTGGCTCATGCCTGTAATCACAGCACTTTGGAAGGCCAAGGCGAGTGGACCACCTGAGATCAGGAGTTCGAGACCAGCCCACCCGTCTCTACTAAAAATACAAAAATTAGCTGGTTGTGGTGGCACACACCTGTAATCCCAGCTACTTGGGAGGCTGAGGCATGAGAATAGCATGAACCTAGCCGGTAGAGGTTGCAGTGAGCTGAGATCACACCACTGCACTCCAGCCTGGGCGACAGAATGAAACTCTGCCTAAAAAAAATTAAAAATAAAAATAAATTACTCTTCCCAAAGGAGGCCAGTCCTCCTCACACTCACCTTGTGTTCTTCACTGCCATTGCTCCTCGTTAAACCACATATAGGTGTTCCTATGAAGAAATGGCCCTCCGCAGGCTCCGCAAATGATGCTGATGCTTCTGTCCAAAGCCATGCAGTTTCAAGAAAAAGCTGGGAACTTTTTCAGAGCCTGAGTCGCCAACCCACACTCCCCTTCCTCAGGGAAGTTGGTTGTTGTTTTGTTTTTGTTTTTGTTCTCCAGTCCTTGGGTATCCTTTCTTACCATTAGACCTTGGGAGAATAGGAGGTACCCTGTCAACCAAAAAGAGCCCCCTAGTTACTAGTATCAAGGAGGAGATGTTCGCCAAGAGGACTTCTGTCTCCTCCCTCCCAGGAGATCCTGGCTTGCTTGCTTTCTCTCTCTTTTGCTCTCCTTTTTTTTTTTTTTTTTTTTTTTTTTTGCTCTTGTTGCTCAGGCTGGAATGCAATAGCTCAGTCTTGGCTCACCGAAACCTCCACCCACCAGGTTCAAGCAGTTCTCCTGCCTCAGCCTCCCGAGTAGCTGGGATTACAGGTGTGTGCTAACGCACCTGGTTAATTTGTGCATTTTTAGTAGAGATAGGTTTCACCATGTTGGTCAGGAACTCCTGACCTCAGGTGATCCACCCACCCCCAGCCTCCCAAAGTGCTGGGATTACAGGCGTGAGCCACCACACCCAGCTATCCTAGCTTTGTTATACAAATAATCCGTCTTCTTCCCAGAGATCAGCTTTGTATACCTGAGCCTCAGGAAGGGGCAACTGGAATGGAAAAAAAAAAAAAAGAATCCATTCAGGAGTGTGCCACTCCTACCACTTTGCATAACCAAAAAGCCCACTCACGTAACTCTTTGCAGCCCAAAGATTTGCTTCTCCTTCTTAAAAAAAAAAAAAAGAAGAAGAAACTGTTTTTACTAAATTGTACGATAACACATATTTTTGGAACTCCGCAATCTCATCTTCCTCTGAGAGTTAGGTACTACAGTCAGCGCAAGGCAAAAATCTCACATAGTAAAATTCATCCTTGAAAATTACCTAAATTACCCATAAACCATAATATACGTTGTTTTGTATATACAACCTGGACACAATATGTCTATATTAATGATATGTTACTTATAGTTAGTCATAAATTAAATTTTCACTTTTCATCTCTTGGAGCCCTTCAGAAATTTTATGAAGATTGTAATAACTGGTTAGCTTTTTCAGTTTCTTTTTTTTTTTTTTTTTGGCAGGATCTTGCTCCATCGCCCAGGCAAGAGTGCAGTGGCACAATCACAGCTCACTGCAGCCTCGACTTTCCAGGCTCAAGTGATTCTTCTGCCTCAGCCTCCCGAACAGCTGGGACTACAGGCATGTGCCACCACACCTGACAAATTTTTGTATATTTTGTAGAGACGGGGTTTCTCCATGTTGCCCAGGCTGATCATCTTCTTTATATACAGTGTAGTAATCACCCTCTTTGTCCAAGTTTTGCTAGAGCCCTCAATAAATCATTCAATTTCTTCCTCCAGGAAAATGAATACACTAGCATGCCACCCCATCTGACACCCAAACAATCTCTCTGTGATTGGGGAATAATTAAAGTCCTTGGCACATTATTTCCATAGGTTTTGCCAAAATGCACCTTTCAGGATTGATTGAATCATTGGCCATGTACTTCAACAACTTGAGTGGAAAGTCCTGCCAGCGCTCACACCATTTACACTGTTCTTTCTCTCCAGAGCTGCTACATTTAGTTCTCAGAAGTCAAATGCACTTATGATGCAATATAACGAACTAGCATTGGTTTTATATTTTTAAAAATGTTTAAACTAAGGTAATGCAAAACAAAGCAAGTAAGCCTTCAGTCTTGTTTTCATCTCAACATTTCCCTGCTCACAAACCTTAGGACTCTTGTTTTACCTACTGAAAATGTCCCTGTGTTTTAGTTTGGCTGTTGAGGCATATTACAGTGGGATCCCATAAATTTAACGTTTTAACCATTTTTCCTATACTCCATATCATCCCACCAAAGTGTTCTTTTCCCTTTCCCCAACTCTAACCCTTATTTCTCCATGCCCAGTAGCCATTCTTCAAAGTTAAATGTTTACCCTTCCAAAAAGCTTTGATTGAACGTCCAATTCTTTTGTGTGTGTGTGTGTGTGTGTGTGTGTATGTGTGTGTCAGCACATCACTCTTGTCGCCCAGGCTGGAGTGCAGTGGCACCATCTCTGCTCACTGCAACCTCCAGCTCCCGGGTTCAAGTGATTCTCCTGCCTCTGCCTCCCGAGTAGCTGGGATTACAGGCACGAGCCACCACACCCAACTAATTTTTTTATTTTTTAGTAGAGATGAGGTTTCACCATGTTAGCCAGGCTGGTCTTGAACTCTTGACCTCAGGTGATCTACCCACCTCGGCCTCCCAGAGTGCTGGAATTACAGGAGTGAGCCACCACGTCCTGCCTGAACATCCAATTCTTAAGTGATATTCATTCACCTCACAAATATTGTTTAGTTCCTGCTGTATACCAGGCACTGTTCTAAATTATTTTATTAAATAACACAAAGATAACTATTGTGGCTCAACAGTAATTGAGCCACTGTGGCTCACCTATAATCCCAGCACTTTGGGAGGCTGAGACAGGAGGATCCCTTGAGGCCAGGAGTTTGAGACCAGCCTGGCCAACATGGCGATACCCTGTCTCTGCTAAAAATACAAAAATTAGCCAAGTGTGGTAATGCCAGCTACTTGGGAGGCTGAGGCAGGAGAATCGCTTGAACCCAGGAGGCAGAGGTTGCAGTGGGCTAAATTGGTGCCACTGCACTCCAGCCTGGGTGACAGAGTGAGACTCTGTCTCTAAATAAATAAATAAATGATACAGAGAGATTAACATTAATACAGAGAGCTTAAGAAACTTCTCCAGGCTGGACATGGTGGATCACACCTGTAATTCCATCACCTTGGGAGGCTGAGGCGGGAGGATCTCTTGATTCCAGGAGTTTTTGACCAGCCTAGGGAACATGGCAAAACCCAGTCTATGCAAAAAATACAAAAATTAGGCTGGGCTTGGTGGCTGATGCCTGTCATCCCAGCACTTTGGGAGGCTGGGAAGATCACTTGAGGTCAGGAGTTCCAAACCAGCCTGGCCAACATGGTGAAACTCCAACTCTACTAAAAATACAAAAATTATCTGGGCGTGGTGTGGTACACCTGTAATCCTAGCTACTTGGGAGGCTAAGGCATGAGAATCGCTTGAACCCGGGAGGTGGAGTTAGCAGTAAGTAGAGATCGCGCCACTGTACTCCAGTTTGGACAACAGAGCGAGAACCTGTCTCAGGAAAAAAAAAATAATAATAATAAGTAAGTAAATATATATATATATATATATATATATATAAAAGCTGGGCAAGGTGGCACATGCCTGTAGTCCCAGCTACTGGGGAGGCTGAGGCAGGAGGACAGCTTGAGCCCAGGAGACGGATGTTGCAATGAGCCAAATTTGCACCGTTGCACTCCAGCCTGGGTGATCAAGTGAGGCTTTGTCTCAAATAAATAAAAAAATGGTAACTATTACTATTCTCATTTTACCAGTGAGGGATTACAGAGACCCTGTCTAATTAAAAAAAAAAAAAAAAGAAGGAGAACCAGCTTGTCCAAGGTTACATAGTAAATGATGGAGCTGGATTCGTACCCAAGCTGTCTGGCCTTAAACCTCTATTTCAAAATACAGATTTCCACTAAATGAAGTCTTTAAAATGTTTCTGGAAAACAGGTAATCCTAAAGGAGATTTTAATTTCTCTTGCGAGGACTTAAAATTGAGATTTGTGTTCCTGACAGGTCTCAGCATCAAATCATGGCTATGACAAATATTAAACTATGAAAGGAAAGTAGAATTTTATGATCCTCTAAAACAGTACATGGAGAACAGTGGTTCAAGCTCATCTGGTTTCATCTTGTTTTATGGATGAAAGAACAGAGGTTCGGTTAAGTAAGAACAAAAACTCAGATTTCATTACTTGCCCAAGACCATACAGGTCCAGTCCTCTTGCCTCAGTCATTCCATTTATAAATGAGAAAGACTGTCTATAGTCCCAAAATAGGAACTCCCTGATTTATTATTTATTTATTTCCAAATTCCTTCTTCCCTCTCTTTATATTCCTTCTTCCCTTCAGTCCTTCCATATTAAACGTTGATTGCCTATTTTTAGGTAGTAAATCACCCATTCCTTGTTTCTGAGCTCATGTGCCATGGTGAAATGTATCAGGAAGTATGCAAGGACCTTACGAAAGTGGAGTGTGTTCAGTCATGCACATAACCATAACCAACTACAGCAAAAACCCTGCCTGCTAACACAGATTCCTCTGGGATAGTGAAATGTCAGGCACTTAGAAAGAAATTATTTGAGCGCTGTGGCGCTATCTCAGCTCACTGCAACCTCCGCCTCCTGGGTTGAAGTTCAATTCTCATACCACATCATAATCTATCCTGCATATGTGTTAGTCCGCTCTTCTAGAGGACACAGTGTAAGGAACTGTTCCTTCTACTGGGACAGAAGGGCGCCAGAGTGGATGAACGTTGAGGATAGCTGTGCCTTTAAAACTTTCAGAACAGGCTGGGCACCGTGGCTCAGGCCTGTAATCCCAGCACTTTGGGAGGTCAGAGTGGGAGAATCACTTGAGGTCAGGAGTTCAAGACCAGCCTGGCCAACATGGTGAAACACTGTCTCTCCTAGAAATACAAAAATCAGCCAGGTGTGGTGGCGGGCACCTGTAATCCCAGCTACTCAAGAGGAGGAGGCAGGAGAATCGCTTGAACCTGAGAGGGAGAGGCTGCAATGAACCGAGATTGGGACACCGCACTCCACCCTGGGCAACAGAGCAAGACTCTGTTTCAAAAATAAATAAATACATACATACATAAAATAAAACTTTCATAACAGACAATAGAAGTGGGTCTAAGAAAATTTGTGAGGCTTGGACTGGCCCTCTTTCTTCCTTGTTTTTCCTCAGGATACCCCTTATATTACATTTTGTCTACATACTTGGTTTTCTCCATTATTTGTTCAAAGACTGTCTCTTCAAACTACTTCAGATTATGCTCTCATTATCAAAAGCACCCCATTGGTACACACCTCTTCCCACCAGGTATGCAGAGATCCTTCACATTGAAATTACTTCTTTCTTTGATCAAAATACTCATTCCCCAAGTAAATTCAAGTTTAATATTAGGAAAAGTATGCTTTTTTTTTTTTTTTTTGAGACACTCTTGTCACCTGGGCTGGAGTGCAGTGACACTATCTCGGCTCACTGCAACCTCTGCCTCCCAGAATCAAGTGATTCTCCCATCTCAGGCTCTCCAGTAGCTGGGATTACAGGCACTTGCCACTATGCACAGCTAGTTTTTTGTATTTTTAATAGACACAGGGTTTCACCATGTTGTCCAGGCTGGTCTCAAACTCCTGACATCATGATTTGCCCTCCTCAGCCTCCCAAAGTGCTGAGATTACAGGTGTGAGCCACCACAGCCAGCCAGGAAAAGTATGCTATTTAAAACATACTTTTATTTTATGTTTTATAATATCCAGAGTAGACCATAGCCCAAACAAAGCCTTTGTTGGAATAAGAAAAAGGCATTGACTCTACTTCCATCTGTCAGAAAATTATCTTTTTTTTTTTTTTAAATATATACCAGTTTTTTCCTATGGCCAAGACTAGAGTGCAATGGTGTGATCACAGCTCACTGAAGTCTCAAACTCCCAGGGTCAAGTGATTCTCCCACCTCAGCCTCCTGAATGGCTGGGACTGTAGGCATGTGCTACCACATCCAGCCAATTTTTTAATTTTTTGTAGAGGCAGAGTCTGTCTATGTGGCCCAGGCTGATCTTGAATTCCTGTTGTCAAGTGATCCTCTAGCCTCTGCCTCCCAAAATACTGGGATTATAAGTATGAGCCACTGCACCTGACCCAGAAAATTTTTTTAATATACCAATTTTGTTAAGGCAACACGTTGTTGCCATCTGTTAGAAAAACATCATAATAAACACACACATCTGTGATATCTGCAGTGTAAAGCATGCCTGTCCTCATGTAGCAGCTGTGCTGATACAGTCTTCCTTTCTTGTCTTTTGACAAGAGGAGAATCCTCAGTTAACTGTGCAACTTGGGGCATATTTCATAGCCTCCAAAGTCTTTTTCCTCATCTTTGAATTTGATGTAATTATGTCTACCTTGCATGAAGCTGAGAATTAAATGAGATGGTCAGCTGGGTGCAGTGGCTCATGCCTGTAATCCCAGCACTTTGAGAGTCTGAGGTGGGTAGATCACTGGAGGTCAGGAGTTTGAGGCCAGCCTGGCCAACATGGAGGAACCCCATCTCTACTAAAAATACAAAAATTAGCTGGGCATGGTGGCAGACACCTGTATTTACAGCTACTCGGGAGCCTGAGACAGGAGAATCGCTTGAACCCAGGAGGCAGAGGTTACAGCGAGCCGAGATTGCGCCACTGCACTCCAGCCTGTGTGACAGAGTGAGACTCTGTCTCAAAAAAAAAAAAAAAAAGAAGTGGACCCTAATTTTCTTCGTTTTGTGGGCTGAACTTAGTTACTTGTTCTTAACAAACAAAATAAAATGGAAATGATGGTGTGCAACTTCAGGCACTAGGTCACAAAAAGTTATTATGGCTTTCACCTTGATACTTCTGCAATTGCTATGTTGCAAGCCTGTGGAGAAACTCATTTGGCAAGGAACTGAAGCCTTTGGTCAGTAGCCACATGAAAGAGCTTGGAAGCAGATCCTGCAGCCTCAGTCACGCCTTCAGATGAACGCAACCCTGGCCAACATTGGTGCAACCTCCTTAAAGACCCTGAGCCACACAAACCCAGCTTAGCCTCTCCTGACGTCCTCATCCACAGAAACTATGAGACAGATGGTTGCTGTTTTAAGCTACTCAGTTTTGGGGGTAATGTGTTCCACAGTAAGTGATAACTAATAAAATCACCCTGTATGTACTAGACAATGTTCCAGGCACTGAGGATGTAATGATGAACAGTACAGACACAATCCATGCGCTCATGTGGCACTTACATTCTAATAGGGATGACAGAATATAAACAAGTAAAGGAAGAAATAAAGCGAGGTAGCAAAACATACTCTAAGAAATACAAAGCCAGCCCAGGCACAGTGGCTCACACCTGCAATCCCAGTGCTTTGGGAGGCCAAGACAGGCGGATCACTTGAGGTCAGAAGGTTGACACCAGCCTGGCCAATGTGGTGAAACCCTCTCTCTACTAAAATACAAAAATTAGCCAGCAGTGGTCGTGCACACCCATAATCCCAGCTACTCGGGAGGCTGAGGCAGGAGAAATGCTTGAACCTGGGAGGTGGACGCTGCAGTGAGCCAAGATCACGCCACTGCACTCCAGCCTGGGCAACAGAGTGAGACTCACTCTCAAGAAGAAAAAAAAAGAAAAAATACAAAGCCAGATGGAGATATAGAGAGTTCCTAGGGATTGAAGAAGAGACGTGGTGGTGAAGCATTTTTAGATAGGATGTAGCTTTAAGTAGAGACCTGAATGATATGAAGGAAGAATTATACCATTATGTGATGGAATAGTTTTGGTTTTTGTGGTGGTCATTGTTTTTTCAGGCAGATGAAATAAACAATGTAAAGACTCAAAGGCAGAAAAAAACTTGACATATTCTAGGAGCAGTCAGAAAGCCAGTGTGGCTTGGGAGGAGGAACCAGAAAGAGTGGTATGCAATAGGGTCTGTGAGTAGCAAGACAGACCATATCCCTTCCCTTTCTGAACCCAGCCAAAGCCAACCACTGAAAAGGGAGTAACACCCATGTTCTTTACTGTGAGCCACAAAGCCTCTCTCTCTGCCTCATCCCCTACCATGCTACCCACCTCGGTTATTGCATTCTGGGCGCACGGGCCTTTGGTTAGCATTTATCACGTCCAAAAATACCTTGTTAATTTTCTTACATACTTGTTTATTTTGTGTTTTCTTTTTTTCTTTTCTTTTTTTTTTTTTTGAGACAGAGTCTCACTCTGTCGCCCAGGCTGGCGTGCAGTGGCGCGATCTCGGCTCACCGCAAGCTCCGCCTCCCGGGTTCACGCCATTCTCCTGCCTCAGCCTCCCGAGTATCTGGGACTACAGGCGCCTGCCACCATGCCCGGCTAGTTTTTTTGTATTTTTAGTAGAGATGGAGTTTCACCGTGTTAGCCAGGATGGTCTCGATCTGCTGACCTCGTGATCCACCAGCCTCGGCCTCCCAAAGTGCTGGGATTACAGGCTTGAGCCACTGCGCCTGGCCTGTTTTCTTTTTTTTATTTTAAATTTTTTTATTTTTGTGGGTACACAGTAGGTGTATATATTTATGGAGTATATATGTTATTTCGATACAGGCATGTAATGTGTTAATAGTCACATTGGGATAAATAGAGTATACATTACCCCAAGCATCTATCATTTATTTATGTTACAAACATTTCAATTATATTCCTTATTTTTTAATGTACAATAAATTGTTGTTCAGTATAGTCACCCTATTGTGTTGTTAAATACCAGATCTTATTCATGCTAATATATTTTCTTTTTTAAAAAATCTAACTACATTTTCATACCCATTAACATTCCCCTGCCCCCTGCCCCCACTCCCCTTCCCAGCCTCTGATAACCATCATTCTACTATTTCCATGAGTTCAGTTGTTTCCATTTTCAGCTCCCACAAATGAATGAGAACACGTGAAGTTTGTTTTTCTGTACCTAGCATATTTCACTTAACATAATATCCTCCAGTTCTAACCATGTTATTTCAAGTGACAGGATCTCATTCTTTTTTATGGCTGTATAGTACTCCATTGTGTATATGTGTCACATTTCCTTTATTCATTCATCTGTTAATGGATGCTTAGGTTAATTTTAAATCTTGACTATTGCAAATAGTGCTGCAAGAAACATGGGAGTGCAGGTATCTCTTCAATATACTGATTTTCTTTCTTTTGGGGATATACCTAGCAGTGGGATTGTCAGATCATATGGTAGTTCTATTTCTATTTTTTGAGAACCTCCATATTGTTCTCCATAGTGGCTGTACTAACTTCATGCTTGTTTATTTTGTCTCTTCCTATTACAGTGTAAGCTCCACCAGAGCAGCAGACTCTCATAAAGCCTTGTGGGATGAATGAAAAGAGTGTCATCCCTTAAGACATTGGCAACAAAATCATCGCCTGACATATTATACTACAAGTGCCTGCAGTAACCTATGCATAGAGGGGCAAATGAACTCCCACAGGAAGGTGAACAATCCCTGAGCCAGAGATAATTGGAACTCTGGCAGTTTGAGTGGACACTCAGTCACACACTCACACACTCACTCACAGGGTTATGCAATTCCAAAAATTATGTGTTTGGCTCCAGGCAGATACATTTTTCTCCTCTAAGTCCAAAATAATGATAGAAATGCATACATCTAACAGACTATGATGGCAGAATTATTTTTCTTAAAAGGATGTGTAATTTATCATACTATCAAATACCAGAATAAGATACTTAATATTATGAGAAGCTTTCAGAGCAAAATGCAAATCCTGTCATTTACTTCCTATGTGACTTAGGCAAGCTACTTAACCTCTCTAAACTTCAGTCTCTTCATCTGTAACTAAGGAGATTCTAATACCTACTTACAATGGCATCGTTGTAAAAATTCAATTAGATTCCAGAAAGTTCTCAGACAAACAAAAATAAAAACGCTGAGTGTCAAATGATCACAGGAGCCAAATGAAAGAGCTCCCAATGGCTAACCCTGGAACATTTTAAACAACAAAATAAATGAAATAGCATTGGACTATATAACTCAAAGTGAAAAATAAATATCCATAATTCTATGGTGATATAAATAATAATTAAATAAGTAAATGTATGGGGAAGAAGAGACAAATCTCCCATGCAGAAGGACTTTAAATAATTTATGTAGATACTCAGCTCTCAAAGAGAGAGACCATAACCCTTCAGTCTTTAAGTGTGGGCTACGCATAGTGACTTCCTTCCAAAGCGTACAGTATCAAAACAAGGGTTGAGGGAAGAGTAACTTTATGGTGAAGAGACCTAACAAATGCTACTTTAGCCTGGTGATCAAGTTCAACATCAACAGTGATGAATCATGTTGACACTATGTAATATGACAAAAGTGGTACTTTACCTCTGTTTTTCCTCCCTAAAACCTGTAACACCAGTCTAATCATGAGAAAAATATCCAGTTAATTTCTGTGTGTGTGTGTGTGTGTGTGTGCGCGCGCGTGTGTGTTGAGACAATCGAGTCTCGCTCTGTCACCCAGGCTGGAGTGCAGTGGCATGATCTCGGCTCACTGCAAGCTCCGCCTCCCGGGTTCATGCCATTCTCCTGCCTCAGCCTCCCGAGTAGCTGGGACTACAGGTGCCTGCCACCACGTCCGGCTAATTTTTTTTGTATTTTTAGTAGAGATGGAGTTTCACCGTGTTAGCCAGGATGGTCTCAATCTCCTGACCTCGTGATCTGCCCGCATCAGCCTCCCAAAGTGCTGGGATTACAGGCCTAAGCCACCGTGCCTGGCCTCAGTTAATTTCAATAGAGGTGCATCCTACACAATAATTGACCAGTACCCTTCAAAACTTTCAAGGAAAAATGAGGGAAGTCTGAAAAACTGTCCCAGGCAAGAAGAGACTAAAAAAAACATAACATTGGCCAGGCACGGTGGCTCACGCCTGTAATCCAGCACTTTGGGAGGCCGAGGCGGGCAGATCACGAGGTCAGGAGATTGAGACCAGCCTGACCAACATGGTGAAACCCCATCTCTACTAAAAATACAGAAATCAGCCAGGTATGGTGGTGGGCACCTGTAATCCCAGCCACTCAGGAGCCGGGCATGGTTGTGGGTGCCTGTAATCACAGCTACTCAGGAGCCTGAGGCAGGAGAATCAGTTGAACCGGGGAGATGGAGGTTGCAGTGAGCCGAGATCATGCCATTGCACTACAGCCTGGGCGACAGAGTGAGACTCTGTCTCAAAAAAATAAATAAATAAAAATAAAAATTAAAAATAATATAATGCAACCTAATGATTATTAGATACCTAATGTTCCAGGGATGGGATACTGAAACAGAGAAAGACATTAGATAAAAACAAAGAATATCTGAATAAACTGTGAACTTTAGTTATTAATAATATATCAGTATTGGTTCATTAATTGTGGCAAAGGTACCATGCTAATCTAAGATGTAAATAATAGAGGAAATTATGGTTGTGGGGGTAGAGTCTATGAGAACTTTCAGTGCTATGCTCTCAATTCTTCTGTATATTTAAAACTATCCTAAAAAATTGAAGCCATTCAGATGCGGTGTCTAACACTTGTAATCCTAGCACTTTGGGAGGCCGAGGCAGGTGGATCACCTGAGGTCAGGAGTTCAAGACCAGTCTGGCCAATGTGGTGAAACCCTATCTCTACTAAAAATACCAAAAAAGTAGCTAAACGTGGTGGTGTGCACCTGTAATCCCAGCTACTTAGGAGGCTGAGGCAGGAGAATTGCTTGAACCTGGGAGGCAGAGGTTGCAGTGAGCCAAGATCACGCCACTGCACTCCAGCCTGGGCAACAAGCACGAAATTCTATCTTAAAAAAAAAAAAAAAAGTTTATTTAAAAAAATGCAATTAGAAACTGTAGGTAAAATAGACATAAAGTTTTTTTTTGTTTTTAAAGACGGATTGTTGCTTTATTGCCCAGGCTGGAGTGCAGTGGCACAATATCAGCTCACTGCAACTTCTGCCTCCCAGGTTCAAGCAATTCTCCTGCCTAAGCCTCCTGAGTAGCTGGGATTACAGGCACACACCACCACACCCAGCTAATTTCTGTATTTTTAATAGAGATAGGTTTTCACCATGTTGGCCAGGCTAGTCTCAAACTCCTGACCTAGTGATCCACCCACCTTGGCCTCCCAAAGTGCTGGGATTACAGGCGTGAGCCACTACACTTGGCCAGATGTAAAGTCTTTTTTTTTTTGAGACAGAGTCTTGCTTGTTGCCCAGGCTGGAGTGCAGTGGCCCACTCACTGCAATTTCTGCCTCCCAGGTTCAAGCGATTCTTCTGCCTCATTCTCTTGAGTAGCTGGGATTACAGGTGCCCGCCACTGTGGCCAGCTAATTTTTGTATTTTTAGTAGAGACAGGGTTTCACCATCTTGGCCAGGCTGGTCTCAAACTCCTGACCTATTGATCCACCCACCTTGGCCTCCCAAAGTGCTGGGATTACAGGCGTGAGCCACCGCACCCAGCCCAGATGTAAAGTCTCAGCACAGTGTCTGTTATTTATCATGGATACTGTAATGTAGGTCATCTACTCTTAGAGATCATTTGTAGTAAAATTATTATTATTTTATGGGCCTTTAAGAAAGAAAAACTGCTGCCAATTAAACTATGACAAAATGCCTTAATACTGGTCCTGTGAGATGTATAAATCAGTCATGCCAGCCTCCCATTGCTTTGAAACAACTTCATCACTTATGACTGTCTTACTTTCTTCCATCTCATAAAGAATTTAGTCATTCCTTTGTAGAAAAAAATCATGAAATTAGTTACTCCCTGAATGACAAATATTTGCTTCACTAAATATCAAATGTATGTCCCACTGCTCTGTGTCTGTCCTTTCCTCATAAACAACAAATTTGTGTTTCAACAAAAAGTTGCAATACCACTTTTTTTTTCTTTTTTTTTTTTTGAGATAGGGTTTCACTCTGTCACCCACACTGGAGTGCAGGAGCACAATCATAGCTCCTCACCGCAGTCTCAACCTCAAAGGCTCAAGGGATCCTACTGCCTCAGCCTCCTGAGCAGTTGGGACTACAGGTGTGTGATAATTTTGGTATTTTTGGTAGAGACCAGGATTTCGCCATGTTGCCTAGGCTGGTCTTGAACTCCTGGGCTCAAAGTGATCATGCCCACCTTGGCCACCCAAAGTGCTGGGATTACAGGCGTGAGCCACAGTGCCAAGTCACCATCTTCATCTGAACATTTTAAACAGCAATTAAACCCAACACCTGTAGTACTAACAATGCACATAACTGAATTAAAGTGACATAAATTTGAATAATTATGATCAAGTTTACCTGTGCAAGTCAAAGACAATTAGGTCACAAATGCTGCCTGGCAGATAGTAATTTTAACCTGTCATGCATGATAAAATATAAGTGACATCCTAATTTCAGAAATGTTGGCACCGCAGTGGCTCATGCCTGTATCCCAGCACTTCGGGAGGCTGAGGCGGGTAGATCACCAGAGGTCAGGAGTTCAAGACCAGCCTGCCAACATGGTGAAACCCTGTCTCTACTAAAAATACGAAAATTAGCCAGGCATGGTGCCATGCACCTGTAATCCCAGCTACTTGGGAGGCTGAGGCAGGAGAATCACTGGAACCCGGGAGGCGGAGGTTGCAGTGGGCCAAGATCACACCATTGCACTTCAGCCTAGGCAATAAGAGAGAAACTCTGTCTCAAACAACAACAACAAAAACTACTAGGTGTGGTGGTGTGCACCTGTAGTCCCAGTTACTCAGGAGGTTGAAGTGGGAGGATCACTTGAGCTGGAGAGGTGGAGGTTGCAGTGAGCTGAGATCCGGCCACTGTACTCAAGCCTGGCTGACAGAAGGAGACCCTGTCTCAAAATAAATAAATAAAATAACTAAAAAGTAATTTCAGAAATGTTAAAATGTGGAAATGAAAAGTGTAACTGGCCAGGCACGGCGGCTCACGCCTGTACTCCCAGAACTTTGGGAGGCTGAGGCGGGCTGATCATTTGAGGTCAGGAGTTCGAGACCAGCCCGGCCAACACGGTGAAACCCTGTCTGTACTAGAAATACAAGAATTAGCCAGGTGTGGTGGCACACGCCTATAATCCCAGCTACTTGGGAGGCTGAGGCACGATAATGGCTTGAAACCGGGAGGCAAAGTTTGCAGTGAGCCAAGATTCCACCACTGCACTCCAGCCTGTGTTACAGAGTGAGACTCCATATCCAAAAAAAAAAAAGAAATGTGTACCTTAGAGGGTTTAGATAAGTGACTATGGTACAGCCATAAAATGGAATAATACATTGCAGCATTAAAATGAATAAGATGACCTTTTTTTAAAAAAAAGCTTTTAGTTTATTAATCTTCTCGTGAAAAATCCACAACAACCACAGATAACATCATTGCAGCACCTTTACTCCTTCGGCTTTTTGCCAGCACCAACGTTGGCTTTTGCTGTCCCCTGACTGTCTTCATTCTGTCCTTGTGTTCCTTTCGTTGGTTTCTTGAGGTCTTTTTCTTCTCATACAGGCCATGTCTTGCAAGTCGATGTTTGGGTTCATTTTTCTTTGCGTAACCCAGGGAATCATAAATCATGCCAAAGCCAGTTGTCTTGCCACCACCAAAATGAGCTCTGAATCCAAATACAAAGATGTCATCTGGTATGGTCTTGTACATTTTGGCTTGTTTTCCCTGAATTTCTGTGTTAGGCACTGTTGCCTTCCCAGGGTGAAGAACATCAATGACCATTTGTTTCCTCTGAAGTAGTCAGCTGGACATGAACTTTCTAGTGCGGATAGTTACCATGTCACTCATGATGACAGTCTATCCGCAGAAAGCCAGGGAGAAAAAGAACAGATAGACCTATTTTTATTTACATAAAAAGATATCTGAGACATGTTTAAAAAGTAAGTCACATATGATCAATTTCTGTAAAATAAAGACTAATAAATATACTAATGTTAATATACGCACAAAAAGATATATGAATTTGTGAAAATAATATGTTTTGCTTACATAATCAGTAAAGAAAAAAGAATATAAGCAATCAGTAAATCTTTGAATAAATTTAATAATATTCACTGGTAAAATTTCTTCATTTTAAAAATGGTTTTAAGCAAAACAAGTTAACTGTACCAGGACCGGTTCTAGGTGTTTTCCGATGCATTCTCTTAGCTAACAATGATAACAAAAGCTGACTAACCACTTAACACAACGAGTGGTTAAGGGAAATTCCTGCATAGCATAAAATTTTGAGCTAGATCTCTAGGCCAAATTTATTTAGTACAGTTATGATATAAAGGATGATAAGCAATTATGATCTAGGCCAGGCTCAGTGGCTCATGCCTTTAATCCTAGCACTTTAGGAGGCTAAGGCGGGTGGATCACCTGAGGATAGGAGTTCGAGACCAGCCTGGCCAATATGGTGAAACCCTGTCTCTACTACAAATACAAAAATTAGCTGGGCTTGCTGGCATGTGCCCATAATCCCAGCTACTCAGGAGGCTGAGGCACAAGAATTGCTTAAATCCCGGAGGCAGAGGTTGCAGTGAACTGGAATTTCACCACTGCGCTCCAGCCCGGGTGACAGAAAGAGCCTCCATCTCAAAAAAAAAAAAAAAAAAAGTATCTGAAATACTGTACTAATTTGTAACCCATCTTAGGTCGGGCATGATGGCTCATCCTTATAATCCCAGCACTTTGGGAGGCTGAGGCGGGTGGATAATCTGAAGTCAGGAGTTCAAGACCAGCCTGGCCAACATGGTGAAACCCCTGTCTCTACTAAAAATACAAAAATTTGCTAGGCATGGTGGTGCACGCCTGTAGTTCCAGCTACCTGGGAGGCTGAGGCAGGAGAATCGCTTGAACCCAGTAGGTGGAGGTTGTAGTGAGGTGTGATCACACCACTGCACTCCAGCCTGGGCAATAGAGTGAGACTCTGTCTCAAAAATAAATGAATAAATAATGTGTAACCCATCTTAAAACACCATTTTGTGAAATATTATGCAGCTATAAAAATACACTAATTTGTTTATGTTTTTGAGACAGAGTCTTGCTCTGTTGCCCAGCCTGGAGTGTAGTGGCACAACTTCGGCTCACCACAGCCTCCACTCCCAGGTTCTAGCAATTCTTGGGCCTCAGCCTCCCAACTAGCTGGGATTACAGGCACATATCACCACACATGGCTAATTTTTTATATTGTTTTGTTTTGTTTTGCTTTTTTGAGACAGCGTCTCACTCTGTCACCCAGGCTAGAGTAGAGTGGCCCAATTTCGGCTCACTGAAACCTCTGTCTCCTGGGTTCAAGCGATTCTCCTGCCTCAGCCTCCCGAGTAGCTGGGATTACAGGTGTGCACTACCATGCCTGGCTATTTTGTATTTTTAGTAGAGACGGTGTTTCACCATGTTGGCCAGGCTGGTCTCAAACTCCTGACCTCAAGAGATCCATCTGCGTTAGCCTCCCAAAGTGCTGGGATTACAGGCATGAGCCACCACACTCAGCCAATTTTTTGTATTTTTAGTAGAGACAGGGTTTCACGATGTTGCCCAGCCTGGTCTCGAACTCCTAAACTCAAGCAATCTGCCCTCCTTGGCCTCCCAAAGTGCTAGGATTACAGGCATGAGCCACCATGCCTGGCCAAGAATACACTAATCTAACTCAAGGATTTAGACAAATATGTGCTATCCTTAAAGAATAGACAAAAAGGTTCTATCCTATTTCCACTTAAGAGAAGTGAGTCAATCAATGGCCAAAGGACAGAAAATGTGCTTAGCAGAACCAGTTTTGTTCACTTTAGTTCAGTCTTTCTGTTGGTCCTGAATATTTAAAGAACGAATGGACTTTCATACTGATTCTCTACTAGAACCTCATCATATTACTTATACACAGACACACATAGGCATCTATGTGCATGCGCACACATCCAACTTGCTTATTCCCACTATTACACCAGTACTCACTCATCTAGAGCTGATAAAACACCAAATTATATGGGCACCCATCTAAGCAAATTAGGAAGTGTTGCTTTTCCTGCATTTGCAAAACAAATCCAACATTTTAAAAACACAGCCTAACACTGTTTGAGCTTTTGAAATGAGGAAACAGATGACTAGCTTAAGGAAATCCTAGACCAGATATTTATAAGTTCCAAAGATATCACAGTTGTTGTGCTTCTTTTTAAAACAAGCCTTTTCTAAAGAAGAATTATGACTAATTAAATATGACTGCATGAGCATATGCAGGAAATTTGATAAAAATCCAACAAATTAGGGCACAGTCCAGGAAAATCTCTTGGGGGTTATGTTCCTTGCAAGTAGATAAACATCTTTCTTTCTAAAGGTTAATGTTCTTTAAAGAGTTCAAAACTGGCATGATAGGAAGATGGTGCCATTTTGTACGTGACATTTTTGCTATTCCTTTCTTGTCAAAATAGAAAAATATTCAGAAAAGTAAAGGAAATTAATTTGTAAACACTGAGTGTAGAGGAGAGTTTAAATTTTTTTTTTTTTTTTTTGGAGACAGAGTTTCGCTCTTGTGGCCCAAGCTGGAGCGCAATGACTGCAACCTCCACCTCCCAGGTTCAAGCGATTCTTCTGCCTCAGCCTCCCAAGTAGCTGGGATTACAGGCATGCGCCACCACGCCCGGCTAATTTTGTATTTTAGTAGAGACAGGGTTTCTCCATGTTGGTCAGGCTGGTGTCGAACTGCTGACCTCAGGGATCCGCCCACCTCAGCCTCCCAAAGTGCCGGGGTTACAGGCATGAGCCACACCCCCTATCCCGGCCTAATTTTTTTTTTTTTTTTTAGAGAAGGTCTCACTGTGTCACTGAGGCTGCAGTGTAGTGGCACGATCACAGCTCACTGCAGCCTTGATCTCCCAGGCTCAAGCAATTCTTCCACCTCAACTATCTAAGCACCTAGGACCACCTGTATGCTCTGTCACGCCCCATTCCGCTAATTAAAAAACAAAATTTTTTTTGTAGATACGAGGGTCTTGCTATGTTACTCCAACTCCTGGGCTCAAACTATCCTCCCACCTCAGCCTCCCAAAATGCTGGGATTTTAAGTGTGAGCCATGCACTCAGGCCTTAAATTTTTTTTTTTTAATCCTGAATCACAGGATCAAAAATAAACTAATTCTCTGGATATTATTTTGCTTGCTACAACAAAAGTTTGCTTAAAGATTTTGCAGGCCGGGCATGGTGGGTCATGTCTATAATCCCAGCTACTTGGGAGGCTGAGGCAGGAGGATGGCTTGAGAGACCCTGTCTTAAAAAACAAACAAACAAACAAAAAAACTGCAGATCACAACTGCTGTAATGCAAACAAAAGTATCTATAGCTCAGTAGGGTTTAACTTCTTATCAAATGTTATAGAATACTTCTATTTGCTCCTGAATACTGGGTTCCATTACTGCTTTGCATCTGCCTCTGGGAATTATGTTACAAAAGGCCCAGCTTTGCTTATGTATTACTTTGTTTCACTATTTTCCAGTTCTTTTTTTTTTTTTTTTTTTTGAGACGGAGTCTCGCTCTGTCGCCCAGGCTGGAGTGCAGTGGCGCGATCTCGGCTCACTGCAAGCTCCGCCTCCCGGGTTCACGCCATTCTCCTGCCTCAGCCTCCCGAGTAGCTGGGACTACAGGCGCCCACAACCGCGCCCGGCTAATTTTTTGTATTTTTAGTAGAGACGGGGTTTCACTGTGGTCTCGATCTCCTGACCTTGTGATCCGCCCGCCTCGGCCTCCCAAAGTGCTGGGATTACAGGCGTGAGCCACCGCGCCCGGCCTATTTTCCAGTTCTTAATATAATATGCTGTTAAGGTCCACATTCAGGAAAAAGACAAATCACTGAAAATGACAAAGTATCAAGTAGAGGGTCATGTAGTGAACAAATTAAAAGGATTATTTTATTTCATAGCACCATCACAATAAAAACCATAATATACCCTTTTTTCCTTCATTTCTCCAAGAAAAAAACTATATCCTTATAAATAATGATGTACTCTATTGTAAAAGAAGATATTGTATTAAATAAACTTCAACTGATAATCTTTACCTTAGAGCTACACAATTCCCACTTTCCCTTATACTATAAACATTCATAATAAGAAATTGAAATTTTTCATAGAGACAGATTTTAACTCACTTTTAACATGAATTTTTTAAGGTTAGGGACTCAGGCCAGGCATGGTGGTTCATGCCTGTAATCCTAAAAATGTGGGAATCTGAGGTGGGCGGATCATTTGAAGTCAGAAGTTTGAGACCAGCCTGGCCAACATGGTGAAACTCTGTCTCTATTAAAAATACAAAAAATTAGCTGGGCGTGGTGGTGTGTGCCTGTAATCCCAGCTACTCAGGAGGCTGAGGCAGAAGAATCACTTGAACCCAGGAGGCAGAAGTTTCAGTGAACTGAGATTGTGCCATTGCACTCCAGCCTGGACAACAGAGCAAGACTTTGTCTCAAATAAATAAACAAATAAATAAATAAATAAAAATAAACATCAGGGACTCATACATAAAAGGCTAATTTCCTTCATATAAATATGTGCCTCGCACAAATCATTAAGAGACTGCCTTCATTCAAAAATGGACAAAAGTATTAATATTTATACTGCAGACATGCTCATACATTTGTGAAATAATGTATATATAAGTAGTTCTTTGTACCATTGTTTATAACAGCAAAGGATTATAAATAACCCAGAAATAAATTATGGCATATCCATACAATGGAATACTGTGGAGCTGTAAAATAAAAATGAAGCAGCTTTCTATGTAGCAATATGGAACAACTACCAAGCTACATACTGAAGAAAGCAAGGTCTAAATGATGTGTATAATATGCTGCCATTAGTGTGGAAGGTAAAGATTTATGGATAATTGTAAACGTAATCTGAAAATACAATATCTCTGAAAGAATATTTAAGTAACTAGTAACTGTGCTCTCTCCAGGAAATGCACTGGGTAAGAAAGCACCAGGGGAAGAAGGGATATTTACTTTTCACTGTGCTGTATATTCTTTTTCATCCTTTGAAGATATCACCAGGAGGATGTGACTTTAATTTCCCAAAGGATTGGTGGCACTGATCTGAGGATTGTGGAAGAGGCTGTCAGCTACTATTCCTACTCAGTCCTACTGAGTTATAAAGATGGGCTGTGGCAGCAGCCAAAGGCTTGAAGATCAACAGGCAGGTCTTCAAGAAGCTGTTCTCCATTTCACCTTCGTAGAGCCCTTTGCAGAGCCTTTTTTTTTTTTTTCTTATATATATATATATATTTAGTGCTTTTTATTTCCTCAAAAAACTCCTAGTCTAGCCAGGCACAGTGGCTCACACCTGTAATCCCATCACTTTGGGAGGCTGAGGCAGGTGGATCACCTGAGGTCAGGAGCTGGAGGCCAGCCTAGCTAACATGGCAAAACCTCGTCTCTATTAAAAATGCAAAAATTAGCCAAGTGCGGTGGCGCACACCTGTAGTCCCAGCTACTCAGGAGGCTGAGACAGGAGAATCTCTTGAATCCAGGCAGAGGCTGCACTGAGCCAAGATTGCACCACTGCACTCCAGCCTGGGTGACAGAGCAAGGCTCAGTCTCAAAAACAAACTGGAAAAGCTCCTAGTCTATCCTACCCCAAGAAATGCATCCTTCATCTTTAGTGAAAAAAGGGATTGTCCAAATTTTAAAGTTTTAAAATCCATTTTAAGTCAACATTTTTTGCAGAATGTATTTTTCTGTATTAGTTTATTTTATTTATTTATTTATTTTGAGGCAGGTTCTTGCTCTGTCACCCAGGCAGAGTATAGTAGTGCCATCACGGCTCATTGCAGCCTTGACCTCCTGGGATCAAGCAATCCTCCTGCCTCATTTTTTATTTTTTATTTTTTTCAGATGGAGTCTCACTCTGTTGTTCAGGAGTGTAGTGGTGTGATCTCGGCTCCGTGCAACCTCCACTTCCTGGGTTCAAGCGATTCTCCTGCCTTTGCCTCCCAAGTAGCTGAGATTACAGGTGGTACGTGCCACCATGTCCAGATAATTTTTTGTATTTTCAGTAGAGATGGGGTTTTACCATGTTGGCCAGGCTGGTCTTGAACTCCTGACCTCAAGTGATCCATTCACCTCAGCCTCTGAAAGTGATGGGATTACAGGCATGAGCCACCACACCCGGCCTTTTCAAAATGTTTTGTAGAGACAAGGTCTCACTATGTTGCCCAGGCTGGTCTCCAACTTCTGGGCTGAAGTGGTCCTTCCGCCTCAGCCTTCCAAAGTGCTGGGACTAGAGGCGTGAGCCACCACATCTGCCTATCTAGTTTTTAATTTGTATACATTCATGGGGCACAAGTGCAATATTGCTACATTGGTATAGTGCATTGTGGTAAAGTCAGGGCCTTCAATACATCTATCACTGGAGCAACACACATTGTACCCACCAAGCAACCACCCATCATCCATCCCCCTCCCACTCCTCCATCCTTCTGAGTCTCCACTGTCCATCTACATACATTTATTTTATAAGTTCATTTACATTTATAGTATTTACTCTTATCAAGTCAATCATGGAGAACAATAAAGTCTAAAGTCATATTGATGAATGTATAAAATAGAAATCGGGAATTATGTGTAATCATTTGTCTTACATCTGCCTCTGCTTCAAATTTTTTTGTTGTTTGTTTGTTTTTTGGTGGGTTTTTTTTGTATTGTTTTTTGAGACAGGGTCTCACTCTGTCACCCAGGCTGGAGTGCAGTGGCACGATCTCAGCTCACTGCAACCTCTGCTTCCCAGGCTCAAGGGATCCTCCCACCTTAGCCTCCTCCGAGTAGCTGGGACTATAGTCATCCACCTCCATGCCCAGATAATTTTTTTTGTTGTTGAGACGGGGATTTCGCCAGTATATATTGCCCAGGCTGCTCTGGAATTCCTGAGCTCAAGCAATTTTCCTGCCTCAGTCTCTCAAAGTGCTGGAATTACAGGCATGAGACACCTTGCCCAGCCCAATTGACTTTTATACTTTGTTTTGATGGTATAGTATCACAATACTCAGCATACAAGCATGGAGTCACAAGAAGTAATAGATGTTGGTGTTTTATGTTGTTGTTGTTGTTGTTGTTTTTAACAGCATGCCTTGGAACATCAAGTTGCTCTTTAATTAAACTCATTTAAAAATACAGATCTGGCCGGGCACGGTGGCTCAAGCCTGTAATCCCAGCACTTTGGGAGGCCGAGACGGGCGGATCACGAGGTCAGGAGATCGAGACCATCCTGGCTAACACGGTGAAACCCCGTCTCTACTAAAAATACAAAAAACTAGCCGGGCGAGGTGGCGGGCGCCTGTAGTCCCAGCTACTCGGGAGGCTGAGGCAGGAGAATGGCGCAAACCCGGGAGGCGGAGCTTGCAGTGAGCTGAGATCCGGCCACTGCACTCCAGCCCGGGCTACAGAGCAAGACTCCGTCTCAAAAAAAAAAAAAAAAAAAAATACAGATCTGTAATAAGAAGTCTGTTTCAAAATTGCATCACTAATAACATCTAACAATGATCTTATAGACGTCAGATGAGAAACACCCAAAACTTACCGTAAGCATGAGATCTGTCTATAAGATAGCATTAGTTGGCATATGTTGCTCTGTATTACAAATTATTATTATTATTATTATTATTACTATTACTATTACTGAGATGGAATCTCACTCTGTCGTCCAGGCTGGAGTGCAGTGGAGCGATCTCGGCTCACTGCAAGCTCCGCTTCCCGGTTTCACGCCATTCTCCCGCCTCAGCCTCCCAAGTAGCTGGGACTACAGGCGCCCGCCACCACGTCCGGCTAACTTTGTTTTTGTATTTTTAGTAGAGACGGGGTTTCACCGTCTTAGCCAGGATGGTCTCCATCTCCTGACTTCATGATCCGCCCGCCTCGGCCTCCCAAAGTGCTGGGATTACAGGCGTGAGCCACTGCGCCCGGCCCGTTTTTTTTTTTTTTTTTTTGAGACGGAGATTCACTCTTGTTGCCCAGGTTGGAGTGCAGTAGCTCAATCTCAGGTCACTGCAACCTTCGCCTCCCGGGTTCAAGCGATTCTCCTGCCTCAGCCTCCCAAGTAGCTGGGATTACAGGCACGCAACACCACGCCCCGCTAATTTTGCATTTTTAGTAGGGATGAGGGTTCTCCATGTTGGTCAGGCTGGTCTCGAACTCCCGACCTCAGGTGATTCGTCCACCTCGGCCTCCCAAAGTGCTGGGATTATAGGTGTGTGCAACCATGCCCGGCCACCACAAATTAATTTTTATCCAAAGCAAATGAAAATTCAGAACCAGAGTTATGACGCATGAAGCAAGTCATCTGAATCAAAGTGTAGCACACTGGCTTACAAGCCACACATCTTTTGGCAAAGAAAAATTACAAATTTGGCCAAATAATATTGGTATTTTATTAGACATCATGTCTAACATGGTAAAAGAAAAACTTCAGCTGAATTAAATTTAAAGGAGCTTGAGCAATGAAGGATTTGCAAATTGGGCAGCCCCCAGGATCACAGCAGATTCAGAGAGACTCCAGGGGTGCCTCGTGGCCAGAACGAGTTTATAAACAAAAAAGGGAAGTGATATACAGAAATCAGAAGTGAAGTAAAGAAACAACTGGATTGGTTACAGCTCAGCGTTTGTCTTATTTGAACCCAGCTTGAACACTTTTCAGTCTATGAGTGGTTGAAGCATGGCTGTTGGGATTAGCCAAGACTCAGTGATTGTTACAGGTGCATACTCCTAAGTCAGGTTTTCTTTTTTTTCTTTTTTTTTTTTTTGAGACGGAGTCTCGCTCTGCCGCCCAGGCTGGAGTGCAGTGGCGCGATCTCGGCTCACTGCAAGCTCCGCCTCCCGGGTTCACGCCATTCTCCTGCCTCAGCCTCCCGAGTAGCTGGGACTACAGGCGCCCACAACCGCGCCCGGCTAATTTTTTGTATTTTTAGTAGAGACGGGGTTTCACCGTGGTCTCGATCTCCTGACCTTGTGATCCGCCCGCCTCGGCCTCCCAAAGTGCTGGGATTACAGGCGTGAGCCACCGTGCCCGGCAGGTTTTCAATCTTTTTATCTATTAAGTTAGGTTGCAGTTCATCCACAAGGACTCAAATATAGAAGTATGGAGTCCTTCTCAGGCCATATTTAGTTTGCTTTAGCAGACTTAATGCACATTGTGTCACCCCTGGAGTTGTACTGCTCAGAGATCCATTGCAGGGAGAATTTGCTGAAGAATACAATCAGCTGACGCTCACCAGTTGTAGCACCTTTGGGATCTGTCACAGCATTTCAACTCAGGGCACACTCATTCTAGGCAGCTCTCAGCCAATGACTGAGCATGACTTGGAGCTTGGGGCCTGGCCATTTTTGCCCAATGCAGAAGTCCTCTATAGGCAAACTTTGCATTACAGCTGTCTATTGGATAGGTCAAGACTTTCTCAGGGCTGCCCCAGAGCTCAAAGCGCTGCCTTTCCAATTTTCAGTCCTTCCCTCACTCCTCTCACAAGTGTCAGATGTTTATCACAGACTAATGACTTTTCCTGACTTCTCTTTCTCTGCCCTCTATCTTTCAAAGGTCTTATCCCCAATACATTTCTTGTCCTTCTAATTCTACCTTGGTGTCTGCTTCCCAGAGGACATGAACTGGCATACGCATATGAAAATATATTCACTTAAAATAATTTTAAATTTAGTGATATCAAACACATAATCTTCACTTTTTTTTTTTTTTTTTAGAGTCTTGCTCTTGTTGCTCAGGTTGGAGTGCAATAACACCATCTCGGCTCACTGTAACCTCTGCCTCCAGGGTTCAAGCGATTCTCCTGCCTCAGCCCCAAGTAGCTGGGATTACAGGCGTGTGCCACCACACCCGGCTAATTTTGTACTTTTAGTAGAGACAGGGTTTCACCATGTTGGTCAGGCTGGTCTCGAACTCCTGACCTCAAGTGATCCACCCTCCTTGGCCTCCCAAAGTGCTGAGATTACAGGCATGCGCTACCACACCCAGCTCTATTCCTCCATTTTTTATTTTCTTGTGTGGCCCTTGCAAATAATGCAATTTATACTGCCAAAGTGATAACATTTGTTCCCTTTTCGCCACATAATTTATTAAAAGGATGCTACTTGTAAGCATTTGCAATTTAAAAGATCATTTCCCAAATAGTTCATTCCCTCTTAGCATTACTCGGTAGTCCTTTTCTTGACAAAGGTGCCTAAAGCATCATTTTTTTGTCATAACAACGATAAAGCCAAGACATCTAATTAGCAAAAAGCTTCTTCCTATTTGAGACAACAGCCCAATTTATTGAATTAAGTGCTTACTGTAAATTCAAAATGTTTATTATTTTTTTTAATATTGAAGACATTTACAAAGATGTCTTTTTTATTTGTTGGTCTTGAATTCCACATTCAGTCAAATATTGAAGATTCAACTCAAAAGCAGAATATGAAAATTAGCAGCAATTGAACTGATTTCGCTGACATTTAGCAGGACTGCTTACCAAAGCCACCACTTAAAATAGAAATTTCCAGCTCTTATCAGAAACTAAAAACTTTCAGGCATCGAGGCATCCCTGCGAGACCTATCTGCCTGCCGTGTTTATTATAACGAAAGCACACATCTGCCAGAAAATGGCCTTGTGGACCTTTAAAATTATGAGAAAGGAAAAGTGACATCATGCTCTGAGTCTTACCCTACCAAAAACTCAGGGTTAGGTTTTACTTTTTTTTCTGGCTGTTGAAAATAGGCTGGTTGCAACATAGGTGTCAGATTGCTTCTCCCTATGTCAACTTCAAGTTCAAATTTAGGAAGTTATTCTCCCATCAGAACATGTTGTACAAATTAACAATAGGTTTTAAGCCATAAACATATTTTAATAGATCTAAAATTTTCCTAGGTTATTCTTTTTCCCATCTCATTATAAGTGCTTTGTAAAAAGTGATTGCTACTCCTATGATGCACTGAGGGTAAAATAACTTACCAGAATTGAGATTTGAAAGAGAATTTCCCAAGAACAACATAGTGTTCTTGGATTTCAACGTTTTGAATACTCCTAGCAATAGATAGGTCTTTTCAGTAAAATACTGAAGGGAAGCAACTGTTGATATCCTATTATGATTATTGTATTAAATTAAGCAAGAACTAGGAAGGCCTAGCAAGACCTAGCAAGGCCCAGCAAGATCTAAAGGAATTGGAGAAGGGATAGATGAGTTTTTACAAGTGGAAAAGTATGAAGCATGAAACATTGCTTAGAGAACAGACAAGACAGAAGAGTGAGTAGTGTCACAGTGATAGGAAGGCTTAGGGGTAAAGGATGGTTTTCGAAGCATCAGGGAATTCACTGGGGAACTTACACAGGGCAAAGTGGTTTTTTTGTTGTTTTTTTTTTGAGACAGAGTTTCACCCTTGTTGCCCTGGTGAGATCTTGGCTCACTGCAAGCTCTGCTCCCTGGGTTCAAATGATTCTTCTGCCTCAGCCTCCTGAGTAGCTGGGATTACAGGTGTCCACTACTGTGCCCAGCTAATGTTTTGTATTTTTAGTAGAGATGGGGTTTCACCACGTTGGCCAAGCTGGTTTCAAACTCCTGACCTCAGGTAATCCACCCGCCTTGGCCTTCCAAAGTGCAGGGATTACAGGCATGAGCCGCCACACCCAGCCCAAAGTGTGCTTTTTAAAATCTGGGCTTTTGGGCCGGGTGCGGTGGCTCAAGCCTGTAATCCCAGCACTTTGGGAGGCCTAGACAGGCGGATCATGAGGTCAGGAGGTCGAGACCATCCTGGCTAACACGGTGAAACCCCATCTCTACTAAAAAAACACAAAAAACTAGCTGGGCATGATGGCGGGCGCCTGTAGTCCCAGCTACTCAGGAGGCTGAGGCAGGAGAATGGCATGAACCTAGGAGGCGGAGCTTGCAGTGAGCTGAGATCCGGCCACTGCACTCCAGTCTGGGCAACAGAGTGAGACTCCATCTCAAAAAAAAAAAAAAAAAAAAAGCTGAGCTTTTGGACAGATATGCTTTCTTAATTTCTTGACTTGTGTAGGCGTGATCCTAGGAATCACATTTGAGAGACATGTCTCTAGTAAGCATTGCATGTTATTTTCCCACTTTGTAGGCAATTTGATGACTAAGAAAGCAACAATATCAAATGGTGCTCCAGGAAGGCCTGGAAGAATGAATGTATCTCCCTGGGTTACATAAGCCCTTGGGAGAATCTGACTTAATTTCCTAATTTAAACACAAAAAAGGCGGAAGTCAGCCTAAATCATTGTAAGAAGTCTTTTTCAGCTTTGGGTTGCCATGCTTCTATTTGAAATTACAATGTATTATGATGTATGCTACTGCCTACTGAACACTAAACAGAACTGTCTTCAATATAATCATTGATTTTGCACGCCTGTAATTCTCATGCAAAATCTGGTACTAACAGATCAATTATACTTGCATCAGGTGTGTAACAGACACAAGTTGTTAAAATTTATCCTGTTCTGCCAAATACAAGTTTTTTAAAAAGATGAAAGAAGAAAGCCATATCCATGCTGAGGAGTCATTAATAGCTAGTAAATTAGTTTGTTCGTCAGGTCTGAAAGAACTTTAATTAAGTACTTTCCATTTATGGGATTTTCTCTAGATTATAAGCATTATTATTTATAAAGAAATTAAGAATTTTAAATAGAAATATTTCATATAAACAAAATAACCAAAATAATTGTATATGAATGACTCCCAAGAAATCTTCGAATACAAAATGTGTGGTCAAAGCTGCTTCTCTTTTACAAAATGTCCTAAATTATTATCATGACTCATTCTTCAAAGCACAGTGCAGGTTCCACCCTCCCAAAAAAAGTCCCCTCCAAGGACTTCAATTCAAAGTTTTCCCGCTACTCTCTGGAAACTGAAACCGCTTCTCCTTATACCTTAGCTAAAGTTTAATACAATGTTAGGCACTTTTTTTTTCCTTTTTTTTTTTTTTTTTTTTTAATTGGAGTCTCTCTCTGTTGCCTAGGCTAGAGTGCAATGGAGCAATCTTGGATCACTGCAACCTCCCCCTCCTGGGTTCAAGTGATTCTCCTGCCTCAGCCTCCCAAGTAGCTAGGATTACAGGTGCCCGCCACCATGCCCAGCTAATTTTGAATTTTTAGTAGAGATGGGGTTTCACCAGGTTGACCAGGCTGGTCTTTAACTCCTGACCTCAGGTGATCCACCCGCCTCGGCCTCCCAAAGTGCTGGGATTACAGGTGTGAGCCACCGCCCCCAGCCCATTAGGCACATTTTAACTGGATTTACTTTATGTCAGGGACACTGTGCTAAGAATTATGTAAGATGATCATTGGCCTGAGCCGGTGGCTCATGCCCATAATCCCAGCACTTTGGGAGGCCGAGGCAGGCAGATCACCTGAGGTCAGGAGTTTCAGACCAGCCTGGCCAACCTGGTGAAACCCTGTCTCTACTAAAAATACCAAAAATTAGCCGGGCATAGTGGTGGACACCTGTAATCCCAGCTACTGGGGAGGCTGAGACAGGAGAATCACTTGAACCCAGGAGGTGGAGGTTGCAGTGAGCCGAGATCGGGCCATTGCACTCCAACCTGGACAACAAGAGCAAAGCTCTGTCTCAAAAAAAAAAAAAAAAAAAAAAAAAAAAATCATCATAGCTACTTCATAAGGATGGATTTAATGATCTATCCCTTTTTAGAAGGGAACTGAAGAACAGGGAGTTGAATTAACCACACAGTGAGAGCCAGTAGTGAAGTCAGAGCTTGAAACAAAGCAGTGTGAAGTCTAAGTCTAATTGCTTAGCCACGATGCTATAGAAATATTAACACCAATGGGCTGAAAGAAAAAATAAATGATGCTTTGCTCTATTCTGAATAAAAATTAGGTTACTCAAACTAGAAACGTTTCAAGAATCACGTCTTTTAATAATGGATACAGATGCAAATAAAATGTTCTGTAAATCAGTGTGCAATTATTTTATAAAATTTTATTGGAGAGACTACACAAAACTAGGCCTAAATAAGCCTTTTGAAAGCTTGTGTGTTAATATTAGTGCAGGCTAAAAGTCAAATCCTGAACTGTATAGTTTTTTTTTGTAAGAGAGCACTTGTGAGAGAAAAAGAACTTATTTTCAAACACTGTAAAATTAAGTGCCTAAACTGATTGTTTCCAGAATATTAGTGCAAATAAGTAAGTAGAAGGTGAAATTGCAATTCTATTTATGTAGTTATACTGTGGTTATTGGTAGAAAGGCTAAAAAAGCATGACCTATTATTTCATATTTCCAGATGGTTGTTTCTGCAACACATTTTAATCATGGTCTATTTTTATAGGAGCCCCAGGGAATCAGGACTGGGAAATGTGTCTCTAAGGACGCATATCAGAGTAAGTTTTTTAAGTCAACAAGTACTTACTGAATCTTTTATGAGCCAATCACTGTACTAGGTGCTTTGGGCATTGCAAAAGAGCCTAAAATCTTATTTTGTATGTTTTTTTTAAAAAGGCAGGCCAGGCCTGGTGTGGTGGTTCACACCTGTAATCCCAGCACTTTGGGAGGCCGAGGCGGGTAGATCATGAGGTCAGGAGATCGAGACCATCTGGCTAACATGGTGAAACCCCGTCTCTATTAAAAATACAAAAAATTAGCCAGGTGTGGTGGCAGGCGCCTGTAGTCCCAGCTACTTGGGAGGCTGAGGCAGGGTAATCGTTTGAACCCGGAAGGTGGAGGTTGCAGCGAGCCAAGATTGCATCACTGCACTGCAGCCTGGGCGACAGAGCGAGACTCCGTCTCAAAAAAAAAAAAAAAAAAAAAAAAAATGCAGGCCAGGGCCAGAGGCAAGGTGGCTCACACCTAGAATCCCAGTACTTTGGGAGGCCAAGGTGGGAGGATTGCTATAGTTGGAAACCAGTCTGACCTCATCTCTACAAAGCCAGACCCCATCTCTACAAAAAGTTTTTTAAATTAACCAAGCTTGATGGCACATTCCTATAGTTCTAGCTACTTAGGAGACTGAGGCAGGAGGATGGCTTGAGCCCAGGAATTCAAGGCTGCAGTGGACTATGACCGTGCCACTGTACTCCAGCCTGGGCAAGACCCTGTCTCTAAAAAAGTAAATAAAAAATAAAAATACAACAAAACTAACATTTTAAAATGCAGAAGCTTAATCATTCTACAAATTCAAGTTCCTCTTTCCATCCGGTGCCTACCATATTTTGCATGTTTTCCCTAAATGTACATTTTGTTACTGTGTTTATTAATGTTGACTCTTATGTATCCTTATGTGATGGTCACTATAGGCCAGTGAAAAAAAAAAGGGGGCGGCCAGAAAGCAGGTCCTGTGATGGCTCAGAGTGCTATGATTCTAACTAGTATGAAGGGTCACCTAAAATTTAAATATTTACAAAAGCATGTGACTTTAAAACACATCAGATAACAAATCCCACTAAATATATTATTCAAGAAACTTAAATGGCCTTGCCTACATACTATCTTTTCTTTCTTTTTTGAGACGGAGTCTCGCACTGTCGCCCAGGCTGAAGTGCAGTGGCACGATCTTGGCTCACTGTGACTGCCTCCTGGGTTCAAGTGATTCTCCTGCCTCAGCCTCCTGAGTATCTGGGACTACAGGCGCCTGCCATCACACCCGGCTAATTTCTGTATTTTTAGTGGAGACAGGGTTTCACCATGTTGGCCAGGATGGTCTTGGTCTCCTGACCTCGTGATCCACCCACTTCCGCCTCCCAAAGTGCTGGGATTACAGGCGTAAGCCACCGTGCCTGGCCACTATATACTATCTTTAAGTCCTCAAAACTACTTAAAAACACACACACACACAGGAAAGTTAATTGCACAACCTTGTGTTTGATAGTGTACGTTTTTAAAATTCTTTCTTCCTCTTTTCTTCCTTTTCCCCTTTCTTTTTTTTTTTTTTTTTTTTGAGACTGAGTCTGGCTCTGTCGCCCAGACTGGAGTGCAGTGGCCGGATCTCAGCTCACTGCAAGCTCCGCCTCCCGGGTTTATGCCATTCTCCTGCCTCAGCCTCCCGAGTAGCTGGGACCACAGGCGCCCGCCACCACGCCCGGCTAGTTTTTTGTATTTTTTTTTTTTTAGTAGAGATGGGGTTTCACCATGTTAGCCAGGATGGTCTCGATCTCCTGACCTAGTGATCCGCCCGTCTCGGCCTCCCAAAGTGCTGGGATTACAGGCTTGAGCCACCGCGCCCGGCCTCTTTTCCCCTTTCTTTACATTTATAATGTCTAGTCAGTAAATCGAAGGTGACTTAAATTCTAATGTGACATTAATGCAAAGTTCAGCATGAGACTTTTCTCCCAAACAATTATTAAACTCTTGCAGACTCATCAAGAATAATGAGAAAAGTTCAGGCTTTTATTTAATCTTAGTATTTATAATAGAAACCTTTACCTATACTGTACTTATTCATTTCTGTTTCTTTGTTAAATATTCACCCATTGCTTTACGCCTCTGATTACATGAACACAATACAAAAAAGTCAGTTCTATCGAATCATGACCTTAAAATTCCCAAACACCTATGAATGAAAGATTAGAGAAAGTAAACAAATAAAAGAAAAAACAAATTGGTAGCTAAACTTAGCTGTAAAATGGCATGCTGACTCTTTTAAATGACAGAAGTAATATTGCAATAGATAGGTGTACAGTAGGAGTTAACATGTAAAATGACCCTTAAAAGTCTTTTAAGGCCATAGTGGCTCATGCCTGTGATTCCAGCAGTTTGAGAGGCCGAGGCGGGAGGATCACTTGAGCACAGGAATTCAAGACGAGCCTACGCAACATAGCGAGACCCTGTCTCTATTTTTTTTTTTTTTAAATTTTAAAACCAAGAATCCGGTTGTCTCAGGGTGTCAGAAGTATTGTTTATGACTAGCAGCACTTTAAAGTTTAGTTATTTCAAGTTAGCTCCTTTCTCTTTAGCGATACAGTTTGACTTTGGCCGGGCGCGGTGGCTCAAGCCTGTAATCCCAGCACTTTGGGAGGCCGAGACGGGCGGATCACGAGGTCAGGAGATCGAGACCATCCTGGCTAACAACGTGAAACCCCGTCTCTACTAAAAAATACAAAAAACTAGCCGGGCGAGGTGGCGGGCGCCTGTAGTCCCAGCTACTCGGGAGGCTGAGGCAGGAGAATGGCGTAAACCTGGGAGGCGGAGCTTGCAGTGAGCTGAGATCTGGCCACTGCACTCCAGCCCGGGCGACAGAGCGAGACTCCGTCTCAAAAAAAAAAAAAAAAAAAAAAAGAGATACAGTTTGACTTTATTTTTCCCCAAAAGTTTCAAACAGCATAAAAGTTTTCTTTTTTTAAGATGGAGTCTTGCTCTTGTCACCCAGGCTGGAGTGCAATGGTGTGATTTTGACTTACTGCAACCTCCACCTCCTGGGTTCAAGTGATTCTCCTGCCTCAGCCTCCCGAGTAGCTGGGATTACAGGTGCCCACCACCACGCCCAGCTAATTTTTGTATTTTTAGTAGAGTTGGGGTTTCACCATGTTGGCCAGCCTGGTCTTGAACTCCTGACCTCAGATGATCCACCCACTTCAGCATCCCAAAGTGCTGGGATTACAGGCGTGAGACACTGTGCCCAGCTAGTACAGAAGTTTATAATCTTTTAAGGTCAATCCTCACTCCTACTCCGGTTCCTAATTCTCTCCTCCTCAAAATTACCCACAAGATTTATTCTAGTTTTCTTCCTTCCTATATTTTTTCCTCTCCTTGATTTATTTTCTTTCTTATGTCTGTTTTAGAGACAGGGTCTGTTGCCTAGGCTGGAGTGCAGTGGTGTGATCATGGTTTACTGCAGCGTCAAGCTCCTCCTGCTTCAGCATCTAAAGTAGCTGGGACTACAGGTGCATGCCACCACACTTAGCTAATTTTTCTATTTTTGTAGAGACAGAGAGTCTCACTATGTTGTCCGGGCTGGTCTTGAACTCCTGGGTTCAAATGATCCTCCCGCCTCAGCCTCCTAAATTGCTGGGATTGTAGCCATGAGCCACTGCAGCCAGCCTTCTTAAATATCTTTGAATGGCTAACCTAGGTCAGGGCAGTGGAGGCAGGGTCAGATTAAATTATTGATTACCCCCCATTGATTACTCCCTGGTGCAATAAAAGGGCTGTACTCAGACATAAAACTAAAACATTTGAATAAGAGGAATGATGTAAAACATGGGTTTTTAAAAAATGGTTTTTCAAATCAATTTTCAGTACAAGTAACAAAAAGATTATTTAAGAGCATTCACCATACCTAGCAGCAAGCAAGTCTGAACTGAAGCCAAAACTTAAGTGAAACTTAAGGACCATGACTGGGCGTGGTGGCTCACGCCTGTAATCCCAGCACTTTGGGAGGCTGAGGCGGGTGGATCACGAGGTCAGGAGTTTGAGACCATCCTGGCCAATATGGTGAAACCTCGTCTCTACTAAAAATACAAAAATTAGCCGGGCGTGGTGGCGCTTGCCTGTAGTCCCAGCTACTTGGGAGGCTGAGGCAGAAGAATTGCTTGAACCTGGGAGGCGGAAGTTGCAGTGAGCCTAGATGGTGCCACTGCACTCCAGCCTGGGTGACAGAGTGAGACTGTATCCAAAAAAAAAAAAGGAAAGAAACTTAAGGACCAAGTAGGCTATGAAAATTAGCTGAGGCTGTGTAGCCTAGCTAAGAACATAAGAACATCTATGGGTACAGTTTCATTAAAACGGATGTAGGAAATGTATTTTGTCAGTGACTCCAGTTTGATGTATTTGGTTTTACTCATTATTGTCTTTTTTCCTATGAAAAGATCCAATCCTTGGCATTGTAAATTGGTGCAAACTTTTCCACAAGTTGGCATTATGTATTGAGAATTCCGAAAATATTTATGCCCTTTGACCCAGTAATCCTGCTCTTGGCAGTATATCTTTGGAGGAAAAAACTTGTTAAATGTGTGAGATTGCAGCCTTAGCTATAACAGTGATAGGTTACAAAACAGTCTAAATGAGCAACAATAGGAAAAGGGACAACTAAATATAGATTATTTTGCAATTAGTAAAAATTAAAATTATGGAAACTATGCAGTAACTTGGAAAATCGCTTATGGGATAATGTCACTTGAAGTAACTGGGACGCACATGTATACATACTTCATGATTCAACTATTTTAAATTGTGTTTTCAAAATGAGGAGACAAAAGGGGAATATATGGAAAAATAAAAAGTATGGTTAGGTGGTAAGATTACGAGGCTTTTATTTATTTCTAAAATTCACTCTAATGTTCTACCATTTTTGCAGTAAGTAAAAATGTAGGTAGAGTAGTGGAAAATCCAACTTTGTTTATGCTGAATTAAGAGGATAGGAAGATTTATTCATTCCTAGAGCAGGTTAAATTGTGAGTCAGAGTGCCCTCAGAGGTGTGTGATATAAATTATCATCATTGCCGGGCGCAGTGGCTCACACCTGTAATCCCAACACTTTGGAAGGCTGAGGCAGGCGGATCTCTTGAGGTCAGGAGTCCGAGACCAGCCTGGCCAACATGGTGAAACCCCGTCTCTACTAAAAATGCAAAAATTAGCCGGGCATGGTGGCGGGTGCCTGTAATCCCAGCTACTCAGGAGGCTGAGTCAGGAGAATCACTTGAACCTGGGAGGTGGAGGTTGCAGTGAGTGGAGATCATGCCATTGAACTCCAGCTTGGGTGACAGAGTGAGACTCCGTCTCAAAAAAAAAAAAAAAAAAAGCATCATCTTCATCACCATAATTATCTTCATCATCATCATCAAAATCACCATCATCATCACTGCAGTTCACATTATTGAGCATTTACCATTTTCCATGCATTGCATGAAGTGCTTTTTCATGAAATTTATTTTTATTTTTTTTGAGATGAAATCTCGTTCTGTCACCCAGGCTGGAGTGCAATGGCATGATCTCGGCTCACTGCAACCTCCACCTCCCGGGCTCAAGCAATTCTCCCACCTCAGCCTCCTGAGTAGCTGGGACTACAGGCATGCACCACCACGTCTGGCTAATTTTTTGTATTTTTAATAGAGATGGGTTTCACCATGTTGGCCAGGCTGGTCTCAAACTCCTGACCTCTGGTGATCTGCCTGCCTCGGCCTCCCAAACTGCTGGGATTACAAGCATGAGCCACGGCTCCCGGCCTTTTTCATGAAATTTATGTTCTTAGTTAGGACCTATTATAAAACCATAGAATCATATAGCCAACCACCTAGTTGACATCTCTTCTTGAACAGGCATCTCAAACTTAGCATGTCCAAAATGGAACTTCTGATAATCCTTCCAAAACCTCCTTTGTCCACAGTCTTGTTCTTCTTAATGCCAACTCCATCCTTTCAATTGGTCAGGCCAGCCAAAAACAAAAAATAAAAAATAATCAATTGCTCAGGCCAGAAACCCTTACAGTCGTACGATGGAGACCATCAGGACATTTCTCCAATTCTACTTCAAAATATGTTCAAATTTTGAACACTTTCACCACCTTCATTTCTAGCATCCTTGTCCAAACCATCTTGTGTTGCTCAGATGACTCCAGTAGCCGCCTAACTAATCTCCCTGCTTCCATTCTTTCCCCTCCTTCAGTTTATCCTCAACACATGGAAAACATCCAGAGGGGTCCTTTATTTTATTTTTATTTTATTTCATTTTATTGAGACGGAGTCTCCTTCTGTTGCCCAGGCTGGAAAGCAGTGTCACGATCTCGGCTCAGTGCAACTTCTGCCTCCCAGGTTCAAGCGATTCTTCCACCTCAGCTTCCTGAGTAGCTGGGATTACAGGCCCCTGCCACCACACCTGGCTAATTTTTGTATTTTTAGTAGGGACTGGGTTTCAGTATGTTGGCCAGGCTGGTCTCAAACTCTTGACTTCAAGTGATCCACCCACCTCGGCCTCCTGAAGTGCTAGGGTTACAGGCATGAGCCAGCATGCCTGGCCAGAGGAGTCCTTTTATTTTTTTTATTTTTATTTTATTATTATTTTTTTGAGACGGAGTGTTGCTCGTCACCCAGGCTGGAGTGCAGTGGCATGATCTCGGCTCACTGCAAGCTCTGCCTCCCAAGTTCACGCCATTCTCCTGCCTCAGCCTTCTGAGTAGCTGGGACTACAGGCGCCCACCACCAGGCTCGGCTAATTTTTTGTATTTTTAGTAGAGACGGGGTTTCACCGTGTTAGCCAGGATGGTCTCGATCTCCTGACCTCGTGATCCACCCGCCTCGGCCTCTCAAAGTGCTGGGATTACAGGCGTGAGCCACCGGATCCAGCCCAGAGGGGTCCTTTTAAAAGCTACATCAGGGCCAGGCATGGGTCATTTGAGGTCAGGAGCTCGAGACCAGCCTGGCCAACCTGGTGAAACCCTGTCTCTACTAAAAATTAAAAAAATAGCTGGGCATGGTGGTGTGCACCTGTAATCCCAGCTGCTCAGGAGGTTGAGGCAAGAGAATCGCTTGAACCCAGGAAGCGGAGGTTGCAGTGAGCCAAGATTGCACCACTGCACTCCAGCCTGGGTGGCAGAGTGAGACTCCGTCTCACAAAAAACAAAACAAACAAACAAAAAAAACCCGCTAAGTCAGATCATGTCTCCTCTGCTCAAAACCCTCCAGAGACTCCCCATCATACTCAGAATAAAAGCCAAAGTCCTAACAATGGCCACTACCTCACCTGTGCCCCCTTTACTTCTCCGACCTCACCTCCTGCTGTTCTCCCTCTCAATCACTTCACCCAACCACATTAACTTCTTTACTGCTCCATAAAAAATGTCAGTCATTCTCCTGCCTCAGGAACATTCTTCACCCGTATGTCCACACCGTTCACTCCCTCACATGCTTCAAGTCTTTGTTCATATGTCACCCTCTCAATAATGCTCCCTGACCATCTGGTAATACTGCAGCTGCCCTCACCCTCCCGATACATCAGATCTCTCTTACTCTACTTTTTCCATGACAATCATCTTCTGTCATGTTGCCTAACTTATTAAGTCTGTCATAGATTATTTATATCCCTCTGTTAAAATGTAAGCTCCATGAGGGCAGAGATATTTAGATTTTTTTTTTTCAGTGCCTGCTGAAGAAACCTAACTACATTGTTACCATTTGGCAAAGCTAGGGCTGTTCCAGAAGGCATATTCCAGAGCCATCATGCTGTACGATTGTAACTGCTCCAGACCAGGCCACTGGGGGGAAGAGTAAAGCTAGGGTAGATACAATAAGCATGAACTATAGACATTAATCCTCCCTGCCCAGAATGTGGCCTCCTGGAGCCCCAGTCATTTACCCACAATGCTGTGTTCTTCAGAAGTCCAAACCCAGTTGATCTTTTTTTTTTTTTTTTTTTTTTTTTTTGAGACGGGAGTCTTGCTCTGTTGCCCAGGCTGGACTGCAGTGGCCGGATCTCAGCTCACTGCAAGCTCCGCCTCCCAGGTTTACGCCATTCTCCTTCCTCAGCCTCCCGAGCAGCTGGGGCTACAGGCGCCCGCCACCTCGCCCGGCTAGATTTTTGTATTTTTTAGTAGAGACGGGGTTTCACGGTGTTAGCCAGGATGGTCTCGATCTCCTGACCTCGTGATCCGCCCGTCTCGGCCTCCCAAAGTGCTGGGATTACAGGCTTGAGCCACCGCGCCCGGCCCCAGTTGATCTTAAAAAATGGAAGCAGCATGTGATCAAGTAAGAGAACATGAAACTGTAAGTCACTGGAACTTTGGTTGTTTCCAGACCACAGACTTTCTTGACTGGGACTACAGTTCTGTCTTTCTCTTCAGTCAGGAGGTCTGAAGACATTGGAATACCAACAGCAATTCATTATGACTAATTCCATGATTTCAATATAATTTGTCCTCACCAAAACTCATGTAGGAATGTGATTCCCAAAGTGACAGTGTTAGGAGGTGGCGCCTCGTGGGAGGTGTTTGGATCATGGGAGCAGATTTCTTATTAAAATTTCAGGTATTGTTATAGCAACATAGAAGAAATTAAGACAATTACTGAGCCTATGTTCCTTTACAGAGGTTGCAAATGCCAGATATCATTTACCCCACCTCAGCATAGGCAAATACCAATTCCCTTTTTATTTTATTTTATTTTATTTTATTTTATAGAAACAGGGTCTCACTATGTTGACCAGGCTGATCTCCGATTCCTCAAATGGATGACCACACACAGTCATCCATTCCTGGTTATGGGACTAGCTGAGAAGTCTGTTGAGGGACCACTGAAAAAGATTTATCTTCCTGATAAAAAGGGACTCATAAAGAGAAATTGGTCTTTTTTTTGCCTTTGGATACAATTATTTGGAGACATCAGTCCTGGGCTGAGGCAGTCGTCTTGTTACCACGAGAGGCTAAGCTGAAGGTGAAAACCAACATACTGTAGATAGTAGAGCTCAAAAGGAGCGAAAAAATTCTAGATTCTCCTAGGCATCATTGAGCTACTGTATCAACTTTGGAACCAGGCTAGGCACAATGGCTTATGCCTATAATCCTAGCATTTGGGAGGCCAAGGTGGGAGGATCACTTGAGGCCAGGAGTTCAAGATCAGCCCAAGCAACAAAGCAAGACTCCATCTCTACAAAAAATTTAAAAATTAGCCGAGTGTGGTGGCATGTGCCTATAGTCCTAGCTACTTGGGAGGCTGAGGTGGGAGGATCACTGGAGCTCAGGAGTTCGATTCTGCAGTGAGCTATGATTGTACCACTGCACTCCAACGTAGGCAACAGAGCAAGGCCCTGTCTCCAAAATAACGACGACGACAACAACAACAAAATCCAAAACCTTGGAACCACCTTGTCTCAAGCTTCTTGTTATATGATAATAATAAATATCTTCACTATTTAAGCTAGCAGCCCCCAACCAGGAATTGTACTGTACAACTAAGGGCATTTGGAAATGTGTGGGGGATACTTTGATTTATTCAATGACTGGGTGGAGTTAGTAGCATTTGGTACCTGAGGCCAAGGATGCTAAACATTCTCCCATGGGTGAAACAGCCTGCTAAAATGCCAATAGGGCATTTAGAAATGCTGTTCTAAGCAAACTTTAGCTGGGCGTTCTGTTATCTGCAGCTGAAAGTACCATAACTGATATCATTCCATACCATTAAAACTTTATCACATTTTTACAGAACAGTGTGTACCTTGATTACCAAATATTAAATGGCTGGTATTTAATATTATCAACTTCATGATCACTAAAAACTTCATTTGTTGAAATGACTGAGAAAATACTATAGACTGATGAGAATTATAAGATGTCGATAGGCTCAAAAATAAACGTGTATGCACTTAAATGTATTTCATGGACAGATCCAAATGTGCATTATAAAAATATTCATTTTTTAGAAGTCATTAAAGAAAATAAAAAAGATGTTTTGTCTCCAGCACTGCAAAAACATACATTTTTGTCTTCAGAACACTGCCTTTAGAAAAGTTATTGCTGGCTAGGCGCAGTAGTTCATGCTTGTAATCCCAGCATTCTGGGAGGCCGAGGCGGGTGGATCACCTGAGGTCAGGAGTTTGAGACCAGCCTGGCCAAAATGGCGAAACCATCTATCTATTGAAAATACAAAAATTAGCCAGGCGTGGTGGTGCGCACCGCAGTTCCAGCTACTCAGGAGGCTGAGGTAAGAGAATCACTTGTATTGCTTTACCCTCCATGTGTGTTCTTCAGAAGTCCAAACCCAGTTGATCTTAAAAAATGGAAGCAGCATGTGATCAAGTAAGAGAACATGAAACTGTAAGTCACTGGAACTTTGGTTGTTTCCAGACCACAGACTTTCTTGACTGGGACTACAGTTCTGTCTTTCTCTTCAGTCAGGAGGTCTGAAGACATTGGAATACCAACAGCAATTCATTATGACTAAGTCCATGATTTCAATATAATTTGTCCTCACCAAAACTCTTGTAGGAATGTGATTCCCAAAGTGACAGTGTTAGGAGCGGGATGAGACGAAGGTTACAGTGACCTGAGATTGCACCATTGCACTCCAGCCTGGGCAACAAAGCGAGACTCTGTCTCAAAAAAAAAAAAAAAAAAAAAAAAAGGAAGAAGAAGGAAAGAAAAGTTATTGCTTAAAAAAAAAATCTGATCTCCCTTCCTAAAGCCATTGAATTGATTTCTTCAGTTTAAAAACAAATCTTTATAGTCTAAAATGTTTTCATCTTGATTTATTTATAAAATATATTTTGCTGGGAGCAGTGGCTCACGCCTGTAATCACAACACTTTTGGGTGGCTGAGGTGGGCGGATCACTTGAGCCTGGGAGTTCAGGACCAGCCTGGGCAACATGGTGAGACCTCATCTCTACAAAAAATACAAAAAAATTAGCCAGGCGTGGTGGCACATGCCTGTAGTCCCAGCTACCCAGGAGGCTGAGGTGGGAGGATCACTTGAGCCTGGGAGGTCAAAGCTGCTGTGAGCTGTGATCACGCCATCACACACCAGCCTGGGTAATGGAGCGAGACCCTGTCCCAAATAAATAAATAAATAAATAAATAATATTTTTTGACAACTGTTACATACACACATTCTTGTTGTAAAAATGCAAATGCACACAACAGAAAAAAAATATAGCAAAATATAAACATTTCTCTTCATCTACCTTCAAATCCCTCTTTCTTTTCCAGAGAATAACCTTTCTCAAGGGTTTGGTGTAAATTCTATATATATGTACATATACACATATATATATATCTCCAAAATTTTTTCTTTTGTAATAAATGTCTTTCCCTTACTATGCCTTAAAGATTCTCTGCAGGTTAATACATAGAAATCTTATAGATTCATTTGTAACTACAACCAACTATTCTGTGGTATGGATTACCATAACTGAGCACTTGCTCAATGCCAGCACTATATTTGTTTCCAGTATGATACAATTATGAAATAAGGACAGACTCTGGGCTGGGCACGGTGGCTCGTGCCTATAATCCCAGCACTTTGGGAGGCTGAGGTGGGCGGATCACTTGAGGTCAAGAGTTTGAGACCAGCCTGGCCAATAAGGTAAAACTCCATCTGTACTAAAAATACAAAAATTAGCCAGGTGTGGTGGTGGGCACCTGTAATTCCAGCTATTTAGGAGGCTGAGGCACAAGAATCACTTGAATCTGGGAGGCAGAGGTTGCAGCGAGCTGAGATCATGCAGCTGCACTCTAGCTTGGGTGACAGAATGAGACTCTGCCTCAAAAAAAAAAAAAAAGAAACTGTACCACAGGGTACATACAAAGGCACCCTACAGTGAGTGACAAAGCAAAGCATCTTTTGAGAATGCACATGTTTGGGGTGGGGATGGAGGACTTGGGGAAAATTAGTGGAAAATTAATTTTATTACCATAAAAACCTAATAACCATATAGAAGATGTCTTCAGCCAATGCGGTTCCAGCTTTTACCCCTTAGACATGTATAGCTTTGATGGTCTGAAGGTAAGATGGAGGTGGGAAGGAGAGGGAGGTAGAACAGGCTACAGAACATCCAGAGCTAGGAATCTAAGTCACAGGGTTTATCCTAAACATTCATGAACATTTTGTATTCTATGCCTTCATATTTGTTATGAAATTAAGATATTTTAAATCACTCACCATTCAGAAAAATTGAGAGTCCCAGAAGATATCCCCTATTACTTTTCCATGACACCACTGCCTATTTCGAGGGTTATGACTGTTAAGTGGCTGGCCGACTCCCATTTGAGAAGCATGAGGCTGATATCAGGCCACCAGAGCTGAAATTCACCTAAGGAACTGGTAAATAATGGTGCCCCTTTTAAGTTCCCAAACAAGTCAACAGTTGGAGCAGGAATTCACTTGGAAATGAAAGAGAAGCTGAGCACGTTAGCTTAGTTGGGATATGGACGGGAGGTGACACAGCCTTTCAGGCCAGCCCCATGTGCCCACGTCAGGCTCTCCTGGAATAAAAACCAAATCAAATAAAACAGCTGCTGCCTTCTTTGAAGCTCTGCAGGAAACTGGAAGCAGAGGCTGCCCTGCTTTCCTGAAGAGCAGTCGTGACCATGGAAATGAGCCAGGGAGGGCGGATGGCTGAGGCTGAGGAGAGGTAAACACCACCAGCAAGGTGGCTCAGCAGTCCCTGGAACCAGAACACAGACATTTCCAGGGGATGGAGGGGAGGGTGGGGGTTGAAGTTCCAGCAATTTCACTGCTGGGCCCTGAGCCAGAGACCCATAGTTTTCCAATGCACTCCTAGCTAAGGGATATAGTGAGCTGGGTGAGGTAAGGCCAAGAGCTGGAGCTGTTCACATCAGTCACTTGCTCGCTGTGTGACCTGGGACAAATGACTTAATCTCTCTGATCCTGTTTCCTCATTTATAAAATGGCGATAAACGGTGTAAAACAATTATTGTAGAGACTTAAATAAATAATTTCTGGGAAGTTTTGAGTGCGCTTGCCCTGATATAATAAAAGTATACATAACAATAACATTTTCATCAAAACTGTGGTTCTCAGCCAGGAGTGGTGACTCATGCCTGTAATCCCAGCACTTTGGGAGGCTGAGGTGGGTAGATCACCTGAGATCAGGAGTTCAAGACTAGCCTGGCCAACATGGTGAAATCCCGTCTCTACTAAAAATACAAAAATTAGCTGGGAGTGGTGGTGGGTGCCTGTAGTCCCAGCTACTAGGGAGGCTGATGCAGGAGAATTGCTTGAACCTGGGAGGTGGAGGTTGAAGTGAGCCAAGATCGTACCACTGCACTCCAGCCTGGGCGACAGAGTGAAACTCTGTCTGAAAAACAAAACAAAACAATTACATTTTCAAGAAAACTGTGATTCTCAACACAGGTAAAATCTCTCAAGAGGCATTTTAGATTCTGTGGGAGCACCTTTAGATGTCACAATGATTAGAAGTGCTGGGCCGGGCGCGGTGGCTCACGCCTGTAATCCCAGCACTTTGGGAGGCCGAGGCGGGCGGATCACAAGGTCAGGAGATCGAGACCACGGTGAAACCCCGTCTCTACTAAAAATACAAAAAAAATTAGCCGGGCGCGGTTGTGGGCGCCTGTAGTCCCAGCTACTCGGGAGGCTGAGGCAGGAGAATGGCGTGAACCCGGGAGGCGGAGCTTGCAGTGAGCCGAGATCGCGCCACTGCACTCCAGCCTGGGCGACAGAGCGAGACTCCGTCTCAAAAAAAAAAAAAAAAAAAAAAAAAAAAAAAAAAAGAAGTGCTGTTGGCATTTAATGGACAAAATCTAGGGATGCTGTTCACACCAAAACCTTATCCTGGGTCCTTTGCAACTCTTGATGTCTCTCCAAACATTCATATCAGTGAGAAACCTGAGCCTAGACCTAGCTTCATTTTTCACATAAATACAAAGTTTCCTCCCAATTTTAGTATACACCAGCTTTTCTAGAAGCAGATCTTTTAGGTAAAGTGAGGAAAGACTGTCTTTTGTTTGGTTTGTAATTTTACACACAGTTTTTTACCATTTCAGGAAAAAAAATCACTGACAATCACAGCTCTCGTGGCATTCTAGTCATTAGCTCAACACGTCTGTAGCAGTCTGCATTTATAACTGCTACAGGCACAATGATTGTAGGTATAGGTGCAAACAAGTGGCTGCCTCATTGTTTTGAAATGTAGTCATGCCTATGCATTGATGAGTTGAGATATATATTTTATTATAAAATACTTTTCTTTTATTTCTCTTTTATATTTAAGTTAGGACCATATATTAGTCAAGGTTCTCCAGAAAAACAGAAGCAATAGGGGATATATGAATATACAGATGGAGATTTATTACGGGAATTGTTTCACACAATTATGGGAGCTGAGAAGTCTGATGGTCTGCCATCTGCAGCTGGAAAACCAGGAAAGCCAGTGGTGTAATTCAGTCTGAGCTGGAAGGCCTGAGAAGGGCAGGCTGGGGGTGGAGGGATGGCACAGTGGTATAAGATGGTAACATGGTGTAAGTCCTAGTATGAAGTCTGAGTCCAAAGGCTAGAGAACCAGGAAAACCAGTGCTCAAGGGCAGGAGAAGATAAATGTTCCAACTCAAAGAGAGCGAATGTGCCCTTTCTCCATCTTTTTGTTCTTTATGCCTCAACTGTTTGGGTAATTAATTCCAGAAATATGTTTCCAGCTCTCTGGGCATCCTTTAACCCAGTCAAGTGACACATAAAATTAATGACTCATGCCTGTAGTCCCAACACTTTGAGAGGCCGAGGCGAGTGGATCACTTGAGCCTAGGAGTTTGAGACCAGACTGGGCAACATGGCAAAATCTTGTCTCTACCAAAAAAATACAGAAATTAGCTGGGTGTGGTGGTGCATGTCTATAGTGCCAGCTACTTGAGTCCTGAAGACGGAGGTTGCAGTGGGCCAAAATTACACCATCATACTCTAGCCGGGGCAACAGAGCCAGACTCTGTCTCAAACAAAATTAAATAAATAGGTAGGGCACTGTGGCTCACGCCTGTAATGCCAGCACTTTGGGAGGCTGAGGCGGGCAGATCACAAGGTCAGGAGCTCGAGACCAGCCAGGCCAATACGATGAAACTCCATCTCTACTAAAACTACAAAAGTTAGCCGGGTGTGGTGGCATGTACCTGTAAGTCCCAGCTGCTCGGGAGGCTGAGGCAGAAGAATCACTTGAACCTGGGAGGCAGAGGTTGCAGTGAGCAAAGATCACTCTGCTAGTAAATAGTAGAGACTCAGGTCTATCTGACTTCACAGCCCAAGCTCGTGACCTCTGCATTAGATAGAAAACAACAACTTTATTATTTATTTATTTATTTTGAGACAGAGTCTCATTCTGTTGCCCAGGCTGGAGTGCAGTGGTGAGATCTCCACTCACTGTAACATTTGCCTCCCGGATTCAAGCCATTCTTCTGCCTCAGCCTCCCAAGTAGCTGGGATTACAGGTGCGTGCCACCACACCCGGCTAAATTTTGTGTTTTTAGTAGACACCCGGTTTCACCATGTTGGGTAGGCTGGTCTCAAACTCCTGGTCTCAAGTAATCTGCCCATCTCGGCCTCCCAAAATGCTGGGATTACAGGCATGAGCCACCACACCCAGCTGAGAACACCTTTAATTGGAGAAGAAAATGTTTACTCAGACCTAGAGAAATGTAGTGAAGAGAGTGCAGAAAAAAAAAGATAACTAAAATGGCATTCAGGAAACCCAAGTCTTAGAATTGGTTTTTGCCACTGACTGCTGCGTGACCTTGGATATGGAGAGGCAATGTCATGAAATGATTTAAAAGTATGAGCCTAGAAAACAGATGTCTGAATTCAAAGCCCAGCTCTGTCACTTACTTGTAAACTTAGGCCAGTTATTGACCATTCTGTGCCTTAGTTTCCTCATTTGTGATACAGGGGTTATAGAAAATTGTCATCCATATTGTCAGCATTTAATCATTATTAGCTATAGTGTTAGGGTTGGCTAATCCCTTACAGCAAAAAGACCGCATCCCACCTGTCAGGTTATTTAGAATCAGACTCTGAAATGGAGGTTTGCCTTTTATTTTGGAGGGGATGTCTCAGCATAACCCAGGCTACTTGGACTTCAGAACATGTTATGTAGCAGGACCTTGAATCTTTGTAGGGTTTATCTCCCATCCTCTGGAGGTCTGTGTCTTACCAAAGCCCAGTGTACTTGCCCCAGGCAGTTGAATTAACATGATATAATCAATAAAATGGACTAATGTGGGTCGGGTATGGTGGCTCATGTCTATAATCCCAGCACTTTGGGAGGCTGAGGCCGGGAGATCACTTGAGGCCAGGAGTTCGAGAGCAGTCTGGCCAACATAGTGAAACCCCATCTCTACCAAAAATACAAAAATTAGCTGGGCGTGGTGTTGGTGCACCTGTAATCTCAGCTACTCCAGCGGCTGAGGCAGGAGAATCACTTGAACTGGGAGGTGGAGGTCGCAGTGAGCTGAGATCACGCCACTGCGCTCCAGACAGAGTGAGACTCTGTCTCAAAAAAAAAAAAAAAAAGGACTGATGTGATATTCTGAAGAACGCCCACATGGCCTGGGCAAGGCCACTAAATGTATACAAATTTCTTCTAATTCTTCTTTCAGATAAGTTTGGAAAAGAAATTATTCATCAGACCGATGGCTGCATACCATGTATCTGAGGCCATTTAATTTGCTATAGCAACGATATTATACCATGCACAGCAACTGCAGTTGAGACTACTACTTGCTTGCATTTGCTTTAGTCTACTTTTATCCTCCAGGACCCATCTGGCTTTTGAAGAGGTGAAACTGAAAAATTAAGTGAAGATATGGTCAGCATTGTTTTGGAAGTGCTGGCTAGTGCAATAAAACAGAAAAAGGAAACAAAAGGTATATAGATTCAGAAGGAAAAAATAAAACTCTGCAGATGACATGATCATCTATATAGAAAATCTCAAAGCTGGGGCTTCATGAGGGAGAGGGAGTAGAGTCACGGCCTTCTTCACTAGTATAGCTCTTATGCCTAGGCCAAGGAAATAAAATGATGTTTATTGGGGAGTATTCATCAGATCAATCCTGTGGAGGAGGAAAGAAAGAATTAGGCAGAGGAAAAAGCAGAACTGTGATGCAATCACAAAAACTCAAGAGAAACTCTGTAGTTGGAACAATCCCTTGGCAAATTATCCCAAATTGGGGCAAGGCAACTAGTATTAATACTTGCATTGGCCGCTGCACCCATTGAATGTGAACTGGCTGACTCTGGAAAGACTTTGGGTTAAGTATGTCTCTTCAGCTAAGGGCTGAAGAGGAACTCAGCTTAGTCTGTCATGCCAACACTCTCAGTAGCTGAGGAAATGAGCGGTTCGGTCCTAAAAAGGGGAAATCTGAGCAGTACATCCCAAAATACAGTGGCTTAAGTCTCTCTCAACAATCCAAAAATAGATGGGTTCAAGAAAAAGTAGAACAGTGGTTACGGGGGGCTGGTGGGAGGGATGAGTGGGGAGGTGTTTAATAGGTATAGAGTTTTGGCCAGGTGAGGTGGCTCACGCCTGTAATCGCAGCACTTTGGGAGGCTGAGGCAGGCAGATCATGAAGTCAGGAATTCGAGACCAGCCTGACCAACATGATGAAACCCCGTCTCTACTAAAAATACAAAAATTAGCTGGGCGTGGTGGCACAGCACGCACCTATAATCCCAGCTACTCAGAAGGCTGAGGCAGGAGAATCGCTTGAACCTGGGGGACAGAGGTTGCAGTGAACTGAGATTGCACCACTGCACTCCAGTTGGGGCAACAGAGTGAGACTCTGTCTCAAAACAAAACAAAACAAAACAATAGGTATAGAGTTTCAAGTGTCCATTTTGCAAGATGAAAGACTTCAGGCAATGGATGGTGGGGATGGTTGCAATGTACTTAACATCCCTGAACAGTGCACTTAAAAATGGTTAAGGTGGTAAATTTCATGTTATGTGTATTTTACCAAAATTGAAAATTGGGGGAGAAAAAAAGTAAGTGGTCCAAGTTGTCAGTGTAGTTCGTCTCAGGACAATCAGGAACCCTGATTCCATCTCATGGCTCTGCTATTTTCTAAATCAGTTCTTCTCAAACTTTAATATGAATGTGAATCACATGAGTATCTTGTTAAACTGCAGACTCTGATTCAGTATGTCTGGAGTGAGGCCTATGATTCCACCTTTCTAACAAGTCCTTAGGTGATGCTGATGCTACTCACACGTGGAGCACACTTAGAATAGCGAGATGCTAGGGTATCGTGTTTTGTCCGAATCTTCCAAGTTGTGTTGCTATCAAGACTGATTTCTTATTCAAGAGAATGGGGGGAAAGATATGAAGAACAAGAAACTTCCTTTAAAAAATGTTTTTTTAAATTTTTCTCGAGACAAGGTCTCGCTCTGTTGCCCAGGCTGGAATGTACTGGTTCCATCTCAGCTCACTGCAACTTCCACCTCCCAGGTCAAGAGATTCTTGTGCCTCAGCCTCCCAAGTACCTGGGACTACAGGCATGCACCACCATGCCTGGCTAACTTTTGTATTTTTTTTTGGTAGAGATGGGGTTTCACCACATTGGCCAGGCTGGTCTTGAACTCCTGACCTCATGATCTGCTCACCTCAGCCTCCCAAAGTGTTGGGATTACAGGCGTGAGCCACCACGCCCAGCAAACAACTTCCTTTTAAACAGGCGACTTGGAATCTGCACAAATCACCTGTGTCTCCATTCCATTGGTGAGAATTTAGTCATGGCCACACCAAGCTATAAATCTATCACTGTAGGAGAAGAGAAAACAGATTCTGGAGGACAACTAACAGGATATTACTCTAGGTCTCAGTTTCTTCATCTGTTAAGTCAGGGCCTTTATAGCTCTAATATTCTGGGGTTTTGTGATACCAAATGTCCTGAACTGTATCAACCCGGACTCTGCGCTTACTTATTGTTGCTGTCTTGTAATGTGACAGGAAGAAAAAATTATTTTGAGGCAAATATTTTTAGGCTGTGCAGTGGTGTTTACAACTAATTGATCCCAACTAGTTACAGATTTCTTTGTTTCTATTTCCACTGCTTCCACTTGACTAGCCTTAAATAAATAAATGTTTTCATTTGTTTTGTTTTTTTGAGATGGAGTCTCATTCTTGTTGCCCAGGCTGGAATGCAGTGACGTGATTTGGCTCACTGCAACCTCCACCTCCCAGGTTCAATCGATTCTCCTGCCTTGGCCTCCCAAGTAGCTGGGATTACAGGTGTCTGCCACCATGCCCAGCTAATTTTTGTATTTTTAGTAGAGATGAGATTTCACCATATTGGCCAGGCTGGTCTTGAACTCCTGACCTCATATGACTCACCTGCCTCGGCCTCCCAAAGTGCTGGGATTACAGGCATGAGCCACCGTGCCCGGCCTAAATAAATAAATTTAAAAACCAATATTTAAAAAGTTTTGTGGATTACTTACTTTCTTTTAATGCATGTAGATTATTAGATGAATGGAATTTCAGGTGTGAATATACAAAATTGAAGAAACCAGGAGAGAGCTAAATTACTCTGTAGGAGAAAAAGGAGTGATTTAGGAGTTTGGAGAGAAGATCCCTGGGGCTGGAAACCTGATTGTAACCAGGCAGGCCTAAACAACGTGCCTGAAAAAAGGGTTATAAGGGAGAGAGGGCAGCTGGTGTCTGGAGATGAACTTACGGGAAGAACAAAACTGTTTAACGGAGACTATCATTAAATTTTACTGTGTGTTATATGATGTAACTCTCCAATCCACCTTCTCTACAAAATCTTCCCTCTAGTGCCTTATAGAATGAACTTTCTTTTGATAAATAAAGAGAAGCACTGAATCCTACCCTAAGGGTAGCACCAGGGAGGAACAAAGGCTGTCACTGGGTTATATAATAGAGTGGGTACATTCATTTATCTTCAACACTTGCATTAAACTTAAAAAAAAAAAAAAGGAAACAAAACAAACACACATACAACAAAAACCAGGCAGGTTCACTGTTCTGCAAAAGGCTTCCTGGAGTGTGTCTCTGCTGTGATGACTGTATAAGGGCCTCAGCTTCGTCAGCCATGACCCAAAGAACACTTACACAATGATATTGAAGCTTCCTTCAAAGTTTGCGGTTCTGTGACTCAAAATCAGATGTAAACAAGATTGAAGCACAATGAAATCAACCATAATTTATCAGTTTGATGGTACCAGAAAGGTGTAAATAAGCAGTGAGGAATTGTGACAATGTCAGTCAAAAAAAAAAAAAAGAAAAAGAAAAAGAAAAAGAACTAAGATATATGGAGAATTAAAGAGAAAGTGCCTTTGTTGGTATGTAACTGTATATATACATCGATTCCTTACTTTGTGCCTTGAGTTATAATTTTGCTTTTAAAACAAACCTCTTTTTTTTTTTTTCTTTTTTTTGGAGATGGGGTTTCTCTTTTTGCCCAGGCTGGAGTGCAATGGCGTAATCTTGACTCACTGTAACCTCTGCCTCCCGGGTTCAAGTGATTCTCCTGCCTCAGCCTCTCGAGTAGCTGGGATTAAGGTGCACACCACCATGCATGGCTAATTTTGTATTTTTAGTAGCCACGGGGTTTCGCCATGTTGGTCAGGCTGGCCTTGAATCCCTGACCTCAGGTGATCCACCTGCCTCAGCCTTCCAAAGTGCTGGGATTATAGGTGTGAGCCACTGCACCTGGCCCAAACCTCATTTTTTTAAGTGTGTTTTTTTTTCTGCTATTGTAACAGGAAGCATTTTAGGACATGATTAGATATGCGGAATAGGTGACAAATGAACATGTTACAAAATTTAAAAGGCGTTAAAGGCTACACAGTGAAATGTCTCCCTCCACAACCCTTTCCCCAAACCCCTCAGTGTCCTGGAGGTAGGCATCCGTTTCTCAGGTATCTTTTATTAAATAAAATTTATGGGAGGTCATTGTTTTAGACTGAGCTCTTGCACCAGGCCCCAACAGACCAAACCAAAATGGAGTCATTCATGCTAAGTGCTGCATAATCAAGCTGAAACTGTAAGGAAGCAAGGAAATCCCCAAACAGGCTGGTTTTTCCTAAAAACAGGATATTCACAACAACCAATTAGAAAGGGCCCAGTCAAAACAAGTTGACATGATAAGGACATGATTTAATCCTTACAGTGAAAGTACCTTGATGTAAACTTATCTTAACCCATCTACTTTAAAAAATTTTTGTTTCCTTGTTTCTGCTCAAGCTACCTTACAAAAATCTTCCGCATGACCAACAGAGCTCCCTCTATTTTGGACAGAATGATGCCCAATTCATGAATCACTGCTAAAAGCTAATTAGATCTTTAGATTTGTTGAAATTTTCATTTCTAAAACATTTTTTGAAGAAGTATTCTCTGGATATATAAGTTAAACAGAATGTTATAATGAGATCCTTTCTGTCTTAGTTTCAGTTACAGCCTCAAAAGTTGGGAGAAAAATAGTAGATATCATAAACACTCACATTCCAAAGAGAGTGGCTACCTCCCAAACAGGATTTACAAATACAAGAATAAAACTCTGGCCTTATGAACCTTAGACCAATCTTGAGGGTATAAGAGGCTTCACATTGAAGTGGCCATAAGAAGGGGAATTTTCTTTGGAGTGTGTTATCTCTGTGTGTTTTCCTCATGTTCACGAGGGCCAAGAGGATGGTGTTTTCCCTCATCTTAAACCAAAAAGAGGCCGGGCACAGTGGCTTATGCCTGTAATCCCAGTGCTTTGGGAGGCCGAGCAGGTGGATCATCTGAGGTCAGGAGATCGAGACCAGCCTGGGCAACATGATGAAACCCTATCTCTACTAAAAATACAAAAATTAGCCAGATGTGGTGGCAGACGCCTGTAATCCCAGCTACTTGGAAGGCTGAGGTAGGAGACTCACTTGAACCCGGGAGGTGGAGGTTGCAGTGAGCTGAGATTGCACCACTGTACTCCAGACTGGGCAATAGAGCATGACTCCATCTCAAAAACAAAACAAAACAAAATAAAAGAAGTCTTCAAAAACACCACTTCTGACTGGGTATGGTGGTTCAGACCTGTAATCCCACCACTTTGGAGACTGAAGTGGGTAGACTGCTTGAGCCCAGGAGTTTGAAACCAGCCTGGACAAGATGGGAAAATTCTGCCTTTGGAAAAAAAAAATAAATTAGCTGGGCATGGTGGCCGATGCCTGTAGTCCCACCTACTCAGAAGGCTGAAGTGGAAGTATTGCTCCAGCTTGAGTGACAGAGCAAAACTGAACCTGTCTCAAAAAACAAAAACAAACAAGCAAACAAACAAACAAAAAAAACCCAAGCTCAAACCAAAAACACCACTTCCAGGGCTGGGATAGCATCCCCCAGAGTTTGAGGCACATCTGGAAAATCTAAGGTAATACATGGTTTGAGGCATGAAGAGGCAGGGAATGGAGAGAGGTGAGTCTTCTCTGGGAGTGGTCTGCATTAACATGAGGGTCAAGTAAACTCATGGGCAAAAACCAACTTCAAATTGACTTTAAAACGACTTTGCCCAATTGGGCTGCCTAGAAGGACATGGGATTCCAAAAGAATGTGTGTTTGTGGAGAACCGTCAGGCATCCAAGTGCTGAGGGATGGAGGTGCAAGTAGGCTGCCAGAGAAAAGCATCAACCACATCACAGGAATTGTAACTGGAAGTTTCCAATGGGAGGGGTCTTTGAGAAAACTGTAGAAGACAGAAAGAATAAGAACCAGAATCTGCTACTCCTAGAAGGCCCCAACAAGAATTACCTGGTCACCAGTTGAGTAAAGCCTTTCCCGTCCTTTACTTCTTCCTCTTCTTTTCAACCCTGGGGCATCCGAGTTGCTTAGGGAATCAGGAGAGGAGCAATAGAAGCCCAAAGCCAAGAAACTGAGCTGTAAAAAGCCTCCCAGGCTGCCCCTCTTCCTCATACTTAAAGCAAAGCTGAGCTGGAGGAAGCAATGAGCTCTCATTCATACAGGGGCTTAGTGTTTCCATTATTTCACTGGACTGACCGGTTTAATTACAGCACTGAAACTATTATTGGAAATAAAAGTGCTAGGGGACTTCATATTATCTGAGTGATCAAAAAAGTTGTGAGGCATCCACACAAAATTTCCTTCACAGTTTAAAGAGGCAGTAATAGTAAAGAATAATGTTGCTTTATTCATATCCCTAATTTTGAGTGTGACCCACTGCTATGGTCACATGTTGCTATGAATATTTGTCCCCTCCAAGCTCATGTAGAAATTTAATCCATTTAATCCCAATGTGGCAGTATTGAGAGGTGGACCTTTTTTTTTTTTTTTCTGAAACAGAGTCTCCCTCTGTCGCCTAGGCTGGAGTACAGTGGCACAATCCCAGCTCACTGCAACCTCTGCCTCCCGGGTTCAAGCAATTTTCCTGCCTCAGCCTCCCAAGTAGCTGGGACTACAGGCACGTGTCACCACGCTTGGCTAATTTTTGTATTTTTAGTAAGGATGGGGTTTCACCATATTGGCCAGGCTGGTCTTGAACTGCTGACCTCAGGATCCACCCTCGGCCTCCCAAAGTGTTGGAATTACAGGCGTGAGCCACCGCGCCCTGCTGAGAGGTAGACCTTTAAGAGGTGATTGGGCCATGGGGTTCTCTGCCTTCATGAATGGATTAATCCATTCATGGATTAATACAGTCATGGGTTAATGGATTAATGAGTTATGGGAGTAGCTTTATAAGAAAAGGAAGAGAGACCTGAGCTAGCACTCTCAGCCTCCTCTGCAGAGCACCCCCAGCAAGAAGACCCTCACCAGATTCAGCCCTTCGACCTTGGCCTTCTCAGCCTCCAAACGGTAAGAAATAAATTTTGTTTCTTTATAAATTACCCAGTTTCAGGTACTCTGTTAAAAGCAACAGAAAACAGACTAAGATATCTATTTAAGAACACTGTTCTGGAATATATGTCTGCTATACATAGTGTTTTACACATTCCTTTTTTAATCATAAGATAGCTGGATGGCTGTCCCACATGAGTATATATAAATTTACTGCATTCTTGTAAACAGCTGCATGGTAGGCCATTTTAAGAATGTACAATGGTTTATTTTAACTGTTCCTTTTTAGCATATTAGTAAGTCTTGATCTGTACAAATAAATGTATTAGAAAGCTTAAAACAAACATTTGAATGCTTCCACTATACTTAGACACATTTTCTAAGTTTCACATAAAATTTTATGTGAAAAATATTCCCATTTTAGAGGAATTTTGTAACAAAAAGATAAAAGACTCTCATTGCTAAGTTTCAAAGTAATCCATAACACACTTAATTATCTACTGCATGACCGTCATTTGTGATTGAAAGCTGAAACTGAAAGCAATCAATATTAAGCAAAACAGGCCAGCGCAGTGGCTCATGTCTGTAATCCCAGCACTTTGGGAGGTCGAGGCAGGTGAATTGCCTGAGCTCAGGAGTTAGAGAGCAGCCTAGGCAACATGGCAAAACCTCATCTCTGAAAAACATACAAAAATTGGCTGGACATGGTGGCAGGCCCCTGTGGTCCTAGGTACTCAGGAGGCTGAGGCAAGAGAATCACCGGAACCCAGGAGGCGGAGGTTGCAGTGAGCAGAGGGTGCAGTGAGCCGAGATCGTGCCACTACACTCCGGCCTGGGTGATAGAGTGAGACTCTGTCTCAAAAAAAATTAAGCAAAGAAATTAAACTAAATTCATTCTGGAACTCTGCCTGGCCACATGAAAATATTTTTCACTTGTTCCAAATGATAATATTTTAATACTATCTAGCAGTTACTTATTTTATTTTTTTATTTTTATTTTTTGAGACCAAGTTTCACTCTTGTTGCTCAGGCTGGAGTGCAATGGCGCAATCTTGGCTCACCACAATCTCCGCCTCCTGGGTTCAAGTGATTCTCCTGCCTCAGCCTCCTGAGTAGCTGAGATTACAGGCATGAGCCACCATGCTCAGCTAATTTTTTTGTATCTTTAGTAGAGACGGGGTTTCTCCATGTTGGTCAGGCTGGTCTCGAACTCCAGACCTCAGGTGATCCACCTGCCTCAGCCTCCCAAAATGCTGGGATTACAGGCGTGAGACACCATGCCCGGTCCTAGCAGTTACTTATTTTTAAATTCACTTTTTGAGCCTGGTGTGGTGGTTCACACCTGTAACCCCAGTACTTTGGGAGGCCGAGGCAGGAGGATCACTTAGCTCAAGAGTTTGAGACCAGCGTGGGCAACATAGTGAGACCTTGTCTCTACAAAAAATTTCAAAATTAGCTGGGCGTGGTAGTGTGCTTCTGTAGTCCCAGCTACTCAGGAGGCTGAGGCAGGAGGATGGCTTCAGCCTAGACAGTTGAGGCTGCAGTGAACCCTGATTGTGCCACTGCACCCCAACCTGGGCATCAGAACGAGACCCTGTCTCAAAACATTTTTTTAAAAATAAAATTCCCTGGCCGGGCGCGGTGGCTCAAGCCTGTAATCCCAGCACTTTGGGAGGCCGAGGCGGGCGGATCACAAGGTCAGGAGATCGAGACCACAGTGAAACCCCGTCTCTACTAAAAATACAAAAAATTAGCCAGGCGCGGTGGCGGGCGCCTGTAGTCCCAGCTACTCAGGAGGCTGAGGCAGGAGAATGGCGGGAACCCGGGAGGCGGAGCTTGCAGTGAGCCGAGATCGCGCCACTGCACTCCAGCCTGGGCAGCGTGAGACTCTGTCTCAAAAAAAAAAAAAATAAATAAAAAATAAAAATAAAATAAAATAAAATTCCCTTTTTGGTTCTTTCTCTTCTGGTCCCAGGAGCTTCTAGAGCCACAGGTTATGATGTAGACATGGCCAAGTCCAAGAGCCACACCACACACAACCAGTCCCAAAAATAGTACAGAAATGACATCAAGAAACCCTGATAAAAAAGATATAAACCTCTTAATGGGGTAGATCCCGAATTCCTGAGGAACATGTGCTTTGCCAAGAAGCACAACAAGAAGGGCCTGAACAAGAAGCAGGCCAACACTACCAAGGCCATGTGTCTGTATGCCAAGTCTATCACAGTCCTCAAAAAGGCCAAGGAGGTTAAGTCCCAAATCCCAAAGTGCATCATCCAGAAGCTCAATTGACTTGCCTACGTTGCCTACCCCAAGCTCGGAAGTGTACTCCTGCCTACATTGCCAAGGGTCTTACTTTTGCCCACCCAAGACCAAGGCCAAGTGTCAAATCAAGGCCCTGCAGGCCCAGCTTTGGCTGCAGATCCAGCTGCATTTCCCGCTATAGCTCAGACCCCTATGAAGACTCCAGAGAGGAGGCCTCTGTCTGCCAGTGTGAGGACAGAAGGACTGGTGTGACCTGCTGGGCTGCCATCTGCACGGGGCTGGTGTCCTCTTGTGCTATTTGTACAAATGAACCTAAGGCAGGAAAAAAAAATCACTTTTTATCTAACAAACACTTTTGTGCTTATGATGTGTCAGACACTGTTCCAAGGTCATTACTAATGTTAACTCATTTAATCCTCATAACAACCCAAGGAAGTTGAGTACTGTCATTATCCCCAACTTATGAAGCAGCAGGTGAAGAAATTGAGGCCTTGAGAGTTAAGTAGGCCAAGGTATGTAACTTGGCCAAGTTCACCTAGCTAGAAAGTGACAGAGCAAGGGTTTGAACACAGAAAGTCTGGCTTCAAAGTTCATGATCATACTCGCTGTACCATATTGTCCCCTTGTAGGCTGTATATATATAAATATATATTTATCACTGCAAGGAAATATATATCACTGCAAGGATGAAGACTTATGGAATGTTTTCTTAAAGCAGAACTAGTCATCAAAGCCATAGTCTTCAACACCATCATTATTAACAACAAAACATGATGATGTGTGCACAGTATACAGCGGACACCATTCTGGCATTGTCGATAAGAGGAATACAACAAGCCCTGCTCCTGTAAGAAGCCCTGCTCCTAATTTTCCTACTGGGTCAAAGGAAATTGCCAGAGGCAGCATTCTATGGTGTTACCAGGTCAGTTTCAAAAAAAAAAAAGGAGGTCTGAATAATTAAATCCAGGGGAAAACTAAGAGAAAACCAAGATGCAAATTCAACCAGCTTGGAACTGAAGGAGTGCCAATATGTGAGATGGTTAGAAACAGGTTAAAGGAAAGGGATCTTGAATCCTTACCTGGGTGAGAGTTTAGGTAATGGCCACAGATTGTTACCAGTGGTCGCTGGAGCGGGTGTGGAGAGAAGAGTTAAAAGAACCCGGTGGAGAGAGTGCCATGCTTGCCCATCTAATACGTGAGAAATCCAAGGCTTGTACATGCTACTTCTGAATCCAGGTAGTACTCTTTTAGTAGCACACACTACAAATGTATAGACATGATTGGCTGATCTTGATAAACTTTCAATAAGAGGGGTCAAAAACAGGAAACTCCAATGCCTACAGAGGCCAGGTGGTGGCTGTAAATGTGTGTGGCAGGTCTGGGTAGCCAAGTGCAGAGTACCAACCTCCTTCTTTTTTTTTTTTTGAGACGGAGTCTTGCTTTGTCGCCCAGGCTGGAGTGCAGTGGCACAATCTCTACTGACTGCAAGCTCCGTCTCCCAGGTTCACGCCATTCTCCTACCTCAGCCTCTTGAGTAGCTGGGACTACAGGTGCCCACCATCACGTCCGGCTAATTTTTGGTATTTCTAGTAGAGACAGGGTTTCACCATGTTAGCCAGGATGGTCTCGATCTCCTGACATTGTGATCCGCCTGCCTTGGCCTCCCAAAGTGCTGGGATTACAGGCTTGAGCCACTGCACCCAGCCCCAGCCTCCTTCTGACACCATTCAACAGCAGCCTGGGATTTTATTGTTTAACTATTTCATGCCACAATCATTGTGTATGCAGTAAGCAGCTGCTCTAGGGAAAGGGGTACTAGCTAAAAAGACACATTCTTGAAGAAAAGATAAATAAACATACCGATTCTATTATTTTCAGATTCTAAGGGGATGTCAGGTACATAAGGGTGGATGAGTCTCCCACAAAGGATATGTGCATGATAATGACAGAGAAAGCTGGATTACAGGTTCTTCTTAATGCTCTGTACCCTCAGTGTTTAAACAGTGTCCATACTTATTTTCAGAGATAGAAAGGAAGGTGGATGCTAAGGAAACTAGGTCAGACCATAACCAGTCTTGGGTGGGATGGGGTGGGGGAGGAACCCCAGGAAATAGAGCTGGTGGTGACAGCTGTGAGGAGTGGAAGAATGAGTGCTGAATCCTTTGGGAGCCAGCTGAAAGCAAGAAAGAGACGCTGAGGGAGGTTAGAATAGAGGAACAGAGCTGGGAGTTCTTAACAGCTTTCCCCATGGGGTTCTGGGATGGTACCCTATGGTAACATTTTAAAGCAATTAAACTGGAGAAATGATGAAATTGTACCTGATTGAATAAAAGTAGTTATATAAAAGTCACAATATTGTAGCTGGTATAAACGTTTAGGTCATTTAGTTTAATTTGCCCAAATTGACTCTCCACAGCCAGCCACATTTTGCAAAAAATCATCTTCCACTTTTGAGGGTACATTTGCAACCAAGTAAGAAATTGCAACTAGAATAGCTCAACTATTATTTTCTCTACTTAAGAGGCAGTTAGTCCTAAATTTATTTTCTTCCTCTGCTACATATCTAAAATTTTTCCTTTCATCTTAATCATGCCCACAATAGGCATCTAAAAATAAAGCAATAAAAAGTCTTAGGGAGAAAAAGAAAGAAGCTTATAAAAATTGTTAGTTTATAAATAAACAAACTTGAGACTAGTAACAGAAAAAGTTTAGAATTTTACATTTCAATACTTTAAACCTGTTTTACAGGATTTTGTTTATTTGTTTCACCAATTCTACTATAAACTCTAGGAAAATAAGAAAATATGCCCACCAAAGTTATTTTACTTCATACCCCACCATTTGGAAACAAAAGTTTTGTTATTTTTAAAGGCAGCCAAGAAAGAACTTTAGACAGTGAATGATGTCAGAATCAGTTCTTTTATTTTGGAAACATATTGATTTAATCTATCATATATCTAACAAATTCAAAGAAATGATAGTGACATAATACCAGGCTAAAAATTTCTAGTAGGAAAGAAAATCTTTGTATTTTTCATCAGCCAAAAAAATACAGTGGGCCTCTAAGTAATGACTAATTACATATAAGTAGATTTGCCTAATAAGTCCTCAGCTTCTGAATTATCTAGAAGGTTTTACACAAATTCCTTAGGTCGTGGGAGCCCAAGGCCGGAGGATCACTGGAGTCAGGACATCATGACCAGCCTGGCCAACATGGTGAAATCCTGTCTCTACAAAAAATACAAAAATTAGTCGGGCGTGGTGGTAGACACCTGTAATCCCAGCTACTCAGGAGGCTGAGGCAAGAGAATCGCTTGAACCCGGGAGGTGGAGGTTGCAGTGAGCTGAGATCGAACCACTGCACTCCAGCCTGGGCGACAGAGTGAGACTCTATCTCAAAAAAAAAAATAAATAAATAAAAATAAAAATAAAATAAAGTTCCTTAGGTGACTCCAAAGCATAGTAAGGTTTATTAAGTAATTCTAGTTTTCTAAATAGAAGTTAAATATATTGTAATATGTTACCAAATTATGTAATATATATGGAGCTGGCTTAAAGAAAAATGTTTCTGGCTGGATGCAGTGGCTCACGCCTATAATCCCAACACTTTAGGAGGCTGAGACCGGTGGATCACTTAAGGTCAGGAGTTCAAGACCACCCTGGCCAACATGGTGAAACCCTGTCTCTACTAAAATTACAAAAATTAGCTGGGTATGATGGCACATGACTGTAATCCCAGCTACAGGGGAGGCTGAGGCAGGAGAATCACTTGAACCGGGGAAGTGGAGGTTGGAGTGAGTCGAGATTGCGCTGCTGCACTCCAGCCTGGGCAACAGAGCGAGACTTTGTCTAAAAAAAAATACATAAAATAAAATAATGCTTCTGTTGAAAGGGTCCACATAATGTTGGTTATCAAAAACCCCTCTAACTATGATTAAAAATAAAATTTAGAAGATGGCTGTGAAAATAGGTAATTTGGTAATTTCCTTTTGAAATTAATTTAAACAATACGTTTTTAGATACTTAGCAAATGATTTGTTTATTACAAATAGATTGTGTTCAAAATAAGCATATTGTATTAAAAGATAAATATTCCTCAAAGAACATTTTTTTCTTGGATAAATTTAAAAGATTCCAGAATGTGGCAGGTGGGTGGTACATGTAGTCTTACAGCCTAAGCAAAGCAAACTTAGGAACAGATTTTAAAAAATAGATTAAGTGTTTTCTAAGCTACTGCTTGCCTACACTAGCCAGCTGAAGGCTTTAAATAATTTAATCCCTACAACAACTGCCAGCTCCAACTGGAAGCCTTAAACAAGGACTGGATTCACTGAGGACTCCAACAGGTGCAGTCTATTAGTGATTCCCTAAATCTCCTACTGTTCTATGTTTGTACATGTGTAGGACCCTATATTCTTAAATTCAACAGAGCACTAATCAAATTCATCCACGTGATTTTGCTTTGTCCCATCTTCCATTATCATATTATTTAAGGCATTCCTCTATTTTTCTCTGGAGGAATACTCAGCACAATGTGTAGCATATGAGGTTGTTTTCAACGTTCCTTTTCTAAGCAAGAGCTCTCTTATTACAGTTTTAGTTTTGGAAAGCAAATTAACTAATAAATTACTTTCTTCCTGTTAATACTGTTTTTCTATCAACTAACATTCCTATGTTAGCACTTATAGAGAACTATTGGAGTTGCTTGGAAGGTTTTTTTTTTCCTTTTACACATTTGTAAGATACATAAAAATGTACTTGTCACTGATGTATTCAAATATATTTAGAGAGAAAATTCACACATATTTAACATTTACATAATTAAACCGAGATAAGTTTTCCTATTAAAATAAATTGGAAAACCAAACAAGAAAAGACCACTCTCATGCCCTTAGGAGTAAACATGTGATGATATTATAATAAGGCCTTTGGTAGACAAGCAGTCAAAAGAAATTTAAAAGCCAATAGCTGCCCGGGTACGGCGGGTCATGCCTGTAATCTCAGCACTTTGGGAGGCCAAGGCGGGCAGATCACTTGAGGCCAGGAGTTTGAGACCAGCCTGGGCAACGTGGCGAAATCCCATCTCTCCTAAACATGAAAATTAGCTGGGCGTGGTGGTGCGCACCAGTAATCCCAGCCACTTGGGGAGCTGAGGCAGGAGAATCTCTTGCACCTGGGAGGTGGAGGCTGCAATGAGCCCAGATCATGCCACTGCACTCCAGTCTGGGCAACAGAGTGAGACTCCATCTCAAAAAAATCAAAACAAAACAACAACAACAAAAAAAACAATAGCTGCCTAGAAGTCCACATTCAAGCTGGCCCCTTAACTTATATCATATACAAAAAATAACGTAAAAATGGATTAAAGACCTAACATAAGTTCTAAAAGTATAAAACTCCTAGAAGAAAATGGGAAAATCTTCAGGACACTGGATTTGGAATGATTTCTTAGATATGACACCAAAAGCACAAGCATCAAAAGGAAAAATCTAACTTGGTGCAGTGGCTCACATGTGTAATCCCAACACTTTGGGAGGCTGAGTTGGTAGGATCGCTAGAGGTTGGGACCTTGAGACCAGCCTGGGCAACATAGTGAGATTACATCTCTACCAAGAAAAAAAAAAAAGCACAAATAGACAAATGGTACTATATCAAACTTAAAAACTCCTGTGCATCAAAGGATACAATTAACAGAATGGAAAAAAGCCTACAAAAGGGGAGAAAATGTTAAATCATATATCAAAAAAGTTAATATCCAGAATATATTTTAAAAAAAACCTCCTACCACTCAACAACAAAACACAATTTAAAAATGGACAAAAAGCTCGAATAGACATTTCTCAAAAAAAAAAAAAAAAAATACAAATAGGCTGGGCATGGAGGGTTATGCCTGTAATCCCAGCACCTTGGGAGGCCAAGGCGGGCGGATCCCCTGAGGTCAGGAGATCGAGACCATCCTGGCCAACATGGTGAAACCTTGTCTCTACTAAAAATACAAAAATTAGCCGAGGGTGGTGGCAGGTGCCTGTAATTGTAGCTACTTGGGAGGCTGAGGCAGGAGAATCGCTTGAACCCGGGAAGTGGAGGTTACAGTGAGCTGAGATCGTGTAACTGCACTCTAGCCTGGGTGATAGAGCAAGACTCCGTCTCAAAAAAAAAAAAAGTGTATATATATAAAAGTATACATATATTTAAAAAGTATACACACACACACACACACACACACAAATGCCCAAGAAGCATATGAAAAGATGCATAACATTGCTAATCATTGGGAAATGCAAATCAAAACCACATTGAGGTATCACCTCACACACATTAGGATGACTGCTATCTAAAGAACAGAAAATAACAAGTGTTGGTAAGGATTTGAAAGAATTGGGATTCTTTGTACTGTTGGTGGGAATGTAAAATTGTGCAGCCATTATGAGAAATAGTATTAAGATTCCTCACAAAATTAAAAATAGACTTGTCATATGATCCAGCAGTCTCACTTCTGGATATACATCCAAAATAATTGAAAGCAGAGTCTTTATTTATTATTTATTTTAGAGACAAGCTCTCACTCCATTGCCCAGGCTGGAGTGCAGTGGAGAAATCACGGCTCACTACAGCCTTGACCTCCCCAGGATCAGCTCCTGAGTTTGTAGAGACAGGGTTTTGCCATGTTTCCCAGGTTGGTCTCAAACTCCTGGGCTCAGGTCATCCACCCGCCTTAGCCTCCTAAAGTGCTGGGATTACAGGAGTGAGCCACTATGCCTCATCCCTGAAAGCAGTCTTGAAGGGATATTTGCACACCCATATTCCTTCTGGTATTGTTCACAGTAGCCAAGAGGTAGAAGTAACACAAGTGTCCATTGACAGATGAATGGAAAAAGAAAATGTGATACACACATAGAATGGAATATCTGTGAAGGGTCACACATTGTAATATGGAAGAAAAAAAAAAGATGAGGAACTAGTTCTAGGATCAACTAAAAATCCTGTCACGTGCTACAACATGGATGAACCTCAAAGATATAATGCTAAGTGAATTATGCCTAATAGTAATTCCCTAAGTCTGCTACTGATCTGCTTGTACATGTGTCAAACACTGTATTCTTAAATTCAACAGGACACTAATGAAATTAATCCAAGTGCCTCTTGCTTTGTCCCATCTTCCATGGTCATGTTACTTAAGACGCTCACTTTATGATTCCACTCATATGAAGTATCTAAAGCAGTCAAAACCATAGAAATAAAAAGTAGAAGTCTTTCATCTAGAAAAGTTGCCCTTTAATCTAGAAGAGTTGCCTTTTTTTTTTTTTTTTTTTTGTCTTCCATAACTGACACTTTTTTAAAGAAGCAGGACAATCGTTTTGCCAAATGCTGATCAGTCCTGGTATCTTTGATGGTTTCCTCATGACTATACCTAGATACGATATTTTCACAGTATACTATATTGTTGATTTGTGTCCTTTTCATATCAGGGAGTGTTCTGTAAGGGGTTAACTCAGGAGGCTTGGATTGTTCAAACATCCCCAAGAAAGGATTGGACCTTGACCTGCTGCTGGAAGGTAACCTCTGAGCCATTATCCTGCCTGATAAGAGTGTTTCTATATGCCTTAGGCTCTGGGCCAAATTATATGTTTGATCGGTTAGTTTGCGCTAACGATCTGACTTATGGTGAACACCTGTTTTCTATGCCTGGGGTCCTGGACCATGCTGTATCAGTTTGACCTCTCGCAGTCTGGAGACTGAATAGCTAAAGTCAGCTACATGGACAACACATGCTTATGTGATTGACCACCATGAAAATCCTGGAGACCAAGGCTTAGGTCTGCTTCTTTGGACAGCAGTCTTCACACCTGTTGTCACACATAGTTGCTGAGAGAATTAAGTAGAGTCTGTGTGGCCCCACTGGGAGAGGACAACTGGAAGCTTGCCCCTGATTTCTCCTATACTTAACCTCATGCACCTTTTCACTTTGCTGGTTTAAATCTGTGCCCTTTCTTTGGAAGATACTGTAGCCATAAGCAGAACAGGTTTTTTGAGTTTTGTGAGTACTTCTAGTGAATCATCAAACCTGAGGTTGATCTTAGGGATCCCCAACACAAGGGGCATAACCTGTCAGTTTGCTTCATTAACTTTGTTCAGGCCAGGCGCGGTGGCTCATGCCTGTAATCCCAGCGCTTTGGGAGGTTGAGGTGGGTGGATCACTTGAGGCCAGGAGTTCTAGACCAGCCTGGCCAACGTGGCAAAACCCTGTCTCTACCAAAAATACAAAGATTAGCCAGGCGTGGTGGCGCACGCCTGTGATCCCAGCTACTTGGGCAACTGAGGCAGGAGAATGGCTTGAACCGAGGAGGCAGAGGTTGCAGTGAGTGGAGATCATGCCACTGCACTCCAGCCTGAGCAATAGAGTGAGACTCTATCTCAAAAACAACAACAACGAAAGCCAAAAAAACAAACTTTGTACATTTAGCTAAGGTCCTCCTGGATTTCTCTGACATAAAGATGTTTTTCCTTTATAATTAAGAAATATCCTGTGGAGTGACACTTGGAAACTGTATGAGTATCCTGTTCCCCAACAGTATTTCACATAATGGTTTTAGTATATATTGGTAATTATTGTATGGATCAATGATTACTTTGGAGGCTATAAAAAGGTGGTCTTCTATGGTTTCAGTTGAAAATCGGTTTTTGTTTTTGTTTTTATTTTGAGACGGAGTCTTGGTCTGTTGCCAGGCTGGAGTGCAGTGGCGCCATCTCTGTTCACTGCAATCTCCGCCTCCTGCGTTCAAGCCATTCTCCTACCTCAGCCTCCTGAATAGCTGGCACACACAGGCATGTGCCACTACGCCCAGCTAATTTTTGTAGTTTTAGTAGAGATGGGGTTTCACCATGTTGGCCAGGATGGTCTCGATCTCTTGACCTTGTGATCCGCCTGCCTCGGCCTCCCAAAGTGCTGGGATTACAGGTGTGAGCCACTGCACCTGGCCTAAAAGTCCTTTATGCAAGTGTTGGAGACGTGTCTTGAACGTGGCAGTTGCGACTCAGCGTTGGGGCAGAGACCTCCCTGTGAGTCCACATGGGTGTGGTGGGAGCTGGAATGTCTGGGACTCCTACAATTAGAACAGGTTATTTACCTAAGCATGAACTGGAGATGTCTGTGCTGGTGATGGAGACTAGGATATAAATTTCAAACTCCGCCTGTGCAGAAGATGCAATTTCACACAGACTCCCATAGAATATAATTTTCATTTCTGTTCCTCATTCACCCAGAAGGCAGAAACACAGCCCAGGGCTCAATTCCAGGGACTTCAGGGGGCCAAGACCTGGGCTGTGAGAAACTGTATTAAAAGAACAGATTTGACTGCTTGTATATGTATAAATTGCATTCTCCTTTACATTTAACTTTTGCAATTTCTCATTTCCTGAGATAATTTATAAATTCGAATGCCTTTGGGATATGAATGGATGACATCCTATAATTTCCTGAAGTCCTTACTTTCTACATATATTGTAATTTTATATTTTTGTCTTCCTTTCGAGACCTATCTTTCATTTGTTTGTCTGTTTGTTTTATAAATGGGGTCTCAGTATATTGCCCGGGCTGGAGTGTGATGGCTATTTACAGACTGGATCATTGTGTGCTTGAACTCCCAGACTTACGTAATCTTGCCACCTCTGAAAGAGTTTTTTTTGTTTTGTTTTGTTTGTTTGTTTTTCCAGAGACGGGGTCTCACTCTGTCACTTAGACTGGAGTGCAGTGGCACAGTCATAGCTCACTGTAGCCTCAATGTCCTGGGCTCATGCAGTCCTCCTGCCTAAGCCTCCCAAGTAGCTAGGACTACAGGCATGGCACTAGCATGCCAGGCTAAGTTTTAATTTTTTCTTTTTTTGTAGGGATAAAGTCATGCTATGCTGCCCAGGCTGATCTTTAACTCCTTGGCCCAAGTGATCCCTCTACTTCAGCCTCCCAAAGTGCTGGTGTTACAGTTGTGAGACACTGAACCTGTCTTGAAAGATCATTTTTTTATTGATTTTTTTTTGAGATGGGGGTCTCACTATGTTACCCAGGTTGGTCTCAAACTCCTGGGCTCAAATGATCCTCCTATCTCAGCCTCCCAAAGTGCTAGGATTATAAACATGAGCCACCATGCCCAGCCAAGAGTATTTTTTAATACTAGAAAAATATGAGAGCTTTGGTTGGGCATGGTGGCTATAATCCCAGTACTTTGGGAGGCCGAGGCAGGCGGATCATGAGTTAGAGTTAGAGTTAGAGACCAGCCTGGCCAACATGGTGAAATCCCGTCTCTACTAAAAACACAAAAATTAGCCAGGCATGGTGGTGCGTGCTTGTAGTCCCAGCTACTCGGGAGGCTGAGGCAGGAGGATCGCTTAGACCCAGGAGGTGGAGTTTGCAGTGAGCAAAGATTGTGCCACTGCACTCCAGCCTGGGTGACGGAGAGACTCTGTCTCAAAAAAAAAAAAAAAAAAGAAAAAAGAAAAAGAAAGAAAGAAAAAGAAAAAGATAAAAAGAAAAATATGACAGCTTTTAATCAATGCTAGTTTTCTATTTCTGAATGTTTTGTGTCAAGGGTGTCTAATGAGGCTTGTAAAATATGTACTCTTTAGAAGATACATGAATTTTGCTTTTATGAATGAAAAGCTAATTTTTCAATATTTGTAGGGACATTTTATAGGAATGTTTACTCTTTCACATGAACATTAAAACACAGCAAAACTAGATTTTCAAATTCCAAAAGCCACATTAACACCACTAATACTTTTTAATATGAAGGTTTTTTTGGAGGGGGGGTTGAGACGGGGTTTCGCTCTTGTTGCCCAGGCTGGAGTGCAATGGTGCAATCTCAGTTCATCGCAACCTTCGTCTCCTGGGTTCAAGCAATTCTCCTGCCTCAGGCTCCAAAGTAGCTGGGACTATAGGTGCGCACCACAACGTACGGCTAATTTTGTATTTTTAGTAAAGACGGGGTTTCTCCATGTTTGTCAGGCTAGTCTTGAACTCCCAACCTCAGGTGATCTGCTCACCTCGGCCTCCCAAAATGCTGGGATTACAGGCGTGTGCCACTGCGCCCAGCTGAAGTTTTTTTTAAAGGCGATTTTCTTTTTTTGTAATAATAGGGACTCATTGATTCATTTTTGGTTAATCAATGAGTTATAATCCATTCCTGTTATTATTTATTTTGATGCTAAGTTTAACCAGTGGGAGTCCCCTTCGAGCTGGCTCCTGTGTCCCCACCAATTTTTCAGCAGTTTTTTACTTTCAGATACAGTAAGATGTTCAAATGTACCTTGACTTTCCTTGCCATAGCCTTAGAATCAACCGTTTTGAGGCAGAATAGGGTCTGGAGGCAGGAACCCAAAACTATAAGGCCAATTCATGTGATTTCCTAGAACTAAACCAAAGGAAAACCCCAACTTCCTATGCTCAAGTAACAAAAGGACCAGAGGCTGTGCTCCCTTTGCAACCCACTCTTTTTCTGCATGGCAGATGAAAAATTGAAAGTACCTGTGACTGGTCCCCTCCCATAACCAATCAGGCTGGTCATGGGCCAAGTCTTCATTTGCATAGGAGTATAACTTTGTAATTTCACCTTAGCCTCTGATTGGTCACTTTCCACAACCAATCAGAAGTCTGCATAGGGTGTAACTTTGTAATTTCACTTCAGCCTCTTTTTAGTCACTTTTTGCAACCAATCAGACTGATCACAGGCTACTTCATTTACATAGGGTGTACACCAAGTAACCAATGGGAAACCTCTAAAGGGTATTTAAACCACAGAAAATTCTGTAACCAAGCCCTTGAGCCACTTGCTTGGGCTGGTCCCACCCTGTGGAGTGTGAATTCATTTTCAATAAATCTCTCCTATGTTACTTCATTCTTTGTGTGATTTGTCCAATTCTTTGTTTAAAGCACCAAGAAACCTGGACACCCTCCACTAGTAACAATTTCTCCAAACAGCTCTTCTTCTTTTTACCTCCTTTGAACCTTAATTCCAAAAACAGTCATCACTTCTAGGAGTGATGAATAGAAAACAGGTTCAAATTAGTCTACTAGGGGACTAGAAGAAAAATTACAAGCTATCTTCAGCCTGAAGAGTCCCTGGTTGTAGGTGAATCATTAGATACTTCCCTCAAGAAAACCTCAAACATGCATGTTTTCTTCATTCTTTCACTGTAAAAGTAAATGTGGTGTATGTTGATACAATCGCTTTTGTATCTGTATCTGTTTGTTCTCACGCTGCTATAAAGAACTGCCTGAGACTGGGTAGTTTATAAAGGAAAGAGGTTTAATTGACTCACAGTTCTGCAGGGCTGGGAAGGCCTCAGGAAACTTACAATCATGGTGGAAGGGGAAGCAAACACATGCTTTTTCACATGGCAGCAGGAAGGAGAAGTGCTGAGCAAAAGGGGAAAAGCTCATTATAAACCCATTAGATCTCGTGAGAACTCCCTTACTATCATGAGAACAGCATGGAGGTAACTGCCCCCATGATTCAATTACCTCCCATCAGATCCCTCCCACAACACGTGGGGATTATGGAAACTACAATTCAAGGTGAGATTTGGGAAACAGCCAAACTATATCAGTAGTATCCCATCAGCTCACATTCTGGGAAAGTGACCCAACACTATAAGGACATTTTGGGCCAGATCCAAAGAAGTCAAACTGCATTTTTTCTAAGAATCACCATCTTCTAACTTTCCAACTGTTACTAAGTCAGATCAGACTACCTGGTCAGACTACCCTATATCTGCCACAAATGATTCCATTTAGGGTTTGAGGACCTACTGATCTCACGTCTTTCAAGTAGTGGGGCAGCCAGTGTAGGGAATTTGGTTTGATTCTGAATCAAATGGGAAGTGATTGGAGACTTTTAAGCAACAGGAATGACATGATCCAGCATTTTAGCTGGATCACTCTGACTACTCTAGGGAGAACTGCCTGAAGCGATACACATGGCAATCATTGGAAAGCACTCTTGATGGCTCACTGCAGGAAGCATAATTGACTGGGATCCCAGATGTGGGGTTTTGAGCCCGTGCTTTCCACTGGCTGCTCTCAGCAGGGATGCTAGGGCAGACCCATTTCCAGGAATTGCAGAACTCCTCGACAGGCAACATTTTAGCTCAGGACTTCCTAACAGCTTTGATGAATTTTTCATAACTGCACAATGGTCTAAGAATTTTCCACCCAATGTTCCTTCTCTCCTTCATTTGACTTGCATCACAGTCTGACAGCTCTCCCAGCTTCTCCTGCTCCCTCCCCATTTTCTCTCACAGGGGTTTCCCACAATACATTTCTTGTACATTTAATCCTGTCTTGGCATCTGCTTCTTGGAGGACCTGGACTATCATAGAGATCAAAGGCAGAAGCAGGGAGACCAGTTAAAAGGTAATCGCAGTAATCCAGGTGAAAGATAATTGTAGCTTGGAGCCGACTGAGGGCAAAAGGGGTGGAGAGAAGCAATCAAATTTCTCTTCCATCCCATATCTTAATAGCAAATCTTCTGAGGATAAAATTTCTTAGATTTGATGTTAAGATATGGGATGGAAGAGAAAGTGAGAAGTCAAGGTCACTCCATTATTTGAACCTACGCAATTGGAAAGATGGAGTTGCCATTTTCTGAGATGGTAGAGCATGGGAGAAGAGCATGTTTGGTGAATCAGATCGAAAGCTTGGTTTTAGACATCCTGTATTAATTTTAAATTTTTAAATTTTATTTTTAAAGACAGGGTCTCACTCTCTTAGCAAGACTGGAGTGCACTGACATGATCAGAGCTCACTGCAGTCTTGAACTTCTGGACTCAAGCAGTCCTCCTCCCTCATTACAGACTGTATCAAGTTTGAGATACTATTAGATACCCAAGTGGAGATGTGACATAGGCAATTTATTTAATGAGTCTGGACTTCAGAATAGAGGTACTGGCTAAAGATACAACTTTGAGAGTTAGTGTATAGCTGGCATTTGAAACCATGGAACTGAGGCCAGGCATGGTGGTTTACCCCTGTAATCCCAGCACTTTGGGAGGCTGAGCTGAGAGGACCACTTGAGGCCAGGAGTTTGAGACCAGCCTTGGCAACATAGCAAGACTTCATCTCTACTAAAATAAATAAATAAATAAAGCCATGGAACGGAATGTGATTATCAAGAAAAAGATTGTGATAATGGTCAAGCCAGTGGCTCACACCTGTAATCCCAGCACTTTGGAAGGCCGAGATGAGGGGATTCCTTGAGTCCAGGAGTTCAAGGATGTAGTGAGCTATGATTGTACCATTGCACTCCTGCCTGAGCCACATAGCAAGGCCCCATTTCTATTTTTTTTTTTTTTTTAATTTAAAAAACAGTTCTAAACTGAGACCTGGGGAATTCTAAATTTGGGAGACGAGTATTCATCAAAAGAGACAAAGAAAGAAGATCATACAAGGTAGAACTGTCATAACTTCCTGGTGAAATTAACCTTTTAACATGGGGTAATCTCCTTCATGAGTAATACTCTTTTGTCTTAAAGTCTGTTCTGCGCAACACTAAAACAGCTACCTCAGGGTCTTTTTCTTAATAGACGCCAATGCATTTTTCCCATAATTTGACTCCCAATTTTTCTATGTCTTTTTGTTTTAGATATGATGACTCATAAAAGTTAAGTTGCTGTTAAAAAATATATTTTGCAGGTCAGGTGTGGTGGCTTATGCCTGTAATCCCAGCACTTTGGGAGGCTGAGGTGGGTGGATCACTTGAGGTCAGGAGTTCGAGACCAGCCTGACCAACATGGAGAAACCCTGTCTCTACTAAAAATGCAAAATTAGCTGGGTGTGGTGGCACACACCTGTTATCCCAGCTACTCAGGAGGCTGAGGCAGGAGAATCGCTTGAACCCGGGAGGCAGAAGTTGTGGTGAGCCAAAATCACACCATTGCACTCCAGCCTGGGCACTATGAGCGAAACTCTGTCTCAAAAAACAAAACAAAACAAAAAATTTGTTTTGCTTGAACCATCTCATGTGAAAAAAAGAAAAAAAAATGTTTTGACAATTTTGGTCTTTTAAGTAAAGGGGTTGAAAAACTTACATTTATAGTGATTAGTGATTTATTTGGATTTTACTTGACAAGTTTATTTTGTGTTTTCTCTGTGTTTTCTGCCATTTTTGTTTTTGTTTTACATTCCCCTTTCTTCTTTTATTTTTGATTTGTTGACATTTGTTTTTTTTCATTCTATTTTGTTCCTTCTCCTTAATATTCATTTCATACTGTTCTCTTGACTTACATTTTCTTTATCTCTTCTTTTGATGATTGCCCTATTTTAACATATCCTCTCAACAAAGTCAATAATTAACCAATGTATTTATTCTCCTAAACAACATGAGAACCTTACAATGCTTTAACTTTGATCTCTGTAATGCCAATTACAATGTTACTGTGCCCAGTATTTTAGTTCTGGACTTTCCTCCCAAACTCAAATATTATTTTATAGATTGTTTCTTCAGATTTAGTCACACATTCATCAATATTATTGCTCACAAGCCCTGCTTATATATTAAGACTTCCCATCTGGAATCATTTTCCCACTACTTGAGGAATAATCGTTTAGAATTTCCATTAATTAGGGACTTGTATTGATAAACCATCCCACTTTTTTTTTTTTTGGCTTTGTCATATTCTTGAAAACTAGCTTCACTGGTTATAAAATTTTAGGATGACAATTATTTCCTCTCAGGCCTTGGAAGACATTATTTCAATGTCTTCTGGCTTAAACCACATTATCATTTCTTTGTAAGTGGTTTGTCTTTTTTCTCTAGCTTATTGTAAGTCCTCTTTTTCTTTGGTGTTCTGCAGTTTTACATTAATGTATTGAAAAGTACATTGGGCTTTCTCAATCCAAAGATTGATATTTATCATTAAAACTGGAAAACTGGCCAGGCATGGTGATTCATGCCTGTAATTCCAGCACTTTAGGAGGCCAAGGTTGGCAGATCACCTGAGATAAGGAGTTCAAGACCAGCCTGCACAACATTAAACCCCATCTCTACAAAAATACACAAAATTATCTGTGTGTGGTGGTGAACGTCTGTAGTCCCAGATACTCGGGAGGCTGAGGTGGGAGGAGAGCTTGAACCCAGGAGGCAGAGGTTACAGTGAGTCGAGACCACGCCACTGCACTCCAGCCTGGGCAACAGAGTGAGACCCTATCTCAAAAACACAAACACAAAAACAAAAAACAAACCTGGAAAATTTTCAGCCATTGAATTTTTGGAATATTCTCTTCTTACTTTCATTATCTGTTTCTGAAATTCTAATCAGATGTGTGTGTGTGTGTGTGTGTGTGTGTGTGTGTGTGTATTTTTAAGAAATAGAGTTTTGCTATATTGCCCAGGCTGGCCTTGAACTCCTGGGTGCAAGCAATTCTCCTGCCTCAGCCTCCCTACTGGAATTACAAATGTGTTCCACTGCACCCAGCTTAGATGTATTTTTGCTTTTTACTCTATCCTCCAAATTTCTTATCCTCTCTTCCATAGTTTCCACCATTATTACTTTCCGGATGACATTCTGAGTTTCTTTAGATCTGTCTTCTAGTTTCTTATTAATCTCTTTAAATACAACAATTGGCCAGGCCTGGTGGCTCATGCCTGTAATCGCAGCATTTTGGGAGGCTGAAGTGCGAGAATCTCTTGGTTTGAGACCAGCTTGAGCAACATGGCAAAACCCTGTCTTTACAAAAAACACAAAAATTAGCCAGGCATGGTGGTGCATGCCTGCAGTCCCGCTACTCGGGAGGCTGAAGCAGGAGGATTGCTTGAGCGAGGGAGATCAAGGCTAAGGTGATCCATGTTTGCAGCAATGTACTCCAGCCTGGGTGAGAAAGCAAGACCCTGTCTCAAAAAATAAAAATATAAATAAATAAATACAACAATTATAGTTGCCTTATACTCAGTGTGTAACTTCCCTGAAATTTAAATCCTGAGCAGATCACCTCAATCAACTGATCAAGCTCAGCACTGACATTAAGTGTCTCATGATGTGATGCAATATAAAGTATACAGTATCATTCACCTCTCAAGTGTGATTACCAACCCTCCAGGGCTACCTTTCATCTTAAAAGAAACAGGAATGGAGGTATAAATTAAATGACACCCTGAGGAAATAAAAAAGACAAATCCAGAATGTGAAACACCTGGCCTGCCTTTTTCAACAAATCGCATATCATGAAGAAAAAAAAAGTGTGGAAATTGATTGGATTTTTGTTCAAATAAAACCCATCTTGCCAGAGCAATTGGCACAATTTGAACATGAGCTGCAGATTAGATTACATTATGAAATTATAGCTAATTTTCTTTAGATGAAAATGTATTGTGGTTTTGTAAAAGATTGTCCTAATTCTTAGGAGACCTGTGCTAAGATATTTAGAGCTAAAGTATCAGGATGTCATCAACTTATTTTCAAGAAGATTAGCGAAAAATGAAATGTATATGCACACACATTGAGAGTAAGAGGAAATATTACTGAGATAAAGAGTTCAAGACTGGCCTGCACAACATTAAACCCCATCTCTACAAAAATACACAAAATTATCTGTGTGTGGTGGTGAACGTCTGTAGTCCCAGATACTTGGGAGGCTGAGGTGGGAGGAGAGCTTGAACCCAGGAGGCAGAGGTTACAGTGAATGGAGACCACGCCACTGGAATTACAAATGTGTTCCACTGCACCCAGCTTAGATGTATTTTTGCTTTTTATTCTATCCTCCAAATTTCTTATCCTCTCTTTCATAGTTTCCACCATTATTACTTTCCGGATGACATTCTGAGTTTCTTTAGATCTGTCTTCTAGTTTCTCGTTAATCTCTTTAAATACAACAATTGGCCAGGCCTCGTGGTTCACGCCTGTAATCGCAGGATTTTGGGAGGCTGAAGTTTACAAGTATTACATCTAGGTAGAGGCTATATCAGTATTGTACTATTCTGTTAACTTTTCTATGTGTTTGTTTGACATTTTTATAATAAAAAAACTTGGAGAGAAAAAACAAATAATTCTGTACACAAGGGTCAAAATGACATTAATAGAGATTATTTGCTCAGGCAACAATACCCTAAAGAGATAATCTAAAAATTCTGTTTTGCCATCTCCAAAGCTGTCCTGGTGTTCTCACTATGTTTCTTTAGCCTTTTCTTGGATTCATGTGAGCTCCCCTATAGCTCTCCCTATTTAAGTTAGCCAGAGCAGACTTCTGATACCTGCACCAAGGAAACCTTATTGATACAGAGGTTATGCTACTTATCCTCCATTTGCTCACCACAGCCATGCTGCAAAGCCCTTGGATTGCATTATTCTGGTTCCCTGGTCCTCCCAGCTTCTGTCTGGGTTCTGATCATGATGTTGGACAATAGCTGCATTCCTCTACCCAGGGACACAGCTTCTGCTGAGTGTTCCTTGCCCATAGCCATAGTTCCTGCCAGATCCTAGTATTGGATCCTTCCTCTTACTCTTTTGGCTGATGATGCCAGTCCTGTGTGCTTCACAAACTATGATGTTCTCTTTAACACCTTCCCACACTTCTATTAATATCTGCTTTATATTAAACTTCCTTCAGTTAACTGTTCTTTTCTATATTTTTTATTGTGGCAAAAACACGTAACATTAAAAACACTAAGCATTTTCAAGTGTACAGTTCAGTAGTGTTAAGTATATTCACATTGTTTTGAAATAAATCTCCAGAACTTTTTCATCTGCAAAACTGAAACTCTATACCCATTGAACAGTATTTATCCCTTCCTCTATCCATCAATACCCTTGGAAACTACCTTTCTACTTTCTGTTTCTGTGATTTTGACTACTTTAGATACTTCATATAAATAGAAGTGTATAGTATTTGTCTTTTTGTGAATGATTTATTTCATTTAGCATAACGTTCTTAAGATTTATCCATGTGATAGCATATGACAGAAATCCTTTCTTTATTAAGGCTGCATAATATTCTCCATTCATCTGTCAATGGATGTTTTGGTTTTTTGTTTGTTTGTTTTTTTTTTTTTGAGACCCTGTCTTACTCTGTTGCCCAGTTTGGAGTGCAGTAAAACGATCTCGGCTCACTGCAACCTCTGACTCCCAGGTTCAGGCAATTCTATTGCCTCAGCCTCCCAAGCAGCTGGGATTACAGGTGTGCGCCACCATGCCTGGCTAATTTTTGTATTTTTATTAGAGACGGAGTTTCACCATGTTGGCCAGGCTGATCTCGAACTCCTGACCTCAAGTGATCCACTGGCCTCAGCCTCCCAAAGTGCTGGAATTACAGGAGCAAGCCACTGTGCCTGGCTGGTATTTTTAAATTTATGCATGGTAAAATTCAGTCTTTTTTGGTGTATAACTCTATGAGTTTAACAAATGCATAGAATTTTGTATTTTTTTTAGTTTTTTTTGTGTGTATGTGTATATATTTTTAGTAGAGATGGGGTTTCGCCATGTTGCCCAGGCTGATCTTGAACTCCCGAGCTCAGGCAATCCACCAACCTCGGCCTCCCAAAGTGCTAGGATTACAGGCGTGAGCCACTGCGCCTGGCCAGAATTTTGGAAATGCCCCACAGTGAAGATACATATACCACCCAAAAACATTCTCATATTGCCCCTTCATAGTAAAACACTCCTTCTATACTTACCCCAGCAACCATTCATCTAGTCTCCAACCCTACAGTTTTTCCTTTTCCAGAATGTCATATAAATGGAATAAACTAGTATGTAGTCTTTTGAGTCTGGCTTCTTTTACTAAGCATAATGCATTTGAGATTCATCTATACTATTCCACATATAATAGTTACTCCTTTTAATTGCTGAATAGTATTTCGTTATGTACTTACCACAGTTCATTTATCCAACATTAACTGAAAGACATTTGGTTTCTTTTCCAGTTTTGAGAGATTATAAATAAAGCTGCTATGCACATTTGTGTGTGGGTTTTAATATGAACACACATTTTTATTCATCTTGGGAAAATACATGAGTGGGATTGATGGGTCATATGGTAAGTATGTATGTTTTACCTTATAAGAGACTGCCAAACTGTTTTCCAAAGTGTCTGGGGCTGGTCCAAAGGTCGTGAGTTATCTCAATTGATTGTTCACAGTCAGTTACAGATTGAACTCCTTGTTCTCTTTCCCTTGTTCTCACTGCTGCACTTGACTAGTCTTCAAAACAACAAAGTGTGCAGGACACTGGACAGTGTGGCACTGTTTTGATAAGTCTTGAAACCAGGTAGTGTAAGACCTCCAATTTTGTTCTTCTTTTCTCATATGGATTTTAGAATCAGCTCATCAATATCCTTAAAAAAATCTGCAGATATTTTGATTGTAATTGCTTTGAAACTATAGATCAATTTGGGAACAATTGACAACTTCATACTTTAAAAATCTGACATTGTTGGAAAACTTACTGCTGCAGCCTAATGTTTTTATAGTTGCACCCTAATGTTTAAATGCCTTCATGAAAGTGAAGTCTAGAATTTATTTATTTTATTTTATTATTTATTTATTTTTGAGACGGAGTCTTGCTCTGTCGCCAGGCTGGAGTGCAATGGCACAATCTCGGCGCAATCTCAGCTCACTGCAACATTCACTTCTCAGGTTCAAGTGTTTCTCCTGCCTCAGCCTCCTGAGTAGCTGGGACCACAGGCATGCGCCACCACGCCCAGCTAATTTTTGTATTTTTAGTACAGATGGGGTTTCACCATGTTGGCCAGGATGGTCTCGATCTCTTGATCTCATGATCTGCCCTCCTCGGCCTCCCAAAGTGCTGGGATTACAGGCGTGATCCACCGCACCTGGCCGAATTTATTTCTTTTTTAAAGGAATTTAGTAATTAGGCATTTAAATTTATACTGAGTTTCTGGAAGGCAGAGGCTGTATGCCGCTTATACTTGAATCACAGTGTACAAAAGATTCAAACTACAGAGCAGGACCTCAATAATGGCTTGCAGATTAAATATTTAAACATGAGGCTTTTAAATAATTCTACTTAAGTTTTCAGACATGATGAAGAATAGGGCATACGGAACTTTCATGATGCAAGAAGAAGAAACAACTACTTTTCCTTTCTAAAAAGAGCTATAGTAATGGTCCCTGGTGCAAGTAGGAGTAAGAAGACAGTAGAAACTGTCCCCAAACTTGTCACTCACAAGACTTAGATTCCCAAAATGTGAAGGCAAATTATTTTATAGGTGAGGATCATACAGTGACACAATGAGACTGATTTCTTGCATGTCAATACATACCTACACAAAAATTTGAACCAAAAACAAAAAACTTCTAATACAGCAGGTTATGTTTGTTGGTTTTTGTCATGTATAAAAATTGTGCATTCTTTTATTTAACTTCCTTAGTGAATTTCTTTTTAGGATTTCCCTTTAAGAGAAAAATCATTACTCAATTAGTTTGCTGAAAAGCCTACATTTTGGTTTATTGTTTTATTTTATTTATTTTTTGAGACAGAGTCTCGCTCTGTCATCCAGGCTGGAGTGCAATGGCGTGATCTCAGCTCACTGCAAACTCCGCCTCCTGGGTTCAAGCAATTCTCCTGCCTCAGCCTCCTCTAGTAATTGGGATTACAGGCGCCCACCACTATGCCCGGCTAATTTTTGTATTTTCAGTAGAGACGGATTTTCGCCATGTTGGTTAGGCTGGTCTCAAACTCCTGACCTCAGGTGATCTGCCCACCTCAACCTCCCAAAGTGCTGGGATCACAGGCATGAACCACTGCTCCCGGCAGGTTTATTGTAGAATAGTACTACAGCAATCGTCATCGACCAATTTTCACATAGCTGTATTTCCAAGTTAGATGTTAAGGAATATATTACATCCTTTCCAACACAGAGATGACATCAAATTATTTTACTAGTGATTATGTGACCAAGGTAGCCAAAGGAGTAAAAATTATTATTATTTTTTCTTCACTACTGTTTGATGTGCTTCAAACAAATTTTGTTTTTCTTTCTTTTTTTTTTTTTTTTTGAGACAGAGTCTCGCTCTTGTCACCCAGGCTGGAGTGCAGTGGCGCAATCTGGGCTCACTGCAACCTCCGCCTCCTGGGTTCAAGCCATTCTCCTGCCTCAGCCTCCTGAATAGCTGGGATTACAGGCACCCAATACCATGCCTGGCTAAATTTTGTATTTTTAGTAGAGACAGGGTTTTGCCATGTTGGCCAGGCTGGTCTCCATCTCCTGACCTCGTGATTCACCTGCCTTGGCCTCCCAAAGTGCTGGGATTACAGGCGTGAGCCACTGTGCCCAGCCAAATTGTTTTATTTCTGTATACATAGGCAGTACCTATATATACAGACTGCTATATATGACTGCTAACTAGTGTCTAGATGAAAATATGACTCTATAAATTCATTGTTAATTGAACATTTTAAATTATTTTTCCAATTACAGTGGTGGATTTGCACAGATTATTTTATTCTCTTTTGCTCAAGAACAGACCCTTGTCAAGCAATTGGCTGGGGTCAGGGGTGCATGTTATGATTAAGGAAACCAGTTAGAGATAAATGAGCCACACTGGGATTAAAAACTATGACTTCATTGACAAAGAGTTCCAACTAACCGCACAGAGATAATAAATACATACTTGGAACTTTGCTTGCTCTCTTTTCCACAAGGGTTTTCTCTTTGGTCGCTGAAGTATGAAGACATTTTATTCTCTCTAAACTTCCAGCAGAACTCTTCATGCCAGAGATAGCACATTCCATCCTCTGTGTACTATTAGTAGTAAACAATAAAATGACCATCATAGAGTCTAAGTGTTTTTTGCCTCATAAAAGGAATTTAGAAGAGTCTTTGGATGAAAGTCACCATACAGAGTATAGAAGTAGTATTGTACTACTGTACAGAGTATTATCACACCAAAGATTATGAGGCACACATACTTTACTGAGAGGACTTTGTGGGTCAAGTTCATGTACTGAAAACAGACATGGCATTTTAAATCATGTAAATTTATGGAATTATAGATTTTTCTCTTAGAAAATGAATAAATCCTTTATGTAATTCTCAGGGTGAAGAATAGTAATGAAACTTGTGGAAGGGAAGTTCTAATATATTCATTACTTTTAAACAACACAAAGTTGTTTTCAGAGTTGGTAAAAATTTGTTTTTAAAAATTCCTTCTGTTTTTAAAAATTACTTCTATTCCAAATGAATCATTAGGTGAATAGGCCCACATAAAAGGTGAGGGAACACAGAAAAAGAAGAGGACATGAATTGATAATTTGTCAAAATGTGACTGTGTGACACTTTGGGTTCCAAAGAACAAACATTCATTCAGTCTTAGGGAAAAAGGGTTCAACCGTAAGGATATATGTGGTTTAAAATTACAAGCCATTTCATAGCCAAGGCAATTCTAGGACTGATTACACCAGCGTCCACATATTCTCTCTCTCTCTCTCCTTTGAGCATTAACCTTTTAAGTACATGAGACTGTTTAATTCATCAGTGTGGAGTGCATCTACTGGGTAGATTCTGACTCAACTGTACACCCTAGACAGAGGTATTTAGCTTCTTCTCTTAGGAGGACAATAGGAGGCAGTATAGTCTATGTCATACTAGTTAGCATAGGTCCCACATCTTTTAAAACCAAAAATAGGCCAGGGTAGGGTGGCTTATACTTGTAATCCAAGCACTTTGGGAGGCCAAGGCAGGAGGACCCCTTGATAGAGCCCAGGAGTTCGAAACTTCAGTGAGCTATGATTGTGCCACTGCATCCCATCCTGGGCAACAGAGTGAGACTCCCGTCTCTAAATAGATAAAATAAAACCCCAAATAGCCCTCCACATTAATAAAAATTATATATGCCTAATATTTACTACAATGGAAAAAAGTATACGCATGTAATTGAAGACAAAAAGGGACTATGAGAAATAAAAATAGTTTTTCAAAGTGGTGAGATTATGATTAGCTTTTTTCTCTCAGTTTTTTCCAATGTTGTTTTAATATTTTGATGAATTTAAGAAAGTTTAAAAAACATTTAGAATAATGACGATAATTTAGCAACGCTCATGCTTTTCAACCGATTATCTCTAGTTATTTTATTTTTCAAATAATGTTAAACTCAAGCAATAGAGTCAATTAAATTTAGGAAATGTGTGTAAGATGTGTTTAACCAACATTCTAATTGAAGATGAGTCAATAGTCATTCCAGTCAGTTTCCTCATGTTACAGGGGGAATTCATTATTTGGAAGTGCTACATCTACTTTAAAAATAAAATCCCAGATATATCTGTGTCCCTCTCACACAAGCTGTTAAAATATTTGCCTGTCCCTCTACATAGCTGTAGTCACAGGCATATTAATGTTTTCTGTAAAATAGGTCAAAATATAAAGAAACATTAGGAAAATACAGTTGTTAGAATGAGGAGGGGACAGTACCAATGTATTTATAGCAAGTGTATATATTATATCAAGTAGAACAGACACCCAGCCTTTTATGACCAGTTTTAACTACGACATGCATGAGTTTTAAATAAGAAATAACTGTAGAAATCTCCAAAGAATTTTAAAAATCCCAGGCCGGGCACAGTGGCTTATGCCTGTAATCCTAGCACTTTGGGAGGCTGAGGCGGGTGGATCATGAGGTCAGGAGTTCGAGACCAGCCTGGCCAATATGGTGAAGTCCCATCTGTACTAAAAATACAAAAATTAGCTGGGCATGGTGGCATGAACCTGTAGTCCCAGCTGCTCGGGAGGCTGAGGCAGGAGAATCACTTGAACCCAGGAGGTAGGGGTGGCAGTGAGCCAAGATCACAACACTGCACTCCAGGCTGGGCGACAGAGTGAGACTCTGTCTCAAAAAAATAATAAAAATAAATAAAAATAAAAATCCCATCAGTTGGTTAAGAGCTTTTTGCTTTATTATAAGTGATGTTTAACTGATTTCGATTTTCAGATTCCAAAGAAAATTCCAAAGCTAGTTTTCATAGCCAGCAGATACATTTCTAAGTGCTTGGGATGATGAATCACATAAAATATGTATTTTTGAGAGTGTTTAATTACAATGATTGTTCACCAATTAAATAATTGCCATTTATGTTTCTAATAAAACTCTCAGATAAATTATAAGGAGTCAGTTTCTTAATCATATGATAAATGGACTATATTCTAAAATTCTGATTAATATTTCTGAAGGATTCATGATAAGGAAGCAATATTTTTACCAAGTTTGTTTAATTGTTAGATGGAAATTGTATTTGTCTGCCACCTGGGGGATTCATGGAAACATTGCAATTGGCAAAATTCATAGTCATAAAAATATTGCAATATATGTGTTAATGGTGTTGCATTTGTTTTATGAATGATATTGACTGACACACACACACACACACACACACACACACATAATTGTGGCCAAAAAAGTAGTTGCAAAACCAATAAACTTGTATTCTGGATGTCAAGTGAAGAAAATGTTTCCAGGCCGGACACAGTGGCTCATAGCTATAATCCCAGCACTTTGGAAGGCCGAGGCAACAGGATCACTTGAGGCAGGAGTTCGAGACCCTCATCTTTATAAAAAACTTAAAAATTAGCTGGGCATGGTGGTGCATGCCTGTAGTCCCAGTCACTTGGGAGGCTGAAGCAGGGGGGATTGCTTGAGCTTGAGGCCACAGGGAGCCATGATTTGTGCCATTGCACTCCAGCCTGAGTGAAAGCAAGACCTTGTTTTATTTATTTTTATTTTCATTGTTAAGACTTTGCTCTGTGTGTGTGTGTGTGTTTTTAAAAAAAGTTTCCAAAAGAAGGGAGTAATCAACTTCATCAAATACTGCTAGTAGAATCCCATAAGATAAAGAGGACTAAAACTGACCGCTGCATTTGGCAATTGGGAAGTCATAGGTGACCAGGAAAAGAGCTGTTACTGGATGTTTTATAGTTGTTATTGCTATTGTGAGCAAATCTTTCTATTTATGATTTTTTTCTTTTCTTTTTTGTTTTTTTCTTTTTCTTTTCGAGATGGAGTCTCACTCTGTCGCCCAGGCTGGAGTGCAGTGGCAAGATCTCGGCTCACTGTAAGCTCCACCTCCCGGGTTCAGGCCATTCTCCAGCCTCAGCCTCTGGAGTAACTGGGACTACAGGCGCCCGCCACCATGCCCGGCTAATTTTTTTTGTGTGTGTTTTTTAGTAGAGATGGGGTTTCACCGTGTTAGCCAGGATGGTCTCGATCTCCTGACCTCGTGATCCACCCACCTTGGCCTCCCAAAGTGCTGGGATTACAGGCGTGAGCCACCACACCCAGCCTATTTATGAATTTTTTCTAATCATCAATTTAAATTTTTTGAAACAGGGTCTCTCTCTGTTTCCCAGGCTGGAGAGAAGTGGTGTGATCATAGCTCACTGCAACTTTTAACTCCTGGGCTCAAACAATCCTCCCATTTCCCAAGTAGCTGGGACCACAGGCATGCGACACCAAAATCAGCTAATTTTTAAATTTTTTTGTAGAGGGGTCGTGTGATGTTGCCCAGGTTGGCCTCAAACTTTTGTGCTCAAATGATCTTTCCCCCTTGGCTTCCTAAAGTGCTGGGATTACAAGCATGAGCTACCACACTCAGCCCCTTTATATCTTAGGTTATGTGACTATGGAGGAGAATGTCATTATTCACAGAAAACACAAATTGACTATTTTGGGATTGTCACAATGTCTGTAATTTATTTTCATATTATTCTGTGAACAAAACCTGAAACTGTAATACTAAAAGACTCTAGGCAGAAAAATAAAAATAAAAAACAATCTGGCTCTCCCTGCCAAAAAAACTATGTATGTAAATACATACATATAAAGCAAACACACCAAAATGTTAATCAAGGTGGGAGGTATACAGGTGTTCATTGTATTATTATTTAAACTTTTATCTCCATATTCGTTAAAAACGCTGGAAAAAATGGAGGCCAGGCGCCACAGCTTACGCCTGTAATCCCAACACTTTGGGAGACCAAGGCAGGAGGATCGCTTGAGTCCAGGAGTTCAAGACCAGCCTGGGGAACATGCTGAAACCCTGTCTCTACTAAAAATACAAAAATTAGGCCGGGCGCGGTGGCTCAAGCCTGTAATCCCAGCACTTTGGGAGGCCGGGACAGGCGGATCACGAGGTCAGGAGATCGAGACCATCCTGGCTAACATGGTGAAACCCCGTCTCTACTAAAAAATACAAAAAACTAGCCGGGCGAGGTGGTGGGCGCCTGTAGTCCCAGCTACTCAGGAGGCTGAGGCAGGAGAATGGCGTAAACCCGGGAGGCGGAGCTTGCAGTGAGCTGAGATCCGGCCACTACACTCCAGCCTGAGTGACAGATTGAGACTCTGTCTCAAAAAACAAAACAAAACAAAACAAAACCAATTAGCCAGGCATGGGGGCAGGTGCCCATAATCCTAACTACTCAGGAGGCTGAAGTTGGAGAATCGCTTGAACCTGAGAGGCAGAGTGTGGGGAAAAGAAAGAGATCAGCCTGTTACTGTGTCTATATAGAAAGAAGTAGACATAAGAGACTCCATTTTGTTCTGTATTTGAGATGCTGTTAATCTGTGACCCTACCCCCAACCTTGTCCTTGCAAGAGACATGTGCTGTGGTAACTCAAGGTTTAATGGATTTTGGGCGTGCAGGGTGTGACTTTGTTCCTAGATAAGCTAGGTATTGTCTAAGGTTTCTCCCCATGTGATAGACTGAAACTATGCTGCCAAAAGGTTTATGGAGATGTTTGCATATGCATCTCAAGGCACAGCATTGTCCTTTGAACTTATTCTTGTCACAGAGGTTTTTGTTCATATGTCTTACTGCCGATTTCCTCTTTTTTCTTTGATCCTATTGTCCTGCCACTCCCCTGTCTTTAAGATGGTAAAGATAATTATCAATAAATACTAAGGGAACTCAGAGACCGGGGCCGGCGTGGGTCCTCTGTAAGCTGAGCGCCGGTCCCCTGGGCCCCGCTTTTCTCTATACTTTGTCTCTGTGTCTTATTTCTTTTCTCAAGTCTCTCGTTCCACCTAACGAGAAACACCCACAGGTGTGGAGGGGCAGGCCACCCCTTCAGCAGAGGTTGCAGTGAGCCAAGATCTCGCCACTGCACTCCAGCCTAGGCAACAGAGGGGGACCCTGTCAAAACAAAACAAAACAAAACAAAAAACTGGAAAAAATGGCATTTGAGTCAAACTCTGAAAGATAGAGTATGAATACTGTTTTAAGACTTTGTTGTTCTTACGTCAGTTCAATAAAAAATCAGAAAACAGATAAAAAGAGTAAATTTATGTGACACACAATGTAGATATAACCACTTTTAATTTTTTAAAGCTATATACAGGTTGAGGCCGGGCGTGGTGGCTCATGCCTGTAATCCCAGCACTTTGGGAGGCCAAAGCTGGTGGATCACCTGAGGTCAGGGGTTGGAGACCAGCCTGGCCAATATGGTGAAATCCTGTCTCGACTGAAAATACAAAAATTAGCCCGGCGTGGTGGCGGAAGCCTGTAATCCCAGCTACTCAGGAGGCTGAGGCATGAGAATTGCTTGAACCCAGGAGGCAGAGGTTGCACTGAGCTGAGATCGTGCCACTGCATTCCAGCCTGGGTGAAAGAGCAAGACTCAGTCTCAAAAAAAAAAAAAAAAAAAAGATATATACAGGTTGAGTATTCCTAATTCAAAAGTCTGGGCCAGGCACGGTGGCTCACGCCTGTAATCCCAGCACTTGGGGAGGCCAAGTTGGGTGGATCACTTGAGGTCAGGAGTTCAGACTAGCTTGGCCAACATGCTGAAATCCCATCTCTACTAAAAATACAAAAATTAGGCTGAGCGCCATGGCTCACGCCTGTAATCCCAGCACTTTGGGAGGCCAAGGTGGGCGGCTCACGAGGTCAGGAGATCGAGACCATCCTGGCTAACACAGTGAAACCCCATCTCTAATAAAAATGCCTGTAGTCCCAGCTACTCGGGAGGCTGAGGCAGGAGAATAGCCTGAACCCGGAAGGCGGAGCTTGCAGTGAGCCGAGATAGTGCCACTGCACTCCAGCCCCAGCTACAGAGTGAGACTCTGTCTCAAAAAAAAAAAAAGAAAGAAAGAAAGAAAGAAAATTAGCCAGGCGTGGTGGTGCACGCCTGTAATCCCAGCTACTCGGGAGGTTGAGGCAGGAGAATCGTTTGAACCCGGGAGGCGTAGGGTGCAGTGAGCTGAGATCGCACCACTGCACTCTGGCCTGGACGACAGAGCAAGACTCTGCCTCAAGAGAAAAAAAAAAAAAAAATCCCAAATGTTCCAAAACTCAAAATGCTCCAAAATCTAACTTTTTAAGCACTGACATGACTCTCAAAGGAAATGCTTATTGGAGCATTTCAGATTTTGGATTTTTTGATTAGGGATGCTAAATTGGTAAGTATATATATGTAAAACACTTTCATATTCTGCTTTTCTTTATTTAATACGGTGGTTGCCTTTCTATGTCAGTCATCGTACATTAGCATTGGTTTGCTGCGTGACATTCTATTGCAGAGATAAATCTTGTGATATTTTTAACTAGTCCTCCATTGCTGGATGGGGCAATGAACATCTGTTAATACACATCTTTTGCCCATGTGTCTGATTATTTTAAGGGTAAGATTTCAGCCTGTGGAAAGGGAGTAAGTGTAAGTTTGAGCAGAGGAAAGGAGATCTAAAAGAATAAGGCGAGTCTGGGAACAGTTCAACAGGTTACTCTGGGGCATCGAACCCCTGTAGGCGAGAAATGCTTGCAGACATCTTACAATGACGCTTAAATGGAAGAGCAGTTTCAGAAGACTTAGCTCATTTATTTATTTTTTTTTTTGATAGGGAGTCTCGCTCTGTTGCCCAGGCTGGAGTGCAGTGGCATGATCTCGGCTCACTGTATTTTTAGTAAAGACGGGGTTTCACGGTGTTAGCCAGGATGGTCTCAATCTCCTTACCTCATGATCCACCCGCCCCGGCCTCCCAAAGTGCTGCGATTACCGGCGTGAGCCACCACGCCTGGCCTAGAACTCCTGATCCATTCGTCTTGGCCACCCAAAGTGCTGGGATTACAGGCGTGGGTCACCACGCCCGGTCAATCTCATTTAATCTTAATGCCAGATACTGTTCCTAACACCTTTCTACGTATGATTTATTTCTTTTTTTTTTTTTTTTTTTTTTTGAGACGGAGTCTCGCTCTGTCGCCCAGCCCAGGCTGGAGTGCAGTGGCGCGATCTCGGCTCACTGCAAGCTCCGCCTCCCGGGTTCACGCCATTCTCCTGCCTCAGCCTCCCGAGTAGCTGGGACTACAGGCGCCCACAACCGCGCCCGGCTAATTTTTTGTATTTTTAGTAGAGACGAGGTTTCACTGTGGTCTCGATCTCCTGACCTTGTGATCCGCCCGCCTCGGCCTCCCAAAGTGCTGGGATTACAGGCGTGAGCCACCGCGCCCGGCCGTATGATTTATTTCAGTTGCAGGTACTATTATTCCCACCTATAGGCCAGAAAGCTGAGGTACAAAGTTTAATTGCCCAGAGTTACTTATCTTAGTTAAAATCCAAGCAGTCTGGGCTCCAAACAATCATATCCACTTTGCAGTCAAGGAACCATGCTGAGATTTTGAGCTGAAAATCCAGGTCTCACAGACTTCAAAGCTTTCTACATAAGAGTAGACGGCGGCAGTAAAAATTAACGTGGGCTTGATCTATCCCTCCCACCCCCAAGAAAAGTAAAAAGCAGGAACTGAGACCAGAGAAAACCTTCACGGATTCCTTATCCCCTAAATATAGGAGGCATTTAACGCTTAGCATTGCTGACTAGCAATCAGGCTTCAACCGTGAGGAGCCAGGCTCTTAAAGCTTTTTAACTGAATTCCAAAAAGCGCGCGAGCCTCCAGGCGAAACAGATTCCCGCCTTCCAGCCGGTTAGAGCCGGCTCAGCAACAGCCTCTCCAGGCCGGGGTAGTGACGTCAGCCCAGGAATTGGGCCCGCCCCGGGATCTCGCTGCCTTCTGCACGTTCGGAATAACCAACGAGTCGCGAAATTAGCCCCGCCCACTGCCCCGGAAGTTAATGCGAAAGCCACACACCCCCCTCCTCGGCCGGCAGGGGCGCAGCCATTTTAATTCATATCTGAGTGGGCGGTGGCGATTGGTGTTGGCGGTCTGGCTCAGCTGGGCAGGGGGTAACTTTACTGATTTGGGGGTGGTTTTTAGTTTAATTTTTCTTTTCTAGCTTCCCATCGACGGTCAGTGCGCACGTTGTAATCAGCTGAGGCCATGTCAGGAGACGGAGCCACGGAGCAGGTGAGGAAGGAGAGTGGTGGGGCCTCGTGGCGACCTCTTCTCCACGTCTGTTCCTCCGACTGCTCCAGACATGTTCGCCTGAGGAAGGAATTGGGTCTAGTGAACCCGGGGGACAGGGTATATACAAGAGTGGTGGGAATGGGGAGCAAGATCTGATTAAAATTTAGGTTTTTTTTACTTCCCTGTCTTAGGCACTAATACGAGTAAATACTTGATTTAGACAATAGCCGGTAGGCTGCTTCGTCCTATTTAGATTCATGGGACTACTCCAGATGGGATGCTTTCCTTTGATATCGCTTTGGTATTAGAGTGGATAGGAATTATTTTAACGCGCACCCGCCGTTTTAGAAAAACTTGACAGTGTTTCTTTCACCCAGCCAAATGTAGTGTACCCAGAAATAGGTTACTAGTTTGAGAAATATTTGAGACAAAGCTAATCTGGAGAATTAAGATTTAAGAGAGCGAGTGAAGAAAGAAGCAAGTTATGCTGTGGTTTTGGGAATATTGTGGCTTATTTTCGTTTTCTTCCTTTTCTTCCTTTTAGTCACATTTCATTTTCGTTTTTCCAGCTACATAAACATTGCAGGTATATTATAAGTTGAAAATGAGAAGTCTGTTTTGGCCACTGTAAATAAAAGCATGTTTTAGTAGTAAATATGGGTGACAACTAAATATTTAAAAATTCAGACTTTTAGGTTAGATCAGTGTGGTTTGTTTTTTTTTCTCTTTGTATTCAGAATTTTGTAGGAGAGTACCTTTTAGTGTGAGAGAGGAAACAAAATAGTTTTGAAAGATGCCATTAAATTTGTTTTTCGATCTAAGTCCTGGTGTGTTTAGATAAATACAGTTTCTAAAATGGAGGCTAGGTAGCCTGCAGTCTCAATTTCCTGAAATTTCCCATTGCCATAGCAACGACATGCACTTAGATTTTCATTTTTCAGGTTCCCTAGCTTATAACGTGGAAGATGTTATTGAAGGTTGACAGAGATGAGGCAAAATAGGAGTGTTCTATTGCATAGTCTGTAAGACTGTAGATTTCATTTTGTCGGCAGTTTGACTAAATTGTTTTGTGTTTGCTCGAGGACTGGTTTCAGTCCAGAAATCTTCGCACTATTTACATTTTACATACTGTTAGCATGCCCGAGCATGCGAAGTCTTAAAATTACCGTATCAAAACTGTTTACCTCTTTTCTGATCTAGTATTTGTCATCTGAAAGTGAAGGATTAATTAATTGAGGTTTCATTGAAAGTTTCCGAAATTCATCGTTAATCTTAGAATTTATCTAAAATTACAAAGACACAGAAATGTTACCATGACCTCTTGAATGTTTTAGAACTGTGGTGTTTCAATGGGACAGACAGATGGTGGTCAAAATTGTAGAAAAATAATTTCCCCCAAGGGTTTTATTGTGCAAAGTTTAGAACATAGAGAAAAGTTCAAAGAAAAGTGCAGTGAACACCTGTGGGACAACTCTTCACCTGGAATCAACAGTTGAAAGCCTTGCCATACTTGCTTTATCTCCCCATGCTGATTGAGAACAGGGTCTCTGTCACTAAAGCTAGAGTGCTGTGACGCCTTCACAGCTTACTGTAGCTTCGACCTCCCTGCGCTCTGTGATCCTCCCACCTCAGCCTCCTGCCTCAGCCTCCTGAGTAGCTGGGAGTACAGGCGCGCGCCACCATGTCCAGCTAATTTTTTTTTTTTTTTTTGAAACGGAACCTCAAGCTCTGTCGGCCAGATTGGAGTGCAGTGGCGCGATCTCGCCTTACTGCAGCCTCCGCCTCCCGTTTGGAGCGATTCTCCTGCCTCAGCCTCCCGAGTAGCTGGGATCACAGGCGCTCGCCACCATGCCCCGCTGATTTTTGTATTTTAAGTAGAGACGGGTTTCGCCACGTTGCCCAGGCTGGTCTTGAACTTCTGACCTCAAGTGATCCGCCTGCCTCTGCCTTCCAAAGTGCTGGAATTACAGGCGTGAGCCACCGCACCCGGCCTAATTTTTGTAGTTTTTTTTTTTGTAGAGACAGGAATTCACCATGTTTCCCAGCCTGGTCTCGGAACTCCGGGGCTGAAGCGATTCGCCCACCTCAGTGTCTCCAAGTTTTGGGATTAGAGACAGGCACGAGCCACCATGTCTGGTCCATGCATGTTTGTTTGAAAGTATGTTGACACTTTGCAGCCCAAATATTTCAGCATTCTCATATAAATAAGAGCAAAATGTTGTTAAATAATCTTCATACCATTTCCCCACCCAAGAAAATAATAATATTTCTAAAATCTAGTCCTTCTTCAAATTTCCCCACTTGTCCCAAGAATATGTTTTTTTTGTTTGTTTTTTTTTTTTTAACCAGAATCAATCTAGATTTACATATTGAATCATTTGCTTTTGTCTCTTTAAGTAGTCCCACCATTCTCCCCTGGGGCTGTTGTCTATTTGAGGAGTCAAGGACACTTACACTGCTTTTCTGGGTGTATTTGTTTTTTGTTGTTTGTTTGCTTGCTTGCTTTTGGTTTGGGGTTGATGATGTCATTTAACTTGCCCCTTCATCTTCTGTATTTCCCGAAAACTTTACAGTTAGGTCTATACTCAACCTTGATATTTGGGTTAAGTATTTTTGTATAGAATACTTAACATTAGCAGGCGCTTCTGCTGGGTTCTGTTGGATGGTTCTGTTTGATCACTTGGTTTAGGGTGATCTTCTCATTGTTAAGGGTCATGTTCCCCTTTGCAGTTAATAATCCGTGAGTTGATACCATGTTCTTTAATCACCTTATACCTAGTTATCAATTGATAAATCATGACAAAATTAGCTATTACATTGGAAGTAGCAATGGTGGTTTTGTTTTGTTTTGTTTTTAAAATCCACAATTCTATTGGTCTGTGTCTGTTTACTGGCTCATACTTTCTGCAAAAAAGACCTTTTTTTCTCCCTGAAGATTAAGTATCGCTATGGATTCATAGATTTCTCTTAGTGTGTTAATATCAGTGATAGCCATTTTTATTTTGCACGCTCAACTTGTCCACACCTTTTTGGTGGCTCCTGTATCTTTTCCTTCAGTCTGAACAGCAACTTAGACATCTGATTATCAACAAGGAAGTCATCTTCATATAGCCTTTTCTTTAACTTTTTAATAATACATTTCAAACATATAAGAAAAATAGTATAATATATGAAGTACCTGTCATAGAGCTTCAATTTATGGCTAATCTTGTTTCCTCTGTGATTTCATTTGCTTCTCCCACCCCCATTACTTCAAAGCAAATCCTAGATACTGTATTCAGCTTCAACTAAAATAGCCATTAAATAGCACCTTAAGGAGTGACTGATGGAAAATATGAATGAGCTGCACCTTGTTTGATGTTTAAGACAATATTGAAAATCTGGAGGAAAAGAGAGTATCCAAAATGACCTGAAATCATGGATGAGAAAAATAAACTCAATGAAACTAAAGAATAATAAGAAAAAAATTAAAACCACTCTGAATCATGGATTTGCTTTGGAAAAATGCCAAGGGATGGGGTGGATAAAGAGTCCTACAAGATGCAGGTGTAGATTTAGCCTTTTAGTAGCACTGAAGTTCAAGTTTGTAGAATAAACCTGATTCTTAACTTTTTTACTGAAATATACGGATAGTCATTTCTCTCTTGGTGCTAAGATTTGTGATTCGTGCCCCCTAACAGAGGGAAATTATTGCAGACAAGCAAAATCACTACAAGGTTTATTGCTGTGATTTTGTTTGTTTGTTTGTTTGTTTTTTAACTCTAGTAAGAAAGTTCAATTCTGCATGTAGAGAGCTGTTGGAATTACCTTATAGTGTTCAAGGATACTCTTCTGAAGCCCCTTGCTTACTGTTTTTGCCAGTTTAATGGTGGTAAAACTATTCGCATATAGGTTGATCCCCCTGACAAACGTAGGATTTCTGTGTGGAATTATGGCTGTATTATTTATTTCATGGTTTTGTTTTTTTGTGTTTATTTTTTGTTTTTTTTGAGATGGAGTCTTGCTCTGTTGCCCAGGCTGAAGTGCAGTGGCGCGATCTCAGCTCACTGCAACCTCTGCCTCCCAGGTTCAAGCAATTCTGCCTCAGCCTCCTGGGTAGCTGGGATTACAAGCACACACCACAATGCCCGGCTAATTTTTTTGTATTTTTAGTAGAGATGGGGTTTCACCATGTTGACCAGGCTGGTCTTGAACTCCTGACCTCAAGTGATCTGCCCGTCTTGGCCTCCCAAAGTGCTGGGATTACAGGTGTGAGCCACTGTGCCCTGCCTGTTTTTTTTTTTTTTTTATGCCTGATTCAGCTTTTGATCTCATTCTTAGGTCCATTTAACCTTGTGCACTACTCTTACATAATAATATGTAATATGTAAATGCACTACACTTACATAATAATAATATGCTGTTATTTAGAGTTCTTCCATTGGGTTTTGAGCTTCTTGAGTTGAAGAGATGGTGTTATTCATCTTTATGTCTTAAAGACCTAAGAAATAATATTTTGATGCTTAAAGGTATTCAGTAAATGAATGGATTAAGTTTGCATTTAGGCTATATATATACAGTACATTACAAATTTCTCCAATAATTTAAACTATTGGGAAGACAGGTGCATCATAATATTTGGGGCATAAGAGTGGATGGTTCTCTCTCAATCTGTTTCCAGTGTGTGGTTGATTCTTAAAGTTTTGTTGGATACGAGGAGGAAGAGGTATGTGTTTGGCCTCATCAATTCATATGAACCCTTAAGGCCCTAAAATTTTGTTTCTCTACTCTTAGAAATAATAGTTTACTTTTTAAAATTTTTATTTATTTACTATTTAGGTAGAGACAAAGTCTCACTATGTTTCCCAGGCTGGTCTTGAGCTCCTGGACTTAAGTGATCCTTCTGCCTCAGCCTCCCAAACTGTTGGGATTACAGGTGTGAGTCCAGCCATATTTCACCTTTTAAACAATATATAACCTATCCTAGAATTTGGAATGCCTAAATTACAAGCCAAATGATCCTCAGCTTGGAAAAACTACATGACTCTAAGAAGCACAAATTAATTGCCAGTAGTTCTTAACAAAGGAGCATTTAGGCTCATAAATACATGTTTTTAGTGAAAAATAATTTTGGGAAGATTTAGAAAATATGAAGAGTATTTGTCCTATTATATACTTATTAATAAGGAAAGAGAAAGTTGAAACATCCACAGTGTTGAAACCTGAAACCTGGTTTATTTCATTAGGTAACCATTAGTTCTTAAAGCTGTTTAGAAGTAACAGTGTTGCCCATTTTAGTCAAGGCGCATATGTGTAGGGGTTTGAAGAGGCAGAGAAAGAGCCAACTATGTGTGTTGGACAATGTATGTTTTTGGACTTATTTTTTCCAAAACCTTTCTGTAACAACCTTTCCTAGTTTTCTTCCTCCTATTTTTAGTGATGCTTGTTTGGTGTAACAGTTTTGGTTAGGCAAATTGATTTGATCTTTATTATTGATATTTCTTAGGAAACTGGAGCATATCAGATATTCTGTTTGGGGACAATTGCTCCTAAGAGAAATTGCTCTGTGCTTAAAGAATGAAAATTGGGTTTTTCTTAGAGATACAACAGAAAGGTACTGTGTTAGGTGATATTGCATTCCTTCGACATTATTTCAGGGAATGTAGGCGTTTACATCCCAGATAGACCTTCAGAAGGGCAAAATCTGTATTTGGGTGTTTTTACCTATTAATTGGACAATTGCCCATATGAATTCACGATTTTAAGCTTTTTTTAAAAAATAAACCTTCGATTTGGTGACAGTGATTTTAAGCTTTTCTACCATGTCTCTGAATCTTTCTCTTTAGGTAGGACCTACTTGTGAATTTGAGTCTTTTTGTTTGTTTTGTTGGACAGTTGGTAATGGTATGAGAATTGGGCTAAAAAAGGGATTTGAGTTGGCAGTTGTTTAAACTATTTTTAGATTAATGGACAACTTAGGATACATAGTAAATATTGGATAAAATCAGAAGGGCAAAGCTTCTGTGTGTCCTAATTAATGTTTTTCTAATATTTGACTTATTTAGTGTATTAAATCTGGATTACTCATATTTGATAGAAGTCTCGTCTTTTAAGTTCCAAACGGTTAAGATTTTAATTTATATTTTGCAGCTATTTGTTTCCTAGGGGATGAATATGCAAGTTTACTAAGCAGATAATGATAAATATAATTATTTGAAACAGTACATTAAGCCAAGATCTTTATTTTATTTATTTTATTTTATGTATTTTTTTGAGACAGAGTCTCGCACTTTCGCCAGGCTGGAGTGCACTGGCACGATTTCTGCTCACTGCAAGCTCCGCCTCCCGGGTTCACGCCATTCTCCTGCCTCAGCCTCCCGAGTAGCTGGGACTACAGGCGCCCGCCACCACGCCCTCATGTCCGGCTAATTTTTTGTATTTTTAGTAGAGACAGGGTTTCACCATGTTAGCCGGGATGGTCTTGATCTTCTGACCTCGTGATCCGCCCGCCTCAGCCTTCCAAAGCGCTGGGATTACAGGCATGAGTCACCATGCCCAGCCCAAGATCTCTTTTTTTAAGTTTTCGAGTTGTTTATATGTTTAGATTTTTAATCTGTGGATGATTTGGAGGGATTATTTTTGTTTTGTATTGTAGGATACATGTTCAGTTTCATTCACAGCAAACATGAAGTAGGGTTTGGTTGCATTGGTAAAGGAACACAGAACTAAGCTGACATCTGGTCCTAATATCCGGTCTCATTGTGACACCTGTCACATACAGTACTTTATTATCTAGGCATATGAATGGAATCAGTTAAGTTACTCCTCTATGAAAGTCTCAGCATGGCACCGTGGCTCACACCTGTCTGTAATCCCAGCACTTTGGGAGGCTGAGGCTAGCAGATCACTTGAGGTCAGGAGTTCAAGACCAGCCTGGCCAGCCTGGTGAAACTCCAACTCTACTAAAAATACAAAATTAGCTGAGTGTGGTGGTGCATACCTGTAATCCCAGCTACTTGGGAGGCTGAGGCAGGAGAATCCCTTTAACCCAGGAGTCAGAGGTTGCAGTGAGCTAAGGTAGAGCCCCTGCACTCCAGCCTAGGTGACAGAGTGAGACTCCGTCTCAAAAAAAGTCTTACAGAGTACTACTCAGGTCTACTTTTAATTTTGAAAAAAAGTTAACCACAGAGAGAGACTTAAGACTTCAAATACATAGTATATTTCGTTTTCTTAATATTTTAGCAAAAAATTCACTTGGAATGACAAGTTTGTTGCCACCTTATTTTTAATGAAACATGACATTTGGAAAACATTTGTGGAACAGATAGCTGAGGTGGTACATATTTCTTAAAGTGAAGCCCATGGCCCATTTGTGTCATGATTAGGTGCTTTATAAAAGTATGGATACGTAGACTCTCATTTCAAACCTAACTGTTAAGTGGGGCTGAGACTCTTCATTTGAAACAGGTGCCACAGTGGTTTTTATGTGAATAAAAGCTTGCAGACCACAGAGTTAGATGATACCTGGTTGTTTTAAAATACATTCTTGATAAATAAGTGGATGAAAAAATGGCAGATATTTGAGGATGGTATTTTACTGATTTTTGCTGCCCACCTGCTCCCCACCCCCGTATATTTAGTTATTACCCTAAATAGTGAGAAATATAAAACCCAGGTTGAGACTCAGCTCTGCTTTTTCTGTTGGTCATAGTAAAAAGCTTACATATTAAATCTTTCAGTCTACCATTTTTCTCCCCCTCTATTCATACTTTTGTGTTACCACTTTAATGATCCCTACTTTAACTTAATTTCAACATGACCCCTAGTATAACACCCTTCTAGTTTATCATGAAAGTAGCTATTTGAAGAAAGAGAATTATCTTTTTTTTTTTTTTTGGGCCGTTTTGCCTGCATAGTAGAAATAGAAGAAATTAGATTATTATTATTATTGTTGTTGTTATTATTATTATTATTTTTGGAGACCAAGTCTCGCTCTGTTGCCCAAGCTGGAGTGCACTGGCATGATCATAGCTCACCACAGCCTCAACCTCCTGGCCTCAAGGACTCCTCCACCTCAGCCTCCCAAACTGCTGGGATTACAGGTGTGACCCACCGTGCCCAGCCTTAAATTATATTATTATTTCAGTCATTAACATGATAGCGTCTGTGACTTCTTCACCTCCCACCCTCCCATTAACAACCTCCTAATAAAAGTTACGAGCTCATATAGAAAGAAAGTGGTTAGGAGTTTCAATAAATCATAACTCCTAGGGCTTTCCAGAGGCTACATCACCTCTCCACAGTTATATGTAAAGGCTATTAAAAATGGTCTTTCCTCCCTTTTCCAACTACGTAATTGTGAGGCTGAAATTTCTTCATATTTTTCATCTAAAACAATGTATTGTAACAGATACATTGTTTTGTTTGATTGAAAGAAGCAGATAATGTCTTCTATTCAGCCAGACATTTAAAAGATCATGAAAATGTAAAATGGTGCCATTCTTTTGACTTTTTTTTTATTTTGGAAAATTTCCTTTGAAAAAATATATTGATATTTAAGGAATTTATTATTTTTAAATGAATTACTTTAATTTTTTGTTTTAATTTCTTTTTCTTTTTCTTTTTTTTTTGAGACAGAGTCTCGCTCTGTAGCCCAGGCTGTAGTGCCGTGGCGCAATCTCGGCTCACTGCAAGCTCTGCCTCCTGGGTTCACGCCATTCTCCTGCCTCAGCCTCCCAAGTAGCTGGGACTACAGGCGCCCGCCACCACGCCTAGCTAATTTTTTGTATTTTTAGTAGAGACGGGATTTCACTGTGTTAGCCAGGATGGTCTGGATCTCCTGACCTCGTGATCTGCCCGCCTCGGCCTCTCAAAGTGCTGGGATTACAGGCTTGAGCCACCGTGCCCAGCCTGTTTTAATTTCTAATGTAAGTAGTAATAGAATCCCTTTGGACTCCTCAATTATTAGTATTTATTTTTATTTTTATTTGTTGGAGACGGAGTCTTACTCTGTCGCCCAGGCTGGAGTGCAGTTTTGCAATCTTAGCTCACTGCAACCTCCACCTCCCGGGTTCAAGCAATTCTTCTGCCTCAGCCTCCCAAGTAGCTAGGACTACAGGCGTGTGTCACCACACCCGGCTAATTTTTTGTATTTTCAGTAGAGACGGGGTTTCACCAAATTGGCTAGGCCGGTCTCAAACTCCTGACCTTGTGATCTGCCCGCCTTGGCCTCCCAAAGTGCTGAGATTACCGGTGTGAGTCAATGTGCCCGGCCTGGGCTCCTCAATTTTTAAGAGTGTAAAGCAATCCTTTGCAAAATGTTTGAGAATAGTTGGAATAGTACATGGTGCCTGTGAAGCCAAGATCGTAAGTTATATTTCTCTGAGTTAGTTAGCTTCACATAACAGAAGGTTAAACATAGAAAGTGGCAAGGCAACCCACAGAATAGGATAACATTTTTGTAAATCATGTCTGATAAGGGATTTGTAACCCTAACATGTAAAAATTCATTAATGAAAAAACCCAGCCAGGTGCGGTGGTACACACCTGTATTCCCAGGTATTTGAGAGGCTGAGGCAGGAGGATTAGTTGATCCCAGGAGTTCAAATCCAACCTGAGCAACATAGCAAAACTATACCTCTAAAAAGTAATAATAATGAGTCCAGTTTTTATTTTACTTATTCTTATTTTTTCAAGACGTAGTCTCGCTCTGTCGCCCAGGCTGGAGTGCAGTGGCACAATCTTGGGTCAATGGAACCTCTGCCCCCCAGGCTCAAGGGATCCTTCCCCCTTAGCCTCCTGAGTAGGTGGGATTACAGGTGCCTGCCACTGTCCCTGGCTAATTTTTTTGTATTTTTAGTAGAGATGGAGTTTCACCATGTTGGCCAGGCTGGTCTCAAACTCCTGATAAGTCCAGTTTTTAAATGGAGAAAATATTTGAACAGACATTTCTCCAAAGATGTACAAATGGCCAATAAGAAAACGAAATGATGCTCTACTTTGATAGCCTTCAGAGAAATGTAAATCAAAACCACAATGAGATATCATTTCAGACCCATAAGGATGGCTATAATAAAAAAGATAATATCAAATGTTGGTAAGGATATGGAGAAATTAGAACCCCTTATACACTGGAAATGTAAATGTAAATGCCCCTTTAAAGTCTGGTAGTTCTTAAGAAGGTAAAACATAGAGTTACCACATTACTTAGCAATTCCATTTCTAGGTATATATCCAAGAAAAAGGAAAACACACAAAGTGAGCTCCACAAAGAAATCTTATACACTAATGTTCATGGTAACATTATTCGTAATAGCCAAAACTGGAAACAATCCAAGGTCCATAAATAAATTAAATGTGGGATATGCACATAATGGAATATTGTCACAAGAAAAGTACTTAATATATGCAAAAACATGAACTTTGAAAACATGCTAACTGAAAGCCAAAAACAAGGCCAGTCATGGTAGCTCATGGCGGTAATCCCAACACTTTGAGAGGCCGAGGCAGGTGGATTGCTTAAGCCCAGGAGTTTGAGACCAGCCTGGACAATATGGCAAAACCCCATCTCTATAAATATAAAATTTAGCTGGGCATGGTGGCACATGCCTGTAGTTCATTATTGGGAGGTCTAGGTGGGTGGATTGATTGAGCCCGCGAGGTTGAGGCTGCAGTGGGCCGTGATTGTATTCGAGCCTGGGTGATAGAGTGAGATCCTGTCTCCAAGAAAAAAGAAAATTAGAAACAAAAAGAACACATATTGTATGGTTACGTTAAATATGGGCACATCCCTAGAGACAAAGTAGATTAGTAATTTCCTAGGGCTCAGGGATTGGAGGGAAATGGGAGGGACTGCTAACAGGTACAGATTTCTCTTTGGGGTGATAAAATGTTTTAAATTTGTGATGGTTCTGTAAACTTGAATGTATTCATAAATAAAAACCATTGAGTTATACACTTCAAATGGGTGAATTGTATGCATGTGAATCACGTCTCAAGCCAGTGCTAAAAAAGAAATTATAAAAGGTTAAATACATGATATGCTTACCCTACTTTCAAACTTTTTTTTTTTTGGAGACAGGATCTGGCTCTGTTGCCCAGGCTGGAGTGCAGTGGTGTGATCTTGGTTCACTGCAACCAATACCTCCTGGGCTCAAGCCATCCTCCCACCTCATCCTCCCAAGTAGCTGGGATTACAGATACCTGCCACCACACCCAGCTAATTTTTGTGTTTTTTGGTAGAGACAGGATTTTGCAATTTTGCCAGGCTGGTCTCCAACTCCTGAGCTCAAGTGATCCACCTGCCTCAGCCTCCCAAAGTGCTGGGATTATAGGGGTGAGCCACTGTGCCTGGCCCCCCTACCCTCTTTCTTTTGACCAGTTTTAAATGGTTGTGTTATTCACAGAGAAAATAAAATTAAGTCATTGGTAATATGTATGTCTTGATAACTAGTCCAGTTTTTGCTCTACTGCTTTGATTTGGGGTCCCCTGCCTCTTCCCTGTTAACATCACCTGAAGAATGATATTGGGATTATAGGTTATTATTTCAAAAGCAAAACTGGATTTTGATAGTTTTTTATAGTAATAAGTTGTTGGAATGCATAAGCATGGGACAGCTGTTCTTGCTACACTAAGCAGTTTGTTACAGAAGGGCACTGGAAACTTGCCCTGTTTTCTCTTCTTTTTTTTTTTTTTTTGGTTTGAGACAGAGTCTCTGTTGCCCAGGTTGGAGTGCAGTGATATGATCTTGGCTCACTGCAACCTCTGCCTCCCGGGTTCAAGCGATTCTCCTCCCTCAGCTTCCCAAGTAGCTGGGATTACAGGGGCCTGCCACTACGCCTGGCTAATTTTGTTGTTGTTGTTTGTTTTGTTTTCAAGATGGAGTCTGGCTCTGTCACCCAGGCTGCAGTGCAATGGCATGATCTCGGCTCACTGCAACCTTTGCCTCCTGGGTTCAAGCAATTCTCTTGCCTCAGCCTCCCAAGTAGCTGGGACTACAGGCATGCACCACCATGCCCAGCTAATTTTGTATTTTTAGTAGAGACAGGGTTTCACTATGTTGGCTAGGCTGGTCTTGAACTCCTGACCTCAGGTGATCCACCTGCCTCAGCCTCCCAAAGTGCTGGGATTACAAGCGTGAGCCACCATACCTGGCCAATTTTTGTATTTTTGGTAGAGATGGGGTTTCACCATTTTGGCCAGGCTGGTCTTGAACTCGTGACCTCGAGTGATCCACCCACCTCGGTCTTCTAAAGTGCTGGGAGCCACTGTGCCCAGCCTGTTTTCTTAAAGTGACCTGCTCTGGCAACAGATTCAGGAAATAATACAACTTCATTCCTTATGGAGGCCCAGTCTCTCTTCTTTTGGGTACTACGAAACTGTTCAGTTTTTCTTTGCCCAATGGTGTTAGGGTAACCAGGCCAGAAAACAAAAATGCTACACTCTCAGCGTTGGCTACCCAACTGGTTCATAGCTGTTATGTTAAAAGGGTTTTTATTGTGAGAATTAAATGCGATCATAACTAGCTGGATATACTCTTGAGCATTCTGGTTAGCTTCCGCTGTTAATTAATGCAGTTGATTGAGAATTACATGTATAGATTGTGTTATGAACATTTAACTACTGAGGAGCTAGGCCAGAAAAAAACATTTAGTGATATAACTGGTACTTCTGCTAATTCCCCAGGTATGTGGATAGCATTTTAGGGGTTCTATGAAATTGGATGGGGGAAAAGACTCACTAATCGCTAACTGAAATTGAACATTCCCTTTTATTATAAATGTAGGCCAGAATTTACAGAGGTAATAGTGTTAGCAGCAGCACTCATCACTCATGTAGTGAGTTGGCCTCTAGAGCTTGTTATTTGATGTATTAAGTATATATTACTATAAAAAAAACTTTGGAGCAAGGAGCGGTGGTACACGCCTGTAGTCCCAGCTACATGGGAGGCTAAGGTAGGAGGATCACTGGAGCCCAGGAGCTCTAGATCAGCAATGTAGAGAGAGCCTGTCTCTTTTAAAAAAAAAAAAAAAAAAAAAATGCAACAATACACATACACACACACACTTTTTCCTTGGAAATCCCTCAGAATTTATGTATTTAAGAATATTATTCTGAGAAAAGGCTCGTACGTTTCACTAGACTGCAGAAAGGTTTTGTGGCACCAAAGGAGCAACTAGAGAGCCATAGTTTTTTTTTTGGGGTGGGGGGGGTTTGTTTGTTTTGTTTGGAGACGGAGTCTCACACTCTGTCACCCAGGCTAGAGTGCTGTGGCACCATCTCACCTCACTGCAACTTCTGCCTCCCAGGTTCAAGCAATTCTTCCACCTCAGCCTCCTGAGTATCTGAGACTACAGGCGTGTACCACCACGCCCTGCTAATTTTTGTATTTTTAATAGAGACGGGGTGTCACCATGTTGGTCAGGCTGGTCTTGAACTCCTGACCTGAATTGATTCACCTACCTTAGCCTCCCATAATGCTGGGATTACAGGTGTGAGCCACTGCGCCTGATGAGCCATGGTTTTCAACTACGACTGCTACACGTTAGAATTACTTGAAAAGTTTAAAAAAAATTTTTGGTAGTATGTACATTCCTAGAGATTCAGGTTTAGTTGAGTGAGGGTGAGGCTTGAACATCTTTTAAAATCTCCTTCCCTTAGATGATTCTAATGCAGAGCCAGGATTGAGAATCACTAAAGGGGTGGCTCATTTGATGTATTAAGGAGACACATATACATCTTATTGTGATTATGCTTGGTCGGATATCAGATTCTATCTTCTGAGTTTCTCTTACAGATTATATGGTATAGCTTACCTGATTTGGTAGGTTAATTTCAGCAAGTGGGTCTTGAGCTCCAGAATACCTGTGAACACTAAAGTAATTTAAATAGCTCTCTAAATGTAAAATTGACCTTACTAACAAGCGTAAAAACAATTATAGCAATAAACCTTGGCAGTGATTCTGCTTGTCTACAATCCTTTCCCTCTTTCAGAGGGCAAAAATCACAAATCTTAATACCAAGAGAAAAAACGACCATATATTTAGTATACACATTTGAGATTATATCAGGTTTATTCTTCAGTGATACTGAAAGGCTAAAAGAAATTGACAACTCATACCTTGTAGGATTCCTTGTCTGCCCCATCCCCTGGCATTTTTACAAAGCAAATCCATGATTCAGAGTGGTTTTGGGTGTTTGTTATCACTGATTACCTAAAGCAGTTCAAGTATAGATGAACTGTTTTTTGGTTCCCATATCAGTTTTACTTCTTAGTTAATCGTTATCATTTTATAGTCGGTATCTCAGGACTGAAATTCTAGTTTACGTAAAATTTCTTTCTTTCTTTCTTTCTTTTTTTTTTGAGACTACGTCTTGCTCTGTTGCCCAGGCTGGAGTGCAGTGGTGTGATCTTGGCTCACTGCAACCTCTGCCTCCCAGTATCAAGTGATTCTCTTGCCTCAGCCTCCCGAGTATCTGGGACTACCGGCATGCACCACCATGCCCGGCTAATTTTTGTAATTTTAGTAGAGATGGGGTTTTGCTATGTTGGCCAGGCTGGTCTCGAACTCCTGACCTCGTGATCCGCCCGCCTTGGGCTCCCAAAGTGCTGGGATTACAGGTATGAGCCACCAAGCCTGGCCTCTTTCTTTCTTTTCTTTTACAGTGTCTTGCCGTCACCCAGGCTGGAGTGCAGTGGCGCAGTCTTAAGTCACTGCAACCTTGAACTCCTGGGCTCAAGAGATCTTCCTGCTTCAGCTTCCCGAGTAGCTAGGACTATAGGTGCCTGCCACCATGCCTGGCTAAGTTATTTTTGTTTTGTTTTGTTTTATTTTGTTTTGGTAGAGACAGAGTCTCACTGTGTTGCCCAGGCTGGTCTTGAACTTATGGCCTCAAGCAGTCCTCCTGCCTCAGCCTCTGTAGTAGCTAGGGCTTCAGGCACACAACACCACGCCTGGCTAATTTTTAAATTTTTTGTAGAGACGAGGGTCTCACTGTGTTGCTCAGCTGCTCTTGAACTTCTGGCCTCAAGTGGTCCTCATGCCTTGGCCTCTCAAAGTGCTGGGATTACAGGCATGAGCTACCATGCCTGGCCTAAAATTTCTTTTAATTTTTTTTTTCAAGAAGTAAACCCTTTGAAAGAATTCTTTATTTTGTTGTGTATCCCAAGGGCCACTACAATGTCTGACACATACTAGGCACTGAGTATTTCTCAGGTGAATAAGAAAAAGTCAAACAAACCAGAAGAGTATATGGAAGAGTAAGTGTATGTGTTGTTTGCATGTCTCCCCGCTCAGCATCACTTTTTATTTTCCATGTGGCTGCCTGCCATGCCTTGTTTTATTTTTAAGTGACTACAAATTCCATAATTTATTTAACTGGTCCTTTTGTGTATATATATATATTTAATTTTAACAAATAGAGACGGGGTTTTGTTCTGTTACCCAGGGTAGAGTGCAGTGGTGTGATTATAGCTCACTGCAGCCTTGAACTCCTGGGGTCAAGCGATCTTTCCACCTTAGCCTCTTGAGTAGCTGGGACTACAGGCATGCACCACCTATCTGGCTATATGTAGTTATTTATTTTCAGTCTTATGTAACTACAGTCTAGTAGCTGACTCTCATTATATATCTTTGTGTACATGTGCAGTAAGGTGTTACTAGAAGTGGAATTCAGAATCAGACATTTATATTAAACGTTAATCAGTTTCTTTTTTTTTCTGAGACGGAGTCTTGCTCTGTTACCCAGGCTGGAGTGGGGTGCAGTGGCCTGATCTTGGCTCGCTGCAACCTCTGCGGTCCGGCTTCAAGCAATTCTCCTGTCTCAGCCTCCCGAGTAGCTGGGACTACAGGTGTGTGCCACCACTCCCTGCTAATTTTTGTATTTTTAGTAGACACAGGATTTCTCCATATTGGTAGGGCTGGTCTCGAACTCCTGAGCTCAGGTGATCCACCTGCCTCAGCCTTCCAAAGTGCTGGGATTTCAGGCGTGAGCCACCGCACCTGGCCACATTGATAAGTTTCTACTTGCCCTTGCTAACAATATGAGAATATTTTTTGCTGCTTACCTTCACCAGTGCAATTTAATTATAAGATGTTAGATCTCTGTTTTCTGGTTTATATTTGCATTTCTTTTTTTCTTTCTTTTTTTTTTTTTTGTGAGACAGAGTCTCACTCTGTCACCCAGGCTGGAGTGCAGTGGCGCCATCTTGGCTCAGTACAAGCTCCGCCTCCCAGGTTCACGCCATTCTCTTGCCTCAGCCTCCTAAGTAGCTTGGGACTACAGGCGCCCGCCACCACATCCGGCTAATTTTTTGTATTTTTTAGTGGAGACAGGGTTTCACCGTGTTAGCCAGGATAGTCTCGTTTTCCTGACCTAGTGATCCGCCTGCCTCAGCCTCCCTCAGTGCTGGGATTATAGGCATGAGCCACCATGCCCGGCCAATATTTGCATTTCTTTTGAGTCTTTAAAAAGTTAATTATAAACTGTTCATATGCTTTGCCCATTTTTTGTTTTAATTTTTAAGTTTTTATTTAAAAAATTTTTTTTGACATAGAGTCTCGCCCTGTCACCCAGGTTGGAGTGTAGTGGTACGATCATGGCTCAACCTCCAGGGCTCAGGTGATACTCCCACTTCAGCCTCCCAAGTAGGTGGGACCATAGGCGCATGCCTCCATGCCCCACTAATTCTTTGTATGTTTTGTAGAGATGAGGTTTCGCCATATGGCCGAGGTTAGTCTCAAACTCCTGGGCTCAAGCAATCCTCCTGCCCACTCCCAACCCCAAAGTGCTGAGATTGCAGGTGTGAGCCTCTGCATCCGGCTGCATTTTCTTTTTGAACCACTGGTGGTTAATTGTTGTGCTTTAATTTAGTATTTTTGTCATGTGTTGGAGGTTTTTTTATGTTTGTCTTTTTTATTTTGGTACTTTTCTCATGTGCAAATTTTAACTTACCATGTAAATTTACTCTTTAAAGACTTTTTTTTTTTTTTTTTTAAGACAGGGTCTGGGCTCTGTCACCCAGGCCCGAGTGCAGTGGCGGCAATCTCAGTTCACTGCAACTTCTTCCTCCCAGGCTCAAGCGATCCTCCCACCTCAGTTTCCCAAGTACGTGGGACTACAGGTGTGTGGCACACGCCTGGCTATTTTTTGTATTTGGGTAGAGACGGGGTTCTGCTGTGTTGCCCAGGCTGGTCCAGAAGAACTCCTGAGCTCAAGGAATCCTCCTGCTTCGGCCTCCCAAAAGGCTTCTGAAGAGCTTTTCCTATGCAAAAATACATTTCACCATATTCTGCTCTAGTTCTGTCTTGTGTTTCTGTTTTTAACATTTAAGTCTTTGATCTCTCAAGTTTATTTTGGCAGAAAGAGTAAAGTAGAAATTCAACTTTATTTTGATAAAATTGAATTCACAGTTATTCTAACAGATGACTATATAGTTATTCTGAAACCATGTATTGAATAATTCACCGTTCTAATTTGAAAATGCCACCTTTATTATTTGCTGATTTTCCATTTGCTGTTCTTTCTGAGCCTGTAGTTTCATGTATGGGTAGAGCCAGTAGTCCCTTATAAACTTTTCCAGCTTTAGTTCCTTGAGGAAGCTATTCATAAAGTTCTTATATGTTAGGAAAGCATCTTTATTTTAATTTTGAATTACAGTAGTCAACATGTCTTTTTTTAAAATAAGTGAATGCTTACCAGTGGTACAAGCTAATTTATTCTAAAGAAAAGAGTTTATTTCTCCTAGGTAATTAAAAAAATCTGAATAGATGACTTTTTAAAAACTTTTCCAAACTGGTGTTTTGACTGAATTGTTCCATGAAATACTAATTCCACTAAAAAAAAATGGGGGGGGAGTGACGGGGAAAAGTGATAGGGGCAATGCTTCCTTCTTTATGCTTGGATATTATCAATATGTATTGCCATTTATAGATGTCAGGATGTCCTAGAAAAAAGGCAAAACAAAACGTTATATAAATTAACTTTTTTTTTTTTTGAGACATAGTCTGGCTGCTGTCACCCAGGCTGGAGTGCAGTGGCACGCGATCTCAGTTAACTGCAAGCTCCGCCTCCTGGGTTCACGCCATTCTCCTGCCTCAGCCTCCTGAGTAGCTGGGACTACAGGGGCCTGCCACCATGGCTGGCTAATTTTTTGTGTTTTTAGTAGCGACGGGGTTTCACCATGTTAGCCAGGACAGTCTCGATCTCCTGACCTTGTGATCTTCCCGCCTCGGCCTCCCAAAGTGCTGTGTGGCTCTGTCACCTAGACTGGAGTGCAGTGGCACTGTCTCACTCATGGTACCCTCTGCCTCCTGGATTCAAGCAATTCTTGTGCCTCAGCCTTCCAGGTAGCAGGGATTACAGGCACACACCACCATGCCCAGCTAATTTTTCTGTTTTTAGTAGAGACGGGGTTTCACCGTATCGGCCAGGCTGATCTTGAACTCCTGGCCTCAAGTGATCTATCTGCCTGCCTTGGCCTCCCAAAGTGCTGGGATTGTAGGCGTGAGCCACCACACCTGGCCTGTATAAATTAACATTTATCTGGCTTATTTGAGCATCCCTTTTTGTGGTACACAGTAGTATTCTGAACAACAATTTGAGAAGTAATACTTTTATTTTTGCTTCAAGTGCTGGCTACTATTTTAGGCATTTTTTAAAATTAAATTTCTATAATAAAAGTAAAACTATTTTACCAAAGGATTTGGGGAATACTGAAAGAAAAGGGAGAAAAAAATCAGCCTCTAATTCTACTACTCATCTTCCAAGGATGACCGACTGCAGATTTCTTTTATAGTTTTCATTGTGTTGTATATACAATTGTGAATTGTGTTTTTAATTGTGTTTTTAAAATTTCTTTACATCAAAATAAGATTTCCATGTCATTTCACACGTTTTCTTTGTGGTGCAGGATGAATGCTTTAACAGCAGTGTTTCTCAAAGTTGGTCCAGGAACCCCAAGGGTTCCTAAGGACTCTCAGAGGATCTGTGAGTTCAACCTGTCTCATAATAAATCTGAGACATTATTTGCCCTTTTTCATTCCTAATCTCTCACGGGGATACAGTGGAATTTTTCAGTATCTTTATGATCTGACAGGGCAGCAGATTGAATGCAGAAGCAGATGTAAAAATCCAGCTCCCTTTTAAAAAGTTGAACATTGAATGGATTTATAAATATGTAAAAAGTGACATTCTTATTACTGAATTTTAAGTTATTTTTTATAAAGAAAAAACATGTAAAAAGTTGTATTTGTAAATCAATTGATATTTAAATTTGTTTTAATTTCTAATATGGTAAATATTGATAAAACCCACATAAAAGCTCTTTGTGGTTCTTAATTTTTAAGAGTGTAGAGGGGTCCTGAGACCATAAAGTTTGAGAACTGCTGTTTTATAGTATTTAATACAAAAATAAGTTTATTTGAATAAAAAAATTTGATCACTTGGTTTTATTATCTTCATGCAAGTTACTTCTGATTACAAATACAATCGTCCCTCAGTATCTGTGGGGGATTGTTGCCAGGACAACCACTTAGATACCAGAGTCCGTGTATGCTTGTGTCTCTTATATAAAATAATGTATTTTCATATAGCTTACATATGTCCTCCCAAATACTTAAATCATCTCTAGATTATTTATAATAATGTCATATAATACAAATATCATTTAAATAGTTGTTATACTGTGTTGTTTAGGAAATAATGATAAAAAGGCTGTACATGTTTAGTATAGACACTGCTGTCTTTTTATTTTTTCCTCTGAGTATTTTCAGTCCACCCTTGGTTGAATCTAAGGATGTGGAACCCACAGATAAGGAAGGACGATTGTACACAGAGGTTCTAGAAAACACACTTTTCTTTTATAAGAGGATATTTTTATGCTTTGTAATGTGACATTGCATCTGAGGACTTTATTGTTCATGAATTAAGTTAGGCATGAGATTTTTAAAACAGTAACTTTAGTTCACTGTTGTTTTTTTTCCCCAGGCAGCTGAGTATGTCCCAGAGAAGGTGAAGAAAGCGGAAAAGAAATTAGAAGAGAATCCATATGACCTTGATGCTTGGAGCATTCTCATTCGAGAGGCACAGGTTTAGTGATATAGGATTACATTTCCTTCTCTATGGGTCCAATCACACTACTTGGTTCTGCAGTGAATAATATTTTCATAATCCTAACATTGTAAATGCTGTTTATTGGTTTTCAATTTTAGAATCAACCTATAGACAAAGCACGGAAGACTTATGAACGCCTTGTTGCCCAGTTCCCCAGTTCTGGCAGATTCTGGAAACTGTACATTGAAGCAGAGGTTACTATTTTATTTTATTTTTTCTTAATATCAGCATCTGATGGGAATTGCAGCATACACTGTAGTGATAGAAAACAAATTAGGAACATAGCTAATTAGGACAAGGAGGATTTAAATGTGTCTTACTTTTATTTTGTAAAATAGGTATAAAGGAGTAATTAAAATGAATTTTTGAAATTTGGGTCTTTTACAAGCTGATGATTGTTGCATTTTGGAGTTGCAACAACATTAAAACAGTTTCAATGGTATTGGAGTGCTTTAGCCTTTTATTTACTTGTCATGTGTCAATTTATTGCCTCCTGTGTCATTTATTTAGAACTCATTTTTCTTTTTATTCCTACTTACAAACTAATATGGATGAGAGTATATGAAAATATAGAAATGTTAACTTAGTTTTTCATAGAGTATTTTGAGTGTCTGGTGAAATGCAACATTTTAAGGGAATAATTACTTCACATTTTAATTTTGTGAAAATGCATGGTTTATCAATGTAAGCACTTCAATAATTTAACGATTTTTCTGTAAGATAGTTTATATTATGCAAGAATAAGCTAATGTGATTCAAACCTATTTAATCCTATTTAATCTTAATTTTACCCAATGATACTTTGCTTTTTTTTTCTTGCTTTTTATATCTTGAAATTTGAACCCAGGCATATATATTTTAAAGAGTAAGGACCCCATTCATGATTATGGTTAGGAGGAAAATGTTAATTTTTGAAGACTGGAATTAGTAGTAAAAATGATAATAAAAGTTTTAATGTGTCAATAACAGTTGGCACCAAGTAATCATTTTCAGGTTATTAATAGAAATTAATGGGATGGAAGGGGTAAGATGTAAATAACTGATACTCACATTAAGCTGAAAATTATATGCATTTCTTTTTGTAACTTATAATACGCAGTACTCTTAATATTAATTTTGTGATACAGATTCTCAGCATAATCAAGTACACTGCAGCCTCAACATAACATTTTCTGCTGTACCTGAAATTTGATAATATTTAGGTCTGTTTTGGACCTATTCAAAGGGCTTTGGTCATCAGCAGTACTGAATATACTTCAGCACAACACAGTGTCATCTGTGATGTGTCCTCAGAATGGACCCAACCAGTAGCAGGTTTAAATAGAGGCTACAGTGTACTCATTGTATTTGTGCTATAGTTTAGATTGCATTACTTGGTTGGGAGGGAAATTACTGGATAAAAGCAGGAACATTGTGTGTGTTTTATTTTTGTGTGTGTGGTTGTGTATGTGGTTTGTGTGTTTGTATGTATGAGAGAGATTGTGCCTTATGTGGAGTCTGGTAGTTTTGGCCCGTGACCATATCCTTAAAGTTTCCTCACCTATCCTCTGGGACCATTTCTTTCCTTAATATATTTAAATCACCAAAGTAGGTTGGCACGAAACAGGTGAGGCCTGTCTGAAATACGCTGAAGCCTGTGCTGCTTTGTATTAACTCATTAACAAGGAACCTGGATCACCTGCACCTGGTCTGCATTCTAGTCTGGCTTTACAAACACATTAAACTTAAATTCAAACACACCAGAAATGAACATAATTGATATATAATTGTTTTTGTATAATGAAGTAGAACTTTCTGAGTTTTTGAAATTTCCTTGTTTCTCAATTATTCAGGCATTATTCATGCATTTTATTATAGCATAAGTTAAACTGAAATAGGCAGTTAGATACTCCATTCTGTAACTCTGAACACAGTGGGTTTGTTTCTGCAATTTCGTAGCTGTAAGTTACAAACTGCATCCTAAAAAAAGCTTCAGGAAGACCAGATGTTATTCCAAGGGGCTAAAAGTTGTCTACATAACAGGCTCAATTCATACAATGAAATGAAGAGCTGCTAGCAGTTGCCTGATTTATGTAGTTCGTACTATTTGCAGTTACTTCACACACGCACAAACATACACACACGCACAAATAGGTATATATAATGTATTAAAAACAAATGGTAAATAATATATATGTATATTTTTAAAAATTTATATTTTTGGTTTAGAAATTAAGGTTTTAAATTGAATACTGGTTTTAGAAATGCATATTCTGAGCTGTGTTTTTCTCTTTCCTGGTTTGCTCTTTATTTTTTATATTCACATTTTATATTTTTGTTTAGCCTATGAGAGGCTAAAGTTTTCTTTTGATCATATCACTCAATGTGGCCATTAATATTTCTGGAGAAGACACATAACTTATTTATAATACTTTTTAAAAATCCAAAGTGATAATAAGAATGTTTTTACGTTGAAAGTAATACTTAAGTGTTTACATAACATTCTGTATGCACTCAAGAAAATAAAGTTTTGTTAATACATTTGTTGTAACTCAGTATTTCATGATGGGAAAATTGTAATGTTCATTTCTTTATATTCAGCTAAACCAACTTGTGTGACTCCAAATACATTTTTTTAATAGAAAATGCGTACATCTTTAGTAACAGAAGATTTGCTTCCCCAGAGAAACTCCTTGCAAATCCTATTAAAGTACAAAATGTCAAAGGAAAAAAATATTAAACTTTTTAAAACAATTTGAAACATCAGTTGGAAATGAGAGCATATTAATTACTTAGAAAAAAAGTTGATGATGCTACTATATGAGCCAGTGGCTCATAACTGAGAGTTGAGCAGTATCTATTTAGCTATGTAAAATTTGGATTTAAAATGTCATCCTTAATTTGTCACATGCTTTCATTTTTTTTGCTGTAGCATGGAAATTGTTGCAGGTAAAATTCTCTTGCTCTAGTGAACGGCATTTAGGACAAAATTCTGTGTATTCTTAATATATAATTTCAAAAACTAGGCCAAATTACTTTGGTGTTATATATAATACATAGGAGATAACATTTTGCCTCCACTCCCTGAAATGTATTGTTCTACTCTTTATTCCAAAACTGTTATGTCACATGATTTAACAATATTATTTATTATAAGATGAGCAAGTCATTAATTGTATGACTGTTCTTAAAGTGATAGTTATCAAGTATAAAGTTTAAATATCAGTATGATATGAAACTACTTTTGTGACTTATTAGTTTTAAATAAAGGAAACATTTAAATATGTCTCCAGCTATTTGATCAGATAAGGATATCTTAAATGGAGTTTAGTATATTTTTGGATTTAATAAATGAGAGATTTTAAACACTTGAGTTAAGTGGAATGCCCCAGTCAGAGCCTCAGTGCTCTTTAAAGAACTACTTTTTACAATGATCAAAAAGGTCACTAAATAATCACAAAATTGAGAAAATCTACAGAATTTTGACATATTCTTTTAAATTGTTCTCCCCTACCCAGCCTGTGGTTTCTGTAGCTTTTCATGTAATTAGGTGATGAGTGACAACATGTAAGCTACAATATCTTATTGTTAGAGAAGTAATTTGTTTTGAATCGGGCCACATTCATAAGGAATTTTTTTACTGAAGGATGTTTTTTATTGGTGGCTGAAGGAGAAATGAAGAAGGTAATGCTGCTGGTAATAGCAACAATGTATCTTGCTGTCTGTGAAAGCTGTATTTCTTTAATAAAAGCATATAGAGAATTGATTGTTTTTTTTATTTAAAATTTTTACAAAAGATGAATTCTTTTCTCTATACTTGGTTTTTCCTTCCTTATAAATAATGGGTTGTGTAGCATACATTTCAATTTTTCAAAATGACCTTTCTTCTTGGAAAATGGAAGTGAACTCAGGATGCAACATGAGTGACCTAAATTGAAATAAACTTTTCCACTGTTGATACTGTTTTAATACCTTTACATAGCAGTTCAAATTACTGTATTATAATGTTTTCTTTCTGTTGAGCAATGTGATTTTAAAATGCAGATACAGTTACTGCATTATATAGATTATGGTGATTTCTATACTTCAGCTTGCAGCCTTTTTACAAAAAAAAAAATCTGTACTCTTTTCTTATAGATCTACACTTTTCCTGTTTGTAATAAATGTTGGTCCATGTCTGTGTGATTATTCAGATTTTTACTTTAAAAACTCAATATGCTTTTTTATCTAGTTTCTTAGATGCATATATAAATGTAGAATAGAGATGTAAAAGAAAAAAGTACTTGTAAACCCAGAACTGAGTGATAATAATCTGAAAGTGCTTTGAATAAAGTACTGTTTGATAAGCAAAGGAAATATTTGCATGTTGACTATGATAAGTAGTAAACTATTTTAGGTTTTATTGAATTATCTGATTCTATCCCTTTTCCCTATCCATTATTATAACAGAGATGTTTAGGTGCTGTCACTTCTACTAACATGGTCTATACATTTTTTCCCTTGGGACTTTTTTCTCAGCCAAAGCAACTATTTGCAAAAGGATGTAGTCACTTAGATAACGACATTTCTTTAAATAAAACCTTATATTTTCTAATCTTTATAATTTCTAGATAATTCATTCTCATGTGAAATGTAGCCATTTATTTTCAAGCAAAATCTTGTTCTAATCAACCTGATTGTCTATATATTTCTCAGCTTTATAAAGCAAAACTAATCTCTACAGTCATTAGTAAACATATTGAAAATATATGGTCATTTTCTTTACCCTGCAAAGACTCTTATGTTTTAAACCCAGCCTTTTTATATTCTATTCTTTGGTGTAATGAGTCATGATATATTCTGAAATTGTGGAAAAAGGTTTATGATAAAAAGTGCATATACATTCTAAAATTAGTGGTGAAACAAAAAGGACTATTGGATCATACAATTTGAAGTTTTTGGGGGAGGTAGTAATGTTTTACCTAAATTTCCTGGACATTCATGGAATAACATAATAACATATAATACCTAATACTTAGTTGTTAAAATTATTGGGTATTATAGTCGTTAGGATCATAGGGGATAATTTTGGATCAAAACTATCCCTATCCCAAAAGGTATTAAAGATATGCTGCAACATAGCATCCATGAATCAACACAAACATGTAAGCCCTTCATAATATCACAGAGCTAGAAACCTCCATATTTGGAAATAAAACTAATTCTAACACATGAGACTTTTTACAGTGTTGAGCATTTTTGGTTATAACTTGAGTTCAGAGGAATCAGGTGGCAACCGACTTTCCTTTATAAAACAAAAAGGACCAGTTTAAGTCAAAAGCTCAAATATTTTCTAATGGATTGTCTTTGTATTTTCTTTAATGCATCAGCTTTGAAACAGCTATTCCTTTGAAATGACTCTGGTTCAAGGCAGTTCCAGGAAATGAAGATGTCTAAAATATTACCAGTGACATCTGTAAAAAGCTGCACCTCCAAATAAATGTGGACAATGCATTTATTAGTTGTAACTAATTTATTAAACTTTCAGTTTTATTACTTTAATTTTACTGAATTTTTAAACTTTTAATTTTATTATTAAACTGGTTTGCTCCTAGCAACTTGGTAGCAGAAAACAAATAGTTGGTTTGTATAATGGCATAATAGGTTGAAGTCTGTATCTAGATTTTTTTCCCCCACATATCAGAATCCACAGCAGTTTGAACAAAAATTGTGAATATTTGCTTTGAATACAACTTCTTGAGAAACTCAGCTGCTTTTCTAAGACTCAGGAAAGCATAATGTGGGTAAGTTTTACCATTTTGTATGCTAGACCTCCAAAGAAAAATTTTCTATTTGCAAGTGTTAATTAAGCAATAGTTCTAAAGACAAGTTGACATCAGTGATAGGATTCAAATGTAGTTTTGAAATAGTACATTGAACTGTAGTAAGGGTCAAAGATAACAAGATCCCAAAGCTGTTTTTAATCTTTTTAAAACTAAATCTAAATACTTCTGTTCATGTGACAGAACATGTTCAATTACAGCCTTTTATTTAAATGCAGCACTTCAGCTCTAGCATGTACTGTTGACATTTTAAGTCTTCCTTTGTCCCAAGATTCATATTCTGCAACTTTTCATACTGGATTTGAAGAAAAAAGAAGGTTGGCCATTTTGTTATGATGGTTTTCTTGGAGATTTTTTCATTCACCAGACTATGACTACTGCACATGTTACATACTTGAAGTGGGCATAATGTTTTAAGTCATAAATTTTTAAAGCTGGAACATGAATTAGTTTAGCTCCCTCATTTTATATGTGAGTAAAATAAGACATTGTTATCCCTGGAGCCAAAGTTTGCAAACTTCACTGCTTTAGCATCACTTGGAAAGCTTTTAAAGCATACAAGCTTCCCAGTTAGCATACCAGCACTGCTGACTCAAGCTCTAGAGGATGGACATACAGTATCTGTTTCTGGCAGCTGGTTTTGGGAATTGAAGCTTTGCAGGGCAGTAATTGAATCTTACTGCTGTTAGTAAATTTTGTAGTTTGCAGAATATTCCCTATACTTGCCTGGACAATAAAATGATTAGTCTCCTGGCTTGCTTTTTGTATATTATCAATCAAGTGATCTTTGAAGCATCTACTATGTGCTTAGTATACTGTGACTGTTAGATTCACAGTCAGGGTTAGTGTTATGCTGTTTTAACTGTAACCGTTTTTTTTAACTAACTGAATTTATTCCTGGGTTTGAAAACCGATTTTCTGGTTACATAAACTTTTTTTAACAAGACAGTCACATGAATGTCAAACTAAGAATCTGATAACCTTTAAGGACACATCTGAGCCGAAGAGTGTGGCTTAAAAGAATTAACTGCAGCTAACTTGTACCCTCTGTAGAGTTTGAACAAGAATGCCACATCTTGGTATTTATTTTTGGTTTGTTTAGCTAACATCCTTTTCTTTCAGTGCAACTTGAGTGTTGTACTGGTACTTCTCATTCTTCTAGGTGGTGGGGAATGGGATGTTTTCTCACAAATAACCAGTTATTTCTAACTTACTATAGTCAGGTTCAGTCCATTTCTGAGTTTTTCACTAGAAAGATCTGTAGTGTTTCTCAACCATTTTAAACTCATATCCTTATAAAAAATGAAAACTCAAATGCTTCCTTAATGGCTTTCGACAGTTTTAAAATCAAATTTGATGACTAAAAAGTACACCAGTGGTAATTTTAGAATGGTCTTTTCAGCTGTAATTAAGAATTTAAGTACTAATGAAATTTAGAATTACATTAGACTAAATTTTATAAAACTTAAATGTCCAAAATGGCAACACTACTCAGTATTATGGAAGTGCAGTGTCATTGGAGGGAAGATTGTCAGCAAAATAACTTTGTTTCCTGTGTTTGTACATTTCTTTTAGTTCCCTCATCCACCATTTCCTTTGGTTTTGGCTATCGTGTATGAAGATAATTTTTGAAGGTTTTGTGCTTCCTGTATTCAGGGTATGGTATTGGGTATTAGGTGAAAAAATGCTTAAAACATTCATTATTTAGGTTATCAGAGTTGAAAATCCAATCACGAGAGATCACATGGTTTAATCTGCTTTGTATTGGTTGAATAACAAGAGCATTGCTTTTAGTGGTTACAAACTGACAGTCATTTAAGCAATTTTTGTAATCCATTTGTAACTTTATTTTGAAACTACTTTGAACTTACAAAAAAGTTGCAAGAACAATGCAGAGAACTCCCATATATATTTTACACTGCTTTTTAACATCTTGACATAAGTGCTTTACTGAATCTTTATTTTTTTCCAAACTATAGGAGATTGCATTGCATATATTATGAACTTTAATACTTTGATGTATTTCCTAATAACAAAGATTCTTATACATACACACAGTTGAGTGATGAAATTCAGGAAATTTAGCATTAGTAGAATAATCTGCAGTCTGTGTTCTACTTTTGTTATGGTAATACTCTTAAATTTCTTCTGATTCATTATCTAATCCAAGGCCATTATGTAATTGTCATTCCTCTTAGTCTCCTTCAGTGTGGAACAGCCCCTCAGCCTTAATTTGTGTTTTTGTTTTGTTTTTGAGATCGAGTCTTGCTCTGTCACCCAGGCTTGAGTGCAGTGGTGTGATCTCAGCTCACTACAACCTCAGCCTCCCAAGTAGTTGGGACAAGTGTGCTCCACACCCAACTAATATTTGTATTTTTAGTAGAGATGGGGTTTCACCATTTTGGCCAGGCTGGTCTCATTCCTGACCTCAGGCCTTCCAAAGTGCTGGGTTACAGGCGTAAGCCACTGCACTCAGCCCTCGGCCTTAATTTGAATTTGTTTGATGCTTCATCATTAGATTTAGGTTATAGGTTTTAGCTGAAAAGCCACCAAAATGGCCATGTGTGTTTAGTGTATCTCATCCGGAGGCGTAGTAATGTTCATTTGTCCCATATTGGTGATGTCAGTTTTCATGATGTGGCTCAGGTGTTGACCAGCTTGTCCACTGTGTAGTTATTATTATTGCTTTGATAATTAATAGAAAAAATAATGGGGAGATAATTTGAGACTAAATATTGTATTCTCATCTAACAACTATCCACTCCATTTAAACTCGATTGATTCTTGGTTGAATCAGTGATACTTTTCCATGGAATTATCTGGTGTTTTTCAATATGTTTATTGAGTGGAAACATATTCTATTCATAACTCAAACTTTATTGTGTTTGAAAACCATTGGAAAGTCCTAGCTTTCACCTCCCCACCATGATTTTTTTCATTTAAGAAGCTTACTAGTGAGTATAGTTAGTAAAGATAATGTTTAGGATTTTGTCAAATATAAAATCATTTACTGTAAATGATGCCTGTCAATTCTGTCATAAATCATATGGGGAAGAAAACTTAAAAATTGCTACTTCAAGCATTAGGTTATATATATTATATATCTGTTATCTATATATAAACTGTATGATATAGGAAGTTGATACCTATACTGATTTACTTGACCAAATGGCAAATTATTTCAAATAAGAATTTAGGTATTTTAAAAATAATGCCATCTTTCACTTTGTAAACAAATTAGTGAGTCAAAAAGATCATCTAGACAAATACTTGATTATGTTTGCAAATGCTACATTATTTAACTTGTTAAAAGTTTTCAGTTGTGAGCAACACAAATGATGAAATTCTCAGCACTTTAAAGGAAATAGTTTCTATTAGCAATTAAAAATGTCAGATTGCTTATCCATGGGAATATTTGCTAAAAAGGTAACTTGTTCCTTTGTAAATTTGAATTTCCTGAGTTCACAGAATAGTTAGGAGATTAGCATTTAAATAACAGGCATTCCAAGTCAAAGTAACTTTGAAAAAAAGAATTTAATCTGTTTGGGCGCAGTTGTTCATGCCTGTAATCCTAGCATTTGGGAGGCCAAGGTGGGCATGGATTGCTTGAGCCCCAGGAGTTTGAGACCAGCCTGGGCAACATAGTAACACCCTGTCTCTAAAATACTTTTTTTTTTTCTTCAAAAACACAAAAAATTATTATTTAAGTTCAGTTTTTTATTATGGGGGTAGGGAACTACTCTGCCCTGTGCCTCAACTGCAGGGTCAGAATTTTTCTTACTGTGTTACTGTAACAGTGGTCTGATCATATTTAGTAGTATGGGAAAGGTATGTTTAAAAATGTCTTCATTTATTTAAATAAATGCAATGCAGTGCAAGGAATTTGCAGGTAACTATAAGGGATATATGTAGGAATAGGAATGAAAGAACTTGAAGTCTGGGGACCCTAGGATATTCTGCTTGCAGCTTCCTTATTACTAGGACCTTAGCCAAGCAATTTAATCTTTTTTCTTTCCAACTTTTTATTATAAAAATTTTCAAACAAATTTGAAAGAATAATATATAGTCAATACCTGTACACCTCTGCATAGGCTTAATGATGCTTTATATTTCTCTGCTTATATAAAGAGAATAGTACCCTATAAAACCACAATATCATTGTCACACTTAAAAGGAACAATAATGTTCAAATCTATGTTAATACTCAGTTCATGCTTAGATTTTTCCTCCATGTGTGATTCTAGTCACTAGCCATTATACTAACTGACCTAAGAAATCTAAAATATAGTATAGTTGTGGAAATAGCTATTAATACATAGTAGGTTTATAACTGACTTTTGTTTTTCTTTGCTCAGGAGTTTTTTGCATTCTTCATTATTTGTCTCAGTATTAGATCTAATAGTATTTTGGTGGGTATTTGAAAAAATGGATTATGTATAGCTACTCACAACCACATATAATTGCTTCAGTAGAATTTCAACAAACCTTTTAGAAGATTTTATGGTACAGTAACTTCTGTGTAGCCAGGTTATCCTTTGTATAAAATCTTATCTCTAAAATTCTAGTTGCTATTGTTCTCCATACTTCCATAGTTCTTAAATTTTTAGCTGTAGATACTTGGGTTTAATTTCAGAGAGTACAAAGGAATCTTGTACACAAAAGGGGCAAATCTTTGTAATTTTGGACTTTTAAGAAATTTATAAGAGCAAGTATTTTCTTTCCTCTTTGAGACAGGGTCTCACTCTGTTGCCCAGGCTGGAGTGCAGTAATGTAATCATGGCCTACTGCAACCTTGACCTGCACAGGCTCAGATGATCCTCCCACCTCAGCCTCCAGAGTAACTGGGAATACAGGTGCACACCACCACACGCGGCTAATTTTCATGGTGTTTTGTGGCTGTTTTGTTGTTGTTTTGGGTAGAGACAAAAATACAAAATTTTGTATTTTTTTGTTTTGCTATGTTGCCCAGGCTGGTCTTGAACTCCTGGACTCAAACAAAGAACATATATTCTTTACCACTTTGAATATTTTTTTTACATTCCACATTATAGAGAGAGCAGTAACTTTTACATCTGTTTCTGGGTTAGCAATTAGGAGTGTTATTAGAATGGCATTTACTTAAATCAAGGCCAAAACTAAGGATTTAGGTAGAGTATATTAGCCTTTCAATACCTGCTTATTAAACAGTTGTTTTCATACTTTTCAAAGATGTGTAGAAGTTTTGTAAATTAAGTTTTCTGATAGGATAAACTATATTCCCTATGATCTGTTATTTATCTATTTTTTGAGACAGAGTCTCACTCTTGCCCAGGCTGGAGTGCAGTGGCGCAATGTTGGCTCACCACAGCCTCTGCTTCCTGCGTTCAAGTGATTCTCCTGGCTCAGCCTCCCGAGTAGCTGGTATTACAGGCACCCATCACCGCACCTGGCTAATTTTTGTATCTGTAGTAGAGACAGGCTTTAACCATGTTGGCCAGGCTAGTCTTGAACTCCTGACCTCAGATGATCCACCCGCCTAGACCTCCCAAAATGCTGGGATTACAAGCATGAGCCACCATGCCCAGCTTGATCTGAAAGGAGATTTTTACTAATTGAGATTATGAAATTTTATGAAAAATAAAAATGAAAAATTAAAGTCAGAGGGGCACGATATCTAGCTCTCTATTTAAAAATACTAAAAGGAACTTGACTTTTCTAGTTAATGGGAAAAATCTGATTTATTGAAACTAAATCTTTATTTCCAGTGATTTGTAATTTGTGGTGCATCAGGCTTAGAGATTCAAGATAAACTTTTTGAGCACATCTCCAGGCTATGTCATTGAAAACTCGAGTATCTTCGTGTAGCTACCTGATACTCCTCAGTTGATTGTAGGTAAACCACTATGATGTTGCATCAGAATTTGTATTATTTACCTATAAAACAGTTTGCAATTCTAAGCATCCCACAATTGAAGTGTTTTGGAATTTTACTTTAGTGTATTCAATTAAGCTTATAAGATACTTTTATGTGTAAGATGAAAAGTTTTACAGGCTGCAGTTTGACATTTTTAGGAGACTGTGCAAACTAAAAATGCAGAATTGCGTTGTTAGCAAACCTTCTTGGAACGTAATTTTGTATGTGGAGGACTAGTCCTTAAAAGTTCCCTGGAATTGTGGACTTTTAGTAGAATGAAATTTACTGATGCCTACTGACGTATTTGCCTGGGTCATAGTCACGTAAAATTGTCCAAAGTATTAACACCTTTTTTTCAGTAGTGCAGTTGGCTGTTGAATTTAGAGATTCTCAAAAAAAGTAATCTGGTAGTAATTTTGCAGACCCCCCACCATCTGTATATTATTTATAAGTTTTTATATGGATATAGTGAAAAAGTAGGCTGGGCTTGGTGGCTCACGCCTGTAATCCCAGCACTTTGGGAGGCTGAGACGGGTAGATCACTCAAGGTCAGGAGTTCAAGATCAGCCTGCCCATCCTGGTGACACGCCGTCTCTACTGAAAATACAAAAATTAGCCAGGTGTGGTGGCATGCACCTGTAATCCCAGCTACTTGGGAGGCTGAGGCAGGAGAATCACTTGAGCCCTGGAGGCAGAGGTTCAGTGAGCCTAGATCATGCCACTGCACTCTAGCCTGGGCAACAGAGTTAGACTCTGTCTCAAAAAAAAAAAGAAGTAATGAAAATGTCTTTTTTCAGGTTCTTCCATCCACGTTTTTTTTAGGGAAGATGGGGACAGTATCTTCCTAAATTGCTTCTAAAATTTATTAACTTTTCCAGTATCTGTTGAGTAAATGCATGCCAGACACTGCATGGGAAGGTGGGGGATGGTGAGTCAAGGAAACCTCGAAGAACAGGACTTGTGAACTGAGGCCTGAAGTATGTGTATGAGTTAAGCAGAGAATACCTGGCAAAGAGAACTGCCAGTGCAGAGGCCTTAAAAAAGGAAAGAGAAAACATGCTTTATTTGACGAGTTGAAACAATTTTAGCTTGATGATTTTTAATTTTTTACATTTTAGAAATAGATGAATGCTTGTTTTTTTTTTTTTTTAAATTTTTAAGCTGAATTTTGCTTCTAGTCATTCCCAGTATATTAAAGCAGATGACTTACATGCATGTTTTCTTTGTTATAGATATATATGAGCTTAATGGTCATTAGCTCATCTAGAATTGCAGCTAAGCAATAAGGGAGAATAATTGGAGAATAAGCATGAACATCTGAAATAATTGCTAGATTAATAAGTTGGCTGTAATTTTGCTCTAGGAAGAACTTAAGTTGAGATATTTATAATTCTGGGCCGTTATTTTACTCAAATGCCTACATAAATTTCTAAGTTAAATGACTGGAAACTTCCTGTTCAATTCTCAAAAGAAAAAAATTACATGTTGATTTATAAATTCTCTTTTGGTTTCTTTTTATTTTTAGTTTCTATTTGAGTATTGAGAAACTAATACAATTAAGCCATAAAATTTTCCCTTTAACAGTCTTCATAGCGATTGAGGAAAATACGACAGTACTTGGCCAGAGTTTTCACTTTTTGAGGGGGAAAAACATTTCCTAAGATAAAAAATTGGTTATTTTCTATACTAGGTAAAACCTGAGAAGTTGCATGAGTTTGATTCCTAGAAATGTTTTTACCATGAGTAAAATTTGTTTTTACTAAATGGGAATCCACATTGTCAGCGTCTAGCTTATCCAGTGACACACAGTTTCTAAATTGACTTATTTTGTACAGAAAAAAGATTGCTTATTTTATATGAATTTTTTTTAAATGAAAAAACGTAGGAAAGTTTTCCCCCCTTTTGGATAAATATTTAAGTTAATTTGCATGTGTTTACTAAAAGGGATAATTTTACCAAAGGGACAAATATTTAATAACCAAGATTAAGAGATACTACTTATTTTACTGATTCTAGTATCAAGGTTTGAAACTTAGTTTTAAACAGAATCCTGTAAAATGTTTTGATGTCTTCTGGATACTTTTGGAATACCTAAAGACTGGCTAAAATTGAGAAAAGCAAAAGCACAAGAACAGTAGTTTCCAAACATCTCTCAAAACCCAAAAACATCGTGCCATTGCACTCCAACCTGGGGGACAGAGCAAGACTCTGTCTCAGAAAAAGAAAACAAAACCCAAAAACGTTGGCAGATCATGTCAGTTTCTAAATTTTCTTTCCTAATTTTATTGATTTGTAAAATCCAAGAATTAGGGATAATTGCATACCTAGGTGATATGTAATAATGTGTTTATGTAATAGTAGTAACATTTTTTAAAAGACATGAAATAAAATGTTTATAGCTGTTAAGAATAAAGGAGGATTATAATGGAACTTTGATGAACTGAATTAGAGTTCTGATAGAATTTTTTAAATTGATGAATTTTAAATGAATTTATATCTGTATTCTTAGTAATTATGCGAAAAGCCTAACATTTGTATGTTTAAGAATCTGGTTTTTTTTTAGTACCTTCAGGTAGGCTGATTTAATAATTAGTAGAAAATTATTGAATGCTAGGATACCCACAAGTATAACATTTTGTGCATAATATCTGCATGATAGATAATCCACATATTAATAGTAAAGTCTCTTCTCTAGTCACACTGGCCTCCTTGATGTTCCTTAAATTTATTTCAGACATATTCCTCCCTTAGGGGTTTTGTCTATATTAGCTCTTTTATCTGTTCTAAAGATATTTTTCCAGATGGCTGCTTTGCTAGCTGCTTTGCTTTCTTCAAATCTACAAAAATGTTTTCTCCTGTGACCACTCTGTTTAAAATTGCCACTCCTATCCTCCACAGAACTCCTTATCCTTTACTGAGTTTTCCTTTTCCCCTATAACACTCATCACCTAAAGTACTGAATAATTTACTTATAGTTTGTCTCTCTTGTATCTTGCTATATTCCAGGAAGCTACAATAATGCTTGGCATACAGTGGCACTATGAATACTTGTTGAATTAAAAATCCACAGTGGAAATAATTGTATTTTACAAGTTGAATTTCTAAAAATTAGAGTTATGATTTCAGTTTATAGCAAGATGTATTTTCACGAGTATAAAATTGTGATCGGCTGATACCTTTACCACGACAGGTTAGAAAAATGTCTTTATTTTTAGAACACTAAAAGAAACTATCCTTTTGAATTGTCTAATACCCCTAAATATTTAAGTATTTCAGAGTAAACTGCTTTCACATTATTTAGAATTATGTTGATGTATAACATAAGAGAAAGATTTACACTTTTTTTTTTTTTTTTTGGAGTCAAGGTCTTACTCTGTCACCCAGGCTGGAGTGCGGTGGCTTGAACTCAGCTCACTGTAACCTGTAACCTCCACTGCCTGGGCTCAAGTGTTCCTCCCACTTCAGCCTCCCGAGTAGCCGAGACCACAGTTGTAGGCCACTATACCTGATTAATTATAGAGACAAAGTCTCATGTTGCCCAGCCTAGTATTGAACTCTTGGGCTCAAGCAATTCTCTCACCTCAGCCTCCCAAAGTGTTGGGATTACAGGCATGAGCCACTGTGCCTGACCAGATTTTTACCAGATCTGGCTTCTTTAATAGATTACTTTTGGAATTTAGTGCTTCAGTGAACATTGGATTTTAGAGTTTATAGTTACTTTTCAGGGTAGTTTGCACACAATTTTTTTCTAATCTTTTTGAAAGCTTGATATTAATAAAATTTTATGAAGCAGACTAGCCAGTAATATGATGAGTTGGGTTACTCAGATTAGCGCTCTCACTGAAAACAGCTAAGGCTGCTAGATAGAATTTTAAGAACATCTTAACTAACATTGGACTTACAGCCCTGTAAGGAATTACCAGGTGAAAGCCTAATGGAGTGGGGAGGGATAAAAAAGGAACATGAGGAGATAAGCAGAATGCCTAAACTGTTTTGGCCCTGAAAGCAACTGCCAAACTGGGAAGACCTCTTGAGCTTCAGTTTTGAACACTTCCAGGACCTCAGGCAGCAAAAATCAAAACCCAAGGCCTGCCCAGGGTACAGTGTCCAATGGGATAGCCTTTCCCCTTAAACTGTGTGCTTTAAAAGCTACACTCAGGATGACAGTGATCTAGAAGTAAATCTATGCCACCTTCCTACCTGTAAGGGACTCAGAAAAGTTGCTTCCGTCTGAGTAGAGCAGAATGGGGGGATCCTGAGATGTTCCTTATGTGGATTTGTGTAAATAAACATCATCTGAGAATGATTCAGAAAAACTGAAGCCATGTATGAAGACTCAGCCTGAATTAATGAATTAATGTCCCTAATAGGTGGTAATAGTTTATTCATACCCTTTCTGGAGAAATGCACCTTCTTCCTAGGCCTCAAAGAGTTTCCAGAAATAATCTTTGAAGGGAAAGGAGCAGATCAGTTGTTAAAAATAAGCATATAAGGAAACCACATATATCAGAAACAGACCTGCAAAGGCTTCAGAAACGAATTAAATAAGATTAGTTTAATAATAGGTGAAGAGAATTGGAGAACTGAAGGAATCCAGAATGGAGCTTAAAGAGCCAATTAGATGGAAAATATGAAAGATGTCTGAGACACAAAGGATAGCGTGAAAATGTGTCTACGTGAAGTTCTAGAAGTAGAGGAAGGACATGGGGCAGAAGCACGATTTGAAGAGAGAAATACTGAGAATTTGCCAGACTGATTGAAGGCTTCAACAGATTCAAGATGCTCATTGAATCCCAAGCAGTAATTTTAAAAATCCACAACTAGACACATGAGGATGAAACTACAGAAAACTAAAGATTTTTTTCTTAAATCACATAAATGGTTAGAAACAAAAAGATAAATGGCCTTCAAAGAATGGCAGTAAGGTTGGTAACTTCACAGCAACAAGGGAAACCAGAAGACTGGAATTGACTCTTCAGGTTGCTGAAAGAAAATAGCTGTCAACTTGAAAGTTCTGTACCCAGGTCATGTTAATAAAATAACATTGTGAAAGTTACACATGCATTTTTGAACATGTCCAATTGTAGGTATAACTTAAATATATATATTAAATTCAAAGCTCATTTATTAAGTATCCAGGTTTCTCTTCATATTTACTTCCTAGCCTAAAGTCACTCTGTTCCAGTGAAAGTTTTCCTAAGTGAAAGGACTCATTGGAATTGGAATTGGTATGTTTTTAGCTTCACTTTTTTCAGGGCAAAAATGATTATGAGTTTTATTTTTATGTTTATTATAAGCAGAACTATAAATCTCACTTGATTGGTTTAGTGCCACAAGTTTATAGTTCGGGCATTAAACAAGTAGTTTCTTAAATGCTGAATTTCAGTTAAATTTTTATCCAAATATATCACTTCAATTTCAATTTTATTGTTAAATGTTTATAAAACCCTTGACTTGGTTGGAAATGAGTATTTTTAATGATCTTGAGTTATGCCAGTGTCAGATTCCATTAATTAGTATTCATTTTTTAGGTTTGAAAATTAACTAAATGAACTAAATTTTTATGGTAGTGCCTCTGGACTTTATCAGTTTGTGTTAAGGTTGATAGTTCTTTTTTTTTTAATGCTTAAATTATACTATGTGTTTAGAGACTGCAAAGGTAATCCTTTTCCTTAAAAAATGTTAAATAGTTTAAACAATATTATACATCTAATTTCTGTATGCATAATGCATTTTATGTTTTATTTGTACATGTTTTTAAAATTTTAACAGTTTGGGGGTTTTTGGAATGTTTTGAGAATTGATAAAAATACAGATATATGTTTAAGTGTAAAAACTCAAAAGTTACATGTCACCTAGACATTCCATATATATGTGTGTTCATATATGTATACACATATGTGTATGTGTATATATATATTAAAATAAGGTTCAAATATGAGAAGATAACAAAAGGAACCTACAGTGAAAAGTCACCTACCCCTGTTCTTGAGGCACCAGTTCCCCTCAGAGACAATGTTCATAATCTAGAGATGTTTAATGCACATACATTCATGTGTTCTGTCCTTTTACATTAATAAATATATATTACATTTTGTTTTACACCTTTTTTTATTGCTTAAGAAAGTAAGTTTTGGAAATCTTTTTCTCTACAAGTACATGATATTCTATATTTCTTTTAACTTGTCCCCTACTGAAGGACATTTAAGTTTTTTCCTCGTCTTATGTTATCACAGACGGTTATCCAGTAATTGTATACATATCATTTCCATTTGTGTAAATATTATTGTAGATTAAATTCCTAGAAATTTAATTGCTGGATCAAAGAGTATATAGGGTTTATTCGAATTTTCTATTTCCTAATGTTCTTCCACAGAGGTCGTCATAGTTTTAAATCCCATTGATAATCCTGTAAAGGGCCCATTTTCCTAAACCCTCTTTACACAATATTTTATACTCTTAATTTTTGCCAGTACTTATAGGTAAAAAATGGTCATCTCGATGTGATTTTCATTTGCATTTCTCTTATGAATGAGATTGAGCATATTTTCATTTTTAAGAGCCCTTTGGATTTCTTTTTCTGAGAACTAATCTCTCTAGTCTGTTTTTCTGGGTTTTTTTTTTGTCTTTATAAGAGCACATTAGGGAAGTTAAGGAAACTTTTAATGTTAGCACAATTTCCTATTTAGAAGTTGAAATAATTTTGATTAAACATTTAAATAATGTTATATTTATTGCTTTACCTGTTTTTCTCATTGTCAGAATGGAAGGAATGATAAATAAGTTCTGAGATAAAAGAACATACTTTGTTGTTTTGATGTTCTTACTGACCTGTTTTTACATACTTTTTTTTTTTTGAGACAGGATCTCACTATGTTGTCCAGGCTGGAGTGCAGTGGTGTGATCACGGCTCAGTGCAGCCTCCACCTCCTAGGCTCCAGCAATCCTCCAACCTCAGCCCCTCAAGTAGCTGGGACTACAGGTGCACACCACCATGCCCAACTAATTTTTGTATTTTTTTTTGTAGAGACAGGGTCTTGCTTTGTGCCTAGGCTAGTCTTGAACTCCTGGATTCAATCTAACCACCAGCCTTGGCCTCCCAAAGTGCTAGGATTACAGGCTTGAGCCACCATGCTCGGCCTATATTTTTCTTTCAAATGTGTGTTTTGTGCTTAAGTGTTTCTTTTGTTGGCCAAACCTCTTATTTCCCATTTAAATTAAGTCTTAATGTTTGCAAATTATTTTTTCATCTTTTTAAGCTTTTTATATTGCATCTCAACATTAGACATGAGGAGACTCACATACTCATATAATGAAAATAGTTTTGTATATATATATATTTTTTTTTTCCCTGAAACTGATTTGCCTGTGAAATAGTTGTGAAGAAAACTCATGATTCACATTACAGATTTTCTTGAGCTATTCAATAAGCTCATGTATATAGAGAATAATAAGGCCATGTATATAGAGACATCAAAATCGTGAAGGCTTCTTTCAACAATCAGAGATCCTTTTGAAGTGAGTTTATATATAAGGATTATATTTTATTAACAGTAAACATTTCAAAACCAGTTTTCTTTCCCATTGGTGAACTAATTAAATACTTTATAGAATTTGGTTTTCAACATGCACACTTTGCCATCCAACAATGTATCTCAATTGTAATTTGAAAGCTAATCCATAGATTATTTTATATCTTGTTTCTGTGCATTTTGCAGTAGGATGATGGGATATGGGGAGAACAGAAAGTCTTTTGTGCCTGTTCTCCTTTCCTTTCTCAGGTTTACGTGTTGATTGGGAAAGGGCTGCCAGGAGCTCAGTTTCTTTGAGAAACAGCATTAGGATACTTTTTTGTTGTTGTTTTAATTTTATTTCTTTATTTCTTACATGTCACAGCTTTTGATAATCTGATATCTCTACTGACCTGTTATAGTAGTCATGGACAAAATTAGACCTGTATGGTAGAATCAACTAGAAAGAATGGCCATATGTGTTTATTAGATTTGGGGAGCCTTCCACTGCACACTTCATTTGCTGGTGAAAAGTATCACCACCTTAACCCACAGCTTGCCGTTCAGGTTTTTTTCCCTTCAACTTTCTTTCCATTTTAATGACAGCACCATAAGGGCCTGTTCTTACAGCAGGAATATCAATATAATTTTCATTTCATTCTTGTCTACTAAAGCCTTCATGGCAGCTTTCCATATAGTATTTGAACTTAATTCTTTACCTTTGGTGGCATCACTTTGGAAAATATCACAAATATATTTAGAGGAAGTAAAATGAAATACAAACATTTCAAACTATATAAATAAAATGCCAGAGAAAATAGGGTATGTTTTCGTTAAGCCTTTAAATGTGGCCATATTTAGAGAAATGCACTCAGGAATTCATAAAGTTAGGAAAAAGTTTTAAAATCTAATAGGTTATTTTATAAAATAATTTTATAAATGTTCTGGATATAAGTATATAGCTTGAAGCCTTTAGAATAGAGCCAAAATTTCAATTTTGAAACATGCCCATTAGAAAAAAGAAATTCATCTCTAAATCATCTTGATTCTCCTGGAACTTAGTATTTACCTGAATTTTTTCTTTGTTTTTCTTAATTTGTTGCCTATGTCTATTTTTCAAACCTCCAAAATTCGTAATTTCCCATCTTTTACATGGCTATTTGAAGCAGCATTTTTGCTTCAAATAGAAATCATGTTTTCATTCAAGAAAAGCAATGGAAAATAGAATTGATTTGGGTATGCTTATGGAAAGATGTAAATCCTGTGAAAAATCTAACTTTCAAAATCCATATTAGAACTTTAATTATTCCTCCATTTTAGTCTGAATTTACTGATAGTATTATACTTAGCACCCTTTCTAAACCGTTTTATTGAAGTGAGGTTTTAAGTTAATATTTTAACAAGGATTATAGGACTCATAAAGACCTTTCTGTAAAAGTTATACATTTACATTTTTCATTTCCCTTGATATTTAAGACAGTATAATCTAAAATCTGTTTTTGAATGAATATGCAAACAGTAACTGGTAGACTTTTATCCACATTTATTTAGCAATTATTATTGAGTGCTATATGTTAGGCTTTGTTCTAGGTGCTGTGAAATAAAAAACGTTATGCCTTTGTGGAATTTTTAAAATTATGTTGACTCACTTGTTTTCTGAGTAAGCAGAATAATACCTAGATGGACTACTGAGAAAATACACTTATACAGAACCTAAATACATGCACAAATAATATTTTTGGACTTAAATGGTTGAATTTTAAAAGGCAAGCATAATGAAGTAATATCAAGTGATTGAAGCTTGGGAGATGGGAGGGAAAATGGAGTTTGTCAAGATTGTTACAAAAGGAAAACATTTTTCTTAAAAGGGTAATATATGTGTTTTTTATAAGGAAAAAAAAGTCTAAGAATGGAGAAAAAAACCATATTCCCACTACTTTTGGACTATAACTTAATCACAGTTAACTTTTCCAGATCTGTCTATAAAACCTTTTTGTAGCTTGTTTTTTCCACATAGTAGCATATTTTTGTGTTGCTTATTCTATAAAATCGCTTTTAATGGTGGCACCGTAGTACATCCTATATATATGCTGTTTAACCAGTCCTAATTATCATTTACTTATAGTGTTTCCAGTTTTTGTTTTATAAGAATCTCTTGCATGAATACAATTTTATTTCAATATTTTTACACAGTCATAATTGTTTCTTTAGACCTTTTAGAATTCATATTTTACTATCGAAGGTTGCTGTTGCTGGTGTGATCTTTCGAATTGAGCTGAGTGATGATTTTTTAATCTTTCAGAATTTAAGTAAATATGACCAATGTATAGTTTGTTCAAGAGTAGGGAAACAGTGTTGAATAAATATACCATTTTGGTGAAAAAGATGATTATTTGATAAGCATTTTCTAAAGAGGAACTTGGAATTAGGTCACTTCAACAACAAAATAGAAATAAACTATGCATATAGGATTGAGAAGTCTAGAATTGGGTCATAATGCAAACGTTGATTGTATGTTCTTGGAAAAAGTGATAGGGTATCAAAAACAGTTGCAGAATATAATTAGAATATAATTTCTGATGTAAAGTTAAAAGTATTAGAGTAGCAGTATTGATAAAAACTAAAGTAGTCTGAGGAATATCTGTGAGTTTTATAGAATGAGGAAATGGGCTATTTCTAGAATTACGCTTCTCTACTGATAGGTAAAAACTAGAGGAGTGGGCAAGTTGCTTAAAAAAATACAGAAAAGCAATCCATTGAATTTGTATCTACTTCCTTGTGGAAGCTTAATCCTGTTTTTGAAACGGGATTTTTAAGAAAGGTTAAATGAAGCATTACTCATGATACTGGATATCTAGTATATATGTTATACTTGATTTCATAGCATAAGTAAAAGTATAGTTAGAATTAAATTGCCGACAAGAAAGTTACATAGAAAAAATATGTGAACTCATTGGATGCCATTGAAAATTAAGTAAGAGAAATGGTATTCTGATAGGAATCTGTATCAAAATGGGATTGTATTGATTAGTGAACTAGAATATCTAAAGTAGAGGAAATGACTAAAGGCTTTTGTCCAATGATAATACAATTGCTAATATTTTTAAACAGCAGTTTTCAATTTGTATGTAGTGAGAAGTATAGTAAGAGATGAATTATAAACAGAGTTTTAAGTAAATGGTTTTCTGAACAATTTCCCCTCTACACATTAAAAAATAGTTATGTGACTAATGGAAGATTAACTCAGCAAACAAAAGTGACGTGAGATATAATATTTTCTAAAACAATGTATAAAGTTCCTGTAATAATACTAGAGAAGTTATATTGTTTAATATTTTAAGTTTGCCTGGAAGGACTTTTATTAAGACGACAGTTCATAAAAGCTGTAAATTAAGGTAGAAAAGACTATAAGTTGATGTGCAATAAACTAATATTAGACATTTGAAGGAAGCAAATTAGCAATCTACTTGATTACTATTCTGGCTGTGCAGTATGGAATTAATGTAGTTTTTTGTTTTGTTTTTTTAGATCAGAGGCTTATGAACTTGATTTCTTGACTTTCCTGATAGCTGGAGCATCTCAAATGATTGTACACATTTCTTAATCTCCATTTTAATTAACCTTTAGAAAGAAGATCTCTGCCACCCAGCAATTTTGAGGAGTGACAGGGGAGATGACCTAATGGGAGGTAGAGTAGCAAAACCAATTGAGCCATGAATGTTAACTAGTGATTTTGATACTTCTGACCAAATTACTCACTTTTCTCAAAAAGCAAATACCCTGCTATATTTTTCTTACTCAAAAATTACAGATTATTCTTTGAAAGATAATGTTTGGCATGCTGTTGAGAAGTTATTTACAGAGTTTAGATGTTTATTAAGTAAAATAGGCTGAGTCTATAAATGTTAAGTGGTGGTTGTTGATAGATGCTCTATATATTGGGACAAAATCAAATTTGAGCCAAGGTTTTACCTTTGAGATTCTTGACTGAAATTAGTATTGCATAATTTATCTAGCATTTATTTAACATTTTAAATCCTCATAGGTCTGGCTGAGAATTTGAGAGCATTTAAAAGTAGATTTTAGTGTGGGGATGTTTATCAGAGAAAAATACTAATGAATTACTCCAAAGAGAAACTTACTGTTCAAAACCAGCTGTAATTTTCTTTCTCTTATTAAAAAAAAAAAAAAAAAATCCCTAATCTGTCATGAGATTAGAGTTAAAAAAGAAAATGTCCAATTATTTTAAAAAAATCCCAGCTCTCTCCTTTGTGAAATTGTCATGGAAATAAAATGTAACTGAGACAGAAAAATTGTCTCAACCCTTCCAGTGAAAATAGTTTTGGTCAACAGTTACTGTGTGCATTTCTTCCTACTCAGTATATATTTTTTAGATTTCACTTTTTAAATGTACTATGGATATATTTCCATTCAGTATTATAAATATACATCATTGCTTTTAAAGTTCCTGTGTGTTTGTGTGTATATATATCTCCTATTGTTTAGACAAAACAATTAATTAGACAAAGCACAGTTTAATCATTCTACCTGTTGGTAATAATAGATTCTCAAATCTTCTGTGTACTCTTTCAGTGAACATCCTCATATATATATATAGTGCTGAGAGCAGTATAGTATAGTGGTTAAGAACTCAGTTGTGTGATCTGGGGGAAGTTATTAAATCTCCTCCTTGTGCCTCAGTTTTCTCATCTTTAAGTAGGGAATAATAGTACTTTACCTGAGTGCTGTTTATGGATTAAATGAGTTAATACATATAAAATCTTGGAGCAGTGCTTACAAACATTAAATATTTAATAAATGCTGCTAGTATTAGCAGTATTTGTCACTTTAAATTATAAGAAGCTGAATTGCTTCAACTTTTAAGTGTGTAATAAGCAATGAGTTTCTTATTGCCAGATCCACTTACCTTTCATATACCCTTATTTTTGACCTGTGGCATATTCCACCAGATCCCTTTTTCTTGTAATATTCATCTTTGACTTCATAGATATTATTTTATCCTGTTTTTCTTATATCAAGTACTCTGGGGTTCTTTCTTTTTGCTGCCTGGGAATGGATAGTTTGGAGAAATGAGTCTTTGCTTGTCTGAATATTCTCTACTTCAGAGAATATACTTAATGCCTTAGGTATTGTATGCCCTAGATATTGATAAGAAATTTTTTTTTACAAATGACTCAAATATGCATCTTTAATTCCACTGTCTTATTGATGAAACCAACCCCCTATCTGCTAACTTTAATCAGACAATTTATACCTGAGTTATGTCACCTCAGAATAAACCTAATAAAAAGTAAACTTTATAGCAACTCTCATAACACTTTTCATTCTTGTTTCCATTAAAAAAAAAAATCTGTTGTTCTTCCCTCTACATTACTAGTTTTCTTTCCCTGTTCTGCCTTCTCTGAGCCAAAGCCAGTGTTACCCCACTTAAGGATAACAGCAATAGCATCTTACCTATTGTAGCTAGTACCTGCTTGTCTCATCCTACAGCACTAGAAGTCACCTCTGTATTCTCCACAACCTGTGTTCCCTAACCTACTTATGAGCCATCTTTTTTCAACTTTCCTCATTGTTTACCTGCCAGGAAAACCTCAGTGGCATTCAGTAAGGTTTTCTGTGTGTCAGATTTAACTCTGCCTTTTTATGCCCTTGGTAATGGACCTTCACCATAATCAGCCAACTTATTTTTCCAATGCGTATTCTTTTTTTCTTGCGTGGATGTCCTCACTATTCCACCGAAAACTAAAGAAACTCATGTTGTTTCATTGACTTGTACAGACTCCTTTTTTTCATTAATGGCCTGGATACTGTCTGCTCAGTGAAGCTTTCCTTGATAACTCTAGTTTGCATGGAACACCTTTTCCTCTGAATCTTATAGGACATAGAGCATACACAAAATAATTTGAATTTAAATTTAGTCCTTTATTGTTTCCATCATTAGTTTTATGTTTTCAACTGGATCATAAACTCTTTAATAGTTCAGGTCCACATCCCTACTTCCACTTGGTAAATCCTAAGGACACATGACAAATAGTTTTTAGTTGGCTTGGGAAAGTGGAAGACTAATTATACCTAATGGTTAGTACAAGGAATTAAAATGAAAGTAAATTTAATCTACACTCAAAGATAATCATAGTTTTGTTTAGCACATTTCAATTTTAATCATAATTGACTATATACTTCACAGTGGTCTATAATTTACACTCATTTTTGACAAGTAGTTCTGTGATATATTTAAGGGCCTGGATAATTGAAAGTTGATAGGACATGAAGAGGTTGTGGCCAGCCTGTTATATCTAAATCAGTATATATTATAGGTATACATTTGTATCTACATATTTATTTATACTTTTAATTCTATAGACAGAATCTCACCATGTTGCCCAGCCTGGTCTCAAATTCCTGGCCTCAAGTGACCTTTACCCTTTGGCCTCCCAAAATGCTGAGATTATAGGCATGAACTACCACACCTGGCATTTATATATATATTTAATATGAAAATACAAATTGCAGAAACAGTACAATTTATCACAGGAAAATTAGGAAGTACAGATAAAGAAAATTATTCTTTAGGTAGTGGCTGCCTCCCAAAACATAACCAAAATATAATTCCATGAGTTATGACTTAGTTTAATGTACCACTTTATCTCCAGTGCTAGAAAAGGGACTGTCACATAGTAGGCACATAATTATTTGTCAAATAAAAATGAATTTATTTGCAGACACTGCTTTCCTGATTTCTTTACCTTAAAATTGGGAGTGGGTGGTGGAAAAGGAGAATATGGCTGCAACCACTCCAGCATCTAACTTAAAGGCTTGTTTGTAGATCTTAAAATGTCACTCTTCAATATTTCAAAATTCCTTAAAACTAGTTGTATTCTGTAATCTTTCAAGACATTTTTTCAGGCTGTAGGGGATTAGAGAATAGCTGAAAAGAGTAGTGAAAAAGTAAATTAACAGAAGATGAATTTATATTTAGGATTCCATATGCTTTCAGATTTCAGGATTTGGAATAAGCTTTTTGGATAATTAATACAAGTAGAATCAGACAGCTTCTCTGCATCTCAAATTCAGTTTAAGATGATTATCTTAAGTCCCAGAAAAGTTTATGTGCTATACTTTAGAAAAGATGCAGGGAACAAATTAGGAATGTGACTCTTCATCACATTGTGAACAACTACCATAAGAACTCACTTTAGATGGATCCTAGCCCTGCCTCTGCCATGTGCCCAGTACTGTCTGAAAACCTAAGTGTTGACTTGTCCCAAATGGTTATTGTGTGAAAACCTACACAAAGTATATAGAGACTTACTTTTTCCTTTAGATTATATAGCTTCTTGGTGTTCCTCTATAGAGTTATGTCAGGTTCATTTATTTATCAATTTTTTTTTTTATATGGAGTTGCGCTCTTGTCCAGGCTGGAGTGCAATGGCACAGTCTTGGTTCACTGCAGCCTCCACCTCCCGGGTTCAAGCAGTTCTACTGCCTCAGCCTCCCAAGTAGCTGGGATTACAGGCACCTGTCATGCCCAGCTAATTTTTGTATTTTTAGTAGATATAGGGGTTTCACCATGTTATCCAGGCTGGTCCTGAACTCCTGACCTCAGATGATCTGCCCGCCTCGGCCTCCCAGAGTGCTGTGATTACAGGTGTAAGCCACTGCACCCAGCCTCAAATACATTTTTAAACCATTTCAAGTTAATTGTATAATGATTCTTATAACTGGTGATTTTAAAAACAGCATACTTTTTAAAACTTCTGATGTTATGGGATTTTTTTTCTCTAAGGGATAAGGGAAAAAATTGAATTTGAAGAAACCTGTCAAAATGCAGTTGACATAGAGTCTTATTTCTCTGGTCAGAAAAATGTGAATTTTTTTCGGCATTTACATCAGTATTTCATAAAACATCCAATGAAGCATGAAATATGTTCCTAAGATCAGGAAAAACTCATTTATTTTTGAACAACTAAATATGAACAACTAAATATGCTTTCTTTAGATCTCAATATAAATATATTCCAGGGAAAGGACATGGCTAATCTAAACTGTTAAAAATAGATGTTAGTCAAAGGTTCATTAGACCTTTTCTGGCAAAGTTAACACTTTACAAAATTAGATAATTAATTTTGTTTTAACCTATTAAGTAATAGGTGATCATTAGTTCCAATAATTTATCTGAGGATAGTTTTAGTTCCAAAAGATAAGTGATGACCAATTAATGCTTGGGAAATAATTGTGGAAGTTAAACAAAGGCCTGGAAATACGAAGTATTCAAAAGTGTCAGGAAAAGATCTGTGTTTACTCAATATGTTATACTTGTTTTACTCTCCCTAAGATAACCACTGATCTTTTTTTTTTTAAATAGAGATGGGGTCTTGCTATGTTGCCCAGGCTGGTCTCAAACTCCTGGGCTCAAGAGATCCACTCACCTCACCTCAGCCTTCCAAAGTGCTGGGATTATAGGCGTGAGCCACTGCGCCTGGCCGATAACCACTGATTTGAATGTAATTAAACTTAAAGGTTAATTGATCTTGATATTGCTATTCTAGTTATCATACTCTTCTATTAAAAAAAATAGGAAGTTGGCAATTTTAAAAATGTATTATTTTTTCTCTATAGACACTTTTCATATCTTTGTAAAATTTGGATAATTCATTAAAAAGGTAATGCAATTGACAAATTTTTATGATAAACAGTAGGTGTACCAGAAGGATTAGTATTTGTTTTTTGTTTGTTTGTTTGTTTTAGGCAGGGTCTTGCTCTGTCACCCAGACTGAAAATCTAATGGTGTGATCATAGCACACTACAGCCTCAAATTTCTGGGCTCAAGCAATCCTCCCACCTCAGCCTCCCAAGCAATTGGGACTACAGGCATATGCCACCGCACCTGGCTTGAAGTTAATTTTTATTAAGAGCCTCTGTCATTGAAAATTATACACTACTTTTAATAGATTAAATATAATCAAGTCTTAGTAAGTTTTGCAAAATTATTTGTATGCATATAATTGTATGTATTTATGTATGTATTTATTTGAGACAAAGTCTCACTCTGTTGCCCAAGCTGGAATGCAGTGGCATGATCTCTGCTCACTGCAACCTCCACCTCCCAGGTTCAAGTGATTCTCCTGCCTCAGCCTCCCGAATAGCCGGGACTACAGGCATGCACCACCATGCCCGGCTAATTTTTCTATTTTTAGTAGAGACAGAGTTTCACTATGTTGGCCAGGCTGGTCTTGAACTCCTGGCCTCAAGCATTCCACCCGCCTCAGCTTCCCAAAGTGCTGGGATTACAGGTGTGAGCCACCGCACCTGGCCTATAATGGTCTTTAAATGAAGACATTTTCTATTGATTAATGACAGGAAGTTCTGAGAATCCCAAATGTCAAAACAAAGTAATCTTAAGTATCAAGAATTTTTTATTTTTAGAATTTAAACCAAGCTTTGATTATCAGGTAGAATGGATTCCTGTACAAATACACGTAACTATGAAAAATATATTTAAGAATACTTAACTCATAGGTAAGATTTTTCGTATAGAAGTAAGTAATACATAGGATAATAATCTTTTAAAGAAGGAAAATGGACTAGTGATGGGATGACTGAAGACAGGGTATTGGTGTGCTAGTCTCACCAATAATGGCATTTGAATATGGCCTGCACTTTTCCTCTGCATCAAATGGGCCAATTATCGTAACACCATTGCTCTTTCTGGCTATTTGGTTTACATAGCTCTGTTTAGAGAAGATGCAATGAAAAGTTTATACTCCTTTAGTTCATAGCTTTGTTGACTAGTATGATTTATGGGCACCTGGAACATCTAGATGCTTTATATTCTTTTTAATTCTTGATAACCCTTTGAAATGGATGTTATTCCCATTTTATAGGTGGAAAAGCTGATACTGTAAGAGAGTAAGTAACTGATGCAATGTGATCAATTCTTTTCATTTTACCACATTGCAGATTTAATCTCCAAAGCACATTGATGATTTTTTTTTTTCACACAGTTTTGCTCTTGTCGCCCAGGCTGCAGTGAAATGGCACAATTTCAGCTCACTGCAACCTCCGCCTCCTGGATTCAAGTGATTCTCTTGCCTCAGCCTCCCAAGTAGCTGGGATTACAAGCGTGCGCCACCATGCCCAGCTAAAGCTAATTTTTGTATTTTTAGCAGAGACGGGGTTTCATCACGTAGGCCAGGCTGGTCTCGAATTCCTGACCTCAGGTGATCTGCCTGCCTCGGCCTCCCAAAGTGCTAGGATTATAGGCGTGAGCCACTGTGCCTGGCCGATGATTTTTTAAAGTATTTTTTAAATGAATGATGTTTAAAAAAATAATGAGATTATAGCTATTGTGGTAAGGCCATCAGTACCAGTTCTGTAGAAGGCCTCTCAAATAATATTTACTGGTTCCATTAATGAATGACAATCAGTGGCCACATACTAGAGATCAGAGATTTTTTCTGTATTAGTCAAAAGTGTCTTTCTACATACATTTATTGGGCTAATACCAATTTACCAATTAAAGAAATAATTGATGAATCCAAGATACAGGACCACTTTGTTGGGGAGGGGTATGTAAAATTTGGTTATTTCATAGGTATACATAATAGACATAATTTTTACTGCAATGCATAGATGATAGTAAAGTCTTTTTCCTTGTCCCTATTTTTGCATCCACCCATATCACCTTGCCAACCATAATTATGTTTAACAACCTTGTGGATATTCCTTATTTTTCTCTATGCTAATATATATAAACATATATAGGATTTATTTTTAGTTATTTTATAGAGATAGATTATATAAATTTTACTCTCTTTTCATTCAATAAGATCTTGTGGCAATCCCTCCCAATTACTTGTTAAAGCTGAATACATAATATTCCATGATGTGGATGCATCATAATTTATTAAACTATTTCCCCACTGGTGGACATTTGATTTTTAAACTGTTTTTGCTACTACATAAAGTTAACAGTAAGTAACCTTGTACGAATACCTCTCTATTCTGTTGCTTTTATTTTTATTATTATTATTTTTTTAGACGGAGTCTCACTCTCGTCTAGGCTGGAGTGCAGTGGCGCATTATCAGCTCACTGCAACCTCCACCTCCCAGCTTCAAGTGATTCTCCTGCCTCAACCTCCTGAGTAGCTGGGATTACAGGCACCCGCCACTATGTCCAGCTAATTTTTTGTATTTTTAGTAGACACAGGGTTTCACCATGTTGGCCAGGCTGGTCTTGAACTCCTGATCTTGTGCTTTGCCCGCCTTGGCCTCCCAAAGTGCTGGGATTACAGGTGTGAGCCACTGTGCCCGGCCTGTTTTTTACTTTTATAATATAGATCCAGGAGTGGAATTCCTGGGTCAAAAGATACATTTTTTTTTTTTTTTTATTAGAATAGCTGTTACTAATGGCTTTCCATAAAGGCTGTAACAATTCATATTTCCTCCAGCTGTGTGTGAAGTGCCTTTTCATTACATGGCTTCAGTAGCGTTAATAACTTTGTAAGTTTTTACCATTCTAATGGTTGTTAAGTAATATCTATTATTTTAATTTGTCTTTCTCACATTGGAGGTTTACACATTGTCATATAGCTTTCAACCATTTACATTTTCTCTTCTGGGAATTAACTATTAATATTCTATGACTGTTTTCCCAATGGGTAGCTTTGGTTTTCCTGACCGGTTGTGTGAACTATATATAATCTCACCTGCACCTGGGAAGCTGGTGACTTAAACTCATCCTACTTTATTCCCATTCTCAACTCAGCCTATTTACCTCTACTAAGCCAAGCAACCGAATGCAAGGAAGCCTCAGGTTCTATGGGAATCTCACAGAAGAGGTCCAGTAGAGAGCCTAGGGAAAGGACTAAGAAGCTAACCTGTAGAAAATTTGGAACCCCTCAAATGTCTCTACCCCAGACATATGTTGACATCAGCCTGGCCTCTTGGAAACCAAAAAGGATCAAAACAGGCAGGCTGAGTCCTCCCTACTCTTGAGCAGAGATTTCTTTCTGGTTTCTTGGCAGAGGACTAGCAGCAGCTTGTTTGCTGCCTACACCTGCTACACAGCTGTCATGGTAGAAAAGGGTCAATTTCTGCTACTTTAGGACTGCCAACACAGCTTCAGTGAATAGACAGGAAAAAATAACAGCACATCTGAAGGATCCAGCAACCAGAAAGGAATATAAACTAAAAGTATCAGATCCCTAACAAAATAGAGCTGCTAGAGGAGAAATACAACTGGAACAAAGTAATATGAACACAGGATTCAAAGTGCTGTATTAAAAACTCTGGAGTCAAAAACCATTATGTATGAACCAAATATAGTAATAGGCTAAGTGGAAGAGAATAGTCACATGGAGCCCTAAATGAATTGCCTGTAGGATCTACTGGACAAACTATTTTAACACCTAGAGCAAAAATTCAGAGGAAGGGTAAAGATAACAGAGTTCAAGGATGGAACCAGGAGATCTAACGTATATAGTTCTAGAAGGAGAAAAAGGAACAAATAGAAGAGAGACACTTATTCTTGAGCTAAAAGCCCTGAGTATATGGGTTCAAAGGGCATGCTGAGTTCCAAGCAGGTTTGTGGTAATAAATGATAGTGCTCAACCTGCTAGGCAATATTCTAAACGCTTCACATTTATTAACTCATTGAGTCCTCAGAATAGCCCTAACAAAGTAGCTATTATTATCCCCCTTAATCAGCTGAGGGAAAAAGAGGTTAAGTAGATAGCCAGATTGTGAACCTAAGAGGTCTGACTCCAGAGCCTTGATTGAACTGCTTCAAAGTACAAAGACCTGTGTTTAAGTGTGTGCTAAAATTTATGAACTCTGAAGATCAAGATTAAAAAGTCCGGAAAGAGAACAAGTTATCAGCAAAAGCAAAAGAGACTGTCATCAGCATTCTCATCTGCAGCAGCTTAAGCCATAAAACTGGGAATACTTTATTACTGTACTACTTGAGATAAAAGGACCAAAACTTCTCTAATCAGCCAAAATTTGTATTTACCTATCTGGGTGAAACAGATTTGCTGATTAACACAGTTGAGCACCTAACCCCACCCACTATGTGATAAAAATACTCAAAGAAAAGAGAAATCTAATAGTATTTAATCTTGGTCTTTTCACATGCTATTTCTCCTGCCTGGAATAACTCTTCCCTTTCTTCACCAAATACCTCAGATTCTCCTAGAAAAAGTTATCTTTTTCCAGGAAATCTTTTGCAATTCCCTGAGTCTAAGTCTTTTGCTCTTCCAAAATGCTCCTGTAGCACCCAGTACTTTCTTCATTTTAGCACTTAATCATAATATCTTACAATGACCTTCTATTTTCCCCATAAGACTGTAAGCTCTATGAGGGCAGGGGCAGACCTGTCTTGTTGACAGTGGTAGCACCCACACCTAGCACAATATCTGCAATATAGTAGGTTGATGGTGTGACTGAATGTTGTATGTAGTCCAAATTTGCAAATCTTTTTTGCCACTCAGATTGTTCTGGTAGCTATTCAGGGAAAGGAAAGCCTTAAGTTTTTCTTCAGTGAATACATAAAGTCCTATTCAGGTAGACCTATCAGGTATGTATATATTTCTGTATTCATCTCATGACTATTTTACAGAATTTTATGAAATTCACAAAATTTCTATGTAAATGAATGTATGAAAATCCACATAGATTCCATTTACACAGGTATATTTGCAATGCATTTTACCCATGTTTGCTTCACACTTCTGTTATTTTTGAAGAACAAAATTAATAAGAAAGTACAGGGATGCATTTCCAAAGTTGGTTAAAAATTGGTCAAAAATTCAGATTGATGCTCTAAAAAACAGTATTAATTCTATATTTTTCTGTTTCTCTTCAGATTAAAGCTAAAAATTATGACAAGGTTGAAAAGGTGAGTCCTCAAATACTTTAAATTTTATATAGAAGTTTAACTTAAAACCTAGTATGTATAAGACAAATGTTAACAATAATTGAATCTAGATAGTGATTTTTTACAAGTTAATTGTAGTTACTCAACTTTTTTATATGCTTAAAAATGTTCATCATAAAAATTTTGGAAAGGAAAATAAAATAATTATACTCCCCTGACAAATCATGAGAAGCATTTTAATTATCTGAACTGAAAATGGGGAAATTATTTGCCTTTTATTTATAAGAAGATAAATTCGTAAAGGGAGCTGAATTTGTGTTTTTAATGTTCCATTTCATCTATGTCCATATGAAATTTATTTAACTGGATTCTGATAATATATTCTTGTATTTAAAGCTATTTCAGAGATGCCTTATGAAGGTTTTGCACATTGATTTATGGAAGTGTTATCTTTCATATGTCCGAGAAACCAAGGGTAAACTACCAAGTTACAAGTAAGTGAAACCAGGATCTTAAGAATGCAAGTCATCTCCAGGCACACAGTTAATCCCACATAAACTCACACCTTCTGTTAGCTCCAGTTGGGAAGAAATATCAGGATTTGAAAAGTCAGGATTTTCTAAGAAATTAGTAACCTTGAAAAAAGTACTTCAAAGAAAGTCACTGGCCATGAGTCTTACTCTGGAGAATTGAATCGCCCAAGCCCTTTCTATACTGAAACACTGTATATTTGCAACACCAAACCACTTTGTTGGCAGACTTGTCAAATTTTTTCAAAAACCATCTTCATACTTGTGCTAGTACCACTTTTGGCAGGTCAGGTCACAATGCAATATGCTACTTAAGTGATCTAAGGGATCTCTGACAATTATAGTGATCTAAGGGGTCTCTGACACTTGTATTGTGAAGTTACCATCCCCACTGCAAATTATACCCACCTCCCCATCTTTGCCAAATCTAAATAATAGACCTTCTTCTGAGGTGCCATTTTTCTATGTAACTAACAGTCAAGTTATGTCTATTACTAAAATTCTGTCTTTATTGTCTTTTCCTGATTATATTTCTTGCTATGATTTTTGTGTTTTGAGACAGTTTCATCTCTGTCGTACAGGCTTGAGTGCAGTGGCACAATCACAGGTTCACTGTAACCTCAACCTCTTGGGCTCATGCGATCCTCCCACCTCAGCCTTCCAAGTAGATGGGACTACAGGCACAAGCGGCCACACCTGGCTGATTTTTTTTCTATTTTTTTGTAGAGATGGGGTCTCCTTATGTTTAAGACTCCAAACATAGCGGGGTCTCAAGTGTAGGCTAATGTCCCTAGGCTGGTCTCAAACTACTGGGCTCAAGCAGTTCTCCTGCCTCAGCTTCCCAAAATGCTGGAATTATAGGCATAAACCACAACATCTGGTCTGTTTATACTTTATTGTGTTATATTGAAGTAGAAGTTCTTTTTCCCTAATGTACCCTTTACATTTTAACATAAGTAGCATTTTTAAAAAATTATACTTTCCAGATTTCTACATTTTACTTTAGAGCTAATAGATCTTCAGACTTAATGTATCATTAATAAAGGAACCACAAATTTCCACATTTGAATCTGCTATGTATAGAATTGTGCAACTTAAAGGATATAAAGATAAGTAAGACATGAGCCTTATTTTTGATAAACTCACAAGCAGTAGATAAGGGAAACAATTTATGATACTGACAAGCTTAACATCAAATAATGACTTTATATACTTACAAAGATGTCTTTAATTTTTGTTTATAGAAAATATTCAAATGTTGTTCTGATCCTGTGATCAGAAGCTACGTTTTACTTATAAGCACATTATTTATTTATTTATTTATTTATTTATTTATAGAAACGAGGTCTCACTGTGTTGCCCAGGCTTGTCTCCAACTCCTGGCCTCAGATGATCCTCTTGCCTTAGCCTCCCAAAGCATTGAGATTACAGGAGTGAACCACTATACCTATCTTCAAATAATAATTTATGTTTCATTTTTTTTAGAGACAGCATCTTGCTCTGTCACCCAGGATGAAGTATAATGGTGCATTCATAACTCACTGTAACCTTGAAATCCTGGGCTGAAGCAATCCTCCCACCTCAGCCTTCCGAGTAGCTAGGATTACAGGTGCACACCACCACGCCCAGCTAATTTTTAAAATTTTTATGTTTTTAGAGACTGGGTTTTGCTATGTTGCACAGGCAGGTCTTGAACTCCGGGTCTAAGTGATCCTTCTGCCCCGGCCTCCCAAAGCAATGGGATTACAGGCATGAGCCACCATGTCTGGCCTAATTGTAGATAAATTTTAATAACAAAAGAATTTAAAAACCACGTCTTTCATGTTCATTTCAGAGAAAAAATGGCTCAAGCATATGACTTTGCACTGGATAAAATTGGAATGGAAATTATGTCCTATCAGGTAGAGTTAAAACTTTTTAATATATGCACTTCAATGTGAAAATACCAAGAAAGATATTAACATTTTATTTTTATTTCTTAGATTTGGGTGGATTACATCAATTTCCTAAAAGGCGTGTAAGTATTTGTGTGTATATATACATATATATATATATATAAAACAGTTGATTTAGCTAAAATATAATTTTTAGTTCTTTAAGAAATCTCCATACTATTTTCCATAGAGTTGTTCTTTGGGTAGATATCCAGTAGTGAGATTGCTGGGTTGAATGAGATTTAGCTATAATATAATTGATGGCATTTCTTATACAATCTCAGGGAAGCTGTAGGATCTTATGCAGAAAATCAAAGAATAACAGCTGTCCGAAGAGTTTATCAACGAGGTTGTGTTAATCCGATGATCAACATTGAACAACTCTGGAGAGACTATAACAAGTATGAAGAGGTAAATTAGGTCAGAGTAGTTGTTTATTATAAACCAAGCCATTTTAATTTTTATGCATTGTGGATTTGTAGATTATAGCTTTTCTATATCAGTGTTACACATTTCTTTATTGATTGTAATGAAAGCACTATAATGTTTTTGCAAGGTTTTGAGAGTCTCCATATTAGTGTTATTTTTTAGAGGATACTCTGAAGAACAATAGTTCTTATAAAACTATTTTTTGTCTGCGCTAAGCCATGTCCACACATTCATACACACACATACACATTGCCATTGACCTATAAAACAGTACCTTTTGGGAATTGTGTTTCCAATAGTACCTTTTGGGAATTATTTTTTAGTTGCTGTGCACCTCTATCACCTGATTACAGTGATGTGATTATTGGTTTGAATTTGTGAAGTGTGTGGCTACAATCCAAGATCTTTGTGTTATTGGTATCTGCTTTTAATAACTGAGCTAATCAATCTGAATACATAAATACACATGCCAAATAAGCTCTAGAGAAGGAAGTTCCTTGGCTGGGCATGGTGGCTTACACTTGTAATCCCAGCACTTTGGGAGGCCGAGATAGAAGGATTGCCTGAGCCCAGTAGTTTGAGACCAGCCTGGGCAAGATGGTGAGACTCCCATCTCTAAAGAGAAAAAAAGAAAGTTCTTCGTATGTATATTGTGATTTCGAAGAACTATATAGGGTAGTGAAATTGTTCCCTCACAGGCATCAGCTGTGGTTTTCAAACTTTATGGTTTTTGGATTTTAAAAATTATTGAAGATCACAAAGAATTTTTTATTTTTATTTTTTTGAGACAGGGTCTTACTTTGTCACCCAGGCTAGAGTGCAGTGGCACAGTCGCAGCTCATTGCAGTCTCAACTTCCTGGGCTCAGGTGATTCTCCCACCTCAGCCTCCCAGGTAGCTAAGACTACAGGCATGCGCCACCACTCTCAAGCTAATTTTTTGTAAAGATGGGGTTTCTCCATGTTTCTCAGGCTGGCCTTGAACTCCTGAGCTCAAGCAATTCACCCGCCTTGGCCTCCCAAAATGTTGAGATTACAGGCACGAGCCACTATGCCTGACCAAAAACTGTATTTTCCAAAACAAAAAATGTAGTTAGAAGAGTGGCATTATTTTCTATTTTCACAAATCTCTTTCATGTCTAGTTTAATAGAAAACAGCTGGATTTTCACATCTGCTTCCATTCAGTGTGTTATATACTAAATGTCACGTAGCCTCTGTAAAACTCCTGTATTTTTATGAGAGACGCAAATAATGTCTTAGTATTATAATGACAACTACTTTGATCTCATGGACTCCCTGAAAGGGTCTTAGAATCCTTGGAGTACTCACTGAGTGGTAATGTTTATCTTTCCTTGCTACTTCTGTTTGTCTCTTTAAAAAGTGTTATACAACAGAACTAGTTAGAAAAGGGCTATTAGCCAGGTGTGATGGCTCATGCCTGTAATCCCAGCACTTTGGGAGGCTGAAGTGGGAGGACTGCCTAAGACCAGGAGTTTGAGGCCAGCCCAGGCAACATAGCAAGACTACGTCTCAACAACAAAAAATTTTTTTAATGAGCCAGACCTGGCAGGATACACCTGTAGTCCTATGTCAGGAGGCTGAGGCAGGAGGATTACTTGAGCCCAGGAGTTTAAGGTTCCAGTGAGTTAGGATGGCGCCACTGCACTCTAGCCTGGGTGACAGAGGAAGACTCTGTCTATAAAAAAGAAAAAGGGCTATCAAAGTCAAACCATGGCTATTCACCCAGATGAATCTGTACATCTTTTTTTTTTTTTTTTTTTTTTTGAGACGGAGTCTCGCTCTGTCGCCCAGGCTGTAGTGCAATAGCATGATCTTGGCTCACTGCAACCTCTGCCTCGCCAGTTCAAGGAATTCTCCTGCCTCAGGCTCCCAAGTGGTTGGGATTACAGGCGCATGCCACCACACCCAGCTAATTTTTTTGTATTTTTAGTAGAAACGGGGTTTCACCATGTTGGCCAGGCTGGTCATGAACTCCTGACCTCAAGTGATCCACCCAACTCAGCCTCCTATACAGGCATGAGCCATGTCATTTTTTTTTAGTAGAATCTTATATGAAATAATTGACCCTTTTCAAATGATTCTATCTTTAAAAGTTCCTGATAAATGGAAACTTACTGCCAGCTCATAAGACGTAAGCACATCCTCCTTAATCTTTGAAATGTATAATGTGATTGAACCTTTTTTTTTCCTGCTTTTCATGAGCTGTATGAACCTTTATTAAACAAGAAATCTTTTAAAATAAAGAATTTAAAGTTATTTAGTAAATGAATAAATTAACTGTATTGTGCTAATTTTCAAGAAACTATACTTAATTTTAAAATATTTTTGTTTTTTCTAGGGTATCAATATTCATTTAGCTAAAAAAATGATTGAAGATCGGAGTAGAGATTATATGAATGCTAGACGTGTAGCAAAGGTATGGAATTCCATCCATCTATTTTAATGATTATTATGAACCTGTTGTTTACAGCAGAGCTTTCCCTGTCTGATATTACTTTTGATATTTTCAATCATTAGCAATCTTAACAGCAATTAATTGCAAAGTCTGAGGAGATGACATATTTGAAATGAAATATCTCTTTGTACGAACAAAATATAATAAATTGGGTTTAGAAGAAATTATTTTATAAAATATGGAAACAGGACATAGAGATAAGACTCTACTTAGAATTGATGAAGTAATTCTTTTCCCTCTCTTATTTGGGTTTGTCTGAATATTGTATTATTCTGTGATCTAATAACATAGCTCTCAGTGACACATTTTGATTGTGTGCATACCTTTCCATTCATTGACACTCTTAGAAGTTAGGAAAAATAGCCTATTAATATAAACTACTGAAATTGTAGAAGACAGTTTCTCCAAAGATGGCAATAATAAATGCCACCAGATCTTCAATTCTATTGATCTGTCAACTCTTATATCCTGTAAAGTAACCTCCTAGATCACTTATAGAGAGGGCCCATGGGTGTTTTGTTCACCCACTCCTGGGAACCTGTTCTTGAGTGGATAATACTCTCATCTTTCTCTCTACTCTTAAGTAGTTTTCAGATTATATTAACAAAGTGGTATTTGGAAAAAGTAGGCATTTGAACAGTCTTCCAAACTGATCTACCCCATCCCCCATACATCTGAGTTGTTCCTGGCTCACCAAAGAATTCTAAATGCTTGTTGTCTAGGAATATGAGACAGTAATGAAAGGCTTGGACCGTAATGCTCCCTCGGTGCCTCCTCAGAATACTCCTCAAGAAGCTCAACAAGTAGATATGTGGAAGAAATATATACAGTGGGAAAAGAGCAACCCTCTTCGTACAGAGGATCAGACCCTTATAACAAAAAGAGGTAACAAGATTAACCCTCATGACTTCAGTTACATGTATGTTAGGCCACTTGGTATCCCCATAGGTTACCAAAACTTTTTTACCCATAATCTTTTTTTCTTTTGTTCTTCAGATTCAATAATTCCTATAGATCTATCTCCATATTCACTGAACCTTTGTTTTCATCATATGCAGTCTGCAATTAAGCACATCCAGTGAATTCTTTATTTCAGATACAATATTTTTCAGTTCTATAAATTTCCATGTTAGAAATTTTTTATTTTTATAGTTCTTTTTTATGGTGTCCATTTCTTAGTTGAGATTCCTTGTTTGTTCATTACCATCTTTTTCTTTATATCTTTGAACATATTTATAACAGTAGTTATAAAGTCTTCATCTGCCAATTCCAACATCTGGGCCTTCAACCACCATGGAGTTTATTTTCTTTGATTGTTTTTTCTCTTTGACTGTGGTTTACATTTTCCTATTTCCTGTTTAAATTTTTTCTTTTAGATATTGTACGAAGGTACAAATGAAACATTGTAAAGACTCTAGATTCTGTCATCTTCCTCTGAAGAATGTTTTTTTTATTTTAGCAGGAAGTTAAGTATTACTGTCAGATTACTTGGACTTTGTGGAGGCTTGGTTTTATACTATGAAGACAGATCTGTTTTAGTTTTACCCTTAATCTCAGATTAAATACTTTATTCTCGGGACATAGTCTTTACTCCTAAGACAATGAAAAGTCTAAGGTATTTGCCCCAACCATCTAATCGGATGGGACTCAAATTCTAAACTTCATCTCCCTTAGTTGCTGAGGTATCTATTCAACTCTTTCCGCCTTCCAGCTTTGTTTTCTGCTGGTCTGGTTGTATCCTTTCCTGTGTGTGTACATTTTAGGGATCAGGTGAGGATTTGAGAACATTTATGCCCAGATTTTCAGGCTCTGGCTTTCTCCTTTTGGGGATGTCTCCCCTCAATTTCCAGCTGCTCTCATAGGCCAGAACTCCATGTTACTTCAGGACAGTATGACTGCAGCATTTGACTTGAGTTCTAGCTATCCCAGAAGTGCACGACATGGGCATGCGCTTGAAGGGAAAAGCCATATTAAATGTGGATTTCACCTAGTGGTGTTCTACCTTTCTAAGGGCTCAATATCCTGATTTCTGCTTCTTTTGGTCATTTCCAGTACCTTTAGATAGTTGCTTTTGTATTTGTGTTTGTTTATAATTTTTACTTGCTGAGGGTTGGTCTGATACAAACTACTATGCCAGTGCCAGACTCTTAATTTGGAGCTTTATGAATTCCTCAATCTTGGCTTGCTGTCTTACTTGTAGGTCTTTGCAAATATTGTTTCCTTTGCCTACGCCATTTTTGTATCTACTCCATCCTTACGCCACTTCATTTATTTGCCTCTGACCAGCTTCATCCCTTCTTCAGGTGTTGTGTTACATGTCAGTTCCTTAGTGAAGCCTTTCTTGAGTCCCTAAACTATGTTAAGTTCTCTTGCTGTAAGTTTTCAGAGTATACTATACTTTCATCATTATAATACTTTTGATCTTTGCTTTCTGTCTATCCTCCCCATTTACTGCAGACTTCTTGAATACAGGAAGTCTTATTCACTTGTATATTCACGGTGCCTTCCACATTCCCTATCATATAGTTGGTGCTTGATAAGTATTAACTTAGGCTGGGTGCAGTGGCTCACATCTGTAATCCCAGTACTTTGGGAGGCTGGGGTGGAAGGATTGCTTGAGCCCAGGAGTTCAAGACAAGCCTGGGCAACATGGTGAAACCTCGTCTCTATACAAGAATTTTTTTTTTTTTTTTTTTTTTTTTTTTGAGATGGAGTCTCGCTCTGTCACCCAGGCTGCAGTGCAGTGGCGCGATCTCCGCTCACTGCAAGCTCGCCTCCCGGGTTCACGCCATTCTCCTGCCTCAGCCTCCCGAGTAGCTGGGACTACAGGCGTCCACCACCACACCCGGCTAATTTTTTGCTTTTCAGTAGAGACAGGGTTTCACCATGTTAGCCAGGATGTCTCGATCTCCTGACCTCGTGATCTGCCCGTCTTGGCCTCCCAAAGTGCTGGGATTACAGGTGTGAGCCACCGCACCCGGCCACAGATTTTAAAAAATAAGCCAGATGTGGTGGCACACACCTGGTCCCAGCTATTTGGGAGGCTGAGGCAGGAAAATCACTTGAGCCCAGGAGGTCGAGGCTGCAGTGAACCATATTTGTGCCACTGCACTCCAGCCTATGTGACAGAGACCCTGCTTCCAAAAATAAAAAAAATTAATAAGTGATGGATAGATGGAGGGAGCTTAGATGGATGATGGCTTTTATTTCTAATTATCATTGATTTTTGAGGATCCTAATTTGGTTATGATACTTATATTGATAGTTTTACAAATAATTATTATTTTAATTGAATGTTGTTTGTTAATTTCTTCCCTTAGTTATGTTTGCTTATGAACAGTGCCTGCTTGTGCTGGGCCATCACCCTGATATTTGGTATGAAGCTGCCCAGTATCTTGAGCAGTCAAGTAAACTGCTTGCAGAAAAGGGAGTAAGTGTTCCTTCCCTATCCCCACTTTGATATTTTTGTGGTTTTGATATAGCAATGATTTACTGAAAAATATAACTGAATTTTGGTAGTAAAGCATAAGTATTGAAAATTTAAGCTTACGTTCATATGAATCTTAGTGACACTCATATAATTAGATCGCCTTAGAATTAAAAGAAACTGGCAGTTTTTTAACATATTAAAGTGATGAATCATTTAGAGTACTTGCATGGTTATTTTGTAAGTTAAACTACTGAAGGGAGTTTTTGGAATTTTTTTAGAATCCAGAAATGCATATGTGTTTATGTGTGTGTGTGTGTGAATACACATATGTGTGTGTACATATATATATGCTTTCTTAGACACATATAAATAAATATAATAGATGTAACTATTAATTTTATTCTCTCACAACTATATTAGAATTATTGAAGATGAGCTTTCTTTTTTTTCTCCTAGGATATGAATAATGCCAAATTATTTAGTGATGAAGCTGCTAATATATATGAAAGAGCCATAAGCACTTTATTGAAGAAGAATATGCTTCTTTATTTTGCATATGCAGATTATGAAGAGGTAAGTAAAAATGTTTAGAGCCTTCTTATAATTCAATTTTTTACTACAGGACTGAACTTTTTTTCTGGCTGGTTGTTTGCCAGGCATATTGCTTTTGGTAGACAGAGATGATGCCAAATGAACAGTTATTAGTTGTCAGCTTATACTATATTTATGCTCAATGGAGATGCCATTGGGGGTGGGAGGTTATAGCTTTTGGACTCCTTAGAGCTCAAATCCTGCTTATTTATGACCATATGTTGATACTCACTTCTTCTCTACCACCTTAGAGTCGCATGAAGTATGAAAAGGTTCACAGTATATATAACAGACTTCTGGCAATTGAGGATATTGACCCCACCTTGGTGAGTAACTTTACAGATCTCTTTTTTCCCACCTTTACAGTCTTATCTAACAAAAAATAATTTAAATTTATATACAGTAAAATTCACTGTTTTTGTTGTATAGTTCTATGAATCTTGACAAATAACATTGAGTCATGGGATCACCACCACAATTAAGATAGAAAACACCTCCACCATCCTCCAAAAATTCCCCCTTGTGACCCTTTTGTAGATATAACCCTTCCCTCTGCCCTTACCTCTGACAATTACTGATCTGTTTTCTGCTAGAATTTCTCTTTTTAATGCAGCAGTATAAAATAGATACAGAGGCACTTTCTCTAACACTTTCTTTGTGATCATGGTTTGAAGCCACTTTATGCCACAGAATTGTTGCTTAATAAATATTTCTTTTTAAATGAGGCAGGAGAAACCAACATCCTGGGAAGAAATTAGACTGAAACTTACTTTATTCTAAATCCTGCTCTATCACAGTGGTTTTCAAAGCCCCAAGTGCAAAAGTGCAGTTGTGCTCTCCCATTGGGAGAGGAAGGGGACAGGCTTGTGGGTGTGTCTTCAGACCGTCTGCCTCAAGTCAATTATAGCTACACTACTTTTTCTTGTTAATGACTTATATTGGGATTCCACTGCTATAATTCCTACATTTATTCATCATCTTATAATTCATTCCACAAAGATATCTAGCAAATATATTGCTGAAGTCTATGCATTGTGCTAGACTCCAGCAACATAATGACAAACTAGATAAAATTCCTTTTCTTGAGGAACTCATAGTTCATCCATCCATCCATTCATCCATCCATCAAAACTGGATAACATAGCTAGACATTATCAAAACTGAGCAAACTAGGACCCTACTAATTAGTCATTTGTTCACTAAACAAAACTGCATATTCATGATGTGCTGGACATTCTGTAGGTGCTGGGTATAAAATGGCTCATCGTTTATCCATGAAGTTCTATTATATGTTGTTTGGAAAACAGAGTAGTGGGCTTTTAAAAAGAAACCAAGAAAATATGAAGTTAAACATGTATTGCAGGCTGGGTGCGGTAGCTCACACCTGTAATGCCAGCACTTTGGGAGGCTGAGGCAGGCGGATCATGAGGTCAGGAGATCGAGACCAGCCTGGCCAAAATGGTGAAACCCCGTCTCTACTAAAAATACAAAAATTAGCTGGGCCTGGTGGCGAGCGCCTGTAGTCCCAGCTACTTGGGAACCTGAGGCAGGAGAATGGCTTGAACCCGGGAAGCGTAGGTTGTAGTGAGCCAAGATCGTACCACTGCACTCCAGCCTGGGCAACAGAGCGAGACTCTTGTCTCAACAAAAAACATGTATTGTAAAACATGCTTGTATTAAACCAACTCTTGAGTTTTTTAGATATTGGCATTGATTAATGGAGTATGTTCTAGTAGTGTCACACTTTTCACTCTTAAACTTTACGTATTCTAGAATTAGATAATGGTGATGATTGCACAACCTTGTAAATATATTTAAAACCACTGAATTGTAAAGGGTGAATTTTGTGGTATGTGAATTATATCTCAATAAAAAACAAATCAATTTGCATGCATCTCTTAATACCAGAAAAAAATTAGCTTGTGGATTTAAATAGAATATTATCTAAATTCCTACTTTCTAATTTATTGGGTATTGAGGATTGCTTTCTTATACAGGAAACATACTGCCTAACTTATAGAACACAAATACTTTCTTTTGCATAGGTATATATCCAATATATGAAATTTGCACGGAGAGCAGAAGGCATCAAATCTGGAAGAATGATATTTAAAAAAGCAAGAGAAGATACCAGAACCCGCCACCATGTCTATGTTACTGCAGCACTCATGGAATATTACTGTAGTAAGGTAAATACTGAAATACCAGTGTAAAGGTAAAACAACTTCCTTCATCTGAGGTTCGTAAAAGGTGGTTTTAGCTTCTGTCATTAAGCTTTTATTGCTCCATTTTGTAAAGGCAGTCTAAGTGTATCTGTGTAAAATTATATGGAGCATCATCCAAATCCCCAACTACCTGCTAATTTATGCTTTATTAATCACTATATTTCTAATTCATGCTTTACTAATCATTATATTAATGACTAGTGATTTCTAATCACTAAACTCCTTTGAATAGTTTCTAGCTCAGCAATTTTTACTTAACATGATTTTGTTTTAATTCTTATGTATTTTGTCATATTTAGGTGTAATTTTAATATTCTTTTAAGTATTTTATCTGACATTTCATGGAAATCTGTACTTTATTTTCTTTACTTGTAGGACAAATCTGTTGCCTTTAAGATTTTTGAGCTGGGGCTAAAAAAGTATGGAGACATTCCAGAGTATGTCCTGGCCTATATTGACTATCTTTCTCACCTCAATGGTAGGTTGATTCTAGAATCTATAATGGTTAAACCATCTGAAATTATGTTGCTAGATTTCTTCCTTCTTGAATGTATTATAATTTTGACATAGCAGACAGGCACTTGTTAGGCACTCAAGACATACTTGAGTATAACCATGAATATATTTACTGAGCAATGGTAGATGCTTTTTGACTCTGCAGAACTGTCTTTACAGTAAAGTAGCATCAGTAGTGGGATAAAGCTTCAAAGTCAGAGTCAGGAGACATAGAGTTGTTTATATTCATCTCTGATGACTCTGGGCAAATCATCTCCTGTTTCCTGGAAGGAAAACAAACAAAAAACCCTCTAGCCAACAAAACTCAAACTCAAAAGATGCCCAAATAGTAAAGTAGAACACTTCGAGGGTACTGGGGAAAAGATTCAAAAAGAAACATTTTGGTTTTTAGTATTTATTTCCCTATTCTGTTGTATGAATAACACTGGCCATCCTTTACTGAGTTCCTACCATGTACCAGGCACTGTGCTAGGTAATTCATATATGTATATCATTTAGTCTAGTTAACTGCAGTCCACAATATGTAATTTCTTAACAAAAAAAGATGTAGTATAAAAGTTGGTTTTTTAGCTAGGTGTGTGGTGTCGTATGCCTGTAGTCTCAGATACTTGGAAGGATCACTTGAGCCCAGGAATTGGAGATCGCAGTGAGCTGTGATCATGCCACTGTACTCCATGTAGCCTGGATGACAGAGCAAGACCCTGTCTCTAAAACACATTTAAAATAAATGAATAGACCAGGCATGGTGGCTCACACCTGTAATCCCAGCACTTTGGGAAGCTGAGGCAGGCAGATCACCTGAGGCTAGGAGTTTGAGACCAACCTGGCCAACATGGCGAAATCCCGTCTCTACTAAAAATACAAAAAATTAGCTGGGCATGGTGGCAGGCGCCTGTAATCCTAGCTACTGGGGAGGCTAAGGCAGGAGAATCGCTTGAACCCTGGAGACAGAGGCTGCAGTGAGCCGAGATCGTGCCATTGTACTCCAGCCTGGGCAACAAGAGCGAAACTCTGCCTCAAAAAAAAAAATAATAATAAATAATAAATTAATAAATAAAAATACATCACTAAAAGTTGACTTAAAGAAATATGCAATTATGTGTCATGTAAATGATTATAGAATTAGATATCATAGGTATAAATCAGTAATTTTAATATTTCAGAAAAAGAGCATTCTATTTACCTAAATAATATAAAAGAATAAAACTGAAATATGATTTTGTATTTCAGCTTAATGATTCTACATTCTGGGAAAAAGACTTAACTACAAAAAATGAGATAGTGGGGCATTTAATATTCCTCATCAATCTTAAATTGTTTTGCCTGATTTTTTTTAGAATAGTTACTAGTATGTATATTTTTATTTTTTTAAAATGAGGATATCTGGTGTTAGCATTATTGTCTTCCAAAATCAGTATCTTAGATGATTCTTTCATTCATCTATCCATCCATGAAATATTTATTCATTACCTTCTGGTTACTAGGGTCTGGGAATACAAAGATGAATAGGATTCACCAGAACATTTTTGTGGGGGAATCCAATGTGTAAATATAATTGCATCATCATTTGATGGTTCATTGTAGCATAGTTCTGAGGTTAGGTGTATAATCTTAAATTTCAGTTTTCTCACCTGTAGAATGGTTATAATAATACCTTTCATAGGATCGTTGAGAGGGTAAATGAGTTTTTGCATGTTTTTCACTTATATATAGAATGTTGTGGTTATTCCATAAATGTTAACTATTTATGATGAGGGTGGTGATCATTAAAAATGTGCTAAATACTGTAATAGAATCCTGAATGAAGTACTGTGGAAGCACAGAGAAGAGAGTATAATTTAAGTTATAGAGCTATGCTGCACAATTATGGTAGTCACTACACTATTAGATATTGAGAACCTGAAATATGACTAGCCTGGGCTGGGTGCGGTGGCTCACGCCTGTAATCCCAGCACTTTGGGAGGCCGAGGCGGGCAGATCACAAGGTGAGGAGTTCCAGACCAGCCTGACCAATATGGTGAAACCCCGTCTGTACTGAAAAATATAAAAACTAGCCGGGCATGGTGGCATGCACCTGTAGTCCCAGCTACTCAGGAGGCTGAGGCAGAAGAATCGTTTGAACCTGGAAGACAGATGTTGCAGTGAGCCAATATTGCGCCACTGCACTCCAGCCTGGGTGACAGAGCGAGACTCCATCTCAAAAAAGAAAAAAGAAATGTGGCTAGGCCAAAATGAGTTGTGGTGCAAATGTGTAACTACATAGCAGAATTCAAAGACTTAGGACCAAAAAAAAAAAAAGTGAACTATCTTAACAATTTTTCATATTGATTACATGTGGAAATGATAAGATTTGGATATATTAGGTTGATTAAATATATTAATTTCACCTATTTTTACCCATTTTTATTAAATTCCACATGTGGCTTGTATTATATTGCTGATGGACAGCAGTGTTCTAGAGGGTGTCATAGACAAGGGCACATGAGTTGGATTTTGAGACATGAGTGGTAGTTACCCAGCTAAAGAAAGATAAATGCATTATTCTGGGCAGAGAGTACAACATGTAGGCAGGCAGTGTGAAAGTTCTGTGGAATGGTAAAAGGTGTGTCTGGAGCAAAGCTTGGGATAAAACAGAAAAAGATAAAATGTAGATTTGTTTAACATTTTTAAAAGTATAATATGTTAAATTGAAGATAGAAGCCACAAAAATAGTGCCATCTTCTTTGGTTTAATATATTTAATTTCTTGGTTTTATTTTGCATATGGACATGTAATAAACTGAATAACTACCCTCAGGCAATAAAAAACAACTCCTCTGCTGGGTTAATTTTTCTTTTGAACAGCTTCATTGAAGTATAATTTGTATACTGTAAGTCCATCCATTAGGTGTACAATTCAGTGGTTGTTAGTAGTAGATTCAATGGTTGTTGTTACTGTTAGATTCTTAAGTTTTAAAAGATAACTTAGAGTTTAGCAAGAAGGCAAGAAGTGTCATTTTCCCACTTCCAGCTACAGAGGACCTCCTAAGACTCTTAAAATTTAATACACCTCTGTCAACAATTCTTAATTCATTTACATTTCCATATTTACCTGCCAACCTAGATATTGTACCTCTGCAAGAGTTAAAGTAGCTAAATATAGCATAGTCCTGGTGCCTCAAAATAAGAAACTCAATTATTTCTAAGTTTGAGTTTGCCATCCTTCCACATGCAGTAGTCTGACTAATGTCAGCAGATATGTACTTGTCATTATTTTTAAAAGGCAAATGGGATACCTGGTTCAGACAGCACTGTTGTTATAAATGGTTTTGCATTAGAACTGCAGTGTAGTAGAGGAGGGCTGAACTAGAAGGGAAAAAAACATGGCTTCCAGTTACTGCTCTGCTACTCAATCACCAAGAGCCAGATCAAATCTCTTAATCTTCTGAAGCTCAAGTTTCCTCATCTATAAAAACCAAGTGTGATAATAGTTAACGTTTCTGCATAGGAGTTTTGTAAGGATGAAGTGAGATAATGCATATGAAAATATTGTTGCATCGTAAAAGTGAATTAAAAAAAAAACATTTAAAATCTTTTTCAATATCCTAGAGGACAATAATACCCGAGTTTTGTTTGAACGAGTTTTAACATCTGGAAGCCTTCCTCCTGAGAAGTCTGGGTAAGCCATTGTGACAAGTTGTTGGTCGGCTTCTAAAGACAGCTTTCTTACCTGAATTGTGTCTATGGGGTGAATGTTTGCTTGAGTATGAGTTTCAAGAGAAATTTCCTTTCCTTCTCAAGACTTATTTTACCTATCAGCTATACTTTTATACCTGTTTAAGATTATTTTTAAATTTCTGCACAGTGATTAGAATTGTTTTTAAGAGATGCCATAGCAATTTATTATCATCTTTCTTGTTTACTATGTATCTCTAACCAGAATTAGTGGCTCATGCCTGTAATCCCAGCATTTTGGGAGGCCAAGGTGGAAAGATGACTTGAGCCCAGGAGTTTGAGACCAGCCTGGGCAACATAGTGAGACCCCATCTATACAAAAAAAACTTTAAAAATTAGCTGGGTGTGGTGGTGCATGCCTGTAGTCCCAGATACTGGGAGGCGGAGGTGGGAGCAGGAGGATTGCTTGAGCCCAGGAAGTTGAGGCTCCAGTGAGCTATGGTCATACCTCTGCACTCCAGCCTGGGTGACAGAGTGAGACTCTGTCTCAAGGAAAAAAAAAACAACCCAGAGAGAGAGAGAGAGAGAGAGAGAGAGATGTGTATATATATGTATATTTATGTATGTGTGTGTATGTATATAAAATATATATATGTATATATGTATGTATATATAACACATATATATGTATATATACACACACACACACACACACATATATATCTCCCTAGAAATTGATACTAACATGTTAGGCATTCTGAAATTTTCACCTCCCTTACTCAAAAGCGAAGACTCTTCTTGTATATTGAAAGTTTGTTTTACATATTATGTCTCTGACTTATGGTTTTGTCTCTGTTAGTTTTACCATACAGAGGAATAACATTGTGGATTGGTACAGTGGAAATATAGTAAGGCTTTGGAGTCTTGTTCAATATCCAACTCAGCCAACTAGATGGCAAATTTCATAGCTATACCAATCCTCATTTTCTTATTAACAATAATGTCGGCCGGGCACGGTGGCTCAAGCCTGTAATCCCAGCACTTTGGGAGGCCGAGGCGGGTGGATCACGAGGTCAGGAGATCGAGACCATCCTGGCTAACACGGTGAAACCCCGTCTCTACTAAGAAATACAAAAAACTAGCCGGGCGAGGTGGCGGTGCCTGTAGTCCCAGCTACTTGGGAGGCTGAGGCCGGAGAATGGCGTGAACCCGGGAGGCGGAGCTTGCAATGAGCTGAGATCCGGCCACTGCACTCCAGCCTGGGCTACAGAGTGAGACTCCGTCTCAAAAAAAAAAAAAAAAACAATAATGTCTACCAGTATAGGATTTTTTGTGATAGCCACACATCTGGTATATAAGAGGTACTTAATATATTACTTTAGTACAAAGGTGCATAGTGACATTTAAGCAGTCTCAGAGCACTAATTTTAGCTGTTAGAACAATGATGAGGCACCAGTTTGTCCCCAGTGATCCACATTAATGGGAAACAATAGAGTAATCATACTAGATTTTGGAGTATATTTTTATTCATATATTAGATGAAGAATGTATTCTACATTATAATTCCTGCCACTTAAACAAAATAATGAAGCCACATTATTCAGGAGAAATTAGAAATCTGTCTAGGTTCCTTTTCCAACTCCTCCGCCTAGAGTTTACCCTCTCTAAGGTAAGTCTCTCATGTTGACCACAAAGAAGAAGCTATATACTAAATAAGTAAAAACTCAAAAATGGGCTTAAATACTGAAGTGATAGGTTTATAATTTACTTTGAAATACTTAAGCAGGCTGGGTGCGGTGGCTCACGCCTGTAATCCCAGCACTTTGGGAGGCCGAGGCGGGTGGATCACCTGAGGTAGGGTGTTTGAGACCAGCCTGGCCAACCTGGGGCAACCCCATCTCTACTAAAAATACGAATATCAGCCGGGCGTGGTCACGGGCGCCTGTAATCCCAGCTACTTGGGAGGCTAAGTAACGAGAATTGCTTGAACCCGGGAGGCAGACGTTGTGAGCTGAGATCGTGCCATTGTACTCCTACCTGGGGGACAAGAGCAAGACTCCATCTCAAAAAAAAAAATACTTAAGCAAAAATAAGATGAAGCAAATATGGCAAAATATTAGCAATATAGGTAGTGGTATGTAGGTATTCATTATACTATTCTATTTTTCTATAGTTTAAAAATCTTTATAATAAAAAGTCACTTTTTATAACTTATGGGGAAAAGAGAGAGCTTAAGGCATTTTTGTAAATGAACTCCCTGCCCTAAACCCAGAATAATTAAAGTATTAATTGTATTTCTTTTCTTGCAGAGAAATCTGGGCCCGATTTCTAGCATTTGAAAGTAATATTGGTGATCTAGCTAGTATACTCAAGGTGGAGAAAAGACGGTTTACAGCATTCAAAGAAGAGTATGAAGGGAAAGAAACGGCTTTACTAGTAGATAGATACAAGTTCATGGATTTATATCCTTGCTCTGCAAGTGAATTAAAAGCACTTGGTTATAAGGTATGTACTTAGGATCAAGATGTGGAATGTCCTCACTTTTCCAGTGTTTTAGAAGAGTTCATTGATAACCTGCACTCTAAATTCTGAAATGTGAATTAATCTAGTTTTGGAATAGATTTGCAGGAAACAAGAAAAAAGTTCAGAGATTTTCCTGGGGTTTAGGAAATGCTGAGTGTCAGAGTAGCTGCACAAAATGAGAATTGAAATGGGATTTAATAGTTTCATTCTGTCCCTGAAATTGTCAGTGCCTTATATCTTATATCTGGTGGGCAAGATGGAGGAGGTGTGGAGGGAAGAGAAACAAAAGAAAATCTGAATGTTACCTTAGGTATTACTTTTTTTTCTAATAGTTCTTATCAAATTGATACATATATTTTGACCGATCTTAAACCAAATATAGTTCCTGTTGCATATTTTGTAAGATATAATGAAGAAATATTACAGCTTATTAAATCCATAAAGTTCCTTGAGGGATTTGTATTCTTAAAACAGCGCTCCTTCAGTGACCTTTGGGGGAATTAACTCATCTATGAATGGAACTCTTCTATAGAGACTACTGAGTCATAAGAAAACAAATCTGGCACCTGAACCTGTTCGGGCCACAGGGAGAGATTAATATTTACAAAGCCCCAGAAACATCCCGTGCTAAGAAAACCGTTATATCATCTCTTAATCTTTCTGTGACATGTGAACAAAGACTAAGATGGAAATTCACAGAGAAGTCCTCAGTTGATCTTTTTAAGGCAACCACCATTAGGATGTTCCTGACCATCATTCTCCTTTTTCTCACGGCCCTCTTTTAGCCTGGGTCTTGCTCTGTCTGATCCAGATAAAATATTTTGAGGAAAAACTACCCATAATTGATATTCAGACATTTTTGTTAATGGAAGCCCTATTTCTGTGCCAGATGCAGATTCCTAGTATGAACCATAGGATTACTGCTCAGGGATAAGTTAGTTTCTTCTTCTAGTTTTAACTGCTTCTCAATGAAAAGTCAAAGATATTTTAAGACTACAATAAGTCCTCATTTAACATTACTGATAGGTTCTTAGAACTTTGACTTTAAGCTAAATGATATGCAGTGGGTCCTCAAATAACGTTTTTGTGTTTAACATGGTTTTGTTATAACCTTGATAAGAAAAATATTGGTTTTGCTATACATCGTTTCTCTCTCTATTTTTATTTTTTTTTGAAATGGTCTCACTCTATCGCCCAGGCTGGAGTGCAATGGTGAGATCATGGCTCACTGCAGCCTTGACTTCCCTGGGCTCAGGTGATCTCCTGTTTCAGCCTCCCAAGTAGTTGGGATTACAGGCAAATGCCACCACACCTGGCTAATTTTTGTATTTTTTTGTGGAGATGGGGTTTCACCATGTTGCCCGGGCTGGCCTCTAACTCCTAGGCTCAAGGGATCCACTTGCCTTGGCCTCCCAAAGTGCTGGGATTACAGGCGGCAGCCATCACGCCTAGCCCATCATTTCTCTAAAAGTTGCAGTTTCCTAGAACCTATTAACAATGTTAAGTGAGGGACTTACTGTACTTTGTGCCATTGCTAGAAAAGGCTATTTCAACTTTTCCAAGATGAAAATGAAAATCAAGGCAGTTAATTAAAATAAAGATCTGCCAGGCATGGTGACTCATGCCTATAATCCCAGCACTTTGGGAGGCTGAGACGGGCAGATCACTTGAGCCCAGTAGTTCAAGACCAGCCTGGGAAACATGATGAAATCCCATCTCTACCAAAAAAAAGAGGGAAAAATACAACAATTAGCCAGGTGTGGTGGCACCTGCCAATGGTCCCAGCTATTCGGGAGGCCAAGATGAGCCCAAGAGGGAAGCTGAGGCTACTTTAGTGAGCCGTGATCAAGCCACTGCACTCCTGACTGGGTGACAGAGTGAGATCTTGTCTTTAAAAAAAAAAAAAAAATTAAAAAATACAAATAAACAGAAAAGAAAGATCTTATAGTGGCCAGATGTGGTGACTCACACCTGTAATCCCAGCACTTTGGGAGGCTGAGGCGGCTGGATCATCGGAGGTCAGGAGTTTGAGACCAGCCTGGCCAACATGGTGAAACCCCGTCTCTACTAAAATACAAAAATTAGCTGGGCTTGGTGGCGGGCATCTGTAATCCTAGCTACTCAGGAGGCTGAGGCAGGAGAATTGCTTGAACCTGGGAGGTTGTAGTGAGCTGAGATAGTGCCACTGTACTCCAGCCTGGGTGACAGAGTGAGACTCTGTTTCAAAAAAAAAAAAAGAAAATAGCAAGTATTCAGGAGTAGAACTACTTCCTGAATATGATGTTTTCCATCTTACATTTGTTTCTACTCTTGTTTTTTTGGGAAGGATTAATGTGCTTCTGTGTGTTTTGGTGAGTGGTATGGTGTATATGTATCTGTGTGAGAAAGATTTTTTAAAAGTGATACCCAATGTGCCTACCATTTAGATTTGCTTATATAATTAATACCAGATGTCACCAACTGCATTTCAACAAATTTTGAGAAAGTGGAATGCTTTTCTATCCTTCGTTGGTGGCAAAAAGGGGTTATTTTGTTTCTAGACAGACAGAGTGACACTGGGTTGCCTGGAGCAGGGGAGCTCCTCTGAGATAGGGCCTCTGTTCATAGGTGACTGTATTGCTCCCTTTGGCATATCTTGTCTCAGCCCTGGCAGGGCAATGCTAGTGTACTGAAAGGAAGACTGTGGATGGATTTGAGGTCAGAGAGGCCTGCCCTCCCAATCCTCCTCTCTCTACTTACTATCTGTGTGACCTGGGAAATATCAAAACCTTTGTGAGCTTCAGTCCCTTCTATAAAATGGAGATGTTACTATTTGCTTCATCAAAGAGAGAATAAATGGCTAAAATTGCCTGATGAATAGTGTCTGCTCAATAAATATTCCTTGTCCCCTGTAATAAATAGCACATTGGAAATAACTTTTCATTGCATTAGCAAAATCTTAACCCGTGTGATGCCTTCACAAAACAGGACGTCACTTAATCCAGCTTCGTTTAATGAAACTGATGTTCAATTCTAATGGAAGGGAGGTGTCAGAAGATCTAAAATCTTGAATTTTCCTCCAAATTATCCTGACCTCTACTTAGTTCCCAGTCTTATGACTACCCAAAAAAACTTGTATCTGTCCTACAAATGTCCTACCTGGCAACACTGAGTTTAATGACTTTTAACTTGTGTTGGGGTAAAGTTATAATACAGAGTCTTAGAACCAAATGGCTTTCCTTGTTGAGTAACAATCTTTACCATCATTAGAGTCCTTGCTTATCCGTCTCCATTTTCTTCCTGTGGTTTTAACCCAGATATTCACACTGTATCCTCAAGGTTATGAATTGCACGATTATTCTCTAGTAGTCCCTTTTTCAGGTTTAGGATTCTTCTGTTCTGCATTTTCAGGATGTCTCCCGTGCTAAGCTAGCAGCTATAATTCCAGACCCAGTTGTAGCTCCTTCTATAGTGCCTGTTCTGAAAGATGAAGTGGATAGAAAACCAGAATACCCTAAACCAGACACTCAGCAGATGATTCCATTTCAGCCACGACATTTAGCACGTAAGCCATGACTTTAGATCCAGTACTGAGACCTCGGTTTGTTTGTTGATTTAAATCCAAAGTGTGGGGGTAAAGTGACATGGCCTCTCAATTGTGGGTTAATTATTAGACTTAGGGTCACTATGACAAGTGATTTAGCTTTAATCTTTGAAACAGATTAACTAAGAATGTCCTAAAAACAAAACTTCAATGATCCAGATTCCAGGAACCCATTTTGGCAGTAATACTTGGTTTTCAGAAATGCTGCTATGCCCAGGTGCAGTGGTTTACGCCTGTAATCCCAGCACTTTGGGAGGCCAAGGCAGGTGGATCAGCTGAGGTCAGGAGTTCAAGACCAGCCTGACCAACATGGTGAAACCCTGTCTTTACTAAAAATACAAAAATTTTCTGGGCATGGTGGCACACGCATGTAATCCCAGCTACTTGGGAGGCTGAGGCAGGAGAATCACTTGAACCCAGGAGGCGGAGGTTGCAGTGAGCCCAGATCTTGCTATTGCACTCCAGCCTGGGTAACAAGAGCGAAACTCTGTATCAAAAAAAAAAAAAAGCTTAACAGCTTTTTACCTGAACAGCTGGAAACTTTCTTCACTGATACAATTTGGTTTCTTTACTTACTAATGGTTAGTAGCCTCTCTAGATTCTTTTTGAAGAAAGCCCTTCTGATTAAATATGCTGTTGAATAATTGACTTGAAAAAGGATTGCTAAACAAATGACTTGTGTAACTCAGAAACAGTCTTTGACAAAAACTGACTTTAGTTCAGTCCCCAATTGTCTTATACAAAGTCACTTGTCTACTTCTCTGCCTCGCAGTGGCCATGGCATTGAGACTGCTCTGTCTCACCCACTTTGGTTTGGTAAAGCCCTAAAAGTATTTTCAGTGTCCAGAACAAAGCAGCATAGACATGGAAGATCTTTATGTGCAAGTCACTTGATTTTAGCTCTGTGTAGAAATTCTTCCATCCCACTTGATTCATACTTTTCTTTTTCTCACAGCTCCAGGCTTACACCCTGTACCTGGTGGAGTGTTCCCAGTCCCTCCTGCAGCTGTTGTTTTAATGAAACTTCTCCCTCCTCCTATCTGTTTCCAGGTTTGTTCACTTATTTTCACGGTAGATACTGGCTCTGTGGGTTACAGTAATTATGTATAAAGTTACTGCTATTTTAACTTGTCAGATTACTGGGATTAAAATTTATTCATGTCAAAATAGGGTCCTTTCGTACAAGTGGATGAACTGATGGAAATTTTCCGAAGATGCAAGATACCAAATAGTAAGTAACAGAAAATCCATTTCAGAGTGTCATTCCACATTGTTGTCTCATAAGCCGTAGAGATTATTATTCTCTGCCACTGAAGTTTTTGAAACCAGCCAGCCAATTTGAAGTACAGTGAAACCCAGGAGTTACCCAAACCCTCTTTGGCAGAGAGAGGCTTATTCATACTGAATTCCACTAAGTAAAATGTCATAAAAGTTTATCTTTTCTATTCATGTGAACATGTACTTTGGCTTATTAAAATTATTAGTTTTAACAGCAGCTTTTGTCTTTTTCTTTCATTATTTAGTATCAGTAGTACTATTCCATGTTTTGCTAAATTAGTAGGCTATGAAATGAACTATAAAGTGTCCACAGTTGAACATACATACCCTTTCATAGTGGAATATGTTTTTACGTTTTGTTGTTTTAACAGCTGTTGAGGAAGCTGTGAGGATCATTACTGGTGGGGCCCCAGAGCTAGCTGTAGAAGGCAACGGCCCTGTGGAAAGTAATGCAGTACTCACCAAGGCCGTCAAAAGGCCCAACGAGGATTCAGATGAAGATGAAGAAAAGGGAGCCGTTGTCCCCCCTGTTCATGACATTTACAGAGCACGGCAGCAGAAGCGGATTCGGTAGGGCTTAAACGCCTCTGCAGAAAACTCCTGTCCAGGATTCCTTTTGCCTCAAGTCGTATGTTTAAAAGAGACAACGCTTTGTTACAAGGTTCTTGGAAACAAAGTTGTATTGTCATTGGTGCCTCTATCATATGGTTCTTGAGAAAAACAAACCAACCTGTGTGAATTTTAGAATATGGAACAGACCTATGCTCTAAGCAAAATTAGGTTTTCAAAAATGTGAGAACAATACAAAATGGCAGAACCACATTTTGTTCCCTCTTCAAGGGTGTCTTGTATGTGCCGCTTGAAGATTTGTGAGTTTTTCAACAGTTTTATTTTAAAAACTGGATGGCTTATGATTGTAAAGCATTTTATCACATTTTCTGAAAACAATTGTTCTTGGTTTGCTTATGTAGAGTCCTGCCTTATTGTTTGTTTTTATTTATGGCAGAATGTATGAAATCCGTTTTGTAGTTTGAAATTTTAAAAGTCCTTTGAAAAATAAAAGGATTCAGAAACATCATGCTTCCTCTGCTCCTTTCAGATTTTATTTACAATAACTACCTGTTTTATGTTATTTATCCAATACCATTTAAAAATAAAGTCAGTACAAGGAAAAGTCATCTTGTATTTACTAAATGTATTAATCACATACTCTTTCCTGGTCTTTTTTGGTGCTAACTAAAAACATTTTTTTTTGTTTTTTTGAGATGGAGTCTTGCTCTGTTGCCCAGGCTGGAGTGCAATGGCCGGTTCTCAGCTCACTGCAAGCTCCGCCTCCCGGGTTTACGCCATTCTCCTGCCTCAGCCTCCCGAGTAGCTGGGACTACCGGCGCCCGCCACCTTGCCTGGCTAGTTTTTTTGTATTTTTTTAGTAGAGACGGGGTTTCACCTTGTTAGCCAGGATGGTCTCGATCTCCTGACCTCGTGATCCACCTCAGCCTCTACCATTTTAGAAATCCTCAAATATGAATGCATTTGCTCCCCAGTAAATCTGAGGCAGATTAAGATCCTGTTAATACTTTTGTCTCTCTTGAAAGCAACCTAAGTGTGGAAATTCCTTTAACCACCTGCTGTCTTGTTTTCACACAGTGTCCCTTATCTGAATATACTTGGGACCAGAAGTGTTCAGGATTTTGGATTTGTTTAGATTTCAGAATATTTGCATCATACTTACCAGTTCACCATCCCTAATCCAAAAGTCCAAATTCCAAAAAACTCCACTAAGCATTTTCTTTGTGCATCATGTTGACACCCAAAAGGTTTTGGATTTTGGAACACTTTGGATTTCAGATTAGGGATACTGAACTTGAATATTTTCACACGTGGCCAGTTCTCAAGAACCTTTTTTTTCCCATGAGCTAAACATAGATAACATTAAGGAAAATGACATCTATTTAACTAAATTCTAATTACAGTGAGCAAAAACTTGTCATGCAAATTAAGTCCAAAGAAATAGACTGTGCTCTTTGGTAACATTACCTCCTCTTCTCTTTACGTGTTAAAAACTAAAAAGCAGGAAGGAAACAAAAAGGAGGGGAGGACAAGTATTATGGTTATAAAGAAATGATCTTACATATTAGAAACAATTTAGACAGTTTAGAATTTGAATTCAGATGTGATTAAATAATCTGACATTTAAAATCAGCTTCAAATGGCCCACAAAAGCCTTACTTGTAAAAGAAAAGTTATCCTGAATCATTTTCTCATATAAATTTATATGTAGCAAGGTTATATAAATTGGTCAAAAGTGTGTTTAGTTTCCAGTATTTTCCCATTAAAGCTAAAATCGCCTCTCAAAACAAAGTCAGCTGCCTCTAATTCAGACTTTCTTACCCTTTCAAGTATCACTTTCAAGTTGTGAGTTTTTAAAAAATATCACAGTTACCATCAAAACTTAAGACACAAGTAGGCCAGGTGCGGTGGCTCACGCCTGTAAATCCCAGCACTTTGGAAGGCCGAGGCGGGCAGATTATTTGAGGCCAGGAGTTCAAGATCAGCCTGGCCAACATAGTGAAACCCTGTCTCTACTAAAAATACCAAAAAAAATTAGCTGGGCATGGTAGCACAAGCCTGTAAATCCAGCTACTTGGGAGGTGAAGGCGTAAGAATTGCTTGAACCTGTGAGACAGAGGTTGCAGTGAGCTGAGAGAGCACCACTGCACTCCAGCCTGGGTGACAGAGCGGGACTCTCAAAAAAAAAAAAAAAAAAAAAAGACACAAGTAGTACCATATGGCATAGACTTTAAAATACAGAGGTGTAGGCTGGGCACGGTGGCTTGTGCCTGTAATCCCAGCATTTTGGGAGGCTGAAGATTACTTGAGGCCAGGAGTTCGAGGCCAGCTGGCCAACATAGTGAAACCCCGTCTCTACTAAAAATACCAAAAAAAAAAAAAAAAAAAAAGTTAGCTGGACATGGTAGCACAAGCCTGTAGCCCCAGCTACTCTGGAGGCTGTGGTGGGAGGATCACCTGAGCCCAGGAGGCCAAGGCTGCAGTGAACCATGATCGCACTACTGTACTCCAGCCTGGGCGACAGAGTGAGACCCTGTTTCAAAAATAAAATATAGAGGTGTAGACTTGTTCCTGAAGTGCCATTTTTGGTGGTTAGTGTCATGGGTGAGCAGCGACTATCTGGGGCTGATGGTGTGGGGGTAAGAAGAAATTTACCAAGACGATTGTAGGTAGAGAAAGGTAGATTAGAGAAGGTATGAAGATGCACTGCAAGGCTGGAACAGGCAGAGATGGGGCTTGTCTGCAAAGAGACAAAGGCTTGCTGGGGATTTTATAGGATGGTGCTATGTGCTGAAGAGGGTTTTATGTACTACTGAGAATGCCAAGGTTGCAGTGAGCTAACTTGAAGGTGTCTGGTGATAAGCTTGGTGCAGTACGGCTACATGTCCTGGACCATGAAGAAAGGCAGACTCATAATTTATCTGCTTCTCCCTGTTCCTAACAGCCTGACTCCCTTTCCCTAATTAGGACTCCACAGTTAGTGTTTTGAAGAAGACAAACAGGCCGGGTGAGGTGGCTCACGCCTATAATCACAGCTCTTTGGGAGGCTGAGGTAGGCGGATCACCTGAGGTCAGGCGTTCGAGACCAGCCTGACCAACATGGTGAAACCCCGTCTCTACTAAAAATACAAAATTAGCTGGGCATGGTGGCACATGCCTACAATCCCAGCTACTTGGGAGACTGAGGCAGGAGAATTGCTTGAACCTGGGAAGCAGATGTTGTAGTGAGCCAAGATCATACCATTGCACTCTAGCCTGGGCATCAAGAGCGAAACTCAAACTCCGTCTCAAAAAAAAAAAAAAAAAAAAGACAAAACAGTTTCAAATACTTGTAAGTAAGTGATCTGCAAAAGTGTTCCCATAAACAATAAAACAAAGCCACGCAAACATGCATGAAAAAACGTTTTTTAGCGCGTGCGTGCGCGCACACACACACACTTGGTGAAAAGTGTCTTTAATCACCTATCAGTCCATTCCGACAATGCTATAAAGAAATACCTGTGACTGGGTAATTTTTAAAGAAAAGAGGCTTAACTGGCTCATGGTTCTGTAGGCTGTACAGATAGAATAGTGGCATTTGCTTCTGGGGAAGCCTCAGAAAATGTATAATCATGGCAGAAGATGAAGGAGAAGAGGGACGTTTTATATGGCCAGAGCAGGATGAAGAAAGGAGGGAGGGAGGTGCCACACACTTTTAAGCAACCAGATTTCACGAGAACTCACTATCAGAAGAACAGCACCGAGAGGATGGTGCTAACCCATTCATGGGAACTTCGCCCCCCTCCCCCGACCAATCACCTCCCACCAAGCCCCACCACCAACACTGGGGATTACAATTTGACATGAGATTTGGTGGGGACACAGATTCAAACTGTACCAATTATTGTTAAGGCTACTATGTATATTATAACTGTTCCTATTGCATTTATTTATAAGATTTTTTACCCTAGAAATGATCAGTTCTTTGAGCATAAAAAGGATTCTCATTAGAAGAAAACATTTTTGAATGCTCTAACTGCTACAGATATGTATGAATTTTTAGTTTTTAAGGTGATTCTGCCTGATATTTGATCATTCCTTTTGTTAAACAGTTCAACAAGCAGCATGTTAGACATGTGAACTTACCTTTGGAAATCTAATGTGCAGACTCATGGGATAGTCAGTCCTACAGTTCCAAGGACTCATATCAGTATTGCTGGACCCAAAGAATTTGCCAAAAGATATCCATCTTTTTCCTGTTTATAAAAGCAATGACAGCATCTCCTCAAGATTCTAGAACTAGACAAAAGTTTCAAGGACTGTATGTATGTCCTTCCTAAACAAAAATTAGTCAACTCTGGCCTTTACCACTAAACTTCAAACAAGAGGTTGCACCTATGTGGCCACAGTAAAAGGTTAATAGAAACTACTAGTAAACTTTCTGAACAATCAAATTGTACCAATGAAAAAGAATGAAAAAAACACCATTTTTGTTAGTATGTTGACCTTGGTCAATAATTATGAATTTATTTGATATTATAACCCAGTATTGGCCTATAGTTAATAAATAAATGTTGAGTTCAATTTTATTAAACCATAGTCATCATGTTCATAAATTCTGCTTTTTTTTTTTTTTTAACATAGTAGTTCTTTGACTATGACAATGAGCAAGAGAACTTATGTTTTACTTAATAAAAATTTCAGCCAGGCACGGAAGGCGAGCAGATCGCCTAAGGTCAGGAGTTCAAGACCAGCCTGGGCAGCATGGTGAAATCCTCTCTCTACTAAAAATACAAAAATTAGCTGGGCGTGGTGGCACACGCCTGCGATCCCAGCCACTCAGGGAGGCTGAGGCAGGAGAATTACTTGAGCTTGGGAGCCAAGATTGTCCCACTGCACTCCAGCCCGGACAACAGAATGAGATTCCATCTCAAAAACAATCAAAACAAAAGAAAATACAAATTTTCAGAAGTCTTTTTGTTTTGAGACATGATCATAGCATAATCCTCCCACCTCAGCCTCCCAAGTAGCTGGGACCACAGGCATAAACCACCATCCACCATGCCCAGTTACTTTTTAAAATTTTATGTAGAAACAGGATCTCCCTGTATTGTCCAGGCTGGTCTTGAACTCCTGGGCTCAAGCAGTCCTCCCACGACAGCCTCCCAAAGTGCTGGGATTAGCCACCAGGTGCAGCCCTTCTTCATTTTTCTTTTTTTGAGATAGGGTCTCACTTTGTCACCCAGGCTGGAATGCAGTGGTGTGATCTTGGCTGAATGCAACCTCTGCCTCCTGCGCTCAAGCAATCTTCCCACCTCAGCCTACTGAGATGGGAGCACAGGTGTATGCCACCACGCCCGGCTAATTTTTGTACTTTTAATAGAGCCATGTTGCCCAGGCTGGTCTAGAGCTCCTGGCCTCAAATGATCTGCCTGCCTCAGCCTCCCAAAGTGCTAAGATTACAGGCGTGAGCCACCTCACCCGGCCCTTCTTGTTTTAAGCTAACTTTTAAGTCAAGAAAAGTGACACTCCATCGAACCAGGCCTATAGCTTAGTTCTGGTTCTTAAGTTTGGTAGGTAATAAATGTAAGTCAGGTGTGACAGAAACCCACATGAGGGACAGTTTTAAGTAGAATTATATCTATTTAGACTTAACACATATTTTGTAGAACTCTGGCTATTTCTGAAAGTACCAGTGAACATTTGATAGTTTAATAAACAGAGCTTACCTGGGCTTAAAGGTTATCCCCTTCCCCAGCCCTTGAAGTTGCTTTGAATACTATGACTAAAAAGACTTTCCATTAAAATAATTATATAATGCAAAATCCAATATAGATACACACTTGCAAATATCATTGTAGTTATTTATTTAGATTGTTTACAAATGAGACAGTGCCTTTAAATATGACTTCATAGACCATTATCCATTACCATTCATTCATCCACTCATTGGTTCATTCATGGATTCATTTAGTTCAAATAATATAGAGCTGGAGATGGGGAGAAATCACTGGGGTGGAGGTGGATGTCAGGAAGTAAGCAAACGTAAGACTGCAGCTCTAGTACAGAAGAGATGATGAACGTAAACAAGTGTTGGGAGAGGACAGGAAGAAAACCTTCCCTACAGGCCTGTAAAATGTGGTTGACAGAAGGGAGGTTGGGCACTAACAGTGGAATGTAACACCACAGCAGATGTGCGCCTACAGGTACGGGGTTAACATGTTCGCCTTTGTAGTTAAAAAAGAAAGGTATAGTCCTTTTCCACGTACAAAGCGTTCTAACATTCATTACCAAATGTAATCCTCACAGCAACAATGTGAATTAGGAGTGTTCCCAATTAACAATGAAAATACTGAGGCCTTGGGGAGAATGACTGGCTCAATGTTGTACAACCAGTAAGGCGGCGATAGAGGAAAAAAGACTAAAACCAGATATTTCTCTAATTCTTTGTGCACAATCCTGCTACCACAAAATGTTAGAATCGGAAGGGAGCTTAAAGACCAAGTCTAGTCTTTTCATTTTAAAGGAGTTGGGAATGGACCCTGATTTGCCCCAGCTGGTACATAACAGAGTGGAGATCCGAGCCCTGGTTTCCTGACAGCTCCCAGTCTTTCCACTCTACCACCTGGCCTCAAAATGGAAAGAAACACAAATGTTCTACATATACATCAGAGCTCGCCAAAAGGTCACCGGAAATCAAACAGCAAACACCTATTCTCTTTGAAATTCACCAGCAAAGTTGGCGGCAGCAACATTTCCTCTATTCCCAGGAATCTTAAGGCTTTGGAGAAATGAGAATAAGCACCTCCACAAAAACACAACTGCTGAACAATCCATTTAGAATCTTGGCCAGTATGTGCATACTATAGGCCTATTAAGTCAAACTTATTAATAGCTTTTCTTCACAGAGAAAAAAATTCATATATATCTACCGACTGCATTTGATCAGTAAGATATCATGTTAGTGTGCTTCTTACCTGAAGTACATTTATGGCTGAGTCATATTGTGACATAAATAATCACATTTTGTAGCTTGCTTTAGACGGAATGATTTTTTTTTTTTTTGAGACGGAGTCTCACTCTGTCACCCAGGCTGGAGTGCAATGGTGCAATCTCGGCTCATTGCAAGCTCCACCTCCAGGGTTCAAGTGATTCTCCTGCCTCAGCCTCCCGAGTAGCTGGGATTACAGGCACGTGCCACCACACCCGGCTAATTCTTGTATTTTTAATAGAGAAGGGTTTTGCCATGTTGGTCAGGCTGGTTTCAAACTCCTGACCTCAGGTGATCGCCCACTTCAGCCTCCCAAAGTGCTGGGATTACAAGTGTGAGCCACCGTGCCCGGCCGGAATGAGATTTTTAAAAACACCAGGACTGAGAATCCATCCACCCAACCAAGAGCCAACAAAGTAGCAGTTACTGCTCTAAACATTCATTCATCCATGAGACTACTGAAGAAATCCAAGAGGCTTGGTGATACTGACCTCACTCTCAGTTCTATCCACAAGTAGTAAAGTACTACTGCCAAATACACTTAGCAATTTCAGGAAGAGACACTTGTCTCCACAACCTGTTACTGAATGCAGCATATAGAATCCATTCGATTCTGAAGGACAACACACTCCAAAGGATGTTTCATTTTGGAAGGAGAGCTGTAGGGGACGGTAGAGGGGATGCTTAGCAATGCTTCCTGAGTGACTAAATGAACGAAGCGGATCTCCCTGGCCCTTAGTAATAATCCTATGAGATTCCAGGAAGAAAATTAGCTTACTTATCTTCATAGAGCAACAACAAAATGATTCAATATGAATATCGTGGTTCTGAAGTTTGCTTCCTTCATTCTTGACTTTTGCCCAGTTGCAGAATTCCACCAGTGGACACCGAGGTAGTGGGGGGCCAAGAGAATCTGTGAAGTCAGTTATTCATGCCTCAAGATTTCAAACTGTACAAATGGAACTCTGGCAATGTAAGAACTCAGGAGGGGAAAAATACCTTGCAAGAATCTACTCTTAAAAAAGAAGAGTTTTTGAGATTTGGGAAGAATGACTGCAGGAAGTGGTGATCAGCGCTGTGCAGTTGGGGGTAAGCTCCTCTCCTTCAGTCTTGGAGCGGGACGAAAAGGCCCCAAACACTCTGAGGCTGAGGCTTCTCAGCCCAGGAACCCAGGATCATACAACCGCCAGGCACAGTGGCCACAGAGCAGCCTCCACCTCAAGGGCACAATTCCAGACATGACCTCATTGAATACACCATGGAAGATGTTATCTTCTTTAAAAGTACCCTCACGGCCGGGCGCGGTGGCTCACGCCTGTAAACCCAGCACTTTGGGAGGCCGAGGCGGGTGGATCACGAGGTCAGGAGATTGAGACCATCCTGACTAACACAGTGAAACCCCGTCTCTACTAAAAATACAAAAAAATCAGCCAGGCATGGTGCCAGGCGCCTGTGGTCCCAGCTACTCAGGAGGCTGAGGCAGGAGAATGGCGTGAACCCAGGAGGCGGAAGTTGCAGTGAGCCGAGATGGTGCCACTGCACTCCTGCCTGGGTGACAGAGCCAGACTCCATCTCAAAAAAAAAAAAAAAAAAGTACCCTTACAAGGAAAAAGGCAGGCAACTGCCATCCCCCAGCCACGCGTGCCCAGGAACTCTCAGGCAGGAACTTGGCTGTATTATCCTGCCTCAGAGACAAACTCATCTATTGTAGGCCTGGCCTGGATTGCTGCCTCTGAAAACCAGGAAAGGTCGGTAGAATATCAACCAAGACATGGAATTTCCAGGGAGGTCTCATTTCAAAATGTCATCAACAAGAACCACATGGACCTCTATGAGAGGGATGATTAAACTGGCCTGAGTTTGAATGAAAGGATAATGTGTGCCCAACCTGTAACTAACACAAAGGAGGTAAAGTGGCACAGGGTCTTGTATGAGCAACAGCCATTTCCTGATAACTGTGTGGACCGGCGGTTCCTGGAAGAGTTCCGGAAAAACATCCATGCTCGGAAATACCAATATTGGGCTGTGGTATTTGAGTCCAGTGTGTTGATCCTGCAGCTGTGCAGTATTTGTGTGTTTCTGGTTATCTGGTGGTATATGGATGAGGGTCTTCTGGCCCCCCACTGGCTTGTTGGGACTGTCGTGGCTTCTTCACTGATCGGGTATATTTTGTTTGAGCTCACTGATGGAAGTGAAGGGCAGAAGAGTGGGTGGATCCGGTGGGCTGACCTGAAAAGTGCCCTAGTCTTCATTACTTTCACTTATGGCTTTTCACCAGTGCTAAGACCCTGCCAGAGTCTGTCAGCACTGACACCATCTAGGCCATGTTGCTCTTCACGCTGTTAGGCCACCTCATCTCTTTTAACTATGGTGCCAATGATGCCTTTGTATCCATTGTATCCAGTAACTATCCTTGAACACGGCCATCTTGGCTTCTGGAGGCTTGGCTTCACGCCTTCCCCAGTCCCTGCATGTCTCCATCATGGTAACACTTGCCATCCAGATTTTTGTCCTGTGGCTCATGTTACAGGAGAAACTAAAGGCATGGACTCCCAAGGGCTATGTAGTGGTTACACTGCTTTTTGCCTTTTTGGCCTTGGAAGAGCTGTGGGAGCCATACTCTTTGCCCTTCTATTGACTTCTATCTCATGTCTCTGTTCATTTTACCTCATTCGCCTGCAGCTTTTTAAAGAAAACATTCACGGGCCTTGGGATGAAGCTGAAATCAAGGAAGACTTGTCCAGGTTCCTCAGCTAAATTAGGGACATTCTGATAGACTAGCCTCGTAACTAGTATAAAACTTAAAGACAGGCCAAGTGCGGTGGCTCATGCCTGTAATCCCAACACTCTGGGAGGCCCGAGGCGGATGGATCACCAGGTCAAGAGTTTGAGACCAGCCTGGCCAACATGGTGAAACCCCGTCTCTACTAAGAATCCAAAAATTAGCCAGGCATGGTGGTACGTGCCTGTAATCCCAACTAAGGAGTCTGAGGTAGGAGAATCGCTTTAACCCGGGAGTCGGAGTTCGCAGTAAGCTGAGATCGCACCACGGCACTCCAGCCTGGGTGACAGAGCAAGACTCCATCTCGAAAAAAAAAAAAAAAAAAAAAAACTTGAACATAGAGTTCCATTCTGGATGCAGCATGTCATTGTGGTAAGAGAACAGAGATTAAAACAAAACAACAAAATGAACCAAAGGCTTGGGTGGTGAGGGTACTTATCCTTTCTGTAATTCTGTGGATGAAAAAGCTTTCTGGGGCCCTCTTGAATCATTTGCTGTAACAAATGAAGTGATATGTTTTCTATTAAAAAAAAAAACACACCTTCAAACAAACAAAAAATAATAAATATTAATAAAAGTACCCTCACAAAATGCGGCCAGTCTGCCAGATTACAGAGACCCAGATTCTCCAGTCTCCTGTCTGGGACCCAAAAAGATACATCTGGCTCTACGTTTATTGTTGAGGAGAGACAGGGTCTGGCTCTGTCACCCAGGCTGGAGCACAGTGGCACGATCATAGTTCACTGCATCCTTGAACTCCTGGGTGCAAGCGATCCTTTTGCCTCAGCCTCAGCTTGTAGCTGGGAGTACAAATGTGTGCCACCATGCCAGGCTAATTTTTTTTGTATTTTTGGTAGAGATGTGATCTCACTATGTTGCCCAGGCTGGACTTGAAATCCTGCGTTCAGGTGATCCTCCTGCTGTGGCATCCCAAAGTACTGGGATTATAGTGTAAGCCACCATGCCCAGCTCTGTTTTTTGTTTTGTTTTTTGTTTTAATTTATCACATCATTATAGATTAGAACCAACATCAGCTCTGATCTGCATACATGTAATTTCTACCTGAGTTTCTACAGCCAGATCCAAGCCCTTGTATAAACCCTGGGACCATCAGCAATCTCAAAAATCCTGAAAGCAGAATGTATTCTGACTCTTCTGGGTCTGATACCCTTCTCATGGAGTATCTGCTTTCCTCCCCATCAGTCCTACTGGAATACCTACCCAACTGCTTCTTCAAGTCTTCCTTGAAAACACAAAATCACTGCATTTCCTTACAAAGAAGGATCAGAGAAAACAGCTGCTTGCAGTAAAATGTAGTCCTTCCCCCTGGTCGTGTAGGAACGACTGCTAGCCTTCCTGGAGTCTTTCTGAAATGGCTTCCAAGTTTCTTTTCTTTTCTTTTTTTTTTTTTTTAAGACAGAGTCTCACTCTGTTGCCCAGGCTGGAATGTAGTGGTGCGATCTCAGCTCACTGCAGCCTCTGCCTCCCGAGTTCAAGCGATTCTCCTGCCTCAGCCTCCCAAGTAGCTGGGATTACAGGTGCGTGCCACCACACCCAGCTAATTTTTGTATTTTTAGTAGAGATGGGGCTTCACCATGTTGCCCAGGCTGGTCTCAAACTCCTGACCTCAGATGATCTGCTTGCCTCGGCCTCCCAAAGTGCTGGGATTATAGGCATGAGCCACCACGCCCGGCCAGCTTCTAAGTTTCTCTTAGCTTCCTGTCCAGAAGGCTTTAGGTGCCGATATTACTTGCTTTTCTGGCAGTTGGAGGTCATTCCAGTTTCATGGCTCTGCTTCTAATATAATGTCCCTGTCTAAAATGCACACATGCACGTGTACACTTAAAAAAAAAAACAACAAAAACAGAACAGATCATCTATGCGACCCAAATCACTCACACTCAGAGGACATGTCAGGAATTCTGGTCACTGAAGTTCCTCGAAAAATAATGCTCAAACACCAGGGATTTTCTATGACTTCCTTATTTAGGAGATTCGTGAACTCAAGCTATTTTATCTGAAAACAGTTAAATCTAATTCCAGAATTTAATTCAATCAACACATCTGCGTATTGTCTCAGAGTCAATTTTTCAGTAAGAATTCCAGACATTTCTCTTCCTTTACATTAAAGTATTTTTCAAAACATTTCCTCCTTGATTTTCAAGGCTTAAAAGTCAAATAATTTCCTTTCACTAGATCTCATAAGTCATAACTGCTCTCAGCTAGATGCAGGAGTAATTCTGTATAAAAGAACAAGCTTTTTAAAGTCCAATAACTCTGTATCTTTGGGGGACGGTTAAAAGAAAGAATGTTTAAATATTTTTTAAAAAAGTAAAAAAGAAAAAAGAGAGAGAGACAAATAACTCTCCTCTAGAAAAAAGGGCCTGGGAGCCCTGGCTAGGCCAGGCAGGGAGGAAGCAATAAATAGGGGGAGAAAATGGCAATAAGACGTTATGTAGCCCTTCTAACAAAACTACCCGGAGGGAGGGGTGAGGGACGAGGCTGTCCGAGGGAGGGCAGGAGGTGAGGCCATGGCTTGGTCTCTTTTGCGCTTGGATGGCTGTCAGCTCAGCATGGGGCATCTGAAAGAACTACCCAGATTGCAGAAGAGCCTCCTTAGAAGGACATGGTGGGGGAGGAGTGGAGACACAGCCGAGTGTTACCTATAAAACTCGAGAACAAAAAGCTTCTTTGATTTGTAAACTTGCACTCATAAATACAATCTCTCAAAATAGAATTCACTGGATTTTTCAACAAGTCTTTTCAACAGTGATACACAATATTCTTCCCTTTGGAATCGGTGCTGTTAAATAGACATGTACTATATAGCCATTTTCCAATGCAACATTAGAGTTGAGAACAGGTATTCTGCGGCTAGTGAGTAATACTGCTGCTGTAGGGTGCATACACGTTAGGATCGGACGAGGATCTTACTGAGGATTGCATCATAGTAGGGACAGAAGACCATCTTGTTATAGTTGACCAGGCGAGCAAATTTAATAGCAACTTCCTCCAGCTCTCTCTGAACTGGACTGAGTCCCCCAGGGACTGTGGGCAATGGCTTCTGATGACCCGAGGCAAGGTAGGTTTCTAAGAAGGTCAGGATTCGAGATTCTGTGACAAAAAAGAAAGTGGTCAGTTGTTTCTTGTCCTTCACTTTACAAACCCGACAGTGCCTCAGTTCTCAGCTTAACCATCACCTCTTAGGGGAAGTTGTCCCCGATCAATACTCCTAGACCAGATACCCACAACACCTTGCACGTCTGCACATTCATCCCATTTATAATGTTTTCTCTCCACTCTAGATGGTTAGTTTCATGAAGGTAGGAGCCATGCTCATCTTGTTCACCATGTCTCCTCAGCACTCAGCACAGTGCCCAGCATGAGACCCAGCTCCCAGGAGAAGCTCAAACACACTTGGAATGCAAGAATGAATCCATGAGTGGCCGGGTGCAGTGGCTCACGCCTGTAATGCCAGCACTTTGAGCACTTTGGGAGGTTGAGGTGGGTGGGTCACCTGAGGTCAAGAGTTCAAGACCAGCCTGGCCAATGTGGTGAAGCCCGGTCTCTACTAAAAATACAAAAATTAGCCAGGTGTGGTGGTGCGCACCTGTAGTCCCAGTTACTCGGGAGTCTGAGGCACGAGAATCACTTGAACCCAGGAGGTGGAGGTTGCAGTGAGCTGAGATCAGGCCACTGCACTCCAGCCTGGTGACAGAGCAAGACAATCACATAAAAAGGTGGAAAAATCAAGCAGGAATTACAGGTTCAAAATAGACCTTTTTCCTACTAAGCCTCCATGAAAGCAGCTCATGCTTCCTTCTCTGATGCCTGTATGGAAGTCGTGGGCATTTGTAAACTTGTCCTACTTGGAAGAATAATTTATGTTGATGCTTTCTTTTCTAGTCCATTCCCCTTCACAATGCTTTTGCACCCTTGTGTATCCTCATGAAAAAAGATTTGATCCAGTCACACTTCTTGCAGATTTTATCACAAAAACAATAGAGACATTTATATGGAATGGACTTTTTCAAGCTCTATGCCTTGCCTCCTGCCTGGGGAATCCTCTCAGGTGCAAATAACTTATACCCTCCTGAGCCTCACAACACAGACAGAAACTGCTGACAGGACAAGACAGGGCCTATCACCCTTATTATTATTATTATTTTTTCAAGACACGGTTTCACTCTGTCACCCAGGCTGCAGTGCAGTGGCACAATCTCAGCTCACTGCAACCTCGGCCTCCCGAGTTCAAGCGATTCTCCTCCCTCAGTCATCTGAGTAGCTGCAATTACAGAAGCATGCCACCATGCCCAGCTAATTTTTGTCTTACTAGTAGAGGCGGGGTTTCACCATGTTGCCCAGGCTGCTCTCGAACTCCTGACCTCAAGTGATCTGTCCGCCTCAGCCTCCCAAAGTGCTGGGATTACAGGCATGAGCCGCCGCACCCGGCCCTATCACTCTTCTTCTTCTTTCTTCTCCTTCTTTTTTTTTTTTTTTAAGGTGGAGTTTCCCTCGTCTCCCAAGCTGCAGTGCAATGGCGCAATCTCGGCTCACTGCAACTTCTGTCTCCCGGGTTCAAGTGATTCTCCTGCCTCAGCCTTGCAAGTAGCTGGGACTACAGGCACACGCCACCATGCCCAGCAAAGTTTTGTATTTTTCGTAGAGATGGGGTTTCACCATGTTGGCCAGGCTGGTCTCGAACTCCTGACCTCAGGTAATCTGCCCGCCTTGGCCTCCCAAATGCTGGGATTACAGGCGTGGGTCATCACGCCCGGCCCTGTTCACCCTTATTCTTTTTTTTTTTTTTTTTTTTTTTTTTTTGAGACAGAGTTTCACTCTTGTTGCCCAGGCTGGAGCGCAATGGCACAATCTCGGCTCACCGCAACCTCCACCTCCCAAGTTCAAGCGACTCTCCTGCCTCAGCCTCGCAAGTAGCTAGGATTACAGGCATGCACCACCATGCCCAGTTAATTTTGTATTTTTAGTAGAGGCGGAGTTTCTCCATGTTGGTCAGACTGGTCTGGAACTCCCAACTTCAGGTGATCTGCCCGGCTCGGCCTCCCAAAGTGCTGGGATTACAGGCATGAGCCACCACGCTCAGCACCCTTATTCTTAAGTTAGTTTGGTTCTCTAAGGTTCCCAGGGCTGGCAGCCTCACCCAAGTAGAAATCTTTGTATTGTTCCTACCCAAAGACTGGTTTTTCTTTTCTTTCTTTCTTTCTTTTAGAAATAGGGTCTTTCTCTGTCACCCAGGCTAGAGTGCAGTGGTGAAATCATAGCTCACCGCAGCCTCAATCTCCTGGGCTCAAGTGATCCTCCTGCCTCAGCCTCCCGAGTAGCAAGGACTACAGATGCATGTCACTATCCTGGCTAATTATATATATTTTTAAAAATTGTTTTGTAGAGATGGGGGTCTCACTATGCTGCCCAGGTAGTCTCGAACTCCTGGTTTTAAGTGATCCTCCCAGTAAGGGCTGGTTTTCAATCTGTTGATAACTGGCTGTTACAAAACAACCCAGGCAGCAGGATGAGAAGCAACTTGCTGGCCACAGGTCTACTTACAGGTACTTTCCTACCTCCCTACCAAGGTTGTGAGTATAAATCTTGACTGGGTGCAGTGGTTCATGCCTGTTAACCCCAGCACTTTGGGAGGCTGAGGCAGGCGGATCACTTGAGTCCAGGAATTTGACACCAGCCTGGCCAACATGGCAAAACCCCGTCTTTACAAAATATACAAAAAATTAGCCAGGTGTGGTGGTGCATGCTTGTAGTCCCAGCTACTTGGGAGTCTGACGTGGGAGGACTGCTTGAGCCTGGGAGGTGGAGTGCGGAGGTGCAGTGCAGTGAGCCGAGATTGCACCACTGCACTCCAGTCTGGAAGACAGAGTGAGACCTTGTCTCAAAAACAAACAAACAAAACTATGTATTTACAGTATACAGCATGATGTTTTAAATATATGTATATACTATGAAATGATTAAATCAAGCTAATTAACAGAATTTTTCATAAAGCCATTGCTGTGATAATAGCTAATATTACAGAATATTTTAAATGTTTTATAGAATATGCATTAAAATATTTTAATACTTCTTTATTATAAACTTTAAACAGCAATATCTTAATATTACCATTTTAAGTTTTATTACATTTGATGTGTTAATAGTATTATATACTAATATTTAATAATATTTTAATTGTGTTTTTAAATAACATCTTCATTTTACTATTCAGCTCTTTTCGTAACAGCTCCTATTTATTGAGCACTTACTGTGTGCTGCCAGGCACTATGGCAAGCACTTTACCTTTTCATCCCAGGCAGTCCCTGCAGCAACCTTGTAAGGTTGCTGCTCTTATTCCAGCTTTAGAGATGAGGAAACTTGAGTGTCAAGTTACACGCCCAAGCTGCACAGCAAGCCCTGGGACACTGCTTGTGAACCCAGGAGAGCGATTCCAAGGTTGCAGCCCTTCGAACAATGATGGCTGCCTGGTCCTGTGCCCATCTGTTGGGTGGCCCTGGTCTCTCTGTGGTGCTTCATTACACCATCTTCTCACCCATCAGCACCTTAACCCCAACTAAGCCCTCAGGTTTCTTCAGAGGGGCCTGTCCTCCAGCCCCTCGGAGGGCATATCCCTGCTGCCTGCCTTCCCCAAACGTACCCATGATCCTGCGAATGGGGTCATCGGGGCTGGCCACGGCCTGGATCTGGCCCTTGAGCACGGTCTCCTTGTCCGTGGTGAAGGGGGAGGACCCACACAGGGAGAGGCAGCTGCTCACCTCCAGGCACACCTTCTCCCCGATGGTAGTGAGGACGTCCTTCAGATGGAAGGAGCTGGGGCAGAGGAGGGGAGAAAGGGCCTATAAGTAAAATACACCTCTAACCGGCTCCAACCGCCCACAACTGGGTGAGAAAGACACCACCAATAACTGGATTTATGTGTTCAGTGGACAATTTGTGACTCTTTTCCCTGCCACCTTACCTCTCAGGCTGTGCATACCTGACCAGGGGGACTTCTTTCTCTCCCTCTGCTAGAAAAGACAGTGGGAAGGGCAGGGGCTCTCAGAGTATACCAGGACCAACGACCCAAAGCACAACTTCCTGCTAGCCTCTCTGTGATAAAAATCAGCCTGGAATGACCTCAGAATATCTCGATATACCTCTGGAGGAATACACAAGAAAGCAAGCATTTGGTAGCTGTGGGACAAGAGGGAGAGAGAAACTTTTCATTGGATGTCCTTTTGTACCTTTTGATTTTTGAAACATGCACACGTATTAACTACTTTTAAAAGAATAGAGTCCGGGCTCGGCGGCTCACGCCTATAATCCCAGAACTTTGGAAAGCCAAGGCAGTTGGATCAGGAGTTCGAGGTCAGGAGTTCAAGACCAGCCTGGCCAACATGGTGAAATCCCATGTCTACTAAAAATACAAAAAGATTAGCTGGGCATGGTGGCAGGTGCCTGTAATCCCAGCTACTCTGGAGACTGTGGTAGGAGAATCACTTGAACCCAGGAGGTGGAGGTTGCAGTGAGCCGAGATCACGTCATTACACTCCAGCCTTGGCAGCAAGAGTGAAACTCCGTCTCAAAAAAACAAATTTTTTTAATTAAAAAATTAAAAAAAAAAAAAAAGAATAAAGAAAAGTCAAATCCTAAAGTTAAAAAAAAAAGAGTATCTGGATTCCCTGGGTCCCCCAGGTTCTCCCAGGGTGCCTGTGGGGAGCCCACCTGCTGGCAGGCATGCTGTGAGAAGGTAACTGCCTCTGTTCTGGGTCTAGATCCTTTGTATGTAGAATTACTGGGGGGCGTGGGAGCAAGCCCCAGCACTCACCATTGGCACCAGTTCTGTGCCCACCCCTGGAGGGCCAGGGTGGATATGGGAGTGCAAGGCTGGGCTCCCAAGAAAGCCCTGACCTGGGTCCCTCCCTCAGCAGGAGCTTTGACAGAGTAGTTCTCCAGGCAGGGACCTAGGTGACAGCCCAGAGCTGCGCCTGTGCAAAGGCCTCAGGCTAGGCCCTCAGCCGAGCAAACAGTTTCCTGGCCTCTCAGCAAACTAGTTTGACTGTCAAAACTGTTGAACCCCTAGTCACAACATGTGGCCATGCCCCACACTGCAATGAACACACCCATGCTTTGTGCAAATTCAGCAGTAAAATGTCTGCATTTTGTAAGGATGAGAATGTTTAGGGGGTACTTCCCTTGAAGAAGTCTCTGAATTGGACCTTGTCAGACAGAGCATTACTTAGAACCACTCAAAGATATTCTATAGGCTGGAAACCATAGAAGTCACCCAACATGACTCCATGGTAGGAGCGGTCATGAAGCCTGCACGCGTGCAGATGTGGACTCGTGCTGGGTAAGAAAGTGACGCATTACACTGAGCACAGAGCGCCTGCGGGGAACACGCAAGTGCAGAACACTTCACACATACACGTAGCTCTGCAGGAATACAGCTGGTCTCCCTCATGGCCGCCCCACAGAGCTCTGCTTCTCACTGGTAGTTGCTTATGAAAGCAATTCAGTGGGTAGCAACCAATATTTTTTTAATGGAATAAGAATAGAGTAGAAAATATCAGGCTGCATTAAACATGGTTAGGGTCAGTTCCATTTTGAAGAGGTTCTCGTTTCTGTTACATGTGTGTTAAGTGTGTACTAGGTCACAACGGAAAATGAATTTCTTACTGCGGGTCCTAGCCACAAACATTTTTGTCCCAATTAATGTCTCTGGGTTTCAGTTTCCTCATAAGCTCCAGTAGGAGTTTAATACATTTGAATGGCTTTGGGAGAGGAATAAAGCACTCAACAAACATCAAACACAAGAACCTTGGAGGTCAGGAGACAAAGACAACCCCATTAAAGAAGGAAGGGGTCAGACAGCATTCTGTTCCCTGCGTAGGGAGAATAAATGAGTTGATGGCACTCAGCACCGGGCCAGGCCCCGGGAGGAGCACGCTAACAGGCAATGGAGGGCCACAGGACCCCTAAGCCCAGGATCTTCGACTCCTCAAGGCAAGCAACCATTGATATCAGCACTCCTCACCCTGCCCATGGCCTACCCCCCTGCCCGAGACACTTCTTCTCTCACCCATTAAATGCTCCCTCACATCTACTATGCGCCCCATGCCAAAATTTAAACTTAAGACCATAAATCTAATTACGTTCTCCCTCTTGCTTCAAACCCTTCAATGGCTCCCTACAGCTCTTAGGACAATAACCCAACTCCTCAGTGTGGCCTCTAAGGCCCTATAGGCTACTCGGTTAGTCACACACATTTTAAAGCCACTATCCTAAAGCTTTGCTAACCCTGCAGCAGATTCTAACTTTGACCCTATGACCCTGAATAAACTCTGCTGGGGTCTTCGCCAAGTGAACCAACTGAGACAGCAAGGTTTCTTCTCAGTTCCTAGAGAGTGGCCCTGGGGTCTGCCTTACAGTGGGAGACCCCTCTGGGAGACTCTAGTCAGCTCTCTGCCATCCACTGCCTCCCATCCATGCATGAAAGTTCCACTTACGGTAGGTGCATATCTGTTAGCAAAATCTTCACAATCATCTTGAGTTTCTCAGCAAAGTCGGCCTGGCTGGAAATTCCTGGGGCTGCCATGCTGAAGGTGATCAGCAACACAGCCCCCAGGACGGTCAGTTGTTCCAGCTGCAACTGGAGCTCGTGGAAGCGAGACTGGTCCATTAAAACTGTCTGTAATGAACAGAAGAGGCCATCGCTGAGCTGCAGGTCCAGGCTAGCAAGCAGAGGGCAGGAGCGCCACAGCCCCCACACCTGCCTCTGCAGCTTCCCTCAGGGTTTGCGCTGGTGTGTCAGAACTTTGAGGAAGTCTGGTGTGAAATAACCCCTCCATCTCAGAGTCATTCCTCCTGAGCAAGGACGCAGTATAGCATCCTCACTAAGAACACATACAGGCCTGGGTGTAAAGCCAGGCTCCATGCTTAATAGCATGACCTCCCTGGCTGGCCACGGTGGCTCACACCTGTAATCCCAGCACTTCGGGAGGACTAGGTGGGCAGATCACCTGAGGTCAGGAGTTCAACACCAGCCTGACCAACATGGTGAAACCCCATCTATACTAAAAATACAAAACTAGCCGGGTGTGGTGGCGCATGTCTGTAATCCCAGCTACTCGAGAGGATGAAGCAAGAGAATCTCTTGAACCCAGGAAGCAGAGGTTGCAGAGAGCTGAGACTGCACCACTGTACTTCAGACTGGGCAACAAAAGTGAAACTCCATCTCAAAAAAAAAAAAAAAATCATGACCTCATGCAAGCATCGCCAACTTTGTCAGGCCTCTGCAGAATGAGGACTCCCAAATCACAGGGCTGTTTTAAAGCTGAAGAAAGATGCTACATATAAAGTGGCTGGCAGAGCCAGCGCTCGATAAATAAAAGTGATACCTATTGTTGGGAAGAAAAGTATAATGAGGCACAGACCTAGGGTCACCAACTCCTCCCAGTTTGTCTGGGACTGTCCCAGTTTTCAAATGGAAATTCCCAAGTCCTGTAAACCCCCACTCGGTCCCTAGCAAACTAGGACAGCTAGTCATCCTGTACAGAGCAATGGAAGGCCAGGTGCGGTGGTGGGTGCCTGCAGTCCCAACTACTGGGAGGCTCAGGCAGGAGGATCGCTGAGGCCAGAAGTTCGATGCTGCAGTGCACTATGATTATGCCTGTGAATAGCCACTACACTGCAGCTTGGACAACAGAGTGAGACTCCATCTTAAAACAACAACAAAAATCCCAGAGCAATGGAAGGGAGGAGTGTCTTGCGGGCAGAGCCTACACTTACTCACCTTGGTACCCACTCAGCACCCAGCACAAAGGAGGCTTGTAAAAACTGGCAAATAAATAGAGAGGAAGAGAAAAAAACAGGAAGCACAGAGAGTAGAAGTGACAGAGAACAACCTAAAGCCTCCCGGAAAGCAAGCGCGTTCCCACGACTGCCTCCCCCATGTTAAAGGGAGCCCTGGGTCCTACCATGCCAGTGATTCTGCCCGTGCAGGTGAGGGAAGGAGAAGGGAAAGGCTGAGCAGATGGGTGTCTGATCTGAGAGAGTTTACAAGCTCATCGAATGGACTCTAAGGACCTTTCTCGCTGTCAGAAACTGAGATGTGCCAAATCAAGACATGAACAATGTGGGGTCACAGCCAAGAAGTAAAAACTCTGAGGATTGAGAATCTTCTGCTGCTACAAATACAATCCCAAGGACTCGTCATCAGCCTGTTTTCTGAGTTCACATGGCTTTGTGGCTTCCCAACAGTCCGCAGGATGTGAGTTTAGGATGCAGATTGCCAAGGATCAATTCCTGGAGTAGACAGCTGTCCCCAGGGACCATCAACATCTTCCCCACAGCGTTTCTTTTCTTTTTTTTAATTTTTATTTTTTTAACAAGAGAGGGTTTATTCATAAGACTGCCAAGTGAGGAGTCTAGAGAACAGGTCTCACATCCTCCTTTCCATAGAGAGAGCTTAGGGATATTTATGGGATGAAGAAGCAGGGGTATCTAAGGCTTGGGGAAGATGATCAGCGGTAGGGAAAAGGGAGGTATTGGATGGTCTCCCACAGCTATTTTTAAACAGAAATGTCAGGCTAAGAACTTCCCTCCAGAAGAGAACATGCCACAGTTCAAAGGGAACATTTTCTCATCTCCAATTTGACATTCTCTTTAGAGCTTCCTCCAGCACAAAACAGGGAACTCAGAAGCAAGAGGCGAAATCTTAAGCTCACAATTTCTTGAAAGGAAAAATAAGGAACTTACAAGAAAGATATTTAGAGAAGTAGCTGAATCTGAGGCTAGTGATAAGAAACTCACATACCCCCCAAAAAGAGGAGGGAGTCTACATAACAGAACAGCTATTTAGAGAAACACTGGGGGAATCCCTTCTCAGTCATCTTCTTAAAGAAGTCCTGCAGTTAGAAGTATGTATTGTGAAAAACATAAAAGGAAAAAATATTGTTCAGCATGGAAGGGGAAGAAGTTTCTTTAGATAAAGCTGTGAACAACCACACCTCTGTTGTGGTTTCTATCAAGATGAGCAAAAACAGGAGAAAAGTGCAGCAGCACAGATTGGAGCCTCATACATTGCTGGTGGGATTGTAAAATGATGCAGCCGCTTTGGAAATCAGTTTGGCAGTTCCTCAAAATGTTAAACTTAAGAGTCACCATGTAACCCAGCAATTCTAATTCTAGGTACGTAACCAAGAGAGGTAAAAACATATGTCCATGCAAAAACTTGTACTAGAATATTCACAGAAGCATAATTTATAATAACAACCCAAATGTTTGTCAACTGATGAATGAATAAACAAAATGTGGTATATCCATACAGAAAAATACATTATTCAGCCTAAAAAAGAAAGGAGGGCTGGGCGTGGTAGCTCATGCCTGTAATCCCAACACTGGGAGGCTAAGGAGGGAGGATCACTTGAGGCCAGGAGTTTAAGATCTGCCTGAGTAACATAGCGAGACCCCTGTCTCTACAAAAAACACATTTAAAAATTAGCTGGGTGTGGTGGTACACTCTTATAGTCCTAGCTACCCAGGAGGCTGAGGCAGGAGGATCACCTGAGCCCCGAAATTCAAAGTTACAGTGAGCTATTGTACCACCTAGCCTGAGCAATACAATGAGACCCTGTCTCTAAAATTTAAAAAAAACATAAAACTCAGAAAGGGAACACTGACACATACTACAACATAAATGAACCTTGAAGACATTATGCTAAGTAAAATAAGCCAGACCCAAAAGGACAAAGATTGTATAATTCCATTCATATGAGGTATCTGGATTAGTCCAATTCATAGAGACTCAAAATAGAATGGTGGCTGCCAGGGGCCAGAGGGCAGGGGCAATGGAAATTACTGTTTGGTGTGTTTGGTGGGAAGACAGCTTCACAGAAGGAAAAATGAAAATGTTCTGGAGACGGCTGGTGGCAATGGTTGCACAACAATGTGAATGCACTTAATGCCACTGAACTGGAAAACTAGAAATGGTTAAAATGGTAAATTTTATGTTATGTGTATTTTACCACAACAAAGAAAAAAACACATTGGAAAAGAGGACGAGAGTACTGTTATATATGCTACAACAAGAAAAAACATTGGGGAAAGAAGCCAGGCACAAAGGCTGATAGTGTATGATTTCATTTAAATAAAATGTCCAGGATAGGCAAATCCATAGAGACAGAAAGCAGATTTGTGGCTTCAGGGGTTGGAGGGAGGGGGAAAGGGCAGTGACTGCTAATGGGTGCAGTGTTTCTATTGTAGGTGACGAAAATGTTCTCAATTAAACAGTCGTAATGGATGCATAACTCTGTGACTATACTAAAAAACACTGAGTTGTACACTTTAAAAGGGAGAATTTTCTGGTACATGAATTATATCAGAATAAAGCTATTCTTTTTATCTTTTATTTTATTTATTTATTTATTTATTTATTTATTTATTTTTATTTTTTGAGACACAGTCTTGCTCTGTCGCCCAGGCTGGAGTGCAGGGGCACAATCTCGGCTCACCACAACCTCCACCTCCCAGGTTTAAGCAATTCTCTGCCTCAGCCTCCCAAGTAGCTGGGGCTACAGGCCCTGCCACCACGCCCAGCTAATTTTTTTGTATTTTTAGTACAGAAAGGGTGTCACCATGTTGCCCAGGCAGGTCTCAAACTCCTGACCTCAAGCAATCTGCCTGCCTCTGCCTCCCAAAGTGCTGGGATTACAGGAGTGAGCCACCGTGCCTGGCCAAAGCTATTTGTTTTAAAAAGTTCAGCAGCACAAAAACAAATATGAGTAGTGAGATGGCTCAGGAGACTTACTTCGGGGAACGGCCTCTGGAGGTGGTCCCACTTCAGAAGCTTCAGATAAGCGTAATTCTGGACAGCAACAGGGCTCAGCCTGGGCATGTCCCCAGAGCCAGCAGCTGCTCCCCCAACTGGCAGGGCGTGTTTATACTTCTGAGTCATAAGGTCCTCTGAGGCTTCTTCCAGCCACTGGGTGACAAAGTCCAGGGAATCTGTGAAAAACAAAGCTGCATACATTATCTTGACACCGAGAAGGGATGCTTCTCGGAATTACTTAAGGGACAATCGATGTCCTGGCGGAGTGATAAAGTAGAAAGTATGAACTTCAGAATCAAATAAAACTTGGATCAAATCATAGTAGTGCCAATGACTAACAGGGATCTCAGCCAAGTCATAATGTGTCTTGAGTTTCAGATGCCTGATGTAGGGAAATTCACAACACCCACCTCACAGGCTGTTGTGAGGATTAAACAAGATAATGAATAAGCCATGCATGGTGGCTCATGCCTGCAATCCCAGCACTTTGGGGGGCTGAGGTGGTTAGACTGCTTGAGCCCAGGAGTTCAAGACCAGCCTAGGCAATGTGGCAAGGCCCTGTCTCCACAAAAGATACAAAAGTTAGCCGGGTGTGGTGGCACGTGCCTGTAGCCCCAGCTAGTTGGGAGGCTGAGGCAGGAGAATCACTTGAACCCCAGAGGTTGAAGTTGCAGTGAGTGGTGACATTACACCACTATACTCCAGCCTGGGTGACAGAGCTAGACCCTGTCTAAAGTAATAATAATAATAACGAATATATGACACCTAGCCAGGCCTTGCCACTCACCCGGTATTTAACAAACCTTCCTTCCTTTCTCTCCCATCCTGACCACTGCATAAGATGGGCCCCAAAGCCCTGGTGACTCCAGCTCTAGAGACGGATGGGATGAGACACCGGCTAGAGTTTCCCTGTGTAAAGTATCCTCTACACTGACGATGAGGCTTTTCCTTGTTTAGATCTTAACCTTGTATCAGTCTGGCTTCCTTTCCACCTGGGGGAAGTGAACTGTCTCTGTCAGGGAAGCCCCTTCTGGCTTTCAGCAGCCCTCGTGCACCCCTGCTTTTCTAAGCTAAGTAATGCAGCGGGCACTCTGAGGGACAGAGAGCTGGCGGATCTTGCACATCATCTGATAAAAACTGCGCCTGTCAGGTCCCAGGAGGTGCGGCAGCTCTGTCAGTGGAGGCTTCCTGCTTCCTTAAAACCAAGTGGACGGCCAAGGTCACAGCGGTGGTCTGCTCTTCACTGGGGCAGGGGGATGTACCTCCAGTTTGCCCTGAGCTCTTGGTCCTGACTGCTGGGCCATCTGGCTTCACCCTCTCTTCTGCAGACAGCATTCTCTATAACCCGCAAGCTTTGGGAAACCCGGGCTTTCATGAAAGTTGTGAGTTAAGTGCTAGACGCAGGCACTGTAGCTGCTTCCACCCTACCAGTGAGTCCTCCACTGCACCCCAGCTTCCAAGGCCAGGCCTTAATATTAAGGCTCTTCAGTCTACAAAACTCTGCCCAGCGGAGGTTGTGGTGAGCAGAGATCATGCCACTGCACTCCAGCCCGGGTGACAGAGCGAGGAGACTCCATCTCAAAAAATATATACATATATATCTTCCCAGTACTCTCACAACACTGGTGAGAGTGTGAGCTTGTGGTCAATCCATGCTGGTCAAAAATCTCTCAAAACCTGTTTCCAATATCTGTAAAATGGGGTTTAAAAAAAAGGTGCCTGGCTCATCAGCTTACTGTGTGAGGATGACATATGATCATGCACATCCAGCCCTTGGCACAAGCCTGGCACTCAGTAAACATTACCAAACTTCTTCTACTTCTGCCCCTACCCTGCCCTTTCCCAACTTCCCCTGGCCCCAGCACCACCTCAGACTTCTCTGCCTGGGGCTGGATGAATCAACTGCGTGGGGCATTCACTTAACTAATCTGGTCCGGCAACCAAACCAACCCAGAGACTGCTGTTTTCATCTCGTCGTCAGCAAAATTAGAGGCCAAACGGAATTCATCATACATTGAATCTGAAGACTGAAATTTACCCAGAATGTCAGCTAGCAATGCAGAGACCATAAAAAGCACCCTAGAAATACAATACAGTTTTACATTCTGATAGTCGTCTGTTTTCTGCAGTCATCGGAGAGGTTCATAAAAATGAGACTCTTCCTGGGTATGAAACAAGAAGATTTATGCATCCAGAACAAAAGCAAAGTTAAATTTCCTGCTATGCCACACAGGGAGAAGAAAAGTAAATTAACATACACAGGACGTCTGTCATGTTTTCAAAAATCAAGACCAAGAATGTATTTTATTTCAAACTGGTGCTTTCATTAAAAAAATTTATAATTTAGGACTTCATTGTTTTTAATTTCTATTCTCATAGCCTACTCACATTCCTTTTGCTTGTCATGTTTTCTTTTCAATGCTTAACAACTCTAGATGTAGTCCTAACATTTTGTGCTTTTCCTTCTTCGAATTAGACTATTCTCATACTAAATTTTAGTTTTGTTCTGAACATAATATTATGCAACAAGCTATGGCAGCTAAAATGAAAAACCACAGACAACAAAAAAAGTACCACAAAATATTAAACATACTTGGTTGCCTCTCCAAAATCTCTTGAAACTTCTTCCTTTCGTATTCAACTGACTGCTGCATGAGATGAGGCCTGATGCTACTGATAGCAAAGTTGGCCATGTCCACTTTCATTAGGTCCAACACAGAAAAAATTTCTCTGAAAGAAAAAAGGATTTAGAACCAAACACTTATAAAGTAAACATAGTATTAAAGGAAAAGAGGACCAGACGCATGGCTCACGCCTGTAATCCCAACACTTTGGGAGTCCAAGGCGGGAGGACTGCTTGAGCCCAGGAGTTCCAGACCAGCCAGGGCAGCAGAGCAAATGTGACAACACGATAAAAACTGATGGATCCACATGAAGGGTCTGTGAGTGTTGATTGTACTGTTTTTGTAACTTTTCTGTAGGTTTGGAATTTTTCAAAAGAAAATGTTGTTTTCTTTTTCAAAAGAAAAACTTTTTTGTTTTTTTTTCTTAATCCATGAGTACCAAGACTTCAGGAAGTTTAAGTTGAAAATAGCTCTGGTCTGGACACAGTGGCTCATGCCTGTAATCCCAGCACTTTGGGAGGCCAAGGCAGCCAATCACCTGAGGTCAGGAGTTCAAGACCAGCCTGGCCAACATCGTGAAACACCATCTCTACCAAAAATTAGCCGGGCATGGTGGTGCGTGCCTGTAATCCCAGCTACTCAGGAGGCTGAGGCATGAGAACTGCTTGAACCCGGAAGGTGGAGGTTGCAGTGAGCCAAGGTCACGCCATTGTACTCCAGCCTAGGCAACAGAGTGAGACTCCATCTCAAAAAAAAAAAAAAAAAGAAAAAAAAAAAGAAAATGCCTCTGAATTGTAGTTGCCGGAGTATGATTAACATATTTCCATACCTGAAAAGGGGCACTATTTCCTTAATGTCCTTTAGTTTCTTAACTTCCTCATCTCGAGCAGGTGCACACAGTGTCCCCATCATGCCAATAATGAATTCTGCCAGTTTGGAAATGTCTAGGGCCCCATTCTCTGCTTCCTGCTTTATCAGATCCAGATCCAAGACTTCTGTTATCTGGTTTCTCAGTCTAGTATGACCAGGCAGCAAGAAAGATAAGAGAGTCTACAAGAGAACACAGCTACGTTTAATCAAAATTCCTTAGACATCATTTCTAATTATATGCAATTTATAACTATCCAAATAAGGGCTTACCAATTGCTATGTAATATTGCACATCTTTTACCTCTTATTCAACAAACCTACAGAAAAACATGCTTACAAATCATTTACAATAGCTACTCAAGCTTTCATTTAAGCTCTACGTAGCAATTAAATGGATAGGAAAAAAACTGTTAATGGTGAAAAAAGAAAAGCATGTTTATTAATGTGAGCCTGTGAGCCAACCACAGATGACAATTTCCATGCATACATTTCTTCTTTGATGCTATTGCTAAAGGCACTGCAAAAAGTCTCTCCACCTAAAGCTTTCTTGATCCCAAAGGCTGAGTCACTTTTTGGCCATTATAAATGGAATGTGTCCACATCTATTAAAACTTATAAATAATCTAGATTTTGCGAAATAACTTTGTTGTCTTTAATGCCTTCAGGTTATCATGGTTTGCTTAAAACTTTTTTTAAAAAAGGGCATTAAGCCAAAAACACTCTTGATCCACCTTTTGGCAAGTAATTTAACTTCTTGATCCTTCAATTTCTTTAAAGACTTCTGGTGGTGACACAAGAAGTTGAATACACACTCCTAACACACCAGAAAAGCATCACAATTCCCTCTTTGCCTCACCTCTTTGATTTCTCCTACAAGTTTGATAGCATGGTCATACGCTGGGGGGTCTTCACTTAGCTGTGCACTCAAGCAATCCCAAAACGCTTTATGTACAATCTCCTTTACTCTCTTCTTCAAGCTGGGGCAGTGAACAAAACAAACAAAAGGGCAAAAACCAAAATATTTGAGTTTCAAATCACTTTCAAAAGCACAAATAATATGGGTTTAGGGTAAGATCAATCCCAGTGATTTGGATCAAGGAAAGATTTCCCAGGCATACTTCAACTGATGGCATACTTTATTTTAAAAGTTAGTGATTTTTGGCAATAAGCATCTAATTGGAAAGAATCGCTCTCAACTAACTGGACAGCCAACATTAATCCAAGTAACAGCATATGACAGTGCCATATAATAAGAATATTGAAAAGTCCAAAGCTGTTAATTTTAGTTCCCTGTTACTAGCAAGTTTCTTAAGATGTTTATAATTAGGTAGTCTAAGATAACAATTTAGGCTGGGCGTTGTGACTTACGCCTGTAATCCCAGCACTTTGGGAGGCCGAGGCAGGCAGATCACCTGAGGTGAGGAGTTCGAGATCAGCCTGGCCAGAGGCTGCAGTGAGCCGAGATAGTGCCACTACACTCCAGCCTGGACAACAGAGCGAGACTCTGTCTCAAAAAAATAAAATAATAATAATAAGATAACAATTCAGTATGTAGTAGGTTGAAGGACTTTATTTCCTAAAAATATCATATTCCCATGTGATACATGGGACAATTGCTTAACTAGGTACCAAACTATAACAACTTATATATACATCACAACGTTTCATTAAAACCAGTATTGGCCAGGCATGGTGGTCCACTCCTGTAATCCCAGCATTTTGGGAGGCCAAGGCGGAAGGATCACCTGAGGTCAGGAGTTCAAGACCAGCCTGGCCAACACGGTGAAATACTACCTCTACTAAAAATACAAAAATTAGCCGGGCGTGGTGGCGTGTGCTTTATAGTCCCAACTACTCAGGGGGCTGAGGCAGGAGAATTGCTTGAACCTGGGAGGTGGAGTATGCAGTAAGCTGAGAATGCACCACTGCACTCCAGCCTGGGCAACAGAGCAAGACTCCGTCTCAAAAAACAACAACAACGGCCAGTGCAGTGGCTCATGCCTGTAGTCCCAGCACTTTGGGAGGCTGAGGCGGGTGGATCACGAGGTCAGGAGTTTGAGACCAGCCTGATCAACACGGTGAAACCCCATCTCTACTAAAAATACAAAAATTAGCTGGGCATGGTGGTACATGCCTGTAATGCCAGCTACTCAGGAGGCTAAGGTAGGAGAATCGCTTGAACCTGCGAGGTGGAGGTTGCAGTGAGCCAAGATCATGCCACTGCACTCCAGCCTGGGCAACAGAGCGAGACTCCATCTCAAACAACAACAACAACAACAACAACAACAACAAAATGTCTTTCTGTCATGAGCACAAAACAAGCAATTCTTCATTATTAAATGCAAAAAAGTACTATCTCTGCAGATATAAGAAATATCTGTGAAGTCAAATTTAGAAGCTTCCTACGGAAGACACTTGCCAGCACAGCAGCCATTCCTCCTTCTTTTGTGAACAGAATCCCACTGTTTTTCAGGGCAACAATATACTCTGCCTATGACAATAAATCATGACTGATCTAACAAGCCCATCACAGTTCATTCCCTTTTACCCGACTTAAGCGTTCCAGGTTCACTTATAGCAAGGGTAGCATGTTACTAAATTCTGATTAACAAAGTGTCAGCAGATGTCTCTTTCACGACTCCAGGGGAAGATGCTCCTCTCTAACAAAAGGAGAGCCCTAGTCCTCCCAACCTTTTCCCTCTTGCCCAGAAGGCTGATGTATGATGGGATGTTTGGAGCTGCAGCATTCATCCTGCAACCAGGAGGACAGGCCAAGAGACTCTCAGGCACCATCCAGAATCCTGACTTCAGTGAGTTGCTGACAGAAGGGCACTTGCACACATATTTCCTTGATTCTAAAACAAACTCCCCCACCCCCCAATATTTTAATCTCTCAGAAACTTGGATCTTTCTTAAAATCAATGGCATTTTTATAATTATAATGGGCAGTGTTTTTCTTATGACAGCACATTTTTAAAAGGGGCACCTTACAATCAATAGAGTTTTTGATTCAATAAAAAAATAGTTAAGTGCCAGGCACTAGGGACACTGAGAATAACCCACAGTCTTCGCCTGTGCAACAAAACCAATGACTATAGTGCAGTGTGATAGTTTCAAAGAAGAGTGAATGAAACAAGGCAATGAAAACACAAGATGAGGCAGCTAGATCCTACTGAGTAGGGAGACTTTCACAAAAGATTTTTAGACCTTTTATTTGATTTTTGAAGAACTGGTGTTCCTTGTTTAGGAATATTTTTTAGCAATAATGTACAAAAGGAAAAATATGTCCGAATATATTGGTATCAACTGAAGGAAACATTTCCAAAACTGGGAAATGGCAGTGCTCTACTAAGCAAGATAATTTAGCAACCACCTTACCTGTTTTCCGGTAATTCAACTGGTTTAATCTGAAAGTCTCCATTTACTACAATTTCATGGGCTAGAGCCATGTTGGTGACGCCTCTCGCTGTCTCTAGAAGTTCTTCTACTGTCACAAAGCGAGGAGGACTAGCTGTAACAGAAACTCACTGTAAGAGATTTGCTTCTCTAGATTCGAATTTCTATTAAAATAAGAAGACAGTGGTTCTGATACTGGACAATAATTTCAGTTATTGCCTCTATTAAAATGTTTGCTCTGAGGCCGGGCACGGTGGCTCAAGCCTGTAATCCCAGCACTTTGGGAGGCCAAGACGAGCGGATCACGAGGTCAGGAGATCGAGACCATCCTGGCTAACACGGTGAAATCCCGTCTCTACTAAAAAATACAAAAAACTAGCCGGGTGAGTTGGCGGGTGCCTGTAATCCCAGCTACTCGGGAGGCTGAGGCAGGAGAATGGCGTAAACCCGGGAGGCAGAGCTTGCAGTGAGCTGAGATCCAGCCACTGCACTCCAAGCCCGGATGACAGAGCGAGACTCCGTCTCAAAAAAAAAAAAAAAAAAAAAAAAAAAAAGTTTGTTCTGGCATTTTCAAACAGCAACAGAATGTTACTTCATATTCATTTTTTAACCCTTGAATCCTAAAAGCAGAGATCATCTATTAATACTCAAAACATCTGGTTTTCACTAAGACTGGTCAAATGAAAATAATTACAGTAAACTGAAACTTAGGAAAACTTAAGTTACAGATGATCATCTGTCCCATAAGCTGAGGGTTTATTTTCTAATCTTTCTGCCTCCTGTCTACCCTAAAAAAAAAAAAAAAAAAAAGACACCAGATTTAAGATCTTCTCTTTTGCTCCCATTAGCAGTTTACTTTTGCACTACCACTAACACTGCCACAAATGAATCTCCCCAAATTAACATAGCATCAAGGCATCAATCACAGTGGTTCACACCTGTAATGCTAGCTCTTTGGGAGGCTGAGGCAAGAGGATCATTTGAGGCCAGGAGTTGGAGACCAGCCTGGGCACCATAGTGAGACCTTGTCTCTACAAAAAAAAATGTAAAACTAACCGGGCATGGTGGTGCATGCCTGTAGTCCCAGCTACTCGGAAGTTGAGGCTGGAGGATCACTTGAACCTGCAGTGAGCTATGATCATGTCACTGCACTCAAGCCTGGGCAACAGAGCAAGACTCTGTCTCAAAAAAAATAAAAATAAAAAGTTGTAAAAAATTAAAATAGCATCAAGTCCTTTAGGGTGCCGACGGTGCTGTTTAAACAATGCTAAAACCACTATCTTGTACAGGATACTGTGACAGAATATGACAGCTCTGCAGTGGTCAATGGACAGATCAAAAGATGTGTGACACAAGAATTTTCTAGAATGCTGATCCAGTTAACCAAAAACTTTGAAAAAGAGCCATCTCTGATTTCTCTCTTTCCCCTGCTCTTTTATCCACGTCCTGTAGATTTTACCTCTGTATCGACTGCTGCAACGGCCTCAAAATTTGTGTCCATCTTCTCTCTTTTGATAAAGCTTAAGACTGATCGTTCAAAAAGAAGGTTCTAAACCAAGGAACAAAGGGGAATTCTTACTCTTAAAAGCCTATGATAAGGCCAGGCTCATGCCTGTAATCCCAGCACTTTGGGAGGTCGAGGCAGGTGGACCACCTGAGGTCTGGAGTTCGAGACCCAACTGGCCAACATGGGAAAACATCGTCTCTACTAAAAATACAAAAATTAGCGGGGCATGGTGGTGCACACCTGTAATCCCAGCTCTTTGGGAGGCTGAGGCGAAAGGATCGCTTGAACCTGGGAGGTAGAGGTTGCAATGGGTGGAGATCACACCATTGCACTTCAGCCTAGGTGACAGAGCAAGACTCTGTTTCAAAAAAAAATTTAAAAAAAAAAAAGTCTCTGATAGCAATTCTCAACCTTTAGCCTATACTGGAGTCAGAGGGAGGACTTGTGAAAACAGAATGCTGGGCCCACTTCTCAGGGTTTCTGATTTAGCAGGTCTGGAGCAGGGCCAAAGAATCTGCATTTTTTAATTTTTCTATTTTTTTTGAGATACAGGATCTTACTCTCTCACCAGCAGGAATGCAGTCACACAATCATGGCTCACCCCAGCCTCAACCTCTCATGCTCAAGCCATCTTCCCACCTCAGCCTCCCGAGTAGCTGGGACTATAGGCACATCTGGTTATTTTTTGTATTTTTTTAGAGACAGTTTCACCATGTTGCCCAGGCTGGTCTCAAACTCCTGAACTTAAGTAAGTGATCCACCTGCCTTGGCCTCCCAAAGTGCTGGCATTACAGGTATAAGCCACAGCACCCGACCTAGAATCTGTGTTTCTAACAAGTCTCCAGTTGATGCTGATGGCTCCAAACACCACAGTTTTGAGACACCACAGTTTTGAGAAGTACTTGCCTAGAAGATGAATATATTAATTTTATGTGATAGTGATAACATCTGGCCTTAAAATTAGATAAGTAACGTCACTGGTTTGCCCAGGTTTGTTATAAAAGATCTTCTTAGGCAGGTGAAAAGTTATTTTCCTTCTTTTTTATTTTGCTCATCAAAGAAAGGAAAAAAAAAAAAAAGGAACCAAATGAAAGAGCTGGTCATACCCTGTCTGGTAAAAATCTTTATTTGGTCACAAGGGGAAGTTGGGAAAACTCAAAATTCTTCCTCACAACATTCTCAGCATTTCCAGAGAATATGAATAAGAATACAGAATAAATAAATCTGGTTTTGTGGATATTGCTAAAACATAATAAATATTCAAAATCAAAGCCCAATATATCTTTTCAATTAAAAAAAAATTTTTTTTAACTTTTAAGTTCAGGGGTACATGTGCAAATTTGTTACACAGGTAATCTCGTGTCACGGGGGCTTGTTATGGAGATTATTTTGTCACCCAGTTATTAAGTCTAGTCCTCATTATTTTTCTTGATCCTCTCCCTTCTCCCACTCTCCAGTAGACACCAGCGTCTGTTGTTCCCCTCTATGTGTATATTATTAAGATGTCAATTTTCCCCAAATCAATCTATTGGTTAAATGCAATCCCAATCAGAAGGCTTTTTTGTTGAAACTGACAAACTAATTCTAAAATTTATATGGAAACACAAAAGACCTCGAAAAGCCAAAACTATTTTGAACAAGAAAAATAAAGTTAGAGGACTGACACTGATTTCAAGACTTATTATAAAACTATAATAATCAAGACAGTGTATTTTTAGCATAAGGATATATAGAAATTCAGGGCAGAATATCCAGAAATAGACTGATATACACACACACATATGTATATATGTGGTCAACAGACAAAGATAGGCTGGGCATGGTGGCTCATGTACTTTGGGAGGCTGAAGCAGGTTGATTGCTTGAGGCCAGGAGTTCGAGACCAGCCTGGACAACATGGTAAAACCCTGTCTCTACTAAAAATCATTTAAGCCCAGGAGACAGAGGTTGCAGTGAGCCAAGATTGTGCCACTGCCCTCCAGTCTGGGTGATAGAGCAATACTCTGTCTCAATCAAATGGTGCTACAACAATTAAGCATCTATATGTAAAAGAATTACTCTATCACGCCTGTAATCCCAGCACTTTGAGAGGCCGAGGCAGGCAGATCACAAGGTCAGGAGATCGAGACCATCCTGGCTAACATGATGAAACCCTGTCTCTACTACAAATACAAAAAATTAGCCAGGCATGGTGGCGGGCGCCTGTAGTCCCAGCTACTTGGGAGGCTGAGGCAGGAGAATGGTGTGAACCCAGGAGGCCAAGCTTGCAGCGAGCTGAGATCACACCACTGCACTCCATCTGGCTTTGTGGATATTGCTAAATATAATAAATATCCAAGCAAGACTCCATCTCAAAAAGAAAAAAAAAATTAATTACTCTAGATCCTTCTCTCACATGGTAAACAAAAAGGAACTCAAAATGGATTGCAGAGCCGGGCAAGGTGACTCATGCCTGTAATCCCAGCCCTTTGGGAGGCCAAGGCGCAAAAATTGCTTGAGGCCAGGAGTTTGAGAACAGCCTGGGCAACATGGCGAAACCCCATCTCTACAAAAAATACAAAAATTAGCCAGGTGTGGTGGCATGCGCCTGTAGTCTCAGCTACTCAGGAGGCTGAGGCGGGAAGACGGCTTAAGCCCAGGAGGCGGAAGTTGCAGTGAGCCATGATCCCGCCACAGCACTCCAGCTTAGGTGACAGAGACCTTGTCTCAAAAAGAAAAACAAAAGAATCACAGACAAAAATCTTTGTGATCTTGGATTAGGTAAAGATTTCTTAGATAGGATACAAAAAGCTCAACCTACAAAATAAAAAATGGATAATTTGGATTTTATCAAAATTTAAAGTGTACACTCCATGACAGACTCTATTAAGAAAATAAAAAGGTTTTTTTTGTTGTTGTTTGTTTTTTGAAACAGGGTCTTATTCTGTTGCCCAAACTCAAGAGTGATCATAGCTCACTGTGGCCTCAACCTCCCGAGTAGCTGGGACTATAGGAGCACGCCTGGCTCAGTAGGGATTTGCTGTATGTATACATATGTATAAATATATGCTTATTTTTAAATTATTTCTGTTACCAGTTATCAGAAAATGAAACTTCCACTGTGGGTACGTCAATATCAAGCATCAGGTGTTATTATCAAGCATCAGGTGTTATTAAACTCCACCAAGTTCTTACCCCTTAAGAAGAAACTCAGATTAATATTAGGACTTCCAAGTTTTTAACTTTGCTTTTGCAAAAAATAATAAATGTCTTATCATCTGAAATTTACGAAAATAACAGAAACACATCAAGTCCTCTCGGTGAATTTTTTTTTGAGACGGAGTCTTGCTCTGTCACCCAGGCTGGAGTGCAGTGGCACGATCTCGGCTCACTGCAACCTCCGCCTTCCGGGTTCAAGTGACTCTCCTGCCTCAGCCTCCCAAGTAGCTGGGACTACAGGTGCATGCCACCACACCCAGCTAATTTTTGTATTTTTAGTAGAGACGGGGTTTCACCACGTTGGCCAGTATGGTCTCAATCTCTTGACCTTGTGATCCACCTGCCTTGGCCTCCCAAAGTGCTGTGATTACAGGCATGAGCCACCGTGCCTGGCCGGATTTGTTATTTCCCAATAATTTTAGTCATCTGGGTAATAATAGGCACCATTACTTTGCTGCCTAGTCATGAAAAACAGTGGTTGGGGCAAATCAGTAAGAAATTTCTCTTCCTCTAGACTCTGTTGAGTATGACCTTGAACAAGTCACTTAAATCTTGCAGGGTCTGTGTTTCTCCATATGCAAAAAGAAGAGACTTAAGGGTGTGCTATGAAATATAAGAATCCTCCAAATTTTAAACAAGCGCATTCTCAGTGTTTTGGGCATACTTGGAACAAAACAGCTTGCACCAAGTACTAAGAACCTCACCATTCAGGAAGAAGAAAATTTTCAGGAACTGTCCATGTTTGAGACTACTTAAAATCAAACTTATCAATGACAGGTATCTGACCATGAAAGATAAAAGCTACAGTTCTAAGATAAGATCAGGACATATTACCCATGTACATATAGAGGAATTATTCATTGCATACAAATTATAGGGTTGTGGGGATTTTGTTTTGTGAGAGTTCTCAAATTTACCAATTTCATAAATGAAAACTTGGTAAAGATTGCATAAAATTGCATAAAGATGCAATTTGGTGGATAACACGTCTTCACCTCAGTTTGTGAAGAGAACCTGAGTTGTAATAGGAGCCATGAAAAAATGGTAAGGTCAACTCAGACATGGTGGTGCACACTTGTAGTCTCAGCTACTAGGGAGGCTGAGGTGGGTGAATCACTTGAGCCCAGGAGTTCAAGGCCAGCCTGGGCAACATAGAGCAATCTGGTCTTAAAAAAAAAAAAAAAAAAAAAAAAAAGTAAAGTTACATGTAACTTACCCGGGAGTTTATTTTATATGACACAAAGCTAAAGTTGTTGCTAAATTCTGTTATTTTGTTACAGCATTTGCCCACTGATGCCCTGTTAGAGAAACTGAAAACCATGTTAGTTTAAACATGACTTTTGAGAGGCTGGCAGACAGATTCCAAAATAAAATGAAGTTCTAATTTAGAATGGTTGTAACTCTCTTTCTTTACAAAGGTATCCTGAGATGTCTCTACACTCTGAAAAGATGCTGTTAGTCACATAAGTGGATGGACATTTATGGAGGGCAAGACGGCAACTGTCACTCAAACAGCTACTATAGAATGAGTACAGTAAAGCCAGGGTAAAGGTTACCCATAGTACTTATTATGTTGATGGAAACTGCTTGTTAATTTGTCTTCCTCACTAGCCTGCAAGCTCCATGAGGACAGAGAATCTGTGCCTGGTTCACTGCTGGATCCCTGACATACAGTATGCACTCAACAAATATTTGACTGATTGAATATGGAAACACCATAATTCAAAGGCTAGTCACGAGCTTTAGAAATGTAAGTTCTCATGTCACCTATTCATCTAAAGATGACTGGGATCTACTAATTAAATTCACAAGGACCCGATTTCATAAACGAAGGTCCTAAGTGGGAGATATTAACTGGAATAACAATTGATGTTTGTCATCTGAATATAGCATCTTTTACTGGTCAACTAGGTGGTTAAATGTTAGAACAGAGGGTATTTTGTGAGAAGAGCATTAAAGTATAAATAGTAGAAGATCTTAGAGAAAACATTGTTAAGTTACAGTTGACTGATCCTTACTCTGTTTAAAGGATCTCTGTTTAAAGAACAGATAATCTTTTACAATCAAATCACCACCTCAAATCAGTACCAATCAATTTTTTACAAGCCAGCCATTTTTCCTTTTTCAATGTTCTGCATCAGTTACATCAGCAATTCCACTCTTTTTTTTTTTCTTTTTCTTGAGATAGTTTCCCTCTTGTCACCCAGGCTGGAATGCAATGGCACAATCTCAGTTCACAGCAACCTCTGCTTCCCAGGTTCAAGCAATTCTCCTGCCTCAGCCTACCAAGTAGCTGGGATTACAGGCACGCACCACCACTCCCGGCTAATTTTTGTATTTTTAGTAGAAACAGGGTTTCGCCATGTTGGCCAGGCTGGTCTTGAACTCCTGACCTCAGGTGATTCACCCGTCTCAGCCTCCCAAAGTGCTTATAGACGTGAGCCACCGCGCCTGGCCTAGCAATTCCACTCTTAAAGTATTATTCTGTGTTATAATTTAAAACAATAAATGTTCTCTTTTTGCTACTTACATTTTAATTTGTAGAATTCCAAATGTGATTTTAGAGTTAAACTCAGTAGCTACACATTTACAGAGTTTGGGGGAAATGTCTGCAAACTATTAATTCCATAGTTTGTAAATCCTTATTTATGTTCTATGTGTTCAATAATGCTTCCTTACCTGATCCCCAAATAATGGGGTCTTAGCTTTATCTTTTGGGTTTATAGCCCTGTACCTACCTAATACTACAGGAGAAATAGGAAGTCAGACAAAAGGAATATCTTAGGGCATTGATTTTAAACCTTATTTTGGTACAGACCACTAAGAGAACTTAATGAAAGCTTCCATGACCTTATTTCTAAAAACACGCATATCAAAACAAATGTTGATGTACTTTTTTGGCTATTACTAGATCCCCTAAATCTTGATCATAGGTCCCAGGATGAGTAGTTTTGCCTTAAGGGCATAACTACACACAATTTCAGATAATGTAGCTTAGTACTGGTTTGACATTAATTTGGAATCATGCCATCAGACTGACAGGATGCCAAAGGTGAAGCCATCAACCAAAGAATGGCTGAACCTATAAAAGTTAAAATTATTTTAAAAAATTAAAAGCAACCAACCAACTGTTGGGAGAAACTGAGGCAGGGCTTGCATGTCTGACATAATGTAAAAGAGTCTTGGAACATGTCCGAGGTCAAGGGTCTAAAACCCCTCGTGGCCTTGGGAACACCAAGCTCTGTGCTAAAGGGTGGAAGGCTGCCCTGCTGCACCATAATCTAAGCCCAGGGCATAAAAACCCTCGTGGCTTGAATGGAATCCAGGGCTCAGGGCACAAAACCCCTCGTGGCCTCTGAAATGTGTCTAGACTTGCTGGCTCCTTGCTTCTAGCACTGCTAGGCTCATATATCGATTGTATCTTAAACTAGAAGAACATGTTTCCCATTATCTCAAGTAGCGGAACATGTTCCACACGCTTCAAAGAAAATGCCAAACTGTCACAGCTGTAGATCGTGTGCTTGATACACTGCTTTCTTTCAACCCCCACATCCTCACCACCCGCTTCTTTGTTTGATTACCAATAAATAGCGTGGGCTTCTAGAGCTTGGGGCCTTAGCAGCCTCCATACTAGCATCAGCCCCCTAGACCCACTTTATGCACTCTTAAACTTGTCTTTTCTCATTCCTTTGACTCTACTGGACTTCGTCACCCCCACGTTAGGTCTGGCCGTCCCAACAACCAACAGACCAATAAAGAGTGACTGAAGACATAAACCAAAAGTTCTTTAGCAGAAACTATAGATTGTAAAGCTATCACGTTAGCCATATACATCTACATTACAGCAATCAATCCTGGTCTCTTTATTTTTTTTATTTTTATTTTTTTGAGAGAGGTTTGTCTTACTCTCTCATCCAGGCTGGAGTGCGGTGACATGATCACGGCTCACTGCAGCCTTGACCTCCCCAGCTCAAGTGATCCTCCTGTCCCAGCTTCCCAAGCAGCTGCGACTACAGCCATGTACCACCATGCTCAGCTAATTTTTTTTTTTTTTAAAGACAAGGTCTCACTTTGTCACCCAGACTGAAGTGTAGTGGCACAATTTCAGCTCACTGCAGCCTCCACCTCCCAGGTTCAAGGGATCCTCCTGTCTCAGCTCCACAGGTAGCTGGGACTATAGGCATGTGCCACCATGCCCAGCTAATTTTTATTTTTTGTAGAGATGAGGTCTCATTATGTTGCCCAGGCTGGTCTTGAACTCCTGGACTCAAGTGATCCTCCTGCCTCAGCCTCCCAAAGTGCTGGTATTACAGGTATGAGCCACTATGCCTGGCTAATCCTGGCATCTTTAAATGCAATAGATGACATGTTAGTAGCAATAATATAACAACAACTAATGTTTATTAAGCATTTATTACCTGCAAAGCACTGTTCTAACTGCCTTACAGGAATTCATTTAATCTTTACTGCTACCCTAAGAAATATTGTACTTTCCTCATTTTAAAGACAGGAAAACAGAAGTTTTCTGACTACACATATTGGAGACAGGCCTACCAAATGCACGATAGACTGTGCTAGTAACAACATGCTTCCGTGGACACAATTTGACCTAATAGTTGATTTATTAAAATCTATGTGATAATAAATCAGAATAAAATAGGGTCCATTAATGTTTGCTAGAAGAATACCATGTTGACTAATAAATTGCCTGGGAAGGGCTTTGATCATTTTAGAAGAAACACACCCCAAAACCCAAAAATGTCTGTACTTTTTCCAAATATGTACAACTACTGATCATCTACAATTTAAAGGGATAACATCAATACCGACATTGCTAGACTATGACGTTCCCTCTTAAAAACTTGCATTTTTGGACTCACTTCAAAATGCTTGAGGTACTCTTCATAAAAGACATGAATTGAGGCAACCACTGGGAATGCCTGAAGATACTGCCACCCTTTCATTTAAGAGGCTTGCTCCTTGCCAGGGATCTGAAATGACTTCACCACACACATTCAGCAAACTGAATTCCCTCAAGCTTGTGGGAACTAAGCCTTCAGGCAGAGAATTAGGGTGTGGTGAACTTACTCACATTTTTTTTTAACCTGCACAAGCACAGTCCTGGCAGGAATTAGCCTCAGACTTTTCAAACACCCTTTCAATAAAAGCGGCAATTTGTACTCCACCCTCCTATTTCTTAGAGCACTTCAGAGACTGGAGTGTCACTGAGGCTGGAGAAAGACAGGCACATACTGGACATTATTCTAAAATGTTAATTTCCCATGCAATTGAAAATCCACAAGTAGCTAGGCTGCCAGCTGAGGAACTGCTATCATTCCTAAATGCGAACCTAGCTCAGGGCCACATACACAAGGAGGCCTCATAAAACTGTCACCTGAAAACAATGACAATATTGCATCTAATCAAAGTCAAATTTGCTTACAGTGAGGTCTTTGCACTCTTTGGGGGCTGGAGGAGTCTGACTTTATTGCTTTCTGTAAGGCTTCATCAGCACCTTCCACAGCATCTTCGAGGCCTTGCTCAGAATCATTGGATTTTGATTTTCCTGCTTCATTTACATTGGACTTGTCAAGGTTTTCAGACATTCTCAATTAAGTTTATCCACTTTCCTAGGAAAGAAAAACACAAAAAAAGAACTAAAAGTATTCTAGCTCTGTCACCAACTAGCAATGTGACTCAGGGCAAATCATTTAATCTCTTTGAGTTTCAGTTTTCTTGTTTGTAGAATAAATGAGCTTGCTAAGATCTTATCCAGCTATAATACTCCACTTCAATGACTAAACAGATACTTGTAAAATGACATTTGTAATTTATCAGATTTCGGGATCTCAGGTAGCAGTTAGTTGGAATATCTTTGTCCTACTCCTGAGTAGCATGTTACAGGAATACAGGGCCTTAAACTATTAGAAGACACACTTTAAACTGCCTGCTGCTACTATTTTAATCAGTGATTCAATCTTAAATTCTTTACTTTCATTCCTAAGAGCAGATTGGTAAACTCTTTGGAAATAATGCTTTTAATCGGGCTTACAAGTGAATATACCGGGCTAAAGGGTTGATTCCTTGATATTATCACGTGAATAAGATACCTAGAGATGATAGAAACTAGAATTTTATTTTATTTTATTTTTTTTGAGATGGAGTTTTGCTCTCGTTGCCCAGGCTGGAGTGCAACTGAGCATTCTCGGCCCACTGCAACCTCCGCCTGTTAGGTTTAAACAATTCTCCTGCCTCAGCCTCCCAAGTAGCTGAGATTACTGGTGTGTGTCACCACGCCCAGCTAATTTTTTGTTTTGTTTTGTTTTGCACTCCAGCCTGGGCGACAGAGCAAGACTCCGTCTCAAAAAAAAAAAAAAAAAAAAAAAAAAAAAGGCCTGTTTTAATTACAGTAAAAGTTTTAGTCAATTCCTCCCCTCTCCCTTTTCCTAGGGTGTTTCTGGGAGAGAATAAAGACACAATGTTTCTGCATTTGCTGAAAATAATCAACATTTGTAACATCAGCACTTGAAGATCACAAAACATTTTCATAAGCACTAATTAGACTTTCTTACACACAGGGAACATAATCAAGTGATCAAAAGAAATGTCAACTGATTTAGGGAGTTTGGCAGACTGTGTTCTGCATATTAGAGAGGTGAAGAATCACCTGATAGAATTATGTGACATTTCAGAGAACTCCATTAAACAGAATGAAGTTACTGGAATTGAAATATTCAGGCCTGCCTTTTTTTTTTTTTGAGACAGACTCTTGCACTGTTGCCCAGATTGAAGTGCAGTGGCGCCATCTCGACTCAGCTCACTGCAACCTCTGCCTCCTGGGTTCAAGGGATTCTTCTGCCTCAGCCTCCCCAGTAGCTGGGATTACAGGAACCTGCCACACGCCTTGCTAATTTTTGTATTTTTAGTATAGATGGGGTTTCACTATGTTGGCCAGGCTCGTGTCTAACTCCTGACCTCTAGTGATCCGCCTGCCTCGGCCTCCCAAAATGCTGGGATTATAGGCGTGAGCCACTGTGCCTGACCCAGACCTGTATTAATATGAAGGTTGTTTTCATGTATTTCCCCTTTCTAGTCTCATTTTAGCTTCCAACACCCCACTGGAGACACCCATCTCCTCTGTATCCTAAATCCTATTAGGGTCAGGAAATGCTCCAAGATCCAAAGGATAACATTACCAGCATATTCTATGAGAAAGGACAAACAAAACGCTTCTAATTTTATCCTCTTCACACGCTGAGAAGGAGCCCAGGAGGGATGAAGTAATTCATTCTGTGCGGTGAGGAGGAAAGGCAGGATTTCTAGGTCTCTAATCAGCTTAGTAAACTAACCCCATCCTTTTATGATTGAGTTCAGGTCCTATCTCTTCCCAGGACACTTCCCAGACCTCACCAGTGATTGCACCTTTCTCAACTCCTGCAGGGCAGGCTAGTCGACATTTAGCATTTGTCACTGCCTTAAATTCAATTCAAAGTGTGCTTATTTAAATAGAAAGATGCAAATACATAGTCTAGAGGGGGAGGCAGACAGGCTTACAAGGAGCCATAATGAAACTTAAGCCTTAGTGGCATTATGAAATTGCCCAGGGAATATAGCAAAGGAAGAAACTAACTCCGCCTGGAAGGAGATTGAGAAAACCTTCCCAGAAAAGATGACATTTACACTGATCTTTAAAAGGAGTAGGATTTCACCTAGTTAAAACATGTCTGGAGGGGGAGAGGAGGTGAAAAGAAGGGCATTTCACTCAGAGGACAGAAGCCAAGGCACAAGAAAATCAGAAAAGGAAGTGGCTAGTGATAATGGAAAGATGCGTTGGGGCCAGATGGTAAAAGTGCTAGTTTTTATTTTAAAATTCTCCACCTAGATTTCGAACTTCTTACGGGCCAGGAAAAGTCATATTCCCCACTTATGCTCCATCCGTATATCCCCCAAATAGACACCCACAAGTATCTGTTGATAGAGATGAATCCCTACGTCATCTCTGTGATGTCATTGTATGTGGGAGGGGTGGGCGTTGGTTTCACACACACCTGGGCCCCAATTCTGGCTCTTTACTAGCTGAGTAACTTCAGTTTCCTCCTCTGTAAAATACAGCTACCTACCTGCTTGGTTTGGGGGAGACATGAAACGAGGGATCGTGCACGGCAGAGGCTGGCACACAGCAGGCCTTCTACAAATGGGAACTCTAATTAAAGGGCTCTAGGATGTGGCCAGGAACCATTTAATTTGCTTATATCGCGCGCATCCATTCAACCCCCACTGTGTCTAAAAAGAGAGCCGAGGGGAGGAGGATTCTCGCACTTGCCAAGAAGACGGTCATCCGTCGGGGCTGCACGCGGGCCTAGGCTGGACACAAGAGGCTCCCCAGCAGAAAGGGTCTTTCAGCAAAAGAAAGGGGCTCTGTCCCCGGCGCCGGGAATCACCTCCTCTGGCACTGAGCTCCACTCGCGCCCGGCGTCCGGATTCCGTTGTAAACAGCTGTTCTGGCCAGCGAGGGAGTGGCAGGGCCGGGAGCAGGGAGGACGCGGGCGCGCCGAGAGGGCGGCCTTGAGGGGTGAGCCCCACCCGCCCGCGGACCCCGCCTCTTCCTCGCCTGCCCCCGACATCCCGGGACGGGATCCGACGGGAAGAGACGAAGAGATGCCTGCGACTTGGACCGCGCGCCTCCCAGGCGGGCCCAGCCAGCCTCCGCCCCAGCTCCCGCTCTCCTCACCTGCCGCGGAGTCAGCGTTCTTCCTCCTGCCGCTCCCGCCGCGCGAATCAGGCGCGGGCTGGCGCCGCGGCGGAAGCCGGAGGGATGCGCGGCAGGCTGGGGGGGTTCAGCCTCTGCTCCTCCGAGGCCGCATCCCTCGCCACGCGGCGGGCGGTCCTCCCAGCCCGACTCGGGTGGGCAGCGGTCAGAGCGGCCGCTTCTCAGCATCAGGAAGGAGGAGACTGCTCTTGGCCGGGAGGCGCCAATATAGGGCAGCGCCATGTCTTCGTACGGAAAGGCAGGCGGTTCTTTCCCCTGCTTGCCGAAGGGGTTCAGTAAGCGGTGACTCGCAGCTGGGCGGCGCCATGTTTCTTCAGGGAGCGGTGGAAAGCGTGGCCGATGACCGCTGAGGGGGCTCCGTGGGCAGTGGCTCCGAGCCAAGAGTGGCCCGCTCAACGCAGCGAGGCGCCATTTTTCCGTACGGAAACGTAAGAGGAGCGGCCGAGTGCCCGCCGATGAGTCTCAGCGGGCTGTGGCTCGAAGCTGGGGATAGCCCGCCCCACGCAGGGAGGCGCCATGTTTCCATACGGAAAGGCGGAGGGCGCGGCCACATCCCAGTCCCTGGGATGGGTGACGGGAGGAGAAAGGGAGGCGGAGAAGGCGCGGGTCAGTCAAAAGAAGAAATACGAAGCAACTGCATCGGAAACCTTCCCCGTCCGTTCTTTGAAATTTAATTATGCCATCCTCTTTGTAGCTACACGAAGTTTATTCCCCTTCTCTCATTTTGGCTGTTTTTAAAAAAGTTGGGCCGGGCGCAGCGGCTCACGCCTGTAATCCCAGCACTTTGAGAGGCCGAAGCGGGCGGATCATGAGGTCAAGAAATCGAGACCATCCTGGCCAACATGGTGAAACCCTGTCTCTACCAAAAATACGAAAATTAGCTGGGCGTGGTGGCGCGCGCTTGTAGTCCCAGCTATTCGGGAGGCTGAGGCAGGAGAATCGCTTGAATCCAGGAGGCGGAGGATACAGTGAGCTGAGATAGCGCCACTGCACTCCATCCTGGAGACAGACCGAGACTCCGTCTCAAAAAAAAAAAAAAAAAAAAGCAACAAAGCAGTTGGAGTGAAATTGCTGTTTTCAAACACTGCTAAATAGATCACATGTGGGTAGTTATTGCTAACGTATTGAAGGCCGAGTGCAATACAAGACCCTCAAACCATTTACTGACTTGCATATTAAAGTCTTTTTGCTTTAAAAAAGAAAAAGACAAAAACAGTTCTCAGGTGAAGATTCCCTTTTTTGGAGGAAAAAACACCAAAAACCCTTAAGATACTCAACTAAATGGAACTGTTAAGACCTGCAAAGAAAACATGCAGTTCTTCTGAGTCTAGACTCATACCATAAAGTCTCCAATGTTTTTCAGCAGTGAGTACAACTTGCAATCTCAGGGGCAGGGGTTGGAAAACTATTATCCAAAACTCTGGGGCGTGATGCCAGACAAGTTTTAAAAGCTTCTCTGGGAAAGCAGGCTAGAACCACCTCCCTTACCTTCCTTAAAAGATTAATATGGCCGGGCTTAATGGCTCACGCCTGTAATCCTGACACTTAGGGAGGTCGAGGCGGGCGGATCACCTGAGGTCAGGGGTTCAAGACCAGCCTGGCCAACATGGCGAAACCCCGTCTGTACTAAAAATACAAAAATTAGCTGGGCATGGTGGCAGGCACCTGTAATCCCAGCTCCTGGGGAGGCTGAGGCAGAAGAATCACTTGAACCTGGGAGGTGGAGGTTGCAGTGAGCAGAGATTGCACCCCTGCACTCCAGCCTGGGTAACAGAGTGAAACTACATCTCAAAAAAAAAAAAAAAAAAAAAATTAATATGACCAATTTTCACTTGGTTAGGAGCAAGTGAATGAATACACTCAAGTTTCACCTGGAGAGGATACTGCAACAGTACCAAAATCACTGATTTAATTTGGGATATTTCACTTGTAATCTTGTAATGTTATGTACTGTTTCAATATTCAAAAACTATATATAGACACATTCCATTTTGATCTTTGGCTGCAAGCACTGGAAATTCAAATTACCTTAAGGTAAAGGGAGTTCACTGCAAGGACATAGGACTTGGAGGGAGAAAGGTGGCAGCCACTCTAGAGGTCGGCTACTGCCCCTGGACACACGGGATCCCTCTTGTCACATCTCTGCTTGCTGTAGTCCATTCCACTCTTTATGCTACAGGGTGGTCTCTGTACTTTCTTAATTGATGCTCCTCAATTTAAATTTAAATCCCATCTCTACTAAAAATACAAAAAATTAGCCGGGCGTGGTGGCGGGTGCCCGTGGTCTCAGCTACCCAGGAGGCTGAGGCAGGAGAATGGCGTGAACCTGGGAGGCGGAGCTTGCAGTGAGCCGAGATCGCGCCACTGCACTCCAGCCTGGGCCACAGAGCGAGACTATGCCTAAAAAAAAAAAAAAAAAAATTCCTAGTGTAAGTGGACCTGCACAGTTCAAATTTCTGGTGTTGAAAGGTCACCTGTATATCTTCACAGTGCACTCATGCCACATAATCATTAACTTAGTTAAAAAGGTATTAAAAACTTTAGCTCTAATGCCCAGTTTACGAGAACTATAGGATACAAAGGAACGTGATAAAGGACAGCCCAGACTTGTCATCAAAAAAATTCAGACTGAGGAAAACGCAAGAACAACTGACCAAGTTTATTTAACAATAGAGACAGACACACAGACAGACAAAAAGACAAAGATATGAGAAGGGTGGAAGGAGAAAGGAGAACTTACTTTTTTTTTTTTGAGACAGAGTCTTGCTCTGTCACCAGGCTGGAGTGCAGTGGTGCAATCTCGGCTCACGGCAACCTCTGTCTCCTGGGTTCAAGGGATTCTCCTGCCTCAGCCTCCCGAGTAGCTGGGACCACAGGTGCGTGCCCCCACGCCCGACTAATTTTTGTATTTTTAGGAGAGACGGGCTTTCACCATGTTGGCGAGGATGGTCTCGATCTCTTGACCTCGTGATCCGTCCATCTCAGCCTCCCAAAGTGCTAGGATTACAGGCGTGAGCCACGGCGAGTGGCCGAAGATTTTTTTTTTTTTGAGATGGAGTCTCACTCTATCATCCAGGATGGAGTGCAGTGGTGCATCTCAGCTCACTGCAAGCTCTGCTTCCCAGGTTCACACCATTCTCCTGCCTCAGCCTCCCAAGTAGCTGGGACTACAGGTGCCTGCCACCATACCCAACTAATTTTTTTTTGTGTGTGTGTGTGGTTTTTTTTTTTTTTTTTTTTTAGTAAAGACGAGGTTTCACCATGTTAGCCAGGATGGTCTCGATCTCCTGACCTCGTGATCCGCCCGCCTTAGCCTCCCAAAGTGCTGGGATTACAGAATTTACAGATTTTTTGTTTTTTGAAACAGAGTCTCGCTCTATTGCCCAGGCTGGAGTGCAGTGGCATGATCTCGGCTCACTACAAGCTCTGCCTCCCAGGTTCACACCACTCTCCTGCCTCAGGCTTCCAGGTAGCTGGGACTACAGGCGCCCGCCACCATGCTCGGCTAATTTTTTGTATTTTTTTTTTTTTTTAGTAGAGACGGGGTTTCACCATGTTAGCCAGGATGGTCTCGATCTCCTGACCTCGTGGCCCGCCCGCCTTGGACTCCCAATGTGCTGGGATTACAGGCTTGAGCCACTGCGCCCGGCCCAGAACTTACAGATTTTTAAAGAGAAACTTACACACATCAACCAGGTGCAATTTATGGACATTTGAATCTCCATTTGAATAAACTGTCAAAATCATTTGAGATCATCATAAGATTTCAACACTAACTGCAAACCTGATATTAAGGAGTTGTAGGTTTATGTGAATGACAATGGTATCATGGTTGTTTTTTTAATGTCCTTTTTGTCATGCACACCAACATTTTATAGCTGAAATATGATATCTGAAATTTGCTGGGGTGAGTGAGGAATGAGTCAGGGTATAGATTAAACAAGACTGTCCATGAGTTGGCAGTTGTCACTGTTAGTTAATGGGTACAAGCAAGAGTTCATTACTCTATTTTCTCCACTTTTATATGTTTGAAATTTTCCATAATAAGCTTTAAAAATTGTGTTTTTGGAAGCATTAGGACAGTCTGATTTCTGATTTGTCTACAACTTAAGGTAATTAGCAAATTCTTTTTATCATAGCCTAAGTTTCTATCTTGCATCTTTAGGGAGTACCTTTCAAAACACAAACCCCATTCCTATTAACATGTAATTATCGTTTTCTTTACTGTTTAATGCTTTCTTATACAAACACTGCAATGTCATAACATCTAAATATTATGTTCTATAAAGCATTGAGCACAGTAATTATAAATCAACTCACTTAAGTACTTAACAGCGATACACCATATGATTAATACTCAGCTTCTGACACACAAAGTTATACAAAAAAATTTTTATTAAGTACAGTTTCATATTTAGAGCTTCCAAGCTTACAAATGTGATTGGATATTTAGGATACATAATTTATTCTTAAAATACACAACTTATATACAGACATTAAAAACTCAGTCTCCAAAATGCTCAATAAAGATGTCTGGGTGACACTTATAGAATTGACCTAGCAATTTTTTCTTCTCTTTGGCAGAAAGTTTTGAATCCTCATCAATAGTTTTTAGTAAATTCAACAGCTCATCTTTGGTTGTCTTCTGCGTATTGTTGGAATAGTCACGTTGATCAATTCTCTGGCAATAAATATATCCTTAAAGTTTAAAAGTAAAAAGTTCAGTTAATGACTCAATTCCTCATATTTAACCAAAAAAAATCAAGCAATATTCTTGTCTTTATGTTTTTCTTCCCCATTTTGTAATATGCACTAAAGATGGTAAGCACCGCTGACTTTCTAACCCTTGTCAAGTTGCTTAGTCTGAATTACTCTGAGGAGAATGTTTTAAATTTGGTTGAAATTAAAGTCCAACTACTTATAGCAAAACATTTTCAAAAAACACCTGAAATTTGTCTTTGGAAGATCATGAAAACAATATTTCTCAGATTACCTGCATCTCTATTTGGATCTCTTCCGTTCTGTATGGCCATAAGCTTAACACTTACAATTTTATGTAGAGTTCCAGGAATCTTAAGAAAAAGAAGGGACATGGGACATTATCCAAATGCATTTTAATCTAGTGATCTATTACATAAGCTCAATTTAACTACTTTCACAATTTTACCTTAAAAACATCTTTCTGATGATCCATTAAAAAGAGTACCAGAAGATCTGTTTTGCCTTTGGATAAATTTTTATTGTCAACAATAGCTTTCGAGAATATCCTTTTCACAACCATTCGGTTGTCACTCTATAAAAATAAAACAAATATATCCAATAGTATATATTGAAGACACAAGTTTAATATAAAAGAGAATATTAAATATTAATAGCTATTATCCATTTCAGCATACTTGATGCTGAAGATGGAATAATCTAATACTTAATCTATAATTTATTAAGGATATTAAATACAACTAACAGTTAAACAAAAGACTTACTTCTTTCTGTAATTTAAACTCAGAAGGATTTGCTGCAACAGCCATGAAATACAGCAGTCTTCTAAATTCTTCTCTATTTTGGAAATCTAAAAGCTTTAGAAGGAGCTGGGTAGCTTCTAAAGCTATTTCCGTCTTCCCATTCACTTTAGCCAAAAGAAAAAACTGCTTTTAATTGACCAAATATGACTATATTAAAGGGAACAAAACTCAAGTTATAGTTTGAGTTAAAATGTGCACTTATTCAAAATTATTTCCAAAAGCAAAAGCAAGACTAGGAATTAACAATGATGGTGGATACCATAAAGGCAGCTTGTTCTCAAATTGGCAACTAACACCCTAAGTCCCTGTCATATAATATCTTCGGGCATTAAATCTAACTCTCAGCTTTGTGGATAAAATCCCATTCTGTTTTTCATTAATTCAGTACATTTGGGAGTATACCATGTGTACAAAACTCACATATCCAATTTTACTTGAGAAAAATAGGGGGAATTTTCTGAAACCTCCAATTTGTTTCCAACAAATTATGCAGCTCATTGGTAGAGAGACAAAGCAGAGAGTCTGCCATTTTGAAGAGACTGAACGGGCAGTAATGGTGGTGCTGGTAACTCTTCTAAAAGAAGAGAATTGCTGCTTTATGCTTAAGCTTCCGGTGAATGAGAGCAGCATTATGCTCCTGGGTAACCAGAAGTTTCTGCATAACTTTAGAGCTTGTTAAAGCCTCTTTCCAAATGACCTCTAGAAGTTTTTGAACAAACAAACTTTCCATGAATTAATCCAGATCCACTCCCAGCTTGTAGTAGTACTATTTTGGTTCAGTTTGAGAACTAACTTTTTCTTGTTTCCTCCAAAAGATAAATGCTAGCATCCAATTAGATCTTACTTACCTAAGAGTTCTGCAATTCCATTATGAACGTCAGATAAGTGATTTAACAGAGGTTCCCTACTACTGTAATATCTGCCAATGGCATCAAACAGAAGTTCTTTCACTAAGTCTGTTCGGTCTGGTTGCTCAGGAAAGCTTCTGCTTATTTCCACCACCATCTGGTCTGGAAGGTATTCCAAACAGTCAATTGCTGCAGAGAGCCACTCATCTTCCCTATACGGGAGAGGGAAAGATTATTTAAAAGGCAAAGAATAACAAATATACACATGGTACCTAATTCACTAGCTATTTCATGCCATCAGGATAAATTTCTACATGAGCTTAAAAGATATGTATAGCTCTTTTTAATATGTAGCTAGATCATGTATCACATTTACAAGTTCAGTTTAATGTTTTCCCTTTATTTTTTCCTTTTTCACGAAAACAAACTCTCCACCACAATACAGAGGTGAAAAGAGCATACAAATTCAAACTCTGCTCTTGCTCTTCACATTTACAATGGAGACCCAGAAACTCCAAGTTACTTGCTCAGGCCTCAGGCAGGACTAGATCCCAGATCTGAGTTCTGGGCCAATATTTCTCCAACACAGTGTTGCTTACTTCAGAGCTCTGTATGATCTATTAGCTCTCCCTTTAGCTAGGACAGAAAAGTTTCAAATGTTTCAAAATAATTACACATCAGGCCTGGCGCGGTGGCTCACGCCTGTAATCCCAGCACTTTGGGAGGCCGAGCCAGGTGGATCACATGAGGTCAGGAGTTCGAGACGAGCCGGGCCAACATGGTGAAATCCCGTCTCTACTAAAAACGCAGAAATTAGCTGGGCATGGTGGTGTGCCCCTGTCATCCAAGACACTCGGAAGGCTGAGGTGGGAGAATTGTTTGAACCCAGAATGCAGAGGCTGCAGTGAGCCGAGATTGTGCCACTGCACTCCAGCCTGGGCAACAGAGCGAGACCTCATCTCAAAAAACAAACCAACAAAATAATCAAATATCAATTATCATCTACAGTAAAATCCTGCTGAGTAACTTCAGAAAAATGTTAATTTCAAGAAATAAAGTAGCAAACTTTTAATATTCCATTTTTTATATCTATCTATCTATCTATCTATCTATCTATCTATCTATCTATCTATCTATCTATCTATCTATTGTTAAAAAGCATTCAATCATGTCCTCTACTGCCATACTGCCATGGACTCCGGACAACTAATTCAGCCAGGTGAGGTATCTCAGGCAGGTCATTTCACCTCTCTCGACATCAGCTTCAACTTTATATGATAAGATGATCTTTAAGGTCACTTCTAACACAAATTCTGATTTTGTATATAAAAATTAATAATTATAAGGCCGGACACAGTGGCTCACGCCTGTAATCCCAGCACTTTGGGAGGCCAACGTGGGCAGATCACAAGGTCAGGAGTTCAAGACCAGCCTGGCCAATATGGTGAAACCCCATCTCTACTAAAAATACAAAAATCAGCCAGGCGTGGTGGCGCGCACCTGTAGTTCCAGCTATTTGGGAGGCTGAGGCAGAAGAATCGCTTGAACCCAGGAGGCGGAGGTTGCAGTGAGCTGAGATCATGCCACTGCACTCCAGCCTGGGTGACAGAGGAAGACTCTATCTCAAAAAAAAAAAAAAAAAAAAAAAAGAATTTAGTAATTACAAAATGTTTCACGTTCCTTTAGGTTATAGAAATGTGTTTTCTCTGCAGAATTCAGTAACACATATGTTGGGATTAACTTTTTCATATAAGGCTTTAAGCTGCCTTTTGGCATTCAACTGTTTATAGTATTAATAGTTCTTTGGAACGTAGAATTAGTGAAGTACTAAAAATGTAATTGTATTCCTTTCAAACATTTTCATCCCCTTAACTAGACTGGAACACTATCTGCTAAGGCAAAATAATAAAAAATTAAGCTAGAAAAATCCAATAACTTATTTTAACCTTCAATAATTTTTATAGAAGAGCCTCAAAGTTATGAGTAATGCAGAACTCTTCCTTAAGGAAAAAAAGTCTTAATTCCCTCAGCATCTAAAGTTAAGCCTTCAAACCTTAGGATTCATATTCAAGAGAGTAGTAACTGGAATGAGAGAGTTACTTTCATTGTTTTGTTTTTTCTAAGACAGAGTCTCACTCTGTCACCCAGGCTGGAATGCAGCAGCATGATCTCGGCTCACTGCAACCTCCACCTCCCAAGTTCAAGTGATTTTCCTGCCACAGCCTCCCAAGTAGCTGGGATTATGTGCCACCATCCCTGGCTAATTTTTGTATTTTTAGTAGAGTCGGGGTTTTATCATGTTGGCCAGGCTGGTCTCGAACTCCTGACCTTAAGTGATCCAACCACCTCGGCCTCCCAAAGTGCTGGGATTACAGGCGTGGGCCACCGCACCCCGCCTTATTGTATTTCTTTAATACAACTAGTTAACTAAATACATATGTAACAGACATTCTAGATACGTGATCAAAGGATCTCAAGAATCTGTCAAATCTGTTTCTACCAGGTCCCTTTGAGAAATCTTAAAGAGTTCAGACAGCTCTACATTTTAACAAAGATAAGAAGCTAAAGCATAATCATTTTTTTCACTTAATGTACAAGTTACATGTGAAACAAAAATGAATATGAAAAATGAAACAAATCTTTTTCTAATTTTGACTAATGTCATTTTGTTCTTCACATTCTCAAATACTGGTAATATTAACAATGCTTATCTGATCCTATAGAAAAAAGAATAGAACAGATTATCTTAAAACCATTCTCTCAATCTACCTACAAACACACTCAAATTATTATATGTATTTCCACATACTGAGAGTCACTATAAGCCTTGAGAATCCCTCGATCCAGATAGTTACTGCTGTTGACCATGTCGGACTGCCTCTTAGATTGAGGAACTTTAGGTACAGCCTCTTGCTGTTTCAATAAGGAGTCAAGAAGTGGAAGATCTACAAGTTGTAGTAGACGCCCAATTGTTTCTTCTTGCCACACTTCATTAATAACTACACAGGAAAAATGACAAGGTGAAAAGTAACAATAGTTACTATATGCTCACCATAATATTTTTCTAAGCAGGTCTAAGCTAGTAAAATTTGTGGCCAAAAAGAAAGAAAAAGTCAACCTTATGAAGTGCTTTCTTATAACAAAGTAAAACAATCCAAGATTTGTTTAGAGTGTAGGAGAATAGGCTTTGGACAACAGGAATTCTTTTCATTCTTTGTACTGTAAAAAGCAATCTGTCAGAGATAAGAGATCAAGTCATGTAACATGTTAATAAGGACTTTGGAAGAAAGAATGATTCATTCAAGCTAAAAACTTGTTTGAAACTATTGGCTGCAGATTATTCCACTCAGGGTTTCCACAACTGGAATGGGGGAAAGGTGGAAATTAAAGTCATTAAACTATATTCCATTGCCGCAGACAAGGAAGAACTGAAGAATTCTGTTAACGTTTTAATGTAATTTTCAACTTTTATTTGACCTAATAAAATCTTAGGAAAAGAAATATCTGAAAGCATATTTTCAATACAAATCTGCATGCAAAACATCTCAGATCTGAACCTTTGCCAGCTGATCGGACAAAAGTCAGTGTTCAAGAGTTCTAACACTGATCTATTTGTTAAAGATAATAGACTTCTGTTAAAATTTAACATAAACAGCTTTAATACATAGTGTACTCTTTCTCTGTACTTTGAATATGTAAAATCTAATAAAGGTTAACATTTAAAAATTTTAAATAACTTTGAAGTTAGTCTTCTACTTCTTACTTTGCTTCATCTTTAGCTTACCTTGTGGAGACAAGGTTGCAGAGATATTTACATGAGGGGAGTTGGCAGGCTTTAAACTCAGATTTTCCCACAGGTCCTCTAAACTGGCTGATTTGATATCAGATGACTTAAATAATGCATCTGCATACCTAAAATGAATTTATTTCAGAAATGAACATTTACTAAGCCCACAGAAATATTTTAGTATTTGAGAGCTAAGAGTTTTCTACAGAGTTATGCATTTCAGAGCAAAACCACAACAAATCCAAATTCTAAGAGTAGAATAAATTATAAAAACACCCACCTTCTTTCTCAAGCATATTCTGTTCTCCTTTGAACATTTTCTTAGATTTAAGTGATTCGATGACTAAAATCTTAGTCGCCAGTTTAAAAATGCAATCAAACATAACTGAACTTCATTATGCGTACTGGTTTGATCAGTTATCTCTTTGTGGGGCATTCTTTGGTGGAGAAATTCTCCACCAAAGAATTTCTAAATACAGATCCACAGCCCTTTACCTGCAATTCTAAAACCCAAAAAGCTTTGAAAATCAAAGGTCTATTTAGAGCTCATATAGTGACAAAACCTGTCCCGAGACTATAATAGCTTTAATTTATCCCGGTAGTATATTCTTTTGTTTACCACAGAAATATCATAATGCTTGATTACCAGATGTTGTCCCAGATGCCTCTAGGGATGTTGAACCATATATATGTACAACATAACTTTTCTAAATGCTCCAAAGTTCCAAATTCCTAAATGCATCCAGACCCAAAGATTTCAGATAAAGTGTGTGAACCTGCATCTGAAAGTGTTGACCGTGCCTTACTTTATCCTCATATTTCCTTTCTACACAAAGAGGTACATTTTATCATGTTTTAGATTGGGTTAAAACATGTAAACATGGGCCAGGCGCAGTGGCTTATGCTTCTAATTATTCCAACACTTTAGGAGGCCAAGATGGGAAGATCACTTGAGCCCAGGAGTTTCAGACTAGCCTGGTCTCGAACCATAATGGGATTCTGTCTCCACAGAAAAAGAAAAGAAAAAGAATTAGCCAGGCATGGTGGTGTATGCCCGTAGTCCCAGCTACTGGGAGGCCAGGGTGGGAGGGTTGCTTGAGCCCAAGAGGCAGACGATGCAGTGAGCTGAGATCACACCACTGCACTCCAGTCTGGGTGAGAGAGTAAGACCCTGCCTCGTCAGATCTGAATTATAAGAGCTTCAACTATACCTCTGTGTCACCACTGCACAGTTTAGCTGAGGGTAACAAAGGGGAAAAGGTAAAGTTGGCTTACTTCATGACAAATAGCTATAAGTTCATTATGCATTATCACCCACATCCATTTCAATCACTGGATTCCACAATTCTGTCTCCCCAGTTTCCCTTTAAATGATTCCTTCTTCTCTCCCACCTCAGTCTGGGTTTCTCTCTGCCTGCCTTCGCTATGTTCTCATACCAAGTGGTATGAAAACATTTTTTACACTGTAACTATAACCTGAAGCAGGAAAATCAAAGTGTTGTTGACTGCTTCTGCTAAATATAAAGTATGACTAGGAGATACCCAATAAAGTTAACACAATTTCGTCGCACTTTATCAAATTTACCCACAGACCCATATTTTAGCCACATTTACTGCTAAAAAGCTAATATAAAGCCAGTTGGCATCTCATAAAAAGGTAGACAAAATCCTGTCAATATCCCCGTGATAATCTAACATTATAGACCAACCTGGAAGGTGAACATAGTTTGTTCTCTTTGCCTAACTGACTGTCTTGGTTAGGTATTGTGGTGAATCTATAAAGGCTGCAACTACTATCTTCAAATGTAGGTTTTTTGTCTTTTCCAAAGACTTTGGTTGGAATTGCTTCAAATACTTTGTAGTCCATAAGTGCTTGACAGACTCTCACCACTTTGGCCCGAGGAATATCTACATCACCAAAATACTTATTCTGAATTAGGTGAGAAAAAATGACATCCACAGCTTCTGAACCAACAAAGCAGTCATTGTGCCGTTTTAAACGGTGCCTTCGTTTTTTCACTTCCACTTGTGTTTGAAGAGTGTTTATGATGCTGCTCCATACATATGTGGCTCCAAATGGCTTCTGAGCTACACTGAAACCTAGGAGAAAAATCATAGAGAAACTGGGATTTGGTACCTTGTTCATTTGTAATAAGGTTTAAGCAATCCTTAGACAAAAATGTAGTAATTTCCAAAGTTATTGATAAGGAGCAACTATGAGGGTAGCTTATTGAAATACTGCTTTAATAGCAATTCATTAAAAAATATGGTACTTATTATATGCCAAATACTGTTCTATATGCTAAGATACAACAGTAAGCAAAATAAGATCCCTGTTCCCAGAAACTTAAGACTTTGTAGGAAGACAATCCATACGTGTTAGATCAGTGCTGAGGAGAACAATAAAGCTAGATAAGATAAGGAATGCTACTTTAAATGGGATGTCAGGAAAGACCTGTGTGATAAGGTTATACCTGAGCGGAAACTCAAGTAAAACCAAGAAGCAAGCTGTGCAGACATCTGGGGAAAGAGCACATACCCTGAGGTGGGAGTGTGCTCTGGTAGGACAGGAGGGAGGTCAGCACAGCCAGAGTGGTGTGGGGAGGGAAAGAAGAACAGGAAGTTAGATCACGGAGGGAGAGGGGCTGGCGTTTGAGACTGGGAGTTAGGAGGACACATCAAGTAGGACCTTGTGGCAGTTACCAGTTATGTACAAGAATTCTATTACATGCCTTATGTAAATTATCTAATCTTCAATAGCAACCTGTGAGGTAGGTATCGTTTCCATTTGAGAGATGGAAAACAGAGTCACAGAGGTTACATAGCACTTCCAGATATTATATTGAAAGAGGTAGTACTGGGACTTGGCTCATGTTTTATATGACTTTGAAGCACTTATGAGTCATACACACACACACACACACAGTCACGCGCCACAAAACAACATTTCTGTCAACAATGTACCACATATAACAGTGGTCCTACATAATTACAATGGAGCTTAAAAATCCCTGTTTCTAGCTCTTGCTGTACCTTTTCTATGTTTAGATACACAAGTACTTATCATTGTGTTACAACTGCTTACAGCATTCAGTACAGCTCTGCATGTTTGTGGCCTAGAAGCAACAGGCTATCCCACATAGCCTAGGTGTGTAGCAGGCTATACCATCAAGGTTTGTGGAACTACACTCTATGATGTTTGCACAACAATGAAATTACCAGACAATACATTTCTCAGTACATATCCCTGTCACTACACTATGCATGACTGTGTACACACACACACACACACACACACAAAATCACTGCAGGAATAAACTAATATTTTTAAAGCCTCCTATGATGCAGGCTTATGAGTTAAACACTTTGTATGCAGGGTAAAGTAACAATTTGGTTCCTACCCTATAGGAGCTTATGACCTATTGCAAAGACAGTACGCACAGAAGTAAAGCAAGATTTTTGCCAAACACAAAAGGAGAAAAACAAACTTTCAAAAATATCCTATATTTTTCCTCATTGTAATTGGCAGATATTTGGAAATCAATAGGAAAGAAATCAGGTCTTGGGCTTTTGAAAACCGATGGAATGGATTACAGCGAATCACCCACTTGGTGGCTGGCTGGCTCTCTCCCTTTTTTCCTTTCATAAAGAGTTCTTCTCTCCCTCCCCTTTAACGTGTTACACTTTTTAGTGATCCTCTGAAAACTCAGCAATCCTAATTTAAGCCCCATTTATGTTTAGTTTGTTACTTCCTTTATTTTTACGATATTTTGGCAGAGAGGTTGAAGTTATTACTTCCTTTAAGATACTCTAAAAAGGAAAACCATATGCATGAGTACAATGGTAAGGAAAAAAGGAAATTATAATTAAAGAAATTGCTACTTGAAATTATCTTCCTACTTTTTTAGGCAAAATAGAATGTGTAAGATGATGAAAGCATAAGATAAGCTCCTGAAGGACATTATTAAAACTCCTTTACAGCCTGCTGAAGATAGTGAAACGTCCTCTCTACTAAAAATACAAAAATTGGCCAGGCATGGTGTCAGGCATCTGTAATTCCAGCTACTCAGGAGGCTGAGACAGAATTGCTTGAAGGTGGGAGACAGAGGTTGCAGTGAGCTGAGACAGTGCCACTGCACTTCAACCTGGACAACAAAGGAAGACTCCCTCTAATAAACAAACAAACAAACAACTCCTCTTAGTGCACTAGAGCCATAAATTATAAGTGGGTCATTTGAAATTCATCTCTTATGTTGCAATAAATACAAGGAGTACACTGAACCACTACACTGATTTCACTTGTAGCATAATTCTGTAGCTACTAGCAATTTAAACATCTTTATAGTGAAAATTAATAGCATATACACAAACACACAGCCCTTTATTGTTTGTTTGTATATTTCTAATACTAAAAGTAGATGGGTAATTTACTACCTACTTGCTCGTCGCCCAGGCTGGAGTGCAGTGGCATGATCTTGGCTCACTGCAAGCTCCGCCTCCTGGGTTCACGCCATTCTCCTGCCTCAGCCTCCCGAGTAGCTGGGACTACAGGTGCCCACCACCATGCCTGGCTAATTTTTTGTATTGTTTTTCAGTAGAGACGGGATTTCACCGTATTAGCCAGGATAGTCTCGATCTCCTGACCTCGTGAACCTCCCGCCTCAGCCTCACAAAGTGAGCGAGATTGTTTTTAATTGTCAAAATTGTATTTTAAATTTGAAGATATTTCACGAGCCAGTACTAAACAAAGATGGAAGGAATTGTTGCCAGTCTTCCAAATATAATGTGAGCTGTTTCAGGAACTGAATTATGGAGAACTGACTAAATAAATCAAGCTGTAATTAGACTTACTCTTGGTACAGTATTTAGTCTCTGTTGAACAGGACAAGAATGAGGAATCTGATGGAATCTCAAAGTAAGTCCACGTCATTCCTGGTATGCAGAACTCAGGAGTAGTTGTACTGTTTCCAGTCACAATGCCTAAACATTGTGAGCGACTAATATTCTTAACTTCCTAAAATACCAGAGATTATAAATAAGATTTAAATAAACAATTTCTGCTTAACTTTTCAAATCTTTATTATTAATAGCTAACATTTGAGTATTTACACTATGACAGGCTCTGTCTTCTCGCATTTAATTCTGATAAGCTTCTCTGCGAAATGATTATTAATAATCCTATTTTGAGGAAACTGAGGCTCCGTGAGTTAAACCTCCCCTCAGTTACGCAGCTAATAAATACATACTAGTTTTTCCTAGTACTTAAATATAAATATATGAAAAGTCAGCCACCAGATAAGTCGTTTAAGCATTAACCTTTCGCTGGAAACTTGGATTAAGTGAAACAGCTTTAAGAGAGCCAAGAGATAAAACAAACTAAGAACCCTTAATCAAGCTATTTAAAAACAGTAGTCACTACTCTTAAAATAAGGCAGGATATCATAAATTCTGTAATAAATAATACCATAGTACACAGGGTAAGACAGGAAAAGGAAGACATGCAAGATTCATACTTCGATCAGACTGCCTTTTAAGAACCAATGAGACAGACTTTTGGACTAGTTATAATAAAAAGATGAAACACATAAGTCATTAACACTTGAGCTACAAGTAGGTTAGTATACAAATCGTAAATGATAAGGCTGAGTCACTTATTAATTACAGATCAATAAGACAGCTGAAGAGGGCGGTGTAGTTGGCCTCAATGAGTAGAAACGGCTAATCTTCACAGAATAATTAGAGGTAAAGAATAAATTTCCCCATATTAACTTGTGGGAAATCAGGAGGTTTTGCAGGTTGAATAACACTGTATAAAAGATTAAAGAACTGATTAGAGCAGGATAGTAGGCACTTGTGAACCACAGGCTTCCAGAGTCCTCCAGGCATGATACAATACAGCCCTCACAGGTCCCCTCTGTTCTCACTGACCATCAATTCCCAACCATTGCATCCTGGGGAATTTCCCTTCAAGCACCACCACCTACAGACCCAAACTAGCTCATGTTCATACAGACGCTTTCATACACAACGTACCCTGGACTTGACAAGTAAATGTGCCAAAACTCATACCAGGATAACCTGCTTTTTTAAATGCTGACTTCACCAGTTGAACACATATCCCCCACATACTGGTTTGAAACTTATTTATCATCATCTAAAAGCTGAAATGAATATTGGTATAGCAGATCATGGCCCAGTAAGATGACTTACTGTGATTTCTAAACAGGATTTAAGAGACCAGAAATAGACAATGAATGTTTTTTAAGTCTTGCAATCAGAATTAAGGGTTCAGCTTGTCCTCAAACCTCACTTTCATATGAGCTAAACAACCTTTTGAAATCCATCACTATCTACATCTTGATGCTTCCTTACATTTTGTCAAGCATTTTCTTTTTTTTTTTCTTTTTCTTTTGAGATGGTGTCTCACTCTGTCACCAGGCTGGAGTGCAGTGGCACGATCTCGGCTCACTGCAACCTCCAACTCCCTGGTTCAAGTGATTTTCCTGCCTCAGCCTCCTGAGTAGGTAGGATTACAGGCACCCACTACCACGTCCAGCTAATTTTTTTTTTTTTTTTTTTTTTTTTTGTATTTTTAGTAGCGACAGGGTTTCACCATGTTGGCCAGGATGGTCTCGAACTCCTGACCTCGTGATCCACCCACCTCAGCCTCCCGAAGTGCTGGGATTACAGGTGTGAGCCACCACGCCCAGCCTGGTCAAACATTTTCTAAAAGCATCATGGGACAAATGGAATCAAAGAGTTTAGAGATCAGCTATAAAAACTCTGGATAAGAGACAATCTCTGTAAGTAGGTTTCTTCATCTACTGATAAAATAGTTGAACACAATATTTTAGGTTAGTTTCAGGTCTAAGCTGCCAGGCCAGGCACAGTGGCTCATACCTCTGATCCCAGGACTTTGGAAGGCCACCGCGGGAAGATTGCTTGAGGCCAGGAGTTCAAGATTACAGTGGGCTATGATTGCATCATTGTACTCCAGCCTGGGTGACAAAGTGAGATCCTGTCTTTAAATAAACTGATTATAGGAATGTAAAGACTGAAACTATGTTTCCTCCATTTAGATAAGGACACTGAACACCAAATATGGCAGATCCATAGGCAAGAAAGGAAGCATTTGGACAAATTTTACTGTACCAGATACAAAACCTTTTGGAAGGTTGCCTAATGAGGTTCAGAAATAATTTAATTATCTAGCCTACAACACATAGTCTTAAGCACTATATAAAACTAGGCTAGTTAACCTTCATTTTTCAAGCAGACTCATCCTTATTTGCTTGAAAACAATAGCTATTTTTCAAAAGCTGCCCTTCACATGTATTTGAACTCTACCATAAAAAATTTGCCAACAGTAAAAGTTAAACTTCAGTAATAATCATCCTCGCTTCTAAGAATTCACACTAAATAATCAAGTTACAACAATTCCTTAAAAATGTCAACAAATTACATTTACCCCAAAATTAGGGATAATCAGCATCAACCATAATCCACCTTGTCAGCAACCCCAGCCTACTGTGAAAACCTATTTAAAGGGAAAACAATTGTATAATCACTTCTAATAGTAAGATTATATTAAACCTTTAGAAGTAGATCAATATACACATTATAAAATTGGATCCCAATGTAAGGTAAACATACACACAAAATTACTAAAACACACTACCTCTTAATGAACATATAACAATTTTTTTTTCATTCTCGGTCTTTAGACTGGACTTAAAAAAAAAAAAAAAAAAAGGAACTGAATCCAGACAGCTGATGTTTCTCCATAAAACTTTTAAGAGATGGTGAGCTAGTGCCCGATTTCTTTCAGATTTCCTAATAGTTCACAGAGATTTAAATTATTTAATTGCCTTACAGATTGCCTCAATATAATACAATTGGTTATCAATATCTGTCAGTTGCTAATTATTGCTAACTACTAAAAAACTTATTTTTTTTCGTTTTTCTTTTCTTTTCTTTTCTTTTTTTTTTTTTTTGAGACAGAGGATTACTTTGTCATCCAGGCTAGAGTGCAGTGGTGTGATCTTGGCTCACCACAACCTCTGCCTCCCGGGTTCAAGCGATTCTCCTGCCTCAACCTCCCAAGTAGCTGGGATTACAGGTGTGCACCACTACACCCAGATAATTTTTGGATTTTTTTTTTTTTTTAGCAGAAATAGGGTTTCATCGCATTGGCCAGGCTGGTCTCAAACTCCTGGCCTTGAATAATCCACCTGCCTCAACCTCCCAAAGTGCTGGCATTACAGATGTGAGCCACTAGACCCCATTCATAAAAAAAAATTTTTAAAGAAAGGTTAACCCAGTGGTTCTCAATGGGTGATTATACCCCCCACAGGCCATGTCTGGAGACATTTTTGATTATCACAATGAGTGTGGGTATTGCTGGCATCTAGTGGGCAGAGGGATGCTACTAAACATCCTACAATGCACAGACAGCCCCCACAACAAAGAAAGCGTCACTAGTGCCAAGGTTAAGAAACCTTGGGTTGACTGAATACTGTTCAGACATGGAAACTTGTGCTAACACAGCAGACACAGTGCTAGGTGCTGTGACTACAAAGAATTAGACCAGTGTGGACTCTGCAGTCACAGGGACCTGAGTTCCATTGTTGGGTCCCTCATTTACTAATAACACAATCTTGAGCAAACTGCCTAACTTTTCTGTTGCAAAACAGAGCTAACTCCACTTCTCTACTCATTGCGAGGATCATGAGATAATATTTTAATGTCTCACAAAATGCCCAGAAATTGTATCACTAAAAACAAGAGGAGGAAACTGTCATAGTCTACAAGACTCAGTACATGACAACTCAATGTAATACAATATCTTGGATGGGATCCTGGAAGAGAACATTAAGCAAACACCAAGGGAATCTAAGTGTGGAATCTTCAGTTAATAATTATATGTATCAATATTGGTTCATTAATTATGACAAATGGACCATACTATTTAGTGAATCTATTCTAAAATTTTAAGTTTATTTTAAAAGTAGAAAGAAAAGGGAGGTATCTTTCTTCCTCTTCCTTCCTCTGAACTCAGAGGACACAGTCCCCAACCTTAGGAGTTTACCTTTTATTTACTCCTACTACCTGGATGATGTCAAGCTCTGAATAGTATTCAATCACATAAAGGCCACCAGGAGATGAGAAGACAAAATGTGACACATACCAGAGGATTTAACTTTTCATCAGAAAATAACACATCTATAAATCCTAAACCATTTAGGATTTAAGAGAATTTTAAGACAGATTTTTTCAAACGAGGTTTTAAAATATTACTCAAAGAATTGTCAAGACAACAAAGAAAAAGGACGTTTGTTGGATAGTAACCAAAATCTCATGAAAATATTAATAAATGTAAAGAGAATTGTGTTTATGGTGTTAAAACTGGACAGTTGTGACTGAGTGGAAAAATTTTCTATACTATGATCCCAACATTACAACACTTTTACTGGATATTGGTTCCGGTAGTCCAAAGTTTATTTTCCTGCTAGTTGGCATTAGAGGTGTCATGCTGAAGACTGTGATTGCCTCTGAAAAAAAGGGTGCAGGTAGGTAAAAGAAGTGTCTACCAACACAAAAAATTTAAAATATCTATGAGAATTATCAGCGAAAGCAGACATTGGTCCCTGCTTTAATTCACACAGATTAATGAGACAGCATATGGGAAGTACTTTGAGCGCCCTGGAAAAGTGATACCAGGCAAACTCAAAGAATTAGGTTACAGTATAAAGGGATAACAGGATAACAGACTACTTTCTTGTTTGTTATATTAAAAGACAAGTGTTTTTGACGTACTCGCTTAAGACTGGCATACAGATCTCATTTCTTGTACATAAATCAGGTCCCTGGTCATTACAGCCCCTTTAAGGTAAGGGAGAGTTACTAATCGGTGGAGAAACAAAAGTACGAAGCTGCCTGCCAGAGCACACAGAAAGAGAATGGCAAAGAACCAAGAACCGTGTGCTCCCATTACCTTGCTCACTGGGACTATGACAAGGCAACTAAAGGGTGAAAGCAAGGCTAACAAATGTTACCAGGTCGGGATTCCAGCGGTAGCAAGCAAAACGAATGAGAACAGCAGCCGGTCCCTTTCTGTCCACTGCAGCTGGTGTGCCGAGGGCAGCGGTTTCTTTCCTTTGACTCCTGATAACCAGCACTTCAACTCTTCCCTTTGATAGTTATCTACTTAATTTCTGAATACATACTTCCTTACACCATCTAAGAACCTGTTCACAAATGCCCAAAGCTCCAGAATTGGTATTTCAGCTATTAGAGAAAACAGGGTACCATGTTTTTATTTTAAGCAGGTGACATCTGGGAATTTCCTTCACTGAGTAAGTGGGCCCAAAAGATTTCTCAAGACTGTTCTCAATATCATTTGGTTTTAAACTCCCAAATGTCTTAGCATTTGTCTTCTCTTCACAACGTAAATCAAGGAGACATTCTCAATGTGGCCACTATGTGCTTATCTGGATCCCTTACATGAGAGCAGACTAAGGTCAATATTATGAAGTTTCTTAGAAAAGGACAAGTGAAAAATGGTCCTCTATCATAATCTGTCGTTAGCATTTTGAAGATTAAAAGGAGCATTAGTAAGTCAACCACAAGAGTGGGGCCACTGAGAAGCACCCATTTGACCCACAGGAAGGAATCACAGTTTCACTGTGATTGTTTTTACAAATGAAAGGCTTTTGTCAGAAAGGGAACCAATTCCTACAACATCCCAGACTGGAGCTCCAGAAAGGGGGTAAGTTATAACTTAACCAAAAGAAAAAAAAAGCCAAGTGTTATCTGAATATCTTAACAGTTATCTGACTCACCCCTATTAACTGAGTTGTAGATCTGCTATAACCAGCATTTTAGAAGTGATATCCGATTCTGCTCATGTGTTTGAACATTTAAAGAAACCAGGATCCTAAATCAACTGCCCCCAAAAGACACGATTAAGCCAGTGGCAGAATTTGCCAACTTCTCTCCTAATTTCATGTAACTATTTTTTTAGCCAAAAACTTCTATTCACTAAAATACGGCTTATACATAGAGTGTTAATAAATACCTTTTATGCCAAATTCCTGCCAGTAGAACTCACATAAACCTCTCCTCCCTCCCAGGAAGAGTCTGAGGAGACAAGCTGACTCTTGACTCCTAGCAGTCTGGAGAACAAAGTGGGCAAGGGAGGCGCTCGGCCCCTGGCCATACTGTGCAGTCAAGGTTTGTGGTTGAGACAGGGGGCAAAGAACTACACAAATTCCAGATATCACACTTGTCACCGGTAGCACCGCGGAGCATATCCCGGGGCTCCACGGCGCGTGCTTGGCACGTTAGCGGGCGCACAGACCAACGCGCGGTGAAGGTGAGAGTTTGGGTAGACAGAAAGAAGCTGGGTTGTGCGGGCGGGGTCGGCAGCCTGCAGCCCACCAGCCAGAGAGGAACCCGATCCGCCCGCTCGCCGGGGGCGTTGGCCAAGTGGTCGCAGCTGTGCGGGGCTCGCCCAGCCGGCCGTTGCCAGGCTTAGGCGGCCGAACGCCCTACGCCGCCCGCCCCGCTCCGGGACCCAGCCCGCGCACCCCAGCCGGCCCCACGCCATCCCGGGTGGCGGTCCTCGGCACCTACCGGGAGGCCTGTGCGCGGGGCTGTGAAGAGCCGAGAGATTCAGCGCAGCAGCCTTCTCCCGCACGGTGGCCATAGCCCTCGCTCCCCGGACGCCAACTCCTCCAACAGCTTCACAGCTCACTGAGCGCCCGTCTGTTAACTGGGCGGGGCGGGGCTCACTGCAGGCCCCGCCCCCGCTGCCGGTCACGTGTCACCCTGGCACCCACTGAACGTAGCCCGCGGCGCCAGAGATCCAAGTTTCCTAGGGCGCGAAGCCACGCGAGCGGTGTCCGGGGAGAGAGCGGTTCTCTGGGCCGGCACCACGCGACCCGCGGCTCACACTAGCGGCGTTCGAACCGCGGCCTGCCGTAGATTAACTCGGGGACCAGGCCGGGCGCTGTGGCTCCCAGCACTTTGGGAGGTCAAGGCAGGTAGATCACCTGAGGTCAGGAATTCGAGAGCAGCTTGGCCTACATGGCGAAACCCCGTCTCTACTAAAAATATTAGCCGGGCTTGGTGGCGGGTGCCTGTAATCCCAGCTACTCGGGAGGCCGAGGCACAAGAATCGCTTGAACCCAGGAGGCGGAGGTTGCAGTGAGTGGAGATCCACCACTGCACTCCAGCCTGGGTGACAGAGCCAGACTACGTCTCAAAAAAAAAAAAAAAGAAAGAAAGAAAAGAAAAAGAAAAAGTCGGGGACCTGGCAAGCTGCCTAACTGCTCTGTGCCTCGGTGTCCTCACCTTGATGTGGGGGTAGGTTTAGTACCTGCTTCACTGAGATGTTTGTTTGTTTTTTAAGGAGGTTTATAGGAACCAATTCAGGTTCAGTATTTAGTTACTGCGTCTGGAACGTAAGTGCTTATAATTATGTTATAGTAGTAGTAGTAATAATAGTAACAATAATAACCGAGTTTTTCATACATCCCTACCTGTACAGAACAAACAAATCCTATGTGGCCCAGGAGAGCAATGTCTAGAGGTCACAGGAGAGCAGCAGCGAATGACCCTGGGACTGGCTGCCAGGAAATCTGTGCTGCCCCCAAAGGAACTGTGGGTCGGGCGGGTAGGGACAGTTTGCTGCCTTTGGAGTGAAGGTGGGGAGAGAAAAGGAGGAAGGGCTGTTAATGGGACACGTCTTAGTTACTCGGAAGTTGAAGCCAGGCCAAAGATCCAATGCTGGATACCTCTGAAAGGATGAGTGGTCTTAGAGACAATAATCCAATTGCCAGATACTTGCCCGTTTTTGGTTTTTTTTTTCGAGTTTGGGAATTTTGCAATCATTTTCAAAACGAGTATGATGTCTTCTTAGAAGGAGGATGCTTGTGTGATTTAGGTGTAAATTAGAATGGTGTTTAAGTAGGAGTTCGTTATTTAGCTTATTGGAAAGAGCTTCTACATGGGGTTGTTTCAGAGAGTACATACTAAGAAGCTGTGCCCCTAGGGACCTGGGTTTGTGGGTGGGAGGTGGGGGCCAGTTGCTGCTGCTAAGTGTTAGAAAAAGCTGGCCGGGCACACGCCTGTAGTCCCAGCACTTTGTGGGAGCTGAGGCAGGGGGATCCTTGAGGTCAGGAGTTCGAGACCAGCCTGGCCAAGATGGCGAAACCCCTAGTAAAAATACAAAAACTGGCTGGGCATGGTGGCAGGCATCTGTAATCCCAGCTACTCAGGAGGCTGAGGCAGGAGAATCGCTTGAATCCAGGAGGCGGAGGTTGCATGAGCCAAGATTGTGCCACTGCACTTCAGCCTGGGCGACAGAGTGAGACTCCATCTCAAAAAAGAAAAAAAAAAGTTGCCAACCGGTTGGCAACCTTTTTTTAATGTGACCTTTTCCCCTGATGGTGGTAAAAGCCTGCTTTACTTCTGTTTAAGGATTTTCTTTGTAGTCTCTCAATTGGCTACTACTCACAGAAAGAGGATGCATTCAGGGCTGGTTTCAGGCACCCAATATACCAATTAACTGTATCCCCTGCTGTATAACTGAATGAACACACAAGTCCACCTTCATAGCATAGGAGGGGGGAAAAGCTCATCTGTCTCAGAAGACAAATCTTGAGAAACACTAATATTTGAAAAAGCCTGGTGACCTCAGTGACCATTTTGATACTTCATATAACATTTCAAAGAGCTTTTCACCAACTTATGTGATAATTGTTTACCTCTCCTGGAATGCTGGGATGTTCTTCTCTACTCAGGTACTTTCTAGAAACCATGGGATAGGAAATGCCTACCCCGTTTCCTATTTTCTTCCCTGGACAGATTTTTCCAGGTTACTCTGATGTATTTTTTTTTCCTCTGAGCACCTGTAGCACTTATCAAATGCATTACTATTCAGCCCCTGCTTATATTGATACTCTCTAATTATTACAGCACACACATAATTGCCTAATAAAATTGGAAAATTGCCAGGCACGGTGGCTCACACCTGTAATCCCAGCACTTTGGGAGGCAGAGGTGGGCAGATCACCTGAGGTCGGGAGTTCAAGACCAGCCTGACCAACATGGATAAACCTCGTCTCTACTAAAAATACAAAATTAGCCAGGCAGGGTGGCGCATGCCTGCAATCCCAGCTACTCGGGAGGCTGAGGCAGGAGAATCGCTTGAACCCGGGCAGTGGAGGTTGCAGTGAGCTGAGATCGCACCATTGCACTCCAGCCTGGGCAACAGGAGCGAAACCCCATCTCAAAAAAATAAATAAATAAATTGAAAAATTGTCCAGGGTAGGGAGCATATTTTAACCTCTCGGACTTCTTTTAGCATCTGTGCATTGTTGGGCAAATCATAGATGCTCTGATTGTCCCCATCAAAATACAGAGCTTTAAAAAATATCAGTTTCCTACCTTTTAAAGTTTAAAGTTTAGGAACTTCTAATAGAAAAAGTTCTTTTAAAAATCCCAACTGGACGCGGTGGCTCATGCCTATAATCCCAGCACTTTGCGAAGCTGAAGCAGGTGGATCGCTTGAATCCAGGAGTTTGAGACCAGCCTGGGTAACATGGCGAAACCCCATCTCTACAAAAAAAAATACAAAAAATTAGCCGGGCATGGTGGTGTGCGCCTGTAGTTCCAACTACTTGGGAGGCTGAGGTGGGAGGATCGCTTGAGCCCAGGGAAGTGGAGGTTGCAGTAAGCGAAGATCGTGCCACTGCACTCCAGCCTGCGTGAGAGAATGAGACCCTGTCTCAAAACAAACAAACAAACAAAACAAAAAAACCCTTTCATAACGAACAAGTATCACAATCACCCAGTTTATGACATGAAAGGAAATTTCTTTCATCCCTTTCTCATTAATCAGTGCACAGCTGCAAAGACTTTGGCCTTTTTTGTTTTCAGTGCCATAAAACTACCAGCAGCATACACCCGAGCTGTAATGTTTGCATAGTATTTTTTATTTTCACTTACAGAATGCTTTAAAACCACTTTTATTGATTATTTCTCCAACAAGTATGTCACGTCAGTATATGTTTAGCATATGGGAAAAACTTCACTTGATCTAAGCTTGTTTATGATCAAACTTGTCTAAACCTATCAAGAGGTAGGAAGCAGAGCAGAAAGTTTATGATTCACTAGTCCTGATGCAATCCAAAATTCACCGAAAAAAAAAAAAAAACCACCAACCCACTTCCTGTTTCTGTGGCACTGTAAAACAATGATGAGTAAAAACTCTTCCATAGTTTTATAACTTTGTTCTTAAGATGGCAATATAATATCATCCTTTCACTATTAAAACATTGGAAGTGTAATCTTTAAATTTCCATCTCAAATTTTTGCTAACTCAAATTTTAGGCTCAGGCCAGGCGCAGTGACTCATGCCTGTAATTCCAGCACTTTGGGAGGCCGAGGTGGGGTCACCTGAGGTCAGGAGTTCAAGACCAGCCTGGCCAACATGGCAAAACCCCATCTCTACTTAAAAAAACACAAAAATTAGCTGAGCGTGGTGGTGGGCGCCTGTAATCTCAGCTGTTCGGGAGGCCAAGGCAGGGAGAATTGCTTGAACCCAGGAGGCAGAGGTTGCAGTGAGTCGAGATTGTGCCACTGCACTCCAGCCTGGGCGACAGAGCAAGACTGCGTCTCAAAACAAACAAACAAAATTTAGGCTCATACCCTAATCAAGGCTCACCCTACCAAAAATTGCCATAGTAGTAGACTATTTGTGTTTCGGAAACATACCCCTCATATATACACTCCCAATTTTGGTTCCAAGTGGTGGAGCAAGTGGGCACTGAAAACAGAAGGGATAAAGCCTGTTTTCTAGAAAGGATGATACATAGTGAGATTTTCCACCATCAAATAAATTTTGAGCAATAGTACATTATATGGTGGATGTATTTGGAAGGGCGAAGGAAGCCTTGATACTAGCCTTGAGGCTGACTTTTTTATTTTTATATATTTATTTATTTTTATTGAGACAGGATCTTGCTCTGTCACTCAGGTTTCAGTGCAGTGGTGTGAACATGGCTCACTGCAGCCTCAACCTCCCCGGCTCTGGCTCAAGTGATCCTCCCACCTCAGCCACCCGAGTAGCTGTAGTCGCGCCTGTAGTAGTGCGCCACCATGCCCCGCTAAATTTTTAAAATTTTTTTGCAGAAAAGAGATCTCACTTTGTTGTCCAGGCTTTCAATATTAAATATACACCACACTGAAAATATTGTCTTCTGTCCCTTAAGAAAGAAGATTTTTCTTAGAGATAGTTTTCATTATTCGGTACACATTTGTTCAAATGACTGCATTTCAACAGATTTAAATCCATCTGCTCATAATTTGGAAGATATAATTTAGATTTGGATGTCCTTATAATGGCCTTTTAGAGGCGCTCAAAGACCCTGGGTCTACGAAGACTTTAGAAAAACTCTAAAAAACACATTCAAAAAGAAAGTTTTCTAATGATCGTGTGTGTAGAAGCTATTAAAAACGTAGATTTCTGTCCCCCACACTGTGTTCTGATTTATTACTTCTGGGGTGGAAACCCTGAGAATCTCTTGTTGTTTTCTCTTCCATTGTGATAAAATACACAAATTTACATCTTTTTTTTTCTTTTTTTGAGACAGGGTCTCATTCTATTTTCCAGGCTGGAGTGCAGTGGCGTTATCACAGTTCACTGCAGCCTCAGCCTCCCAGACTCAAGTGATCTTCCCACTTTTGCCTCCCAAATAGGTGAGACTACAGTCACGTACCACCATGCCTGGCAATTTTTTTTACCTTCCTTTGTAGAGATGGGTTCTTGCTCCATTGCCTAGGCTGGTCTTGAACTCCTAGGCTCAAGAGATCTTCCCCCTTGGCCTCCCAAAGTGCATGAGCCACTGTGCCTGGTCTGCATCTTTTTTTTTTTTTTTATTAGACAGGGTCTGGTTCTGTTGCCCAGGCTAGAGTGCAGTGGTGTGATCTCAGCTCACTGCCACACCTCTGCCTCCCAGGCTCAACTCATCCTCCCACCTCAGCCTCCCGAGTAAAATTAGCCTGACTAATTTTTGTATTTTTTATAGAGACAGGGTCTCACTTTGTTGCCCCTGCTGGTCTTGAACTCCTGAACTCAAGCAATTGTATGAGGGGTAATCACCTTGGCCTCCCAAAGTGCTGGGATTATAGGCATGAGCCATGGCGCCTGGCCCCTGCATCATTTTTTTTTTTTCCCTGAGATGGAGTCTTGTTCTGTTGCCCAGGCTGGAGTGCAGTGGCACAATCTCAGCTCCCTGTAACCTCCACCTCCTGGGTTTAAGCGATTCTCCTGCTTCAGCCTCCCAAGTAGCTGGAATTACAGGCGTGCGGCACCACGCCCAGCTAATTTTTGTATTTTTAGTGGAGACGTAGTTTCACCATATTGGCCAGTCTGGTCTTGAACCCGCCCACCTTGGCTTCCCAAAGTGCTGGGATTACAGGTGTGAGCCACCACGCCCGGCCCTGCCCCCCCTGCATCATTTTTAACTTACACTGCAGACGATTAAAATAGAGAATTTCAAAGAAGCACATTTTGAAGGATATTCCTCTTACACCTCATCAAGTTTCCTTTTACCTAATAAGGGATTTTTTTCACAGAATGTAAATTCCAAGACAGGAGGGATTTTTATCTTTTCTCTTCACTGCTATATCCTTAGTAGTTATTAGTTCAGAATCTGGTTCATAATTGGCTTGCAATAATTTTTGTGAATGCCACAACCTGTAATCCTACCACCCTGGCCTGAGTAACAATCACCTCTTACCTGGATTACTGCAGTACCTTTCTAATTGGTCTTCTTGCTTTTTTTCCTCTTTGTGCCACCCTTTTTAGTTTCCTAACAAAGCAGCAAGAGTAGTCCTTAAAACGTAAGTCACAGAGACCATCCTGGGCCACATGGCGAAGCCCCATCTCTACAAGAAAGACAAAAATTAGCTGGGCATGTTGGTGTACGCCTGTAGTTCCGGCTGCTCAGGAGACCGAGGTGAGAGGGTCACTTGAGCCCTGGAGGTGGAGGCTGGAGTCAGCCATAATTGCCAGCCTGGGCAACAGAGTGAGAACTTGTCTCAAAAAAGCAAAACAAAACAAAAAAACAACATAAGTCAGATTATCATCTTTTTGGCTCAAAACCCAGCAAAGACTGCCTAACTCTACCCTTCCCTCATTCCTTTCCAACCACATTAGCTTCCTTGCTATCTGTTAACACATCAGGCATACATTCCTACCTTTAAGGCCTCCAGGCATCTGTTCATTCTGCCTTAAATGCTGTTTCCCCCAATAACCATGGCTAACTCACATTCTTCAAATCCTGGCTCAAATGTCACCTTACCAATGACGACTTCCTTAAGAATCCTATGTAAATATTGCAACCGTGATCCCACCTCCCACAGCTATCCCTCAGCACTCCAGATACTCTATATCCTGGTCTTTTTCTTATCTTTTCCACATTTTCCACATTTCTTATCCCTTTCAATACATATACTGACTTAAAAAAAGTATCATACCTATTTTTTATTGTCTGTCCTCTCCCTCTCCCAGTATAATCTCCATGTGGTCAAGACTCATTGACATATCCCAAGCACCTAGAATAGTGCCTGGCATACAGTAGGCATGCAATGAATCTTTGATGCAATAAGGAATGCAGACGATTTTCCCTTTGCTACCAGGATTTCTTACATTGCAGAATTGTCCCACAAGTTCCATTTTGAGTTTTTTCTTTCTTTCTTGAAAGAGGAGAGGTCTATGCAATTTTGCTTAAAAACAGGGGAAAGAGATCCTCCTTGGGTCCCCACATTATATATTGTTGTGTTGTTGAGTACCTTCTCTCAGATCTTTGGCCAGAGAGCACATTGGCATAAGTTAACATGACCAGGTCTACAGTCTAATGTCCTCAGAGTTTCTTTCTTATGTTTAGTAAAATCTCTCTATCAGGATCAGCTTTCCAGCTTTTCATGTGGTCCAGTTTTCACTCATACATATGGTGTTTTCAGTGTCTTTCCTGTTGTAATTTCCTCCTGGGTGGGGAAACACCCTCTCACCTGTTGGCTAGTGTTTAATGTGAACATGCTTAGACTCAGGCCCTCCGCCTCCTGTGACTTTCAAAGGCCTTTTGAGTTTGGAGAGGGTGTTTCAGTTGGACTGCTCCCTAAAGTCGTGTGACCTATCCTTTCTGCCTCTCATTATTCCTCTAAGTTAGGGGTTGATAGTTAGATTCTGTCAAATCTCCTCTATTTACTTACCATACAAATATCCTGCTTTCTTTGGAAGAGAAGTTAAACATCAGATCTGGTGTCTTTCTTCACTCTGGTGTGATTCAATACTCTGCTTAGCAGACATTTTAAAATTTGGAGCATTTGGTTCACATCCTCTTTATTGATGCAGATTTTCCCCCTTTGTTTATAAATTCCTTTGGTCTTTTCAGTTGTAGTTTGACAGGGGCCAGTTACAAATTGGTGCTTGGAAATCCTGAGGTATATACTTCAATAATTCCTGGTAGGATGTGTTCGAAAGTTTTCCATCTCTTCTGCACTTAGGAATGAGCTCTCTAAGTGATTTCAGTATGCAGGTAGATTGGGGGCTGCTGGAATAGATGATCAGTGAGACTTACATGAGGGTTTAGAGGAAAGGTGACGTCTTGCAGTGGTAATAACTACACCTGAGAACCCTTAAGCAGCATCCTCAATGCGTCACTGTTTAGCCGTTTGTTTTTTTTTTTTCTGGAAATTCTTTTTGATTTTTTTTTTCCCCAAAGCCTAAAGGCATTACCCAAAATATCAAGATACTGAAGACACCTGGTTATCTTCACTGCTTGTGAGATGTTTCAAATTAGACTTTTGTTCCTTGTAATTTTTTAATGTTTCAAGGGAACCATTTTTTTCTAGGATTCACTGTTTGTTACTGTAATTTCATGAGATCTTTATATGGGGTCTAATCATTTATGCATTCAAAAAATATTCATTGAGGTCTTATAATGTGCCAGATACCAGAGGTGGATTCAGGTTCTGTGGAGCCTGAAACTTACTACAGATTTGTGGGCCATATTTGAGAAAAGAAGAAAGGTTGGTCTGATGGGAGTGGGTTATCAGAACTTATTAACATTAGTGTTACTAAAGTTGGTTTACAGCCCCCCACTGCTAAATTTGACTGGCTTTTAAATAATTAAGAAATTAAGCAAAAATAAGGAAGGGAAGGGAGAAAAAAAGAGGGGAAGAGGGGGAGGGGCAAGAGGGGACTATGACAACAATGACAATGACAGTGGTAGCAGTGGTGATAAAAGTACAAATTGAAAATTAGGTACAGACTTCTGTTTCTAGGAAGATGTAATAGAAATACATTTCCCCATTCCTTCTGCTAAGTACAACTAAAAACCCTAGCTACTATCTATAAAACAAACATACCTGGACTCTGAAGGATGGAGAAGAGAAGACAGACCGACTAGGGGCCTTGGGACCTGAGAATGACATGGTGATGAGTTTTCTTTTTACCTTATATCGCCCAGACAAAGCTGAAGAAGCCAGCAACCTGAAAACACCAATGGGTACAGACGGAAGAACCTGCTCGCTCTAGCCAGAGAAGTATGAGGACTTGAAGGTAAGAGGATTGTTTCTAGTCCTGGCTCTGCCATTAACAAATGGTAACTTGGTAAATAACTCTTTCTCCAGATCTCCATTGTCAGCCAGCATTATGATTGAAAGTTGGGAAAGGAAAGGAGTTGTGTTTTAAGCAAAGTTTAAGAGTTTGCTTTTTATTGCTTAACATAGAAATAATTGCATATTGTAGAACATTGAAAGAAATGTATAATGAAAAATTTCAGGGCTGGGCACGGTGGCTCACACCTGTAATGCCAGCACTTTGGGAGGCCGAGGCGGGCGGATCATGAGATCAAGAGATCAAGACCAGACTGGCCAATATGGTGAAATCCTGTCTCTACTAAAAATACAAAAATTAGCTGGGTGTGGTGGTGGTGTGCACCTGTAACCCCAGATACTCGGGAGGCTGAGGCAGGGGAATCGCTTAAACCTGGGAGGCGGAGGTTGCAGTGAGCCGAGGTTGTGCCACTGCATTCCAGCCTGGTGACAAAGCGATACTCCATCGCAAAAAAAAAAAAAAAAAAAAGAAAAGAAAAGAAAAGAAAAATTTCACTATTTAGAATATTTAGAAACAAGCATTATTAACATTTAAGGCATTGAAAAAAAATTTTAATGATGTGTTATGCAATTGAGGTCATACTGTATATAAAATTTTGCATTTGCTTTTTTTGCTTAATGCTAGAACATATTACAGGCTTTTTAATAAAACATTTTTTATAGGCTAGGCATTCTTTTATCACATAAATATACTGAAATTCACTTAACCATTTAAATAAATATATATATATATATAGATTTTTTTTTCAAAGTAACTCATATTAGCATTTTTGTGGTGTTTAAATGCCTGTTACTTTTAGTTTACATTTCTTTGGGTCATTGACCAAAATATTTGACAAGGCCTTTGAAAATTAAAAGGGTCATTTGGATGTGTGAAATCAGGCATTCTTTCTATGTTTTTAACTAAGGTCTGTAACTAACTGTCTGTAGTGGTGGGATTTTAATAAATGGCATAAATAAGACAGCCTACTAGAAGTAAGTTAAGTAAATATTAAAAGGAAACTTATAAATTGGGACTTGGACAATTTTGGATTGGAACTGCAATTTTGCTTCCTTTGTAAATCTTGTTTTCTGGCGTGTGTGTGTGTGTATGTGTGTGTGTGTGTGTGTGTTACGAGACTGTAAGTGAAGCCTTTATGTAATGTGATTCCTCATAATTAAATAAACATTTATTGGGAAGCACTTCCAGAATGACAGAGTAAGGACTTCCAAAAACTTATTTCTCCATAAAAGCAATGAGGTCACTGGCAAACATTCTCTAGTTTTTCAGAACTCTAGAAAAAACCAAAGACATTTAACAATCTGAGGAGTGCTTATTGAAGAAAAATGGCGAAATCTCAGACAGTGAGATCTGTAGTGTTTAACTTGCCCTATTTCAATCCACTCCCCACTCCCAGCTCCATGGTAGTCTTGAAGACCAGCAATCTTGAAACCATAATATCTGTGAAAAGCAGCAGCCTAGCAGCCGTGGCCTGAAATGGTTATATTAGTTGGGGCAAACAAGAAGCTGGCTAAAAAAAAAAAAAAAACTTAAAAGGAAAATCTAGGGAATGAGATGTCCATAGGAGCTTTGAAAACCTCTGTAGGGCTGGTGGCCAAGATGGAAGTAGCTGCGGTCCACAGCACTCATGGAGATGAATGAAAGGGGCAAGTGAATACAGCACCTTTCAACTGAAATATTCAGGTACTGTCACTGGGACTGATCAGGGAAACAACTCAAGCAGGGTGGGGTGACAGCCCACGTGGGAGTGACACAAAGCCAAGGGAACCCTCACCCTCAGCTGAGGGAAGTGGGAGTGATTGTGTGGCCCTGGGAAACCATGCTTCTCCCACGGATCTTTGCAACCTGTGGATCAGGAGATCCCCTCGTGAGCCCACACCACCAGGGCCTTGGGTCTGATACACAGAACTGTGTGGCATTTCAGCAGAGCAGCCACTCAGGCACACACAGAGACCCAGGAGTTTTACATACTCTGGCCCCAGGATCCCTGGCAAGGTGGCCTGTAGATATCCCTAGGAAGGGAACTGAATCCATGGAACCAAGCAATGTAGTTCTGCGAGCCTCACTTTCATAACACCTCACAAGATAAGACCCACTGGCTTGAATTCCATCCAGCCAGCCACTGGCAATAGGGTAGAGCCTGCCTGAGATGGAATAGCGCCCCCCAGGAGGAGGGGCAGCTGCCATCTCTGCTGTTTGGTTGACTCAACCATTCCAGCCTGTGGGCTTTGGAGAGTCCAAACAGTCTGGATAAGCTCAGCTCAGCACAGCTGCTTTGTCAGATTGTGACCAGACTGTTTCTTTAAGCCGGACTCCAGTCCATTTCTCTTTACTGGGTGAGACCTCCCAGTAGGGCCCTCCAACCAGCCCCACACATTTTCTATGGACAGAGATCTGATCTCTCCCTGGGACAGAGTGCCTGGGGGAGGAGAGGGCCACCACCTGGGTTGTCTGGACGACTCAGCCATTCCAGCCAGGGGTTTGAAGAGTCCAAGATGATGGAGCAGAGGTGGTTCCCAGCACAACAAGGCTATCCTGTTGAAGTATGGCCAGAATGCTTCTTTAAGTGGGACCCTGATCCACTCCTTATGGGCAGGTCCTCCCAGCCAGGGCCTCCAGCCACCTCTGCCCATGTTCTACTGCCAACCAAGCTCTAATTTCTCCCTGGGACAGAGTCCCTGGAGAGCAGGGCAGGCTGCCACCTTGGCTGTTTAGGCTTATCAGCTAGTCCAGCCTATGGGCCTTGGAGAGCCCAAATCAATTGGGGACCGAAGGGATCTGCAACACAGCACAGTTGCTCTACCAAAAAGCAGCCAGTCTGCTTCTTTAAGAGGGTACCTTATCCCATTTATCCTGACTGGGTAAGACCTCCCAACTGGGGTCTCCAGCCACCTCCTATAGGCACCTTCAGGCTGGCAACAGGTCAGCACCCCCAGGACGAAGCTTCCAGAGGAAGGGGTAGGCTGCCATCTTTGCTGTTTTGCAGTCTTCACTGGTAATACCTCCGGGTACGGGAAAAACCGAGGCAACTAGGGTCTGGGGCAGACCCCCAGCAAACCACAGCAGCCCTATGGAAGAGTGGCCAGACTGTTAAAAGAAAAACAAACAAACAGAAAACAACAACAACAACAGTACCCACAAAAACCCCATGCAAAGGTCAGCACCCTCAAAGATTGAAGGTAGATAAGTCCACAAAGATTAGAAAGAATCAATGCCAATACTCTGAAAATTAAAAAAGACAGAGTGTCCCTTTTCCTCCAAATGACCACAACACCTCTCCAGCAAGGGCTAAGAACTAGGCTGAGGCTGAGATGACTGAAATGACAAAAGAGGCTTCAGAATATGGATAAAAATGAACTTCACTGAGCTAAAGGAGCATGTTGTAACCCAACGCCAGGAAGCTAAGACTCATGATAAAACAATGGGAAGCTGACAGCCAAAATAGCCAGTTTAAAGAGGAGCATAACTGACCTGACAGAGCTGAAAAAAACACTACAAGAACTTTACAATGCAATCACAAGTATTAATAGCAGAATAGACCAAGCAGAGGAAAGAATCTGAGAGCTTGAAGACTATCTTTCTGAAATAAGACAGGCAGACAAGAATAGAGAAAAAAGAATGAAAAGGAATGAACAAAACCTCCAAGAAATATGGCATTATGTAAAGAGATCGATGGGTCTATGATGGATTGGGGTACTTGAAAGAGACAGGAAGAATGGAACAAATTTGGAAAACATACTTCAGGATATCATCCAGGAGAACTTCCCCAACCTAGCAAGACAAACCAACATTCAAATCCAGGAAATGCAGAGAACCCCAGTAAGATAAGATACTCCACAAGAAGATCATCCTCAAGACATATAATCATCAGATTCTCCAAGATCTTTTTTTTTTTTTTTTTTTTGAGACGGAGTCTTGCTCTGTAGCCCGGGCTGGAGTACAGTGGCCGGATCTCAGCTCACTGCAAGCTCCGCCTCCCGGGTTTATGCCATTCTCCTGCCTCAGCCTCCGGAGTAGCTGGGACTACAGGCGCCCGCCACCTCGCCCGGCTAGTTTTTTGTATTTTTAGTAGAGACGGGGTTTCACGGTGTTAGCCAGGATGGTCTCGATCTCCTGACCTCGTGATCCACCCGTCTCGGCCTCCCAAAGTGCTGGGATTACAGGCTTGAGCCACCGCGCCCGGCAGATTCTCCAAGATCTAAATGAAAGAAAAACTCTTAAGGGCAGCCAGAGAGAAAGGCCAGGTCACCTACAAAGGGAAGCCTATCAGATGAACAGCAGACCTCTCAGTGAAAAGAGATTGGGGGCCAATATTCAATATTCTTAAAGAAAAGAATTTCCAACCCAGAATTTCATATCTGGCCAAACTAAGCTTCACAGGCAAAGGAGAAAATGTGCTAAATGTCCCAATCAAAAGACACAGAGTGGTTAGCTGGGCATGGTGGTGTGCGCCTGTAGTCCCAGCTACTCGGGAGGCTGCAGCAGGGGAATCACTTGAACCCAGGAGGCAGAGGTTGCAGTGAGCTGAGATCACACCACTGCACTCCAGCCTGGGTGACAGAGCGAGACTCCATATCAAAAAAAACAAAAACAAACAAACAAAAAAAAGACACAGAGTGGCAAGCTAGATAAAGAACCAAGACCTGGCCGGGCATGGTGGCTCATGCCTATAATCCCAGCACTTCGGGACACTGAGATGGGCAGTTCATGAGGTCAGGAGATCGAGACCATCCTGGCTAACATGGTGAAACCCTGTCTCTACTAAAAATCCAAACAAAAAAAATTAGCTGGTCGTGGTAGCAGGCACCTGTAGTCCCAGCTACCTGGGAGGCTGAGGCAGGAGAATGGCATGAACCCGGGAGGCAGAGCTTGCAGTGAGCTGAGATAGCACCATTACACTCCAGCCCTGGCAACAGAGAGAAAAAAAAAAAAAAAGAACCAAGACCTGTCAGTATGCTGTCTTCAAGACACCCATCTCACATGCAAAGACATACATAGGCTCAAAATGAAGGGATGGAGGAAAATTTACCAAGCAAATGGAAAACAGAAAAAGTGGAAGTACAATCCTAGTTTCTGACAAAACAGACTCTGAATCAACAAAGGTAAAAAAAAGACAAAGAAGGGCATTACATAATGGAAAAGGGTTCAATTCAATGAAAGAGTAACTATCCTAAATATATGTGCACTTGATATAGGAGCACCCAGATTCATAAAGCAAGTTCTTAGAAACCTTCAAAGATTAGGCTCATACTCAATAATAGAAGGAGACTTTAACAAAGCTGCATGACAATATTAAACAGATGATCAAGACAGAAAATTAACAGATATTCAGGACCTGAACTCAGCTCTGGATCAAGTGGACCTGATAGATATCCACAGAACTCTCCACCCAAAAACAGCAGAATATACGTTCTTCTTATCGGTACATGGCACTTACTCTAAAATTGATCACATAATTGGAAGCAAAACAACCCTCAGCAAATGCAAAATAACTGAAATCATAATAGTCTCTCAGACCACCGCTCAATCAAATTGGAACTCACGTTTAAGAAATTCACTCAAAACTACATAAGTACATGGAAATTGAACAACCTGCTCATGAATACCTTTGGGGTAAATAATGAAATTAAGGCAGAAATTAAGAAGTTCTTTGAAACTAATAAGAACAAAGAAACAATGAACCAGAATCTCTGGAACACAGCTAAAGCAGTGTTAAGAGGAAAATATATAGCACTAAATGCCCACATCAAAAAGCTAGAAAGATCTCAAGTGAACAACACAACATCACAACTAAAAGAACTAGAGGACCAAGAGCAAACAAACCCCAGAGCTAGCAGAAGACAAGAAATAACCAAGATGAGAACAGAACTGAAGGAGATAGAGACATGAAACACTCTTTGAATAATAAAAAAATCCAGGAGCTGTTTTTCTGAAGAAAGTAATAAAATAGACGCTAGCTAGACTAATAAAGAAGAAAAGAGAGGGCCAGGTGCAGTGACTCACAGGGCACGGTGACTCCCAGCACTTTGGGAGGCTGAGGTGGGCAGATCACAAGGTCGAGATTGAGACCATTCTGGCCAACATGGTGAAACCCCATCTCTAATACTTAAAGTACAAAAATTAGCTGGGCATGGTTGTGCTGGCCTCTAGTCCCAGCTACTTGGGAGGCTGAGGCAGGAGAATTGCTTGAACCCAGGAGGCGGAGGTTGCAGTGAGCCAAGATCGTGCCACTGCACTCCAGCCTGGCGACAGAGTGAGACTCCATCTCAGAAAAAAAAAGAAAAGAAAAAGAAAAGAGAGAAGATTCAAATAAACACAATCAGAAATGATGAGGGGAATATCATCACCGACCCCACAGAAATATGAACAACCATCAGAGAACGTTATAAACACCTCCGTGCACATAAACTAGGAAATCTAGAAGAAATGGATAAATTCCTAGACACACCCTCCCAAGGCTGAACCACAAAGAAATTCGATCATTGAATAGACCAATAACGCGTTCTGAAGTTGAGGCAGTGAATAAGTAATCTACCAACCAAAAGAGCCCAGGACCAGATGGATTCACAGCTGAATTCTACCAGAGGCACAAAGAAGAGCTGGTACTATTTCTACTGAAACTATTCCAAAAAATTGAAAAGGAGGGACTCCTCCCTAACTCATTCTATGGGACCAGCATCATCCTGATCCCAAAACCTAGCAGAGTTGCAACAAAAAAGGAAAACTCCAGGCCAATATCCTTGATGAACATCGAAACAGAAATTCTCAACAAAATACTGGCAAACTGAATCCAGCAGCATATCAAAAAACTTATCCACCATGATCAAGTAGGTTTCATCCCCGGGATGCAAGGTTGGTTTAACATATGCAAATCAATAAATGTGATTGATCACATAAGCAGAACTAAAGACAAAAACCACAAGATTATCTTAATAGATGCAGAAAAGGCCTTCGATAAAATTCAACATCCCTTCTTGTTAAAAACTCTCAATAAACTAGGTATTGAAGAAACAGGCCTCAAAATAATAAAAGCCATATATGACAAACCCACAGTCAATATTGTACTGATTAAAACTGGTACAAGATAAGGATGCCCTCTCTCACCACTCCCTTCAATGTAGTGTTGGAAGTTCTGGTCAGAGCAATCAAGCAAGAGAAAGAAGTAAAGGATATTCAAATAGGAAGAGAGGAAGTCAAACTAATTTGTTTGCAGATGATGTGATCCTATGTCTAGAAAACCCCATCATCTCATCCCAAAAGCTTTTTAAGCTGATAAGCAACTAAAGCAGAGTCTCGGGATGCAAAATCGATACGCAAAAATTGCTAGCATTCCTATACAGTAACAATAGGCAAGCCGAGAGCCAAATCACAAATGAACTCCCATTCACAATTGTCACAAAAAGAAAAAAAATACCTAGGAATACAGCTAACAAGAGAAGTAAAGGACCTCTTCAAAGAGAGCTACAAACCACTGCTCAAATAAATCAGAGATGACACAAACAAATGGAAAAACGTTCCACACTCATAGATAGGAAGAATTAATAACATGAATATGGCCATACTGCTGAAAGCAATTTATAGATTCAATGCTATTCCCATTAAACTACCATTAACATTGTTCACAGAATAAGAAAAAAAATATTTTAAAATTTATATGGAACCAAAAAAGAGCCCAAATAGCCAAGGAAATCCTGAGCAAAAAGAACAAAGCTGGAGGCATCACATTACCCAACTTCAAACTATACTACAGGGCTACAGTAGCCAAAACAACATGGTACTGGTACAAGAACAGATACATAGACCAATGGAACAGAATAGAGAACCCAGAAATAAGACCATGCCCCTACAACTACCTGATCTTCGACAAACCTGACAAAAACAAGCAATGAGGGGAAGATTCCCTACTTAATAAATGGTGCTGGGAGAACTAGCTAGCCATATGCAGAAAACTGAAACTTGACCCCTTCCTTACACCACATTACAAAAATCAGCTCCAGATGGATTAAGGACTTAAATGTAAAATCAAAAACTATAAAAACCTTAGAAGAAAACCTAGGCAATGCACCATTCGGGAGATGGCATGGGCAAAGATTTCATGATGAAGATGCCAAAAGCAATTGCAACAAAAGCAAAAATTGACAAATGAAATCTAATTAAACTAAAGAGCTTCTGCACAGCAAAAGAAACCACCAACAGAGTAAACAGCCTGCAGAATGGGAGAAAGTTTTTGCAATCTATCCATCTGACAAAGGTCTAATATCCAGCATCTATAAGGAACTTAAACGAATTTACAAGGAAAAACAAACAACCCCATTAAAAAGTTGGCAAAAGACATGAACAGACACTTCTCAAAAGAGGACATACATGTATCCAACAAACATATGAAAAAAAGCTGAATATCACTACTTATTAGGGAAATGTTCATCAAAGCCATAATGAGATACCATCTCACACCAGTCAGAATGGCTACTATTAGAAAGTAAAAAGAAAAAACAACAGATGCTGGTGAGGTTGTGGAGAAAAGGAACACTTTTACCCTGTTGGTGGGAGCATAAATCGGTTCAACCATTATGGAAGACAGTGTGGCGATTCCTCAAAGACCTGCAGGTAAAGATGCCATTTCACCCAGCAATTCATTATTGGGTATATACCCAAAGGACTATGAATCATTCTAATATAAAGATACGTGGATGTGTCCGTTCATTGCAGTACTATTCACAATGGCAAAGACATGAAATCAACCTAAATGCCCATCAATGAGACTGAATAAAGAAAACGTGGTACATATACACCATGGAATACTTTGCAACCAAATAAAGGAACAAGATCACGTCCTTTGAAGTGACATGGGTGGAGCTGGAAGCCTTGATCCTCAGCAAATGAACACAGGAACACAAAACCAAATACCACATTTTCATTTATAAGTGGGAGCTGAATGATGAGGACACACGGACACATGGGGGGCAAACAACACTCACTGGGGCTTGAGGGTGGGTGGTGAAAGGAGGGAGAGCATCAGGAAGAACAGCTACTGGTTGCTGGGCTTAATACCCAGGTGACGGGATGATCTTCGCACAAACCAGCACAGCACACGTTTACCTAACAAATCTGTACATCCTGTACATGTATCCCTGAACTTAAAATAAAAGTAGGACATTTAAAAAAAAGGCCGGGCGCGGTGGCTCAAGCCTGTAATCCCAGCACTTTGGGAGGCCGAGACGGGCGGATCACAAGGTCAGGAGTTCGAGACCATCCTGGCTAACACGGTGAAACCCCGTCTCTACTAAAAAATACAAAAAACTAGCCGGGCGAGGTGGCGGGCGCCTGTAGTCCCGGCTACTCGGGAGGCTGAGGCAGGAGAATGGCGTAAAAACCCGGGAGGCAGAGCTTGCAGTGAGCTGAGATCCGGCCACTGCACTCCAGCCTGGGCGACACAGCGAGACTCCGTCTCAAAAAAAAAAAAAAAAAAAAAACCTCTGTGGCTCACGCCTGTAATCACAGCACTTTGGGTGATCAAGTGGGAGGATCGCTTGAACCCAGGAATTTGAGACAGCCTGAGTAACATGGCGGAACTCCATCTGTACTAAAAATACAAAAAATTAGCTGTAGTGGTACACACCTGGGTAGTCCCAGCTACCCGGGAAGCTGAGATGGGAGAATCACTTGAACCCTGGAGATCGAGGCTGCAGTGAGCCAAAGTTGCACCTACTGCACTCTAGCCTGGGCAATAGGAGTGAGACCCTGTCTCAACAACAAGAATAGCAACAACAGGAAAAACTGGAATATTCTAGAGATATAGAAGGCCATGTGCATTTGCACACTGTACACATGTCCAGAAAAAAACCTGAGAAGGTTCTAATCTCTCACCTCTGGCTGACTTGTAGGTGCTGCACAAGCAGGAAGTGAAGATGAAGGCAGAGTTATAAATTGCAAAGCATTGATAGTGTGCCCAAACACACATAGAGATCCTTGGTAAAGGGCAGAAGACTCATTGGTTCAAAGCACTTAAGGAAATGTCTGTGCAATCATTAGCTGGTCACTGAGCTAAATGAGCAGAGCCTTCAGTGGCCACACCTGGTAAATACTACAAACTTTATAGAATTATACCAGGAAAGTTACTAAACAAATAGCAGCAGCAACCAGAACAAACACAAACTACAGCAAAACCTGGCTTGGGGTGAGTATATATCCAGATTTACCACATTATAGTGCTTAAAATATTTAATTATCAACAAAAAATTAAGACATGCAAAGAAATAAGAAAGGAAAACAAATGTACAGGGTAAAAATTGTTGGTAGAAACTGACCCTGAGGAAGCCCAAAGACTTCAATTCTCCCATTATAAATATATTCATGGAATTAGACAAAAAGATGTTTAAAGAATTAAAGGAATGTATGAGAATAATATCTTACATAATACGGGATATCAAGAAACAGAAATTATAAAATAGAGTTGGGGCTGGGCGCCATGGCTCACACCTGTAGTCCCAGCACTTTGGGAGGCCAAGGCGGGCGGATCACTTGAGGTCAGGAGTTTGAGACCAGCCTGGCCAACATGGCAAAACCCTGTCTCTACTGAAAATACAAAAAGTAGCCAGGCGTGGTGACGCGTGCCTGTAATCCCAGCCACTCAGGAGGCTGCAGCATGAGAATCAGTTGAACCCAGGGGGCAGAGGCTGCAGTGAGCCGAGATCACACCACTGTACTCCAGCCTGGGCAACAGAGCAAGACTCTGTCTCAAAAAAAAAAAAAAAAAAGAGAGAGAGTTTAAAAGCATAATAACTCAAGTGAAAAATTCACAAGAGGGACTCAACAGCATATTTGAGCTGGAAGAAGTAAAAATCAGCATACTTGAAGATAGACTGATTGAAATTATCCAGTATGAGGAATAGAAAGAAAAAGAAAAGAAAATGAGCAGAGGCTGAGAGACCTGTGGGACATCATCAGGTATATGAAGATGCTCTCTCTCTGGGGTGGCCAGAGAGAGAGTAGAGAGCGAAAGGAGTTAAAAGAATATTTGAAGAAATAATGACTAGAATGCCATGGTCTGAATATTTTCCCCAAAATGTATGTGTTGGAAACTTAATTCCCAATGCAACAATGTTGGGAGTGGGGGCTTAATGGGAGGTATTTAGATCATGAGGTCTCTGGCCTCATGAATGGATTAATGCCACTATAAAAAGAGTTTGTGGGAATAGGTTTACTTTCTTTCATTCTTTTGCCATGTAAAGACACATTGTTCATATCAGCTTGCCCTCCACCTTCTTTCATGCTGAGGCATAGCAAGAAGGCTCTCAACAGCCACCAAATACAGGTACCTTGATCTTGGACTTCCCAGCCTCCAGAACTATGAGAAATAAATTTCTGTTGTTTATAAGCTACCCAGTCTGTGGTATTTTATTATAGCAGCACAAAACAAAGACAAAATTCACCACAATTTGATGAAAAATATGAATCAACACATTTTTAAAAACTCAATACTAAGCTGGTTTTGGTGATGTGTGTCTACAGTCCTAAATCCTCAGGATGCTGAGGTGGGAGAATTGCTTGAGCCCCAGAGTTTAAGACCAGCCTGGGGAACATAGCAAGATCCTGTCTCTAAAAACAAGAACAGTTGCATAAAGCAATAGTCAGTAATTATAAAACTGTGTTGATCTTGTTGCATAAAGCAATAGTCAGTAGTTTTAAAACTGTACTGATCTGAGTTGATGGGCTTTCAACAAATAAAAATAGATTTTCTGTAACAATAGCACAAAGGAAGGGGAAGGGAACAAAGTGGAACTATGTTGGATAAATGTTTTTATATATTACTTAAATGAAATTGGCATTAATCTGAACTAGGCTGTTTTAAGTTAAGATGTTAATTATCATTTACAGAGAAACCACTAAGAAAATAATTCAATAAATATATAGTTAAAAGCCCCAGGGAGTCAGGCATAGTGACTCACACCTGTTATTTCAATGCTTCTTTGGGAGGCTAAGGCAGGAGGATTGCTTGAGACCAGGTGTTTGTGACCAGTCTAAGCAACAGTTGAGGCCTTATCTCTACAAAATAAAAATAAAAATAAAAAATGGCTGGACATGTTAACATGTGCCTGTAGTCCTACCTACTTGGGAGGCTGCTAAGGGAGCAGAATCATCTGAGCCCAAGAGTTTGAGGCTGCAGTCAGCTATGATTGGGCCACTGCACTCCAGCCTGGGTGACAGATTGAGACCCTGTCTCAAAAACAAACAAAAACAAACATAAAACTCAGGGAATTAAGATGGTACACTAGAAAATCTATTTAGCACAAAAAAGGCAATAATGGAAAATGGAAAAAGAAAAAAAGACATAAACCTTTAGAAAACAAATAGCAAAATGTCAGAAAGAAATCCCACTTTATTATAATGACATTAAACATGAATGGATTAAAAACTCTACTCAAAAGACAGAGAGTGGCAGAATGACTTTAAAAAAAGCGTGATCCAACAATATACTGTCTGCAAAAGATACAAGTTAGATTCAAAGACATGGGTAGGTTAAAAATAAATAAGCATTATCAGGCAACTAACATGTACTTAACAGTGTGCTAGGATTGAGGTGTAAAAAGAGAAATAGGACACTATTACCTGTTTTCAATTTCCATCTGGTGGGAACAGCTTAGATGTCTAAAAACAATTCCATGGTCATGCGAGAAGTGATATAATACAGGACACTCAGAATTCTTTGGGATCACAGGAGGAGTTTCTCAGACTGTCTAAGGGAAAATAGTAGTCTTCTCTATGGAGCTATGTTAAACTCGAGTGTTAAAGGATGTTTACTGGATAGAAGAGGAAGGGGAGGAGGAAGACTTCTTGGTAGGCAGAAGAAATACGGTCAATAAAAGCATGAAAGCATGCTTAAAATGGTGTGCTCAGCAAAAACAAAGAAAAAAACTTGTGTAGCTTCAGAGTTGTGTCTATAATTATAGAGATGGGAGATCTAATGGGAAACTAGGTGAGAAATATAAGATGGGCCACATCATGACTGGTCTGGTAATCAAGGAGACAAGTTTTGGTGACAGGGTGCAGATTAGTTTGGAGGATTAAGAATCTGGGGGCAAGCCAGGTGCAGTGGCTCACGCCTGTAATCCCAGCATTCTGGGAGGCCGAGGCAGGCAGATCACAAGGTCAGGAGTTCGAGACCAGCCTGGCCAATATGGTGAAACCCCGTCTCTTCTAAAAATACAAAAATTAGCTGGGCATGGTGGCACACACCTGTAGTCTCAGCTGCTCGGGAGGCTGAGGCAGGAGAATTGCTTGAACCCAGGAGGTGGAGGTTGCAGCGAGCTGAGATCGTGCCATTGCACTCCAGCCTGGGTGACAGAGTGAGACCCTGTCTTAAACAAAAAAAAAAAAAAAAAAAAAAAGAAGAATAATCTGGGAGCAAGGAGATCAGCCAAGCATGAAAGAGATAGGTGATGAGGACTTGGTCTAAAAAGTACTATTAGTTTGTACTGAAGGGAAATCAGATGGGGGTGGGGAAGGGAAAGTTGAACAGATTTCTTCCTTCCTTTCTTCTATGCATATTTCTTCTGCACCTATTAATTGATGTGTATGGTACTCAGTAAATGTATAGAACTAGGTAGATGATTAGATGTGGTCAGAGAAGGAAAGTATCAAAAATGATTTCTATTATTTCCAGCTCAGTCAACTGTGGATAGGGAGGGTATCCTCACTTTTAAAATCAAGGCCAAAGAATTAGAGGAAATTTCCAAAGAATTTAATTTATCAATATATCAAACTCAAGAACTTTTATAACTGATGGCCATTAATTTCGGTAAAAAACACATAGTATAGACTTTACCCTCTTAATTTTTTTTTTTTTTTTTTTTTTTTTTTTTTGAGACAAAGGCTCGCTCTGTCACCAGGCTGGAGAGAAACTGCATGATCATGGCTCACTGCAGCCTCAAACTCCTGGGCCCAAGCGATTCCCCCTCCTCAGCCTCTCAAGTAGCATAGACCACAGGCATGTACCAACATGCTGGGCTAATTTTTTCTATTTTTTTTTTTTTGTAGAGACGGGGGTCTCCCTATGTTGCCCAGGCTGGCTGTTTAACTATTTTAAGTATACAGTTCAGTAGTGTTAACTATTTTTCATTTTCTTGTGTAGCAGATCTCTAGAACCTTTTTATCTTGCAAAACTGAAAGTCTGTATCTATCCCACAACTCCTTTTTTCCCCTCTCCCAACCTCTAGGAATCACAATTCTGTTTCCATGATTTTGACTATTCTATACATCTCCTATAAGTAGAATCATACAGTATTTATCTTTATGTTACTGGCTGATTTCACTTAGCATAATGTCCTCAAGGTTCATCCAGGCTGTAATATATGGCAAGATTTCCTTGTATTTATAAGTCTGAATAATATTCCATTGTATAGATATACTGTATTTTCTTTATCTGTTCATCTGTCAATGGGCATTTAGGCATTTTTGTAATTGTGAATAATGTAATTAATATGGGTATGCAAATATCTCTAGACCCTGTTTTCATATCTGTTGGATATACACCCAGAAGTGAGATTGCTGGATCATAAGGTAATTCTATGTTTAGTTTTTTGAGAAATATCCTTACTGTTTTTCATGGTGACTGAATCATTTTACATTGCCACCAGCAATGCACAAGTGTTCCAGTTTTTCCATACTCACCAACACTTATTTTCTTTATCTTTATACAATTTTTAAAAAATATATAGAGTCTCACTGTGTTTCCCAGGCTGGTCTCAAATTCTTGGGCTCAAGTGATCCTCCCACGTCGACCTCCCAAAATGCTGGAATTACAGACATCAGCCACCACTCCCTCCCCTCCCCTCCCCTCCCCTCCCCTCCCCTCCCCTCCCCTCCCCGTCCCATCCCTTCCCTTCCTGTGGCCATCCTAATGGGTGTGAGGTGATATCTTGTGATTTTGAATTGCATTTCCTTTTTTTTTTTTTTTTTTTTTTTGAGACGGAGTCTCACTCTGTCGCCCAGGCTGGAGTGCAGTGGCCGGATCTCAGCTCACTGCAAGCTCCGCCTCCCGGGTTCGGGCCATTCTCCTGCCTCAGCCTCCTGAGTAGCTGGGACTACAGGCGCCCGCCACCTCGCCCGGCTAGTTTTTTGCATTTTTTAGTAGAGACGGGGTTTCACCGTGTTAGCCAGGATGGTCTCGATCTTCTGACCTAGTGATCCACCCGTCTCGGCCTCCCAAAGTGCTGGGATTACAGGCTTGAGCCACCGCGCCTGGGCTGAATTGCATTTCTTTAATGGTTGGTGATGATGAGCATTAATCCATATGCTTGTTTATATTTATATATTTTTTTCAGAGAAATATGTGTTCAGGTGCTTTGCTCATTTTTTAAATGGGCTACTTGTTTTTTTGAGTTGCAGGAGTTCTTTATGTATTCTGGATATTAACCCTTTATTAGATATATAATTTGTAATTATTTTCTTTAATTCTGTAGGTTGCCTTGCATTTTGTTCTTTCCTTTGGTATGCAGAAGTTTTTAAGTTTGATGTTGTCCCATGTATCTACTTTCACTTTCATTGCCTGTGCCTTTGGTGTCATATCCAAGAAATCATTGCCAAGTACAATGTCATGAAACTTTCCTCCTATGTTTTCTTCTTCTAAGAGTTTTATAAATTTAGGTCTTATATTTAGGTATTTAATCCATTTTGAGATAAAATATATAGTGTAAGGTGAGGTTCCAACTTCAGACTTTCATGGGTGGATATTGTTCTATCAGCACCATTTGTTGAAGACACTGTCCTTTCCATATAGTGTGGTTGTGACACACTTGTCAAAAATCATTTGTGCAAAAGAACAGAAGAAAAACCAGTTGACCATATACATGAAGGATTATTTCTGGGCGTTCTATCCTGTTCCATTGGTCTGTGCATTTGTCTTTATGTCAGCACCACACTGTTTTAATTACTATGGCATTGTAATGTGTTTTTAAGGGAGGAGACCACCCCTCATATTGTCTTATGCCCAATTTCTTCCTCCAAAGAAAGAAGAAGTAAAAACTAAAAGGCAGAAATGGAATCCACAGACAGGTAGTGCAGCACCACACCCTGGGCCTGGTAGTTAAAAATCAATCCCTGACCTAACTGCTTGTGTTATCTACAGATTTCAGACATTGTATGGAAAATCATTGTGAAAATCCCTGTCCTGTTCTGTTCCCTTCTGATTACCGGTGCATACAGCCCCCAGTCACGTACCCACGGCTTGCTCAATCAATCACAACCCTCTCATGCAGACCCCCTTAGAGTTGTAAGCCCTTAAAAGGGACAGGAATTGCTCACTCGGGGAGCTCGGTTTTTGAGGTGCGAGTCTTGCTGACCCTCCTGGCTGAATAAAGCCCTTCCTTCCTTTTTTTTGAGACGGAGTCTCGCTCTGTCGCCCAGGCTGGGGTGCAGTGGCCGGATCTCAGCTCACTGCAAGCTCCGCCTCCCGGGTTTACGCCATTCTCCTGCCTCAGCCTCCCGAGTAGCTGGGACTACAGGCGCCGCCACCGCGCCTGGCTAGTTTTTTGTATTTTTTAGTAGAGACGGGGTTTCACCGGGGTGTTAGCCAGAATGGTCTCGATCTCCTGACCTCGTGATCCGCCCATCTCGGCCTCCCAAAGTGCTAGGATTACAGGCTTGAGCCACCGTGCCCGGCCACCCTTCCTTCTTTAACTTGGTGTCTGAGGGGTTTCGTCTGCAGCTCGTCCTGCTACATTTTGAACAGACTGCAATTTTGATAGGGTCATTACTTCTGGTATTTAGCAGATGATTTAATAGAAATTCATCTGGGGTCCTACTATCATTTACAGCAGCAGTCCCCAGCCTTTTTGGCAACAGGGACCAGTTTCATGGAAGACAGTCTTTCCACGGACCAGGAGTGGGGGTGATGGTTTTGGCATGAAACTATTCCACCTCAGATCATCAGGCATTAGTTAGATTCTCATAAGGAGCATAAAATTCTAGATCCCTTGCATGCGCAGTTCACAACAGGGTTCTGCTCCTATGAGACTCTAACGCCGTGGTTGATCTGACAGGAGGTGGAGCTCAGGCAGTAATGTGAGCAATGGGGAGTGGCTGTAAATATAGATGAAGTTTCACTTGCTTGCCAGCCGCTCACCTTGTGCTGTGTGGCCTGGTTGCTAACAGGCCACAGACTGGTACCGGTTCACGGCCTGGGGATTGGGGACTCCTGATTTACAGGATATTGAACTAATATTTCTCCTCGTGTTTAGAAAAGTAAGCTAATGTCTGGGTGCAATTGCTGGTGGTTGTAATCCCAGCACTTTGGGAGGCTAAGGTGGGTAGATCACTTGAGGTCAGGAGTTTGAGACCAGCCTGGCCAACATGGTAAAATGCTGTCACTACTAAAAGTACAAAATTTAGCCGGACTTGGTGGCTAATGCCTGTAATTCCAGCTACTCAGGAGGCTGAGGCAGGAGAATCACTTGAACCTGGGAGGTGGAGGTTGCAGTGAGCCAGGATCATGCCGTTGCACTCCAGGCTGGGGGACAGAGAGAGAGACTTTGTCTCAAAAACAAACAAACAAAAACCTAACTTTTTTTTTTTTAAGATGGAGTCTCACTGTGTCACTCAGGCTGGAGTCCAGTGGCACAATCTCGGCTCACTGCAACCTCTGCTTACCAGGTTCCTGCCTCAACCTCCCAAGTAGCTGCAATTACAGGCACGCACCACCATACCCAGCCAATTTTTATATTTTTAGTAGAGACAAGGTTTCACCATGTTGATCAGGCTGATCTCAAACTCCTGAACTCAGGTGATCCACCTACCTCAGCCTCCCAAAGCGCTGGGATTACAGGCATGAGCCACCACGCATGGCCAAAAAAAAAGCTAACTTAAAATATATTTTGAAATAATGCTTGTTGGGCAAATGTGGAGAAATAAGAACCCTCACACATTGATGGTGGGAATGTAAAATAGTGTAGTCACTTTGGAAAACAGTTTGTCAGTTCCTCAAAAAATTAAACACAGTATATGACTTAGCAATTCTAGGCCAAGTTATATATTCAAGAGAATTGAACTTGTGGGTCGACCAGAACCTGATGATACGCAATTGTTCTTAGCAGCATTATTTATAATAGCTAAAAGGTAGAAGCAACCCAGATGTTCATGAACTGATGAATGGATAAACAAAATGTGATGTATCTATACAATGGAATATTATTTAGCCAGAGAAAGAAATGAAGTACTGATACAGCTATAACATGGGTGAATTCTGAAAATATTATATTAAGTAAAAGAAACCAGACCTAAAAGACAACACGTATTATGTGATTCCATTTATCCATTCATTTATATGAAATGTCTGCAATAGACAAATCCATAAAGATAGAAAGTAGACTGGAGGGAGAGGGAAATGGGTAATAACTACTAATGGATATGGGATTTCTTTTGGGGATGATACAAACGTTCTGGAATTAGATAGTGGTGATGGTTGCATAATCTTGCTAAAAACAACTGAATTGTATGCTTTATTTTATTTTATTTTTTGAGATAGGATCTCGCTTTGTCACCTAGGCTGGGGTGCAGTGGCATGATCACAGCTCATTGCAGGCTCAACCTCCCGAACTCAAGCGATTAGCTTAGCTTCCCAAGTAACGGGACTACAGGCACAGTCCACCATGCCCAGCGAATTTTTGTATTTTTTGTAGAGGCAGAGTTTTACCATGTTGCCCAGGCTGATCTGGAACTCCTGGCCTCAGGCAATCTGCCTACCTCAGCCTCCCAAAGTGCTGAGATTACAGGCTTGAGTCACCATGCTGGGCCTGAATTGTATACTTTAAAGGTGAATTTTATGATATATGAATTATGTCTTAATAAAAAACAGTAATTTATGAGACTCTTGTCTTAAAAGCGTATCATAACAACGTATAATGAAAACTTTGAAATAGGTGGTTAGTACAGTGATGAGAGATGACTTTGGGACGTATTTTTTGCAAAATTTTGATCCTCTTTATTTTGTTAAATAAGATTATATTTATATATAATTATATTATATATTATATAATGTTTATATAATGTATATATTATATAATGTTTATATAATGTATATATTATATAATGCATGCATAATATAATGTGTATATATAATGTATGTATTATATATTATAGATATATGATGTATGTATTATATATCATATATAATATATAATGTATATATAATGTATGTATTGTATATTATATAATTGTGTGCTTGATATATAATGTATATATACATTATATATTATATATGTAATTATGTTGTAGATTATAATATATAATGTATATAAACATACCTTGATAATTATAATATATAATGTGTAATTATAATTATATGTATATATGCATTATATAATATATAATGCATATATACATTATATATTATATATAATTGTATATATTATATACTATATAGTATATAATTTAAATATAATATATTTATATATAATATAATATATTTATATCATATATAATATAATATAATATGTAATTAATATCTATTAATTATGTTTTTATATATTATATATCATATGTTATATATTATATATAATAATATAATAAATAGATTATATTTAAATAATATATATATATAAATTATAATTTATATAAAATTTATTTATATATAAATATTGATATTTATATAAATTTATATAACTATATATAAATAAATTATATATAAATTATTAATATATAAATATGTAATATACAATTTAAAATATAATATATATTATATATGGTATATATTTAAATTATATATTATATGATACATTATATATAATATATAATTATATAATTAATTATTATAATTAATTATTTAATACTTATTAACAATAAATTATATGATTACATTATGTAATTATAATTACACATTATATATTATAATTATCAAGGTATGTTTATCAGACTAATTGTTTAGCACCTAGTAAGTGCTTCTTTCTGTTGTATCTTAGATCCCCAGTTACTAAGAGGGCCCAGGATGGTGGCCTCTTTTACCTGGAGGAAAAGACGGCCTTAGTATCCAGAATAAATAATTTACATTTCCACTGCCAGTTAATAATCCGTCTTGGCATATCTTCATCTTGGTTTTTATTGCTGCATCTCAAAAGCAAAGCACCTCATACATAGTGGGTACTTGATACACTAGGTAATGAGTTATAAATATACTTTCCAGTTAGCAAAAAAATAAAATTGTTATGACTAATTTGAGAGCTAATGTGTTTATAGACAATGAAGAAATAGTAAATTGCATTGACTTAGCTAATCATCTACTTTCTTAAATAAACACATATACACAGCACTTAGGGCATAAACATTAATAGCATATATAACTATATAAACAGTGAGTGGGTTGTCAACTTGTGACTGCAAAGTTCAGAACAGGCAGTTTTCAACCCAATGACAATCTTTTTTTAAAGAAGTGGATGCAATGTAGTTAGTAAATCAGTTTTCTATAGTCTCAATGTAAAATAAAAACCTAATCATGCCAACTAATGCTTAATTTCCAATCAAAGTAAGGAGGTTCTGTTGTTTTCTGATTTTTTTTTTTTTTTTTGAGACAGAGTCTTGCTCTGTTGCCCAGGCTGGAGTACAGTGGTGTGATCTCAGCTCACTGCAACCTCCGCCTCCTGGGTCAAAGTGATCCTCATGTCTCAGCTTCCGAGTAGCTGGGATTACCAGTGTGCGCACCACCATGCCCGGATAAGTTTTGTATTTTTAATAGAGACAGGGTTTCTCCATGTTTTCCAGACTGATCTTGAACTCCTGACCAAAGGTGATCCACCTGCCTCGGCCTCCCAAAGTGTTGGCATTACAGGCATGAGCCCCTGGGCCCAGCTGTTTTCCAATTTAAAATAAAAGCAGACTCTGTTTCTATTAAGTTTAATATTTATAAATACTACATGTAACAAGAAAAAAATAGAACTGAAAAGAAGGACCAAGGGACAATAAAAAGTAAAAGAAAAAAATGTATTTTCTGCTATTTTATATATAATGCCACCAAAAACATAATATAAATTTTAATTATTCTTTTTATTACATATAGAAACTATATTATTTATATTAATTTAATTATTTATATATGTATTAGATATTATTTTTATCACATACAGAGATGGTGCAAAGACCCTTACAGTTATATAAAATATAGACCATTTCATTTTTTACATAATAACATACATTTTAAAACCATAGCAGCTGGAGATTGAGTTTCATCATGACATTGAGTGGAGCTCCACTGGCCCACTCTTCGGTGGAACTGGCAAAAATTATTTTTATTATTTATTTATTTGAGATAGGGTCTTCCTCTGTTGCCCAGCCTGGAGTGCAGTGACACAATTGTGGCTCACTGCAGCCTCAACCTCATGGGTTCACGTGATCCTTCTGCCTCAGCCTCCTGAATAGCTGGGACCACAAGAATGTGCTACTATGCTCCAAAAATTATTTCTAAATGACAACTACTTAAAGCTTCTGGAAATAGTCCTAAGGACAAACAACAAGTAAAGAAACATCTATTCAAGAAAATGTCTGGGCCAGGCATGGTGGCTCATGCCTATAATCCCAGGACTTTGGGACGCTGAGAATCGCTTGAGCCCAGGAGTTTAACACCAGCCCGGGCAACACAGGGAGACCTTGTCTCTACAAAAAATAAAAAAATAAAAAGTTAGCCAGGCGTGGTGGTGTATGCCTGTAGTCCCAGCTATTTGTGGGACTGAGTTGGGAGGATCACTTGAGCCCAGGAAGTTGAGGCTGCAGTGACCTGTGATCACACCACTGCACTCCAGGCTGGGCAGCGGAGTGAGACCCTGTCTTGCAAAGAAAAAGAAAAGAAAATGTCCGAAAATTGGGTGAGAAAGGTGAGAGTTTGTATTGAACTAGACTACTCCTTTCCCCCTCCTCCCAGCTCAGCAAGGCAGGGATTCTACTCCAGACTGCTGCATCCAAGAACACAGGACTCATTGCCCCACAAGCTCCTACTGGGATAACTTTATTCCTGGGAAGAGCAGATTATCAACATTTCTCATTCAGCCTCCAACTACCTGTTGTGAGGCAAAGTCCTAGGTAAGCAGGGTTGAGAGGTAGGCACTCCCTTCTTCTGCTGAGCTCCCACTCATGTTACAGAGGCTCTACTCTTGAGTGTAGCATATTGCGAATATTGGGTTCCCTCATCATCTTTGCTCTGGCTTGTAAAGCAGTGGTTCCATGACAGGAGAGGAAAACTTAGAGGACCCTTGCTACTTCCTCCTTCCTTCAACTAGCACCTAGCCCCTAGAGGAGGGATGTCACTCAGTGAGAAGTTTGCTATGATCCCCATACCTGATTCCAGAGCCTGGGCTCAGGCAGCTCATAAGAATGATGATTATCAATCTTTTCAGAATGGAACTGTCTTCATTTGCAACAGAGCATGGAGAAGATCAAGGCTAGGGCATTCATGAGAACAGTGCAGGTTGTGGTGAAAGGCAATTGGGAAGAGATTTAAGATACAGGCTAAACTGTGGACTGCCTAGTTTTTAGATGAGAACAAGAAGAGAGCTGGGAGAAGCCCTCTTAGGGTCAGAACAAATATCAAGCATTGAAAGTATTCCTCAGAAACTATTTCTTCAAATGAGCCTTGATTGGATTAATTTATAGAACGGTTTATGCCCCAACCCATTGTTGAAATTGATAGAGCAATTAGACAGTAATTAGTGGAGTTAACACCCAGATGTAGTCAGTGGAAGAGAGGCAGAGAGACCTGCCGAAGCAGCTGTCATCGTACAGTGACTGTGGACATACCCAAAACTGCACTTCCCTGAGGAGCTGCTCCAGAGGCTCAATACTGGAGGGAAGGGCAGAGAGGACTGCACTGAAATAACCCAGCCAGTGATAAACAAATAATCCAGTAGGAATGACAGTACCCAGGGTTATAACATATATATGCATACACACACACACGTAGATACATATTTCTAACATATATATGTGTACAACACGTATATACGGCTACAGTAATATATATGTAGCTACTATACATATAGTTACAATAATATCTAAAACGTCATTTCTAATGAAAACTTTTGAAGAATGCAGAAACAACAACAACAAAAAGAATAGTATGACTCATGCCTTGAGGAAAAGCCGGCAACAGAAGTTGTCTATGAGAATGACTCAATGTCAGATTTATCAGAAGAATACTTCAAATATAGTCATCGAACTAAAGAAAGCCATGATTAAAGAAGCAAAGGAAGGTATAGTGACAGTATTTCTTCAAATAAAGGATATTAATAAGGAGATAGAAATTATTTTGAAAGAACCAAATGGAAATTCTGAAATTGAAAAATACAATAACTGAAAAAAAAAACCTTACAAGAGGGCTCACCACGACATTTGAGCTGATAGAAGAATGAATAAGTGAACTTGAAGATAGATCAATAGTGATTATGCAGCATGAAGAAAAACAGAGAAAAAAGAATTTTAAAAAATGAAGAAAGCCTTAGAGAAATATCAGATACTATTAAACACAGCAACATACATGTAATAGAAAGGAACAAAACATATTTGAAAAAATAAGGGAGAAAGCGTCCCAAATTAAGTGATGATTAATAAAATAAAATCAATTTTATTTCCCAAAATAAAAATCTTACACAACTAGGAAGCTCAGTTAACTCCAAGCAGGATAAATAAAAAGAGATCCACAGATACATCATATTAAATATGCTGAAAGTCTTAGACGAGGAGAAAATCTTGAAAGCAGCAAGAGAAAAATGACTTGTTACTTCCAAGAAAAATTCAGTAAGATTAACAGCTGAATGCTCAACAGAAACAATTGAGGCCAGAAAGTAGTGAGACAATAATATATTCAAAGTATTCAAGAAAAAAAGTCAGCTGAGAATTCTATATCTAGAAAAGCCATCTTTCAAAAATGAAGGTGAAGTACTTTCTCACATAAACAAAAGCTGAGAAAAATTGTTGCTGGCAGACTTGCCTTACAAGAAATACTAAAGGAAGTTTTTCAGGCTGACATCAAATGATCTCAGATGATAATTCAAATTCACACCCCAAAATAAACAGTACCAGTAAAAGTAATTATATAATTTAAAAAGACAGTATAAATGCATATTTCCCTTTCTTCTGTTAAATGATTTAAACAGCAATTGTGTAATATGTATATAATGTATTCTTGGGCCTATAACATACAGAAATGTAATATATATGAATTATATTTGCCATTAATAGCAAAAGGAGATATGTGTGAACAAAGCTGCACTGGGCTAAGGAAATGACTACAGATGGTAAAGCAATAATTATAATAATGTATTGTTGGTTTGTTACATTGAGATGTAACATATATGTGACAGTAATATTACAAAAGTGGGGAAAATGAGTAGAGCTATATAACAGTAACATTTCTGTATATCACTAGAATAAAGCTTGTATAAATCTGAAACTGATTATGGCAAACTCTAGTGGAATCACTAAACACAAAAACTATAGTGAAAAAATAATGAAAGAAATTTACATGCTACATTAGAAAATATTTACTTAAGGTAAAAGAAAATAACAAGGAATAAAGGAAAAAAGACATGAGATTTAGGGAAAACAAAAAAAAGGAAGAAGCAAATATATCAAAAATACCATTAAATGTGAATGGATTCAACATTCCAAAAAAAGATAGAGGTGGTCAAACTGAATAAAAAATATGATCAAACTATATTCTGTCTACTAGAGACAGATTAAAAATATAAATGTATTAAAAGTAAAAAGATGGACAAATATAGAAACAGCAACTGCCAGAAAGCTGGAGTAGCTATATTGCTATAAGAAAAAATAGACTTTAAATCCAAAAAATGTCAGCTGGGCATGGTGGCTCATGGCTGTAATCCCAGTGCTTTGGGAGGCCAAGGCAGGAGGATTGCTTGATGTCAGGAGTTCCAGATCAGACTGGGCAACATAGTGAAATCCTGTCTCTCAAAAAAAAAAAAAAAAAAAAAATTGGCCAGGTGTGGTGGTATGTGCCTGTAATCCCAGCTACTCGGGAGGCTGAGGCAGGAGAATCACTTGCACCTGGGAGGTGGAGGTTGCAGTGAGCTGAGATTGCGCCATTGCATTCCAGCCTGGGCAACAAGAGCAAAACTCTGTCTCAAAAAGAAAGAAAAAAAAACCTGACAAAAATAAAAGAAAAAATAGACAGTTCAACAACATTAGTTGGAAACTTCAATACCCACTTTCTTTTTTTTTTTTTTTCAAGAGACAGGGTCTTGCTGCATTGCCCAGGCTAGAGTGCAGTGGCATGATCATAGCTCATTGCTCCCACTTTCAATAATGGATAGAACAACTAGACAGAATATCTATAAGTACATAGAGTTGGACAATACTATATCCAACTATCCTAATAGATGTTTATAGAACACTCTGTCCAACAATAGAATATATGTCTTATCAAGTCCACATGGTTCTTCAGGATATTCTAGGCCATAAAAGAAACCTGAATGCATTTAAATGGAGAGAAGTAATTTAAAGCACGTTCTGTGACCAAAATGGAATACAATTAGAAATGTATAGCAGGAAAATACTTGGTACGCTCATAAATATGTGAAATGTGAAAATTAAACAACAAACTCCTAAATAACCTATGGATCCAAGAGGAAATGAAAAGGAAAGTCAGAAAATACTCCGAGAAAATGAAAATGAAAAATGAACACACCCAAACTTTTGGGATGTTGGTAAAGCAGTGCTTAGAGGAAAAGTTATAATATAGTATTAAATACCTATACTAAAAAAGATCTCAAGTCAGGCACAGTGGCTCACACTTGTAATCCCAGCACTCTGGGAAGCCAAGGCAAGAGGATCACTTGAGGCCAAGAATTCAAGACCAACCTGGGCAACATAGCAAGACCCTGTCTCTATAGAAAAAAGTCACTGGGGCCAGGCGCTGTGGCTCACGACTATAATCCTAGCAATTTGGGACGCCAAGGTAGGCAGATCTGTTGAGGCCGGGATCTCAAGACCAGCCTGGCCAACATGGCAAAACCTTGTCTCTACTAAAAATACAAAAATTAGCTGCTCATGGTGGCACAAACCTGTAATTCCAGCTACTTGGGAGGCTGAGGCACAAGAATCGCTTGAACCTGGGATGCTGAAGTTGCAGTGAGCCAAGATTGTAGCACTGCACTCCGGCCTGGGCAATAGAGTGAGACTCTGTCTCAAAAAAAAAAAAAAAAAAAAAAACTCCCTGGGCGTGGTGACACACACCTGTAGTCTTAGCTACTTGGGAGGCTGAGTTGGAAGTATCACTCGAGCCAGGGATTTTGAGGCTGCAGTGAGCTATGATCGAACCACTGTAACCCAGCCTGGAAGACAGAGGAAAACCTCATCTCTTAAAAAAAAACAAAACAAAATCTCAAATCTTCTACCCTAAGACACATGAAAAAGAACAGCAAAGACTGGGTGTGGTGGCTCACACTTACAATTCTAGCACTTTGGGAGGTCAATGTGGACAGATCACTTGAGCTCCAGTTTGAGACCAGCCTGGGCAGCATGGCAAAACCCCATCTATATAAAAAATACAAAAATAAGCCAAGTATGGTGGCATATGCCTGTAGTCCCAGGTACTTAGGAGGCTGAGGTGGGAGGTTGCAGTTAGCTGAGATCGTGCCACTGCACTCTAGCCTGGGCAACAGAGCCAGACCCTGTCTCAAAAAAAAAAAAAAAAAAAAAAAAAAAAAAAAAAGAGCAGGAAATTAAATCAATAACAAGCAAAGAGAAGGAAGTAATAGATTGGAAATTAATGAAACATAACAGAATAGAAAAGCAATGGAGAAAATCAGTGAATCTAAAAGCTGGTTCCTTGGAATACCCAGGCTGTGATATTTTGTTATGGCAGCCCTAGCAAACAATGCAGATGAAATGGACAAATTTTTAGAAAGTCACAAATTATGGAAACTGACTTAAGAAGAATAGACTGAATATACATAAATATTCAATAAATCTGCATAGACCTACAACAAGCAAATATATTGAATTAGTAATGAAAAGACTACTTACAAAGACAAGTCCAGGCCCAGAGGGCTTCACTGCTGAATTATACCAAACATTTAAAGGAAAATTAATACCAGTTCCTCACAAATTTCTTCCAAAAGATAGAAGACAAAGGAATACTTCCAAACTCTTTTTTTATGAAGGCGGTTTACTCTGATAGCAAAACTAGACAAAGATGTCACAAGAAAAAAAAATACAGACTAATATCTCTTAGGAATATGAATGCAAAAATTCTAAAAACATAATAGCAAACTGAATCCAACAACATGAAAAAATTATACGTTATGATATCCCAGAAAATGCAAGGTTGATTTAACATTAAAAAAACAATTAATAGGCCAGGTGTAGTGGCTCATGCCTATAATCCCAACACTTTGGGAGGGCAAGACGAGAGGATCACTTGAGCCCAGGAGTTGGAGGTTGCAGTGAGCTATGACTGCACCACTGCACTCCAGCCTGGGTGACAGAGCAAGACCCTGTCTCTAAACAAAAACAAAAGCAAAAACCAATTAATATATCAATAAGATAAAAAACAAAAATCACACTATCATCCCAATAGATGCAGAAAAAGCATTTGACAAAATCCAATACTTTTGTAATAAAAAAAACACTCAACAAATTAGAAATAGAAGGGGGACAGGTAGTTCACGCCTGTAATCCCAACACTTTGGGAGACCGAGGTGGGAGGATCACTTCATCTCAGGAGTTTGAAGCCAGACTGGGCAACATAGGGAGACCCCTGTCTCTGCAAGTATTATGCTGGTACAAAAGTAATTGCAGTTTTTGCATTTGACAAAATGCGAAAAGCCAGTTAATATATCTAATAAAAATCTAACAACAACAAAAAAATTTGCTGGGTGTGGTGACATACACCTGTGGTCCCAGCTACTCATGGGGCTGAGGTGGGAGAACTGCTTGAGCCAGGGAGGTTGAGGTTACAGTCAGCTGTGATCACACCCCTGCACTCAGCCTGGGTGACAAAGTGAGACACTGTCTCAGAAAAAAAAAAAAAAGAAGGGAACTTCCTCAACCTGATAAAGGGCATCTACAAAAAGCCCAAAACATAATGTCATACCTAATGGTGAAAGACTGGATGCTTTCCACCTAAGATCAGAAACAAGGCAAGGGTATCTGCCTTCACCACTTTACCACTGTCCTGGATGTTCTAGCTAGGTGATTAGACAAGAAGATAAAGTAAAAGGCACACAGATTGGAAAGGAAGAAGTAAACCTATTTGTATTTCCAATGACATGATCTAATATATAATATCCTAAGAAATCTTGACCAGGAGTGGTGGCTTATGCCTGTAATCTCAGCACTTTGGGAGGCTGAGGCAGGTGGATCACTTGAGGTCAGGAGTTTGAGACCAGCCTGGCCAACATGATGAGACCCCGTCTCTACTAAAAATACAAAAATTAGCTGGGCATGATGGTGCGCACTTGTAGTCCCAGCTGCTCGGGAGGCTGAGGCAGGAGAATCGCTTGAACCCAGGGGGCGGATGTTGCAGTGAGCCAAGATCACACCACTGTACTCCAGCCTGGGCAAGAGAGTAAGACTCTGTCTCAAACAGAACAAAACAAACCCTTAAAAAACTATTACAACTAAGAAGAAATTTCAGGGAGATTGCAGGGTAAAAGATCACATGGTTTATTTTTCTTGAATGAGCTTTGATAATTTCTGTTCAAGGGATTTATCAATTTCATTCAAATTGTCAAATTTACTGGCATAAAATTTATACTTTCTAATGTGGTTTAAATAGTATAAATGTCCCCATAAGCACTGCTCTAGCTACATTTGACACAGTTTGACGTTATCTTTTCATTTAAATACAGTTGAAATGTTTTCTACTTTCTTTTATTATTTTCTTCTTTGATCAGAGGTTAATTTGTTTAATTTACTAGTATTTGGGGGATTTTCCAGCTATTTGTCTTTTTTTGTTTTTTGAAACAATCTCACTCTGTGGTCCAGGCGGCAGTGCAGTGGCATGATCTCAGCTCACTGCAACCTCCACCTCCCGAGTTCAAGCGATTTTTGTGCCTCACCCCCCTGAGTAGCTGGGATTACAGGCGCGTGCTACCATGTTCGGCTAGTTTTTGTATTTTTAGTAGAGATGGGGTTTCTCTATGTTGGCCAGGCTGGTCTCAAACTTCTGATCTCAAGTGATCCGCCCACCTCGGCCTCCCAAAGTGCTCTGATTACAGAGGTGAGCCACCACACCCAGGCATAGTTTTCTGGTATTGTATAATATAATTTAATTTTACTGTGGTCAGAGACTGAACATACTCTTGCATGATTTGAATCCACTAAAATTTATTAAATTTTGTTTTATGACCCAGAATATGATCCATATTGGTAAAACATTCTGTGTGTACTTGAAAAGAATGTCTTCTGCTGTTGTTGGGCATAGCATATTATAAACATCAATTAGGTCAAGGTAGTTGATAGTGTTATTCAAGTCATCTAAATCCTTAATGCTATTCTGCCTGCTTGTTCTGTCAGTTATTGAGAGGGATATTGAAATACCCATCTATAGTTGTAGGTTTGTTATTTTCCCCTTTCTATTTATTTGTTTATTTTGAGACGGAGTTTCGCTCTTATCGCCCAGGCTGGACAATGATGTGATCTCGTCTCACTGCAACCACTGCCTCCCGGGTTCAAGCAATTCTCCTGCCTCAGCCTCCCAAGTAGCTGGGATTACAGGTGTGTGCCACCATGCCTGGCTAATTTTTGTACTTTTAGTAGAGATGGGGTTTTGCCATGTTGGTCCGGCTGGTCTCAAACTTCTGACCTCAGGTGATCCGCCCGCCTCAACCTTCTAAAGTGCTGGGATTACAGGCATGAGCCACTGTGCTCGGCCATTTTCTTCTTTCATTTATATCAGTTTTTGCTTCGTGAATTTTGGAGCTCTGTTACTAAGTTTTCTTGATGCACTGGCCCCATTATCATTATGAAATGACTCTCTTTAATCCTGGTAGTAGTCTTTTGCTTTGTAGTCTACTTTTATAGTAATATAGGCCATCCAATTTTCTTGTGGTTAGCATTTACATGGTATATTAGTTTCCTAGGGCTAATGTAACACATTATCACAAATGTGGTGGCTTAAACAACAGAGATTTCTTCTCTTACAGTTCTGGAGGCTAGAGGTCTAAAATCAAGGTGTCCGCAGTGTCACACTCCCTCCAAAGGCTCTAGGGGAGAATCTTTCCTTGCCTCTCCCAGTTTCTGGTGGCTCCAGGTGTTTCTTGGCTTGTGGCTGCACAACTCTGGTCTCTGCCTGTGCCTTCACGCCACCTTCTCCTCTGCATTTCTTCTTCTCGTCTCTGTTTTATGCGGACACGTGTCATTAGAGTTAGGATCCACTTACTAGGATAATTGAGGAAGATCTCATTTCAGGATTCTTAATTTAATTATATCTGCAAAAAAACCTATTTCCAACTAAGGTCACGTTTATAAATTCTGGGGATTAGGATGTGGACATATGTTTGTGGGGGCCATCCTTCAACCCACTATGTATAGTATATATTTTTTTCATCTCTTTTAAGTATTTATATCTTCTTAGTAAGGTAGGTTTCTTGTAGGCTGCACGAAGTTTTTTAAAAATCTAATTTGACAAAGGCTGGGCACGGGGCTTATGTCTGTAATTCCAGAACTTTGGGAGGCCAAGGCAGATGGATCACCTGAGACCAGCCTGGCCAACATGGTGAAACCCCATCTCTACTAAAAATACAAAAGTTAGCCAGGTATGATGGCAGGTGCCTGTAATCCCAGCTACTCAGGAGGCTGAGGCAGGAGAAACGCTTGAACTTGGGAGGCAGAGTTTGCCGTGAGCCACAGCACTCCAGCCTGGGCGACAGAGTGAGACTCTGTCTCAAAAAAAAAAAAAAAAAAAGTCTAATTTGACAATCTCTGCCTTTAGTTTTTTGTATTTAAAAGTAAACGTTGTATATATTTAAGGTATACAACATGATGTTTTGATATATGTATACATTGTGGCTAAATCAAGCTATTGAACATATGCATTGTCTCAAATACTTACCATTTTTCCTGATGAGAACACTTAAAATCTACTCTTAGCAATTTTCTTTCTTTTTCTTTTTTTTTTGAGACACGGTCTCACTCTGGCTATCCAGGCTGGAGTGCTGGAGTGCTGGAGTGCTGGAGTGCAGTGGCACAACCGTGGCTCACTGTAGCCTCAACTTCCTGGGCTCAGGTGATTCTCCCACCTCAACCTCCCAAGTAGCTGGGACTATAGGCACACACCACCATGCCTAGCTAATTTTTTGCATTTTGGTAGAGACAGGGTTTCACCATGCTGCCCAGGCTGGTCTTGAACCCCTGGACTCAAGCAATCTGCCCGCCTCAGCCTCTCAAAGTGCTGGGATTACAGGCCTAAGCCACTGTACCCGGCCTATTTTCAAGTATTTATTGTTAATAACTATAGTCACCATGATTACAATAGATCTCTTGAACTTATTCCTCCTGTTTTACTGAAATTTTATGTCCTCTGACCAAAATCTCCCCAATCCCTTCACTCCCAGCCTCTAGCAACCACCATTTTACTCTCTGCATCCAAGAGTTTAGCTTTTTCCAATTCCACTTATTAGTGAGATCGTGGAGTAATTGTTTTTCTGTGCCTGGCTTATTTTACTTAACATAATGTCCTCCAGGTTTGTCTGTGTTGTCAAAAATGACAAGACTTCCTTTTTTAAGGGTAAATAACATTCCACCATGTGTATATGCCACATTTTCCTTATCCATTCATTTGTTGATGGACACCTAAGTTGATTCCATATCTTCACTATTGTGAATAATGCTGCAATGAACATAGGAATGCAGATAACTCCTCAACATACTGATTTCATTTCCTTTGGATATAATCCCAATAGTGGGATTGCTGGGTCATATGTTAGTTGTATTTTTCCTTTTTTTTTCTTTTGAGACCAAGTCTCGCTCTGTCACCCAGGCTGGAGTGCAATGGTGTGGTCTCAGTTCACTGCAACCTCTGCCATCCGGGTTCAAGCGATTCTCATGCCTCAGCCTCCTGAGAAGCTGGGAATACAGGTGCACACCGCCACACCTGGCTAATTTTTGTATTTTTAGTAGAGACGGGGTTTCACCATGTTGGCCAGGCTAGTCTTGAACTCCTGACCTCAAGTGATCCACCTGCCTTGGCCTCCCAAAGTGCTGGGATTACAGGTGTGTGCTACTGCGCCCGGCCTGCATTTTTAATTTTTTGAAAAACCTCCATATTGTTTTCCATAATTGCTGTACTAATTTATATTCTTACCAAGTGTATGAGGGTTCCCTTTTTTTTTTTCTTTGTTTTTTTTTTTTTTGTTTTTAAGACAGAGTTTCGCTTTTTTTGCCCAGGCTGGAGTGCAATAGCATGATCTAGGCTTACTGCCACCTCCGCCTCCCGGGTTCAAGTGATTCTCCTGCCTCAGCCTTCCGAGTAGCTGGGATTACATGTGTGGGCCACCAAGCCCAGCTAATTTTGTATTTTTAGTAGAGACAGGGTTTCACCATGTTAGCCAGGCTGGTCTTGAACTCCTGACCTCAGGTGATCCACCCACCTCAGCTTCTCAAAGTGCTGGAATTACAGGCATGAGCCACCACACCTGACCAATGCTGATCATTTTTCTATATACCTGCTGGTCATTTGTATGTCTTCAGAGAAATGTTTACTTAGATCCTTTGTCCTTTTAAGAATTGAGTTGTTTTCTTACTACTGATTTGTTTCCTTTCTCTCAAGATTACTGTCCTGTGCTGCACATTGTTCAATGTTTGAAAACAATTTTCACTTCTTTTGTCCTCACTTTTAAATGAAGCAGAAAGATATATCTGGCCCTGTTAGTCCATGATGGTTCGAAGTAGAAGTTTCCATTAGCGTTTTGGCCTTTATCCTAACAACAATAGGTAGCATTGATGGATTTCCAGTGGGACTCACATGATCAGAGTTGTTTGAAAATCAGACTGCTTTGTTGAGAATGGACTGAAGGAAAGCAGTTGGGAAGAGGGAGGCAGCAGTTCAGAGATTATTATAGTAGTCCTGGCATGAGATGATGGTGGTTTGGACCAAAAAGAAGACAGAGGAGAGAGATAGGAAAAGGTAAGATTTATTTAGGAACTGACAGAATACAATTCCCTTTGTGAAGTTCAAAGAATATTGCTCAGTGGCAAAGTCTCTACTACTGGTCTTTATTGTCTGTGCTAAAAGTTATCTGTGAACATCTGAAAATCCTACAGCAGAAGAGAAGAGTATAAATAAATGATGTTCTTGCTTCTGGATAGACTAGAGAGAATTTTAAGCCAATCAGTGATGACTGTCTGCAAGGCTTTCACCTTTTCTGTGCTGTAGCTGACACTTGTCAGTGGTTGTTATGGACTGCATGTTTGTGTACTCCTGCTATTCTTATATTGAAGCCCTAACCCCCAGTGTGATAGTATTTATTTTATTTTATTTTATTTTATTTTATTATTATTTTTTTTTGAGACGGAGTCTCGCTCTGTCGCCCAGGCTGGATGGAGTGCAGTGGCCGGATCTCAGCTCACTGCAAGCTCCGCCTCCCGGGTTTACGCCATTCTCCTGCCTCAGCCTCCCGAGTAGCTGGGACTACAGGCGCCCACCACCTCGCCCGGCTAGTTTTTTGTATTTTTTAGTAGAGACGGGGTTTCACTGTGTTAGCCAGGATGGTCTCGATCTCCTGACCTTGTGATCCGCCCGTCTCGGCCTCCCAAAGTGCTGGGATTACAGGCTTGAGCCACCGCGCCCGGCCGATAGTATTTATTTATTTATTTATTTAGAGACTGAGTCTTGCTGTGTTGCCCAGGCTGGTATGCAGTGGTGCCATCTCGGCTGACTACAACCTCTGCCTCTTGGGTTCAAGTGATTCTCTTGCCTCTCAGCCTCTCAAGTACCTGGGACTACAGGTGCCCGCCACCACGCCCAGCTGATTTTTGTATTTTTAGTAGAGATAGGGTTTCACTGTGTTGGTCAGGTTGGTCTCTTAACTTCTGACCTCAAGTGATCCTCCTGCCTCAGCCTCCCAAAGTGCTGGGATTACAGGTGTGAGCAACCCTGTCCAGCCCCAATGTGATAGTATTTAGAGATACTTTTGAGAGGTAATTAGAGTTTGTTGAGGTCATGAGGATGGGGATCTATTATGGGAATAGTTCCCTTATAAGAAGATACACCAGAGGACTTGCCATCTCTCTGCCATGTGAGGGCTGTTTGCCAGCAACTGACTCTGCCAGCCTTGATTTGGGATTTTTAGGCTCCAGAATTATGAGAAAATAAATTTCTGTTGTTTAAGCCACCCAGTCTATGGCATTTTGTTAGGGCAGCCTGAGGAGACAAAAATAGTGAGGCTCTCAGCTATAGCAGTCACAGCGATGGCTTTTCTTTTTCTTTTTTTTTTTTTTTTTTTTTTGAGACAGGGTCTCGCTCATTCAGGCTGGAGTGCAGTGGCATGATCATAGCTCACTGCAGCCCTAATGTCTCGGACTCAAGTGATCCTCTTGCCTTAGCCTCCCAAATAGCACCATCACACCCAGCTAATTTTTAAAATTTTTAGTAGAGACAAGGTCTTGCCCTGTTACCAGACTGGTCTTGAACTCCTGGGCTCAAGCAATCTATCCACCTTGGCCTCCCAAAGTGCCGGGATTACAGGTATGAGCCACCATGCTGGCGGACTTATATTTCTCATTTGGATGGCATAATATTTGTTCATGAACAGTATGGGCACAGTTAAAGCAAGTTTTTGTTTTGTAGTGCCTTTAAAAGGTGCTTTAATGTGTAATCTTTTTGATAGTGGATTGTTTGCAAACTCCTGTGATGATGTTAATGCATTCACGTTAGTGTCGACTATGAAAAACCCTAACTTCCTGACTTCTACTTAAGTCAAATATTATCTTATAATAAACTCAATGGAGGACTGACATTATAAAGATCTACTAAGTGACCCACAAATGGTTCTTAAGTCATTGATAAAGTCTAAGTAAACAAGGTTAATTTTAAAACTTCATTCGAAAGCCAGGTTCTTTCTGTTAGCCTGTTGCTAGTGTTTTGAATTCTGTTGCTTCACTGCTCCAAGATACCTGCTCTCTGATGATAGCCCATTCACTTCCATGGATTAAATAGAAATTCAAAATACAAATTAGGAGAATGGACTCTGGTATGTTGTGAAGTAAGCAGAGTGAGGAGAATTAGAGAGTGATATGAAAATAATTGGTACTGTAAGAGAGGTGCTTTCTCTTAAAGACAGAAAGGGAGGCTGGCCATTGGCTTACGCCTGTAATCCCAGCACTTTGGGAGGCCAAGGCGGGCAGATCATGAGGTCAAGAGATCGAGACCATCCTGGCCAACGTGGTGAAACCCTGTCTCTACTAAAAATACAAAAATTAGCCGGGGGTGGTGGCAGGCGCCTGTAATCCTAGCTACTCTGGAGGCTGAGACAGGAAAATCACTTGAACCCAGGAGGCGGAGATTGCAGTGAGCCGAGATTGTGCCACTGCACTCCAGCCTGGCGACAGAGCGAGACTCCCTCTGGGGAAAAAAAAAAAAAGAAGAAAAGGAAAGCAGGGAATGTACCACTGACAACAGGGTATTTTGACCTATTTTAAGAGGCCAGCTTGAACACTTTAAACTGATTCCAAGTAAACTCTCATTTATATATTCACCCATCTATGTTACACATACCTATTAAGTACCTATGGAGTGAAATACTTTGTGCTGTTGGAGATATAAAAATGAAGACTATGTGCATACAGACCCTAAGCATTTCAAAATTGACTGGCGACACTATGTTTCTAATTAATTTTACAGTAGTGTCACAAGATGAACTAAATGGCTAAGGTGTGTGTGTATGTGTAAAATAGCTTTTAATGGTTTTGAAATAAATCTTGTAAGATAGTGAAAAATGTAGTAAGACCTTTCCATTCTTACTATTCTGCTGCTCTGATCTTCTGGTGCTGCTGAGCCTCTTTGCATTTCTGTCAACATTCCAGTCTATCTAGAATCAAAGAATACTGATAGCTTTAAAAGACTGTTTCTTACTTCACTTTCAGGATGAGAAAACAGATTCAGATTAGGTTTCGCGTGGCATGCCTGAGGATCGAGCCAGTTTAGTGGCAAAACGGGAGCAGAAACCATTCTCCTGAAAACTAAGCATTATGCCTTCTTCGTCAGCCAGCTCTGTTAAGTCTTCCTAACCGCTGAGGTTCAGCTAATCATTATTGTTTCCACGAAGTCTTCCCTTACCCTCAAGTAGATGAACTCCTCCTACCAGAGTGTTTAGTTCATGAGTGCATCTCACAGAAACTTTGTTTCTTCAAGACAGTGTTGCCCAGCTTGAGTGCAGTGGTGAATCATAGCTCACTGCAACCTTGAACTTGGGCTCAAGCAATCCTCCTTGAGGATTAGCCTGACCACCTCAGGCTAAAAAAATTTTTTTTGACAGTACTTTCTTCCCCAGTTATTCTATTGGAGAATCTCAAGCCCCAGATAGAGGAATGTATGTCCCGGTCCCTGAGCTCTTTCTGCATATGAGGGTAAAATGTAAAAAATGATAGCTACTGCATTTCAGTCTTTCATAAAATATCAGCAATTTTTGTTGGTGTAGTCATTTTCTTCTGAAGTTGTAATTCTCCTAAAGTTGTGTCTTTATTACAAAATCCAATGAATACTTTCCTGTTTTTAACCTTTTTAATATTCCCTGTGACTTTTTTCATATGTCCAATTATTTGCCAAATGTTTAATGAAAATATACTATGTTCCAGACAGTGCATGAGATGATGGGGATGCAGTAGTGAGCAAAACTCGTAAATCCTATTATCAGAGGATAGGAGCCAGCAGCAAAGAAAGTCCAGCAGTCACACAACCACAACAAAGCATCAAACATGCTCTTGCTGGAGGAACCAAGGGCACTTGATCTGGTCCATTGGATTAAACCCTAATCTGGGCCGGGAACAGTGGTTCACAAGTATAATCCTAGCACTTTGGGAGGCCAAGGCAGGAAGATCTCTTAAAGCCAGGGGTTGGAGACCAGCCTGGGCAACAAAGAGAGACTCCGTCTCTAAAAAAAATTTGTAAATTAGCTGGGTGCAGTGGTGTGTGCTTGTAATCCCAGCTACTCAGGAAGCTAAGGCAGGATTGCTTGAGCCCAGGAGTTCAAGGCTGCAGTGAGCTGTGATGGTGCCACTACCTTCCAGCCTGGGTGACAGAGCTGAGACCCTATCTCAAAACAAGGGAACAAACAAACAAAAAAACCTAATCTGGTTCAGTAGAAGTGAAGTTAAAGTGAAATCTGAAGACTGAGACGTGAAGAAGACTAATTCAACAGGAGGAACAGGAAGGACTGGAGGCAAGGAAAAAACCATATACTTTAGGGAATTTAGATGCCCTCAGGCCTGGGCCACCATGGGTGGGAAGGCAGGCAGGTGAAAGGTATTCCTGGATGTGGTTTTAGAAAAGCTTTTCTACTATGCCCTTTATTTTTTAATCTATGTCTTAAATTATTTTTGTTGTTGCCTTATTCTAAATACTTTAAGGAGTAAAATTAAAAGAAAATCTATACTTTAGGTGAAAATAGTAAACTTTACCCACAGGTAAATTATATGCAAGACACAATATTTTTGTAAAGCAATATCTTGACTCCTGATTAACATCATAAAATAGATAAGGTTTAACAATAGACCAAGTGGTAATTGTATCTTCCTTTAATTTGAAACCAGTCAGCTCTAAATTATTCATCCTACCTAAAGAAGAGATATATACATAACCTAAAATGATCAATAACCCAGATCATTTTTGACTTCACTTCAGAACGTGCTTTTTAATTTACACATTGGTATGCCAAATTTAGGAATTCACTTAAAGCTATGCCACAGAAAAGGAACAACCCATAGTACCAAATCTTGTAACCCATCCCATATTGAACTGAAAGCATGTTTTAGGCCAGTATCAAGACATAGTATGGCCAGGTGCAGTGGCTCATGCCTGTAATCCCAGCACTTTGGAGGCCCAGGTATGTGGATCACTGGAGTCCAGGAGTTTCAGACCAGCCTAGGCAACATGGTGAAGCCGCATCTCTACAAAAACTACAAAAATTAGCACGGCGTGGTGGTGCATGCCTGTAGTCCCAGCTACTTGAGTCTGAGGTGGGAGGATCCCTTGAGCCCAGGAGGTGGAAGCTGCAGTGAGCAGTGATCGCACCACTGTCCAGCCTGGGTAAGAGAGGGAGACCCCACACCACCTTAAAAAAAGGCTCAGTGGAGAGTAGTTTATATCTCTTTCTTTACACTTTTCCATATTGTTTTGAGTTTTTAAAAAACAAGCCATGAGTAGCTTTACTATTTTTTGAGTAAAAAAATATTTCTATTTGGAAAACCAAAGAGTAGAAGTAACCTTTTTCACTTCTTCCTAGAGAAGGTTCAGGTTGAGTTTATAGAGTGTGTCTGAGACAAAGTACGGTAAAACAAAACCAGACAGCAGGCCGGGCGCAATGATTCACGCCTGTAATCCCAGCACTTTGGGAGGCTGAGGCAAGGGGATCACTTGAAGCCAGAAGTTTGAGACCAGCCTGGGCAGCATGATGAAACCCTGTCTCTACCAAAAATACAAAAATTAGCCAGGCGTGGTGGCTCATACCTATAATCCCAGCTACTTGAGAGGCTGAGGCTGCAGTGAGCTGAGATGGTGCCACTGCACTCCAGCCTGGGCAACAGAGCAAGGCTCTGTCACAAAAACAAAACAAAACAAAACAAAAAAACAGTAACAAAAAATTAACAGAGCAGTGTAGTATATGTGCTGTCATTCAGGTTTATATAGAGCACTCGAATAATGACTATTTTCTAAAGTATTTTGTGGAAAGTACTAAAATGAACAGCAATTTCAACAACCAATGGAGAATAAAACAGATGTTACAGAAGTAAAAAAAAATTTTTTTCACAGACTTTACTGAGATGATAAATATTTGATACAGATCACTTGTTACATTAAATATTCATTTTCTAACTGTATAAAGGCATGAAGATTCACTGCATTTACAATCCAAACTACAAGATAGCAAGCACATTGACAGTATCTTCACTTGAAATACTTAATATGCTAAAAATATTATATGAAGATTAAGGCAGAATCTAATTCAGAAAATCAACTCACTAGTCCAGTCAGGACACGTTTTTGTTTTTTTAACTTACTCAACAGAGATGACAGAAATAGCTTGATATTATCAATTACTTCTAGTTATGGACTATTTTCAGATAAAACTAGAAAGATATAAGTTAACAGATTTATACGTCAATGGATTGATACCTTTTTTTTTTTTTTTGATGGAATCTTGCTCTGTCACCAGGCAGGAGTGTAGTGGCGCGATCTTGGCTTACTGCAACCTCTGACTCCCTGGTTCAAATGATTCTCCTGCCTCAGCCTCCTGCGTAGCTGGGATTACAGGCACGCGCCACCACGCCCAGCTAATTTTTGTATTTTTAGTAAAGATGGGGTTTCACCATGTTGGCCAGAACAGTCTCGATCTCCTTGGCCTCCCTAAGTGCTGGAATTACAGGTGTGAGCCACTGTGCCCGGCAGATTTTTAACTCTTTATAGGTGGAAAAGGACTAAAAGTTATATCTTAAAACAGAAACTCTTAAATATGGTCTGCTATTGTTAGCTAAAGATGCAAAGTTCATCAAATACTAACTTAAAATAATCTGAGAAAATAATGGGTGGGCCCTATACCATTTGTAACTAATAACTGTTTAGTTTGTGTGAGGAATCTGTAACATGATGATGATTTTGGCTATATGATACCTGTTTTCAATTCTTAAAAAAACAAACAACAAAAAAACCCTCAAACATTTTGATTTTCTTGTTTAAAAAAATTGTTTTCATTTTAATGATCTGAGTTAGTAACAAACAAATGTACAAAATTGTCTTTCACATTTCCATACATTGTGTTATGGACCAAATGAAAATGCTGGACTACAAATGCAGGTTTCTTTATATCATTAACTTCAAATATTGTCACTTATAAATAAAGGTGATTTGCTAACACATGCATTTGTGAACACAGATGCCAAAAATTATACATGTAAGTTAACGCACAACCAAGAGTACACACTGTTCATTTGTGCAGTTATGCGTCAAATGCAACTGACACAGAAGCAGTCATCCTGGGATATTTTACTCTATATGAAAAGCATCTTGGAGAAATAGATTGAAATACAGTTTAAAACAAAAATTGTATTCTACAAATACAATAAAATTTGCAACTTGCACATCTGAAGCAACATTTGAGAGAGCTGCTTCAATAACCCTGCTGTTATATTGGTTTTACAGGTATATCTCCAAAGTCATGGGTTGGGATATAGCTGTTTAAGGAAAATAAATATGTATATTAAAAGGAAAATTACACTTTAAAAATGTGAAGAAAGCTTTGAAAACAATCTTAATGCATGAGTCCATCTACATATTTTCAAGTTTTAGAAACAAAGAAATTTAGAATTTTCAAAGTAATCTGAAAACTTTCTAAGCCATTTTAAAATAAGACTTTTTCCCCCATCTTTCCAATGCTTCCTATTTGATAGTGTAATACAGAAATGGGCAGTTTCTAGTGTCAACTTACTGTGCTAATTCATAAATCATTACACATTTATGACTGAGAGGTCAAGTAAGTGGAAACTGGGTTATAATGAAAATGACAAGGGGGCCCTTCAGCAGGCACTCATCTGAACTAGTAATAAACACCAACACAAACTGATTTTTTATATTAAATTTTTTTTAGATCTCTAAAGGTAGGAAAATCCAGTCTTTCTTAAAAATACTTTCCTGGGTTGTGGCAACATGTGCTTTACCTCTTTAACTCTACCTAAAACCTAAAGTTATTTCTATATTATAAATTTCAAACTCCCTGGCAAGGAATGTAAATGCTAACCAGCTAGGTATTTATAGTCATGCGCCGCGTAACAACTTTTCAAAGACAGACCGCATATCTGACAGTGGTCCCGTAAGATTGTAATACCATATTCTTACTGTATCTTTTCTATGTCTAGATACACAAATACCATTGTGTTACAACTGCCTACAATATTCAGTACAGCAACATGCTGTACAGGTTTACCATATAGCCTGGGTATGTTGTGGGCTGTGCCACCTAGGTTTGTGTAAGTACACTATGATGTTCACACAACGGAATTGCCTAACAATGCATTTCTCAGAATGTATCCCTGCTGTTAGGCAACACATGACTGTATTTAACTTCATAAAAAGCGATAACTCATGGATGGTTGTCATAATAACATTTCCACTTTTCTCTAAGGCCTGAGGTTGATGTCTTTGCCTATACTCTATGGATCAAATGAGAGAAGATGATGCATCTAAACAATAGGGTCTCTTTGAGGCAGTATCATAGACTTGGCCTCCCGTATTATGAAAACCTTTGTTGTGCTAAAATGAATACAACTGCAAGCAGTTTGAGGGCAACTGCAGTGCCAAAGGAAATGAATTATTTTCTATGGGAAACATAAAATTCATCTTAAGGAAACATCTTTGTTTGCCACGAGGCATATCATGAAGAAAATGTGGCTAGTGAATTCAAACATCGACTCCAAGAGCCACCTAAATTAAGGTGGCTTTTAAAAATGTTTAAATTATCAATGATTTAGGAACATAAGCTGGAAGAGTAATATAAAGATGTATATTTATAATGCTACTTTAGGAGATGTAGTTCCCTACTTTGCATTTTGGAAATGAAAGACATCAATTCTGTCCAGAGTCAATAATATCAGAAAGAAATATGGCTGCTTCCTACTCTTCTCCACTTGGAAAATTCATTTTATGATGCTCTCACCGTTGATACTCTGTGACTCTCATATGAGTTAGGCAAAATGAATCTAATAGGTTACTTTTGTTTTCAAAATAAACCACCCAAACAGGTTTTTTAAAACTTTCAAAAATGGAACATTTAACCCTTGAGAGAAACTTCCATTACTGAGTACCTAGTCTAATGGCAAGTACAGTATTAAGGATTATTGCTTTTAATAAGATAACCATCAGAAATAAATATATAAGCTTAATTCAAATACTCATTTTTCACCCAATGCTACAATGTTTTATTCTCAAATCAAATCACGTTACCTTCAATTCTTTGCCAGTTTACTGAGGTTTTAAGTATAAAAAGTTGGCCTGTTAACTCAAAAGCAAGACAATAGCAATATCCACGTGTCTTATTTGGGCATTGAGCAGTAACACTGCTTTCTTGATAGGATTTAAGGCACTAAACGGTGGTAAAATAAACAAAAGGATGATGATTAACTTCTTTAGAATCCTAAAAAAGGAGATAGTTTAGAATGACACTAGTAAATCTTTTTCTCAAACAAATAAGGCATCCTGTTGGCAAACACAAATAAAACACAAGGTCATGTTGAACCTAATACATTCACTGTCTCAGCTAAACTACTTGAAACGCTACCTATCAAACCTAAGAAAGCTACAATAGTGTGTATAAAGGCTGGAAAGGCACCAAAAGGAGAGCTCTACAACTTCCAGTTCTAAGAGTTAAGGAAGCTGTGTTTAACACTGCAAATAGTCTAATTATCAGTTTTATTCTTCAAAATGTAAATGTAGTTAGATTTTTACCTCGACAAGTTAATCAAGTGCTAGTTTAGTAAGAAGTTTATTTTATGAATTAGAAAATTACTGCAGTGTCTAACACAGCCCTATTTATAAAGCTAAACTAATTCTAGTACTGAATGCATATTCTGGATAACACTGAAGCAAATTTGTATGAACAAAAATGGTTACCTCAAGATAGAATTCACGATAAAAATTCAACATATAACTAAATAAGATTTACTGAAAATAACAAAAGGTGTTGTAGAGATATATCAAACATAATTATAACCACAACATTTTCCTTGTGAAAAATACAACTATTAGTGAAATAAAATGTACAATTGAAAATTTTCCAAAGGAAAAAACACAGTATAAACGAAAATACTTTTCTTTGTGATAGGGAAAATAGTATGTCATTGTTTTTTTGTCACAATATAATTTGACACAAAAAGCAGTCAGAGAATTGCACCAATTCCACATCCAGTTTCCTGAACATGTTAAGAGTAAAAGGAGTCTGTAAAGCAGAACAGTTTCCAAATTTTATATTTTAAATTGATGATATTCTCATACAGGATGTCACACCACACCAGACCTCTTTACATAATGTACAATATTTCTGGTTTTGTGGCCAGATGTGAGTACAAACGTATGGTTTCTGCCACTTCTCTGTCATTCTGGTGTTTAGCCAGAGTCAGAAAAAAAAATCGTTACTTTAAGTGTTATTTCTCTAGCAATAAAGAAAAATTATACTTAGTGCATGCTTCATCATTTGTCAAAAAATGTTTCTGAAAATATAACTCAAGTTACCCAATGGTTTACAAAATAGAAAAATCATTCATTAGGGTAAAAATGTGGTGGGATTTAGGTCCATTTCCAGAGGACTAACTTCCTTCCTAAAGGCGCACCACTGTCCTTCAGCAGAGGTGGTGATGACAGGTCCGTGATGGAAGCGGCCGGCCTGCAGACCACTACTTGACATCTGATTATCTTTGACCGCCCCATATCTGCCATTTCATTAGTGCTACAGAAAGATGGGATTTTTGTGGAAAAGTTAGGAACATTTCTGCTGTACATGATTTAGAAGTTCTCCAAATTTTTCAAAGAGGTCCTCCACCCATTTTACATTTTTCATACAAAGTTGAACAATTTCCTCCTGTCCTAAATCTTCATTTTTTTTCTGCACGGAAGAAATCTAAAAAAAGAAAATTGCCAAATTAGCTTATACTTATCACGTCATACTTAAGTTCAACTACAAGTACTGGTATTTAATTTTTTTCTTCATTCTATCCATGGAGAATTATTATTTCAGATAAATTTGGGTGAGATCTAATCCTCTCATCTTTGGCTCCAAGGGGGCAGAAAGGAAGGCTAGAAAACGTACTTCAAACTTCCTCCATTTCTTCCAATTACGTTAAAAGCCAAATGACAAATTTTGGAGTCGATTCTGCATTTTAAAGCATTGTAAAAGTAGTCAACCTATTTTGCATCACCATCTTTGCTTTGTCTTTTGCTATATAAAGGTTAGATTTATGAGCATCTTTCCATACCAGACTACTGTCAAACACATTAGATATAGCCTTGGACCAACTTAACCCTTTTTAATTAACAGAAGTGATAGTGCTGGTTAAATAGGTAGTATTGTCTACAACCATTTAACCTGTCTGTGGAAATTAATGCTTATATCCCATCCATGAGGTAATATTTTGTCATGTATAATTTCTGAACAACTGAAAAGCTACAATTAAATTTTAACTTTTAGTTTTTCATGCCAAGGCACAAAACCCCATTTCTCTGCAATTAAGTGGGATAAGGCCTTTCTAAGTAATAAGTAAAGCAGCGAGATGTCAAAGCAGTGACTGAAGTGAATTAAAGCAGATCATCATACACTGTGAGAGAACAAAACGCAATAAAACATCATTTATTATGGCGATGTAAAGCAAGCATCGACAGCTTTAAAACATTACCAATTATAGCTGCTACAAGAGGTGGTGAGGCTAGGGTAAATCTGAGCACAAAACATAGCAGAGAGACTCAGAACAATAAATCGAATCATTATTTATAGAACACATAGGCAAAATATATACACACAGGTGTTTCACAATTCTCTTTAAAACATTCCAAAATACCATAGCTAGAGTCTCCTTAACGTTCTGAAAAACATTTCTTTTTTAAATAAATGAGAAGAAATTACCTCATCCTTACATATCAGATAAACATGATATTTATAATGATGGAGTGAATGATACAAAGAATACAACTGTATTTTCTCTGGATCGACAGCAAACTCCTATAAAAAGAAAAAAGTTTATAGATATATTTCATGGAGTATCTGAGCTAAGAACACTTTGAGGAAAATACTGGATCAAAAGTCTCAATGGCAATGTCGAAAATGACATATATGGGTAGGTATTCAGTTGTGTTAATATGGAGAGACTTATTCAAAATAAGAATTTAAATTATATTTTAAAATCTTATTCTTTATCCTGAATATAAATATGCATTATTGAAAAAACTTAAGCATTATAGGAAAATTTAAATAATAAACATATGAGATGATTTATAAAATAAAAGCTCCCTATAATCTCCTGCTTCAGAGCTAAACAAAGCTGATGGCATGTTATATATTTTTTAATGTTTTTCCCCTAGGTATAACATGTATGTTAATAACACTAATTCTGTATTGAGAAGGGAATCACACTATACATATTGTCCAGCAACTTTTCTTTCTTCCAACTTGTTTTTTGACCTAACTAAAAATTGGTTATCTTTTCATTTAGTACATATAGCTGTCCCTATATGAGGGTGAGGACTTTTAACCAGTTTTCACTGTTGTATCTTTAGTACTTAGAACTGTACTTGGCATGCTATAGGCACTCAAAAAATTTTTTTTGAAAGAATGAACAAATCTATCTCTTTATAAAAAGCACGTAGTATGACATTAGGTGGCTCTTCATTTATCTAACTTCACACTGGTGGTACATAATTGGATTGCTCTTACAAACAATTCTACAATGAGCAAAGGTATGTATTTTTATGCATTTCTGAATCTGTTTCTACAGAATACTTTTTTTTTTTTTTTTTTTTTTTTGAGACAGTGTCTCATTCTGTCACCCAGGCTGGAGTGCAGGGATGTGATCACAGCTCACTGCAGTCTCAATTCCCTGAGCTCAAGCGATCTTCCCACTCAGCTTCTCAAGTAGCTAGGACTACAGGTGCACGGCACCATGCCTGGCTAATTTTTTTTTCTCCCCGCAGGGTACATGGGGTCTTGCTTTGTTGCCAAGGCTGGTCTTGAACACCTGGACTCAAGTGATCCTCCTGCCTCAGCCTCCCAAAGTGCTGGGATTATAGGCTTGAGCCATTGTGCTTAGCCCTGAATACATTTTTGCTGTGAAGCTGATATGTTGCCAAACTGTTTTCTGAAAAGGTTATAACAATTTATACTATGTTTAAAGATGAGCAAATTCCAATTTTAATGACTTTGCGGATATGAAATAAACATTTCATCTTTTTATGGAATGTGTTGTGCACACTCACTTATCTATGTGCATGCATACCCAATTAAAAATATACCTATAATACAGGTAATGCATATGTTAATGAGTTCGAATTGGCCATCTCACAATGTACACACATTTCAAAACATAACATTTTGTACATAATATATGCAATTAAGAAAATAAAAAACTACCTACGAATATATCAACACGAATGTGAGATAATTTATTCCATATTAGTCAATTTAAGAAATTTGTGAGCACATATTATATGCCTGATACTGTGCTATAGAAAAAAAATAAACAATCATGCATCCCTCTTCTTTAGGCCAGTGCTGCTTATACCTACCTGAAAAACCTTCACACTTAATGACAACATAGTAAAATATTTGCTTGTTTCAATGTTTTAAGTAGGAATTATAGTAACAATTGGAAAAGGTACAGTTGCATTAATAATCAATTACACTTACTTGTGCAGATTTAGCGGTTGTTTTAGAGGTCCTTAGAGTTTTCTTATTATAAGCTTTGCCATTCATTTTGATTTTAGAAATAGCAGTTCCTCCACTCTTTGCTTTAGAGTCTCGAGTAATTATTGTTAGTTCAGGAAAACTTTCCAAAGCATTCTGGAAAACAATGAAGTAAAATAACTGACACCAGAAGAAAACTAACCTAAACTACTTCTAGCTATCTAAAATTTAGAAGTGTGTGTGCACACAAACACCTATCTGCAGAGAGATGTGTGGGTACTGATGGGATGTGGTAAATATATACACATATGCATACATATACATACACAGGCTGGGGTTTAAACATGGTCACAAGTTCTTTGCAGCTCTTCCTATTGGATATGTAATCTATTTCCCCATCCCTTGAATCTGAGCCAACTCTATGACCTGCTTATTTAAGCAACAGCACACCACACTGGGAATCCTAGTAATGTCTAATTTCTAGTAATGTCTCTGGCTTCAAGGCAGGAGAAAGAGACACATATATGTTTTAGTAAAGCCCTACCACTTAAACCACTGCTCGCCCCGTGAAATGTGGCTGGACCTTGCTACAGAGAAGTCATCTGCCTCTGGTGAAGATGAGGACAGAGGAGAAGCAGCACTGTAGTGCTTCCCTGACTTCACTCTTCTCTTGCTTATTTTGAATGCGAGACAAGTACCTGTAAGATAAGATCCTAAAACAGAGTATGATGGGTTTTTTGACAGTGGTCATGTGGTAAAACCAATTCCACTCCATCCTTTAAAAGACACTGGTGGCCAGGCAAGGTGGCCCATGTCTGTAATCCCAGCACTCTGGGAGGCCAAGGTGGGCAAATAACTTGAGGCCAAGAGTTCGAGACCAGCCTGACCAACATGGCAAAACCTTGTCTCTACTAAAAATACAAAAATTAGCTGGGTGTGGTGGTGCACACCTGTAATCCCAACTACTCAGGAGGCTGAGGTAAGAGAATCACTTGAACTTGGGAGGCAGAGGTTGCAATGAGCCAATATCACGTCACTGCACTCCAGTCAGGGTGACAGAGAGAGACTCTGTCTCTAAATAAATAAATAAATAAGCCACTGGCCTATTTATGCCCTCACCTACTTGGCAAATCATCCTGCCTGACTGAAAAGCTACAAACAATAACTGAATGATACTTGTAGTGACATTTAACTAGTTCGATTATGACTTTATAAAAATTAAATCAAGCTCCTACCATCATTTATTATTTTGACACTAAAAATGTTGATGTTCTCCTATAATATTTATGATTCAGAATGCAGTCCTCATTCGATAAGCACGTTTTATGAACAGTTACAACCTTTAAGGCCACTCTTCTCCAAACTCATCTATTGTTTCCAAGCACCTGGTATTGGGGCCCTGAAAATGGTACCTTTTTAAAAACAGGCAACCTAAATTTTTCTTAGTATAAGTGTATTAAGGAACTCAATTTCATTTGATAGAAACAATAACACTTTTGGCATTTTCTACCAGAGTGAGCTACCATCACGTTCTAGCTTTGTTCCTTTCTCAGATTATTTGTGCTCTTATCATGTACTCTGGTGTTTTCCATTTAAAACATGCACCTTGACAATTTTTGGATCCAGAATTACTATTTGCAACAAATAGAATTTAAAGTCTAAACATTCTAAATTTGGAATCAACACACACTAAGTCAGTGGAGATGAAAGAAAAAAATTTAAATCTTTCCAATGACCACAAGATGCCTAAGATGATCCGAAGTACGCAGATTTCAGAAAAAGGCAGAACATCATTACCTTGAAAAGGCTTCAGGACTCCTAACATCACGAAGATCAACATAGGAAAGCACACTAATTATTTCTAAAGAACAGAAAAACCTTTCTTCATCTACTATTTGTAATATTTTACTTCAAATCATTATAACTCTTAATATTATGTAATTTGGCTTTGAAATGCAAATTGCTAAGGCTGGGCATGGATTACACCTGTAATCCCAGCACTTTAGGAGGCGGAGGCGGGCAGATCACTTGAAGCCCGGAGTTCAAGACCAGCCTGGCCAACACGGTGAAACCCCATCTCTACTAAGAATACAAAAATTGCCGGGCGCGGTGGCTCACGCCTGTAATCCCAGCACTTTGGGAGGCCGAGGCGGGCGGATCACAAGGTCAGGAGATCGAGACCACGGTGAAACCCTGTCTTTACTAAAAATACAAAAAATTAGCCAGGCGTGGTGGCGGGCGCCTGTAGTCCCAGCTACTCGGGAGGCTGAGGCAGGAGAATGGTGGGAACCCAGGAGGCGGAGCTTGCAGTGAGCGGAGATCGCGCCACTGCACTCCAGCCTGGGCGACAGAGCGAGACTCCGCCTCAAAAAAAAAAAAAAAAAAAAAAAAGAATACAAAAATTAGCCAGGTGTGGTGGTGGGCGCCTATAATCCCAGCCACTCTGGAGACTGAGGCAGGAGAGGAGGAGGTTACAGTGGGCGGAGATAGCGCCACTGCACTTCAGCCTGGGAGAGAGTGAGACTCTGTCTCAAAAAAAAAAAAAAAAAAAAGAAAAAGAAATGCAAATTGCTTTATATGACAATTATCAAAATTAATAACTAATAACAGAATTAGAAATCTTGTTAAAGAACTGGTTTGACGTTTCTACAGTGATTAGCCAAACCTGGTAATTTTTAAAATTTAGTAAATCTTTAGAAAACACCTATCTAAAAATGTTCCCTTGTTCCACAAAATATAGTATTTCACAAAAGAATATTTCATTTATTTGAAGGCAGCAGTTAAGTAGGAAACACTGGGCTAGAGCCGAGTGCCATGGCTCATGCCTATAATCCCAGCACTTTGGGAGGCCGAAGCAGGTGGATCACTTGAAGTCAGGAGTTCGAGACCAGCCTGACTAACATCGTGAAATCCCATCTCTACTGAAAACACAAAAATTAGCCGGATGTCGTGGGGCATGCTTGTGGTCCCAGCTACATCCAGTCTGAGTAGGAGAGGCTGAGGCAGGAGAATCTCTAGAACTCAGGAGGTGGAGATGGTAGTGAGCTGAGATCACGCCACTGGACTCCAGCCTCGGCAAAAGAACAAGACTCCATCTCAAAAACAAAAACAAAAAAACACAAACTGGACTGTGAGTCAGGAGACGAAATTCTTAGTACTGGATTTCTTACTAGCTTCTAACTTTTTTTCCTGCTGCGAGTACACGGCAGTGAAGAATACATGACTACTATGATAGTTTAGTGTCATTTAGTTTTAAACACAATCTAATAGCCTCAGTTTTCACCTAATTGAAATGAAGTCAATATTCACTTTTACATGGAGTTCACATAAATAGGGATGTGGACAAGTTATTCAAATGTATAATATTGTTACCATCAATTAAAAAATGTTCCCCAAAGTAGATATAACCAAATGATTCTCAATGTGATATTATACTTTGAATAAGAAAGGCTAGGGAGTAATCACTCTGTGATTCTCTCCCATGTGCACGTTAATAAATTTGCGTGCCTCTTCTCCAATTGAAATAAAAAGCTCGGCCAGGTGCAGTGGCTTACGCCTGTAATCCCAACACTTTGGGAGGCCAAGGTGGGGGGATCATCTGAGGTCAGGAGTTCAAGACCAGACTGGCCAGCATGGTGAAATCCTGTCTCTACTAAAAATATCAAAATTGGTCGGGTGTAGTGGTGGGCACTTGTAATCCCAGCTACTCAGGAGGCTGAGGCACAAGAACCGCTTCAACTCAGGAGGCAGAGGTTGCAGCAAGCCAAGGTTGTGCCACTGCAATGCAGCCTGGGTACCAGAGCGAGACTCCGTCTCAAAAAAAAAAAAAAAAAAGCTAGAAATTTTTAAATTACTAAGTAGCTTCTATGATAAATTATCTGAGTTTAGATTAGCTCTTTTCTATATTTCTGATAACACCAAAACCAACTTATATTGCCAAGATATATTAACAGATAGAATTATATACATTTCCTACCCTTATAAAAATCAATGTTTCCTCTGATATTGAATAAATGAGGCACGTAAGGGGAATTTTGACAACTGTGCTAAGGAAAAGCTAATTTTAATTACAGACAAAACGTAAAAATTTTGAAATGTTAAAAGAAAAAATTAGAATACAGTAGTTTAAAGGAAATACTTTCGGAGACATCTGGAAATTATTTTATAGAAGATACAAAATAGATAACTATAAATGCCTAAAAAATAAATTTAAGTGGAGAAAAGCAAATGATTAACACTAAAAAAGACAAACTAAATAGACTTACAATGAATAAAAACCAAATTTTTGTTAGGTGAAAAATTTTGTAAGTGAATGATTTTCATAAATGTCCTTTCTATTATACTGAAGACTATGATTGCCATTGAGTTTTGCTAATAAGTCATCAGAAGGAAATACCTTGAATGATTGATCCAAATGAAGATTCAAAAGAAGTCTCTTTCGGTTATCGTTTAGCATGCCATCTATTTTTTTCATATGAGGTAAAAGTAGCTCATCTGAAACAACATTATAATTTAACAGGATAAACTATCAATAAATACTTAATAAAAATTCCAACTTTTTCTCAAAACATGTATTAAAATACACTAAATTCATTGGCATATGTAAAATATTGATTGCAAAAAACTGGACATGAAGCTTTCTGAACAAAGGTTAACTTGAAAAGTAGGTTTATAATAGCAAGTGAGAAAGAGGCAGCTCAGTATGATGATGGGATGAGCACTATATGAGGATCCAAAGTCCTAAGTTTTAGCTGAACTAGAACTGCTGGATAAACTAGAACTGGCTTTTAACTGAATACAACTGATATGTGGCAGCTATGTGACCAATGGGCAAGCTGCCTAATTTCTTCAGACCTCATTTACCCTCTGAACAATCTGAACAATCGTAGTATTACAAAATACAAACTGATCTAACAAAACACTGAGTATGACCAAGGGATATTAAGTCACTTTAATTTGAAGCAAAGAAAAAGTAGGGGAAGAAAAATGATCAAAACCCAGTATGAAAAATATGAATCAAAATAGTTATTTTAGAAAAAGAGGGGAGAGTAAAATTATGACAAAGATTCCTATTCAAAGCTTTTGGCTTTCAATGTCAACACTCTGAACTTTAAGTTCCATTAAGAAAAGCACTTTTAGAATATAATTAGTTTTGGTGTAGCATTAAACATTTTAGATTATTAGACTCTTAATTTATCAGCATAGTAATTTATTATATTTTATAATACTAACTGCTTCTAATAACCTTTCTGGAAAAAAATCCCCAGAATCCAGGTCACAAGTTTCACAGCTAAGTAAAATGATTGTTTATATAGTCTTTCTGTTAGTGATTAAATCTGTTCTAATACTATATTTACATTCTACAAAAACAAGTTTTAAACACTTGTGATTTAAAAATAATAACCTTAAAAATTTTTCTCCCCTTGTATTAGAGAAAAATCAGAAAACACTGATAAGCAATTTTTAAAAATCTTTCAAAATACAACTATACAGAAATGACTACCACAAAGAGAAGCATATTTTATGATGCAAGGAATATAACATTTAATAGCAAAAATGCTGACCTGGGATTAACTGAGTTCTAATCATGGTTCTTCAACCTCTAACTTGTTATCTAACTTTAATCTCTTTTGAACTTTACTTTACAAAATAAATGTTTTAGACTAGTTAATATCTAAAGTCCCTTCCAGCTCCACATTACTCGAAAATGACTGATATATAGGTTACTGTCTCTGATTACGTGGTAAGAAGAACTGGACCAGAAATTAGAAGACTTTTTATTTTAATCCTTTCTCTGCCACTTTCCAGTTTGTGGGCCCTTAAGCAAGTCACTTAACCTCTCTGAACCTGTCTTAATCCACAAAATGGCTAAGTTGTTTTAAGGTTAAACTAGAATATGTGCCTAAGTATGTGAACATAATAAAACAGTATATAGTCATGCACTGCATAATGACATTTTTGGCAATGACAGACCACATATACAGTGGTGGTTCCATAAGACTATAATGCCATATTCTTCCTGTACCTTTTATTTTCTTCTTTAACAACAACTTTTAAAAAATTTCAATAGCTTTAGGGGTACAGGTGGTTTTGGTTTCATGGATGAGCTGTATAGTGGTGAAGTCTGAGATTTCAGTGCATCCATCACCCAAGTAGTGTACATTGTACCCCATAGGTAGTTTTTCATCCCTTACCCCTTTCTCACCCTCTCCCCGTCTGAGTCTCCAATGTCCATTATACCACACTGCCTTTGTGTACCCATAGCTTAGCTCTCACTTATAAGTGAGAACATGTGATACTTGGTTCTCCATTCCTGAGTTACTTCAGTTAGAATAATGACCTCCAGTTCCACCCAAGTTGCTGCAAAAGACATTATTTCACTCTTTTTTATGGCTGAATAGAATTCACTATATTTTCTTTATCCACTCATCGGCTGATGGTCACTTTCCATATCTTTACAGTTGTGAACTGTGCTGCAATAAACATACGTGTGCATGTGTCTCTTTGGTATGATTTATTTTCCTTTATGTAGATACTCAGTAGTGGGACTGCTGGTGAGAATGTAAATTAGTACAACTGCTATGGAAAACAGTATGGAGATTTCTCAAATAACTAAAAGGAATAATATTAATTGGTATAACCCAGTGCATTTACTGGTTTAATACTAATTGATCAGAAAATAATTGTTATGATGTATCTTTTACTAAATATACAAGTATATGATTTTAATCTTTATGCCACTTTTATCTGGTTCATCTTTTCAATTATTGGAAAATAAAATATACTGACATACAGACCTTCCATGTAATACCAAAACTTAGTAAACTATTTATGAAGATGATTAGATTCTAGAGTTGGAAGAAACTGGTTAGTAGCTATACAATTTTCCCACAAGTAGAAAGCAATAAAAGTTCAAATATTCAGAGAATGCATGAAAAGATATGACCATTTTATAGAATTAAGATGCTATGTATTTAACTGACAATTTATAGGTATATATTACACAAGCCACCTATAAACATGTAACTACATATAAACATATAACTAACGGACAAGATTTCTTTTTTTAATTCCAGGAATTACTACCAAGAAAGTACTGCTTAGAAGACTGTACCATTGCTCTTCTCTAAGGCTTGCATTGTGTCAGGGTCCAAGGCAATGCTAACAAGCAATTCCATGTAGCTCTTAAAGGTTTCCTTCATTGCTCTTGTGTTCAAAAAGCGAGTAACAAAGGGAGCGGGAGGATCAAATTCTGGGAGGGAGAAAGGGTTAAATATTAAATTTTCCTTCCTGACAATTTAAAAAACACTTTTCTCTATAACGAGACTCTAGAAGCAGATTGCAGATACAATTTCTTCAAATTCAAGACTTCTCACCTTACCTTTAAAAGGTCTGGGATTCTCAAAGCTGGTTTGCACATCACAATGACTGCAGAGCTTTGTTAACAATAGAACAAAAAGCCAGACTGCTGGACTTCCTAAAACAGAATCTTTGGTAGTGGTGGTGGTCGTGGTAGTGGTGACGAAGCTTAAGTATTATGCTCTTAAAAAGCTTCCTAGGTGATTCTTTTGTGGGGTGTGTGTGTGTGTGTGTGTGTGTGTGTGTGTGTGTGTGTTAAGACAGAGTTTTGCTCTTGTTGCCCAGGCTGGAGTGCAATGGCGTGATCTTGGCTCACTGCAACCTCCGCCTCCCAGGTTCAAGCAATTCTTCCACCTCAACCTCCGGAGTAGCTGGGATTATAGGTACACAGCACCATGCCTGGCTAATTTTTTTGTATTTTTAGTAGAGACGGGGTTTCACCATGTTGGCCAGGCTGGTCTTAAACTCCTGACCTCAGGTGATCCGCCCGCCTCAGCCTCCCAGTGTTGGGATTACACACGTGAGCCACCATGCCTGGCCCTTCCTAGGTGATTCTGAAGCCCAACACCAGAAAAAGTAGACTGGGTAAGAAACTATTTGTCTTCCGCTGGATCCCACCACAGACATCTGGTGCCAGGTGGTGCTACTCTAGTCTTGATGGTTTCTCTATGTTTAGTAGTAAAGAAATCGTATGACATCCAATGTATGAGTAATACATAGATTTCCATTTTATTCCTACACATATATTGCTATAAAATTCCTGCCTAGGATGTATTAAAATTTTTAGAAGTATGCCAGGTGCAGTAGCACATGCCTGTAATCCCAACACTTTGGGAGGCCAAGGTGGGAGGACTGCTTGAGCCCAGGAGTTCAAGACCAGCTAGGGCAACATAGTGGGACATCGTTTCAATTTAAAAAATAATAAATTAGCCACGTGTGGTGGCATGTACCAGTATTCCCAGCTATTCAAGAGGCTGAGGCAAGAGGACTGCTTGAGTCTAGGAGGTTGAGACTGCAGAGAGCTGTGATTGCACCACTGCACTCAAGCCTGGGAAACAGAGTAAAGACTCTGTCTCATAAAGAAAAAGAAAAAAAGAAAAAAATCGTTTTAATGTAAACGCAGCCTGTGCACAGAGGAAATTTCATTCAAATCCAATGGGAAGAACTAGGAGATTAACTTGTTGGGTGCGCTGGTGCACACCTGTAGTCCCAGCTACTTGGAAGGCTGAGGTGGGAGGATTGATTGAGCCCGGGAGTTCAAGACCAGCCTGGTCAATATAGCAAGACTCCATCTAAAAAAAAAGTTTGTTTCAATTTTGACTTTTTGTATTCAAATATATAATCAAGTCATACCCTTAAATAGCAGGTTTAAAAATATTTTTAATGTGGGTATATAGTGTGCATATATGTGTATGTGTGTGTGTGTGTATATATATACATATATATTTTTTTTCTTCTTAGAGATGGGGTTTCACTGTGTTGTCCAGGCTGGTCTTGAACTCTCAGTCTCAAGTGATCCTTCTGTCTCAGCCTCTGAAAGTGCTGAGATTAGCTGTAAGCCACCGTGCCTTGCCTATAGTAGGTGTATGTATTTTAAACAGCAGTTCTTAAAGTACAGTCCATGGACCCCAGGGGGGACCCCAAAACCCTTTCAGTGGTCTCTGATACCAAAACTGTATTCATGATAATATTAAGATATTATGAACTTTCTTCACTGCATTGCCATTTGCAAAACCAATATTGGGTAAAATTGATGGTGCCTTACTTACCACAAATGAAGGCAATGACAACAAACTCTACTAGTAGTAATATACTTTGCATGACTTTGTCATGTCACTACCATGTATTCGGAGGGGGAAAAAGTCAGTTTCACTTAGGAACAGTCCTAGGGGCTGGGCATGGTGTCTCACACCTATAATACCAGCACTTTGGGAGGCCAAAGCGGGAAGATTGCTTGAGGTCAGGAGTTCAAGGCCACCCCAGGCAATCTAGCGAGATACCATCTCTACAAAAAAATTTTTAAGTTAGCTAGGTGTGGTGGCATGCACCTGTAGTACTAGCTGCTTGGCAGCCTGAGGTAGGAGGATTGTTTGAGCCCAGGAGTTCGAGGCTGCAGTGAGCTAAAAAGGTACCACTCCTCTCCTGTGACAGAATAAGACCCCATCTCTTAATTAACAACCAGAGTAGTCTTAGGGCCAGGTGCGGTGACTCATGCCTGTAATCCCAGCACTCTGGAAGGCTGAAGCAGGACAATGGCTTGAGGCCAGGAGTTTAAGACTAGCCTGGGCAACAGAGTGAGACCCAGTCTCTACAAAAAACTTTAAAATTAGCTGGGTGTGGTGGTGTATACCTGTAGTCCTAGCTACTTGGGGGACTGAGGTGAGAAGATTGCTTGTGCCAGAAGTTTGAGGTTACAGTGAATTATGATTGCACCATGCACTCCAGCCTGGGTGACAGAGTGAGACCTGTCTCTAAAAATACAAAATTAAAAAAGAGCCTGGGCAAGGCCAGATGCGGTGGCTCACGCATGTAATCCCAGCATTTTGGGGGGCCGAGGCAGGTGGATCACGAGGTCAAGCATTCAAGACCAGCCTGGCCAACATAGAGAAACCCTGTCTCTACTAAGAATACAAAAAATTAGCCAGGCGTGATGGCGGGCGCCTGTAGTCCCAGCTACTCAGGAGGCTGAGGCAGGAGAATCGCTTGAACCTGGGAGGTGGTGCAGTGAGCCAAGATCGCACCCCTGCACTCCAGCTTGGATGATAGTGCGAGACTCCATCTCAGAAACAAACAAAATACAAACACAAACAAAAAGAGCCTAGGCAACATGGAAAAACCTCGTCTCTACTAAAAAATACAAAAAAATAGCCAGCTATGGTGGCACACATGCGCCTGTAGTCCCAGATACCCAGGAGGCTGAGGTGGGAGGATCACCTGAGCCTGGAGATTGACGTTGCAGTGAGCCGTGATTGCACCACTGCACTCCAGCCTGGGTAAGAGTGAGACCTTGTCTCAAAAAAAGATAACATAAAAAATAATAGTCCTTGATGAAGGAGTAAAAATTACTACTTTTATGAAATTTCTACTCTTGAATAGATGTCTTTTAATATTCTGTGTGATGAAATAGCAGGTACACATAAAGCCCTTCTGTGTAAGTATAATGGGTATGACCAGGAGGAGCACCCATACAGTTATGTGAGTTACAAGATGAACTAGCTATTCTTTCCCCCAACAAAACACCATTTTTATTTGAAAGAATGACTGACAGATACACTATGGCTATCCAGACTTGGGTATTTGGCAGACATTTTCTTAAAAGTAAATTAAGAGAATCTGTTCATTCAAGGAAAACAACTGACAGTATTTGCTGCCAATGATAAAATTTGAGATTTCAAGTGAAAATTAGAATTCTGGACATCTTCTATCCCTACTGTGAGTTTGAGAGCTTCCCAATTAAGACTTCATTAATGAGATCATTCGTAGAATTGATGAGTGCTTTTTTTTTATAGTGTAAAATGAAATATCTGACCTTAAGAGCAAGAACCATAAAACTCTTAATAGAAAATGTAGGAGTAAATCTTTATGTCCTTGGATTTGGCAATGGATCTATGTGAACAAAAGCTGAGCAACAAAAGAAAAAATAAGTAAATTGGGCTTCATCTAAATTTAAAACTTTTGTGCATCAAAGGACATTATCAAGAAAGTAAAAAAGACAACCTACGAAATGGGAGGAAACATTTTCAAATTATATATCTGATTAACGGTTTAATATCCAAAATATATTTAAAAACTCCTACAACTTAACAACAAAAAGACAAATAACCCAGTTTAAAAATGGGCAATGGATCTGAATAGACATTTCTCCAAAGAAGATACACGAATGGCCAATAAGGACATGGAAAAAATGCTCAACATCATTAGTCACTAGAAAAATTCAAATTGAAACCACAATGAGATACCACTTCACACTTGCTAGGATGACTTTTAAAAAATGCACACACACACAGAAAACAACAAGTGTTAGCAAAAGATGTGGAAAAACTGGAACCATCATGCTTTCCTGGTGGGAATATAAAATGGTGTAACCATGTGGAAAACAGTTTGGTGGTTCCTCTAAAGGCTAAACACAGGATTATATGTGACAACAATAACAATTCTGCTTCAGGTATATGCCTCCAAAATTGAAAATCGGAACTTAGATACTTGTATGCCAATGTTTATTACACCAATTATTCAGTTAGCCAAAAGGAAGAAATAAACCAAATGTCCATCAATAAAACGTGGTATAAACATACAATGGAATATTATTTAGCCATAAAAAGTAATGAAGTTCTAATATATGCTTTTACATGGATGAACCTTGAAAATATTCTGCTAAGTGAAAGAAGCCAGACACAAACGGAAAAATATTATATAATTCCACTTATATGAGACATTTAGAATGGACAAAATTAATATACAAAAAATAGATTAGAGGTTACCAGTAGCTGGAGGAAAAAGAGAGTAAGTAGTTGTTGCTTAATGGTTACAGTTTCTGTTTGGGATGATAAAAGTTTTGGAAATAGAGGTGAGGGTTATACAACAGTTTGAATATAAATAATGCTAATAAATTGTACACTTAAAAATGGTTAAAAAGGCAAATTTATATTTAACCAGTGTTTTAAAGTGTGAAATAAAATATTGGAAAATCTATATCACCAAGCTAACTAATATTTTCACATGACCAATTAACAATGTTATAAATCCATGCATGGATGAGAGATATATAAAAGTTAAGACAAACCAATAGATTTTAATGTAATAGCATGAAAACTCAAGAAACTACTACTTGTCAGTATCAGGAGCATCTATAAGTATCTGAGAAGGCAACTGAAATCCTCCTCCTTTTCCTAACTACATACAGAAGGAATATTTCAATTGCTTTCTCAGTTAAGTATGGATATTCTTGATACTTTAGCCAAAATAACATATAATAACGAACTAAATGTAGAAGCAGATATGTACTCATCTCACTAAATACTGTTAATTTTGTTTTAAAAAACACACCTCACATTAATAAGTAATGGGTTCATTTTAAATAAATATTTTAAAACTTTGAATTGGTATTTAGTAAATATCAATAGATTTAGCACACATAAACCAAAGTATCTAGAATCCTCAGTCTGTTCGAAGACTTCATTGGAGTCCTGAAACAATGAAAATCACCAGCCTATGAATATATGTTTATTATCAATATTTGACTTCTTAAGAGAACTAAATCCATTCGTTAGCCTGAGAATGTAAAACAAGGAACAAAAAAGGCACTAAAAGTGTTTGCTTAACTATTAGTGACACCTAGTGGTCACTCAAATTACCAAGGGAAGAAAATGTTATCTTGTCATTTGAAGAAACTATAATTGAGAGCAAATTCAGAACCAAACATTTTGATTCTAAGCAGTAGGCAAGACTGCTAACTGCAAAAATTATGTATAATGCCTTCTCTGCATATTCAAGGCATTGAATTTCCTTATTTTCTGATGTATATATTTTTCTTTTTTTTTTCTTTCTTCTTTTTTTTTTTTTGAGATGGAGTTTCGCTCTAGTTGGCCAAGGCTGGAGTGCAATAGCGCAAACTTGGCTCACTGCAACCTCCACCTCCTGGGTTCAAATGATTCTCCTGCCTCAGCCTCGCGAGTAGCTGGGATTACAGGTGCCTGCCACCACACCTGGCTAATTTTTTTGTATTTTTAGTAGAGACAAGGTTTCACCGTGTTGGCCAGTCTGGTCTCGAACTCCTGACATCAGGCGATCCACCCTCCTTGGCCTCCCAATGTGCTGGGATTACAGGCATCAGCCACTGCGCCCAGCCTGATGTATATATTTCTAAACAACCATTTACAAATAGCTTTATTTTTTTATTTTTTTTTTTTAAGAGATGGAGTCTCACTATGTTGTCTGTCTAGGTTGGTCTTAAACTCCTGGGATCAAGTAATCCTTTCTCCTGAGCCTCCCAAGTAGCTAGGAGTACAGATGTGCACCACTGCACTTGCCCACAAATAGCATTTAAAAACAGTACATTTAGACTGGGCACAGTGGCTTATACCTATAATCCCAGCACTTTGGGAGGCCAAAGTGGGAGGATTGCTTGAGCCCAGGAATTTGAGATCAGCCTGGGCAACATAGTGAGACCCTGTGTCTACAATGATAAAAATTTAAAAATTAGCTGGGTGTGGTGGTGCCCACCTGTAGTCCCAGCTACTTGGGAGGCTGAGGTGGGAAGATCACTTGAGCCTGGGAGGTTGAGGCTACAGTGAGTCATGACAGAACCACTGTAGTCTAGCCTAGACAATGGAGTAGACCTTGACTCAAAAAATAAAAAAATAAAAAATAAAAACAGTAAATTTAAAGTAGACTTCAGCACTGAAGAATTTTTTAAATTATGGTTCTATTTCTAATCAGATAATTTCTAAGATAATCTCTCAAGCAATGATACTTGTAATGTCAGAAACCATCTTGGACATCAACTTCAACCATAGCCCCAACAACTAATTCACCATTCAAGTTCTGCCAAGATTACATCCTGAATTTCTCAAAACTGTCCCCTCATCTCCATCCTTGCTGCCACTATTTAGGTACAGACTCAATTTATGCCTGAATTATGTCCTGTAATTCAAATTCAGTTTCACCATATTGTTTCCCCTTTATAAATCCCTCTAAGGACTCTCATTTGTTTACAAGATCCCAAGCTTCTTAGCTTTATTATGGCATACAAGGTCTTTCATCATCCCTTACTCTTTTCTTATATTCAATTTTACGTTCTAGAAAAACAGGGGCCAGCAACCTTTTTCTGTAAAGGGCTATAGGTAAATATTTTAGGTTTTGTCATATGGTCTCTGTAGAACTACTCAAATCTGCCACTGTGGTGGGAAAGCAACTGTATGGAAATACGCAAATGAATGTATGCAGCTGTGTTCCAATAAAACTATAAAAACAGGCTGAGGGTCAGATTCAGTCTGCAAGCCATTTGGCAACCTCTGTACTAGACTACTGAACCACTTGAAATTTCTTACATATATCACACACCATGATTTGTGTGCTGGTATAATCTTATATATTACAACTATCTCCATTTTAATTTCTAATATAGTAAATATCAATAGATATACCTACATAAATGCATTTTAGGATCTTCAGTAATTTTTAAGAATGTAAAATGGTTCTAAGGTCAAGAAGTTTGATAACAGATTATTTCAACCTTTCCATTTTATAAAAAAAGAAAAAACTAAGAGGATATCCTACCTTCGTCACAGGTACATGATTAGCTAGTGGCAGATATACAGTAGTAAGCATTTATTAAATAATGTAGTGGTATACGTTATTAAATATATTACTATATTATAATTTGAGTTCCTCTTTCCTAGGCTTAATTATTCTTTTCTTCTAGCATAAACTTAGACTCAAATGTTTAGAACTAGGCGGGACGTAGAGGCTCATGCCTGTAATCCCAGCACTTTGGGAGGTTAAGGCAGAAGGACTGCTTAAGCCCAGGAGTTTGAGACCGTCCTGAGTGACAAAGCAAGAGCCCATCTCTTAAAAAAAACATTAGCTGGGCTTGGTGGTGCACACCTGTAGTCCCAGCTACTTTGGAAGCTGAGGTAGGAGAGTCACTTGAGCCCAGGTGTTCGACGCTGCAGTGAGCTAGGATCATGCCATTGCACTTCAGCCTGGATGACAGAATGAAACCTTGTCTCAAAAAAAAAAGTTTAGAAGTAGGTGATTCTTAGTAATCATCTGATCTAACCTCCATCTCATCCAGAGTTGAGATAACTGGCATTACTAAGGTAAGTTCTGCCTTTTCTATTTACAAGGCTGCATGTGTGGGTCAACTGTGCTTCAGTTGGTATGTTCAGGGAATGTGAACTTACTTTCATAAAAACCTAAACAGAATTTATTAGGTAGATAAATTCCCTGAAAAATACATACATTTTGGTAATTGTCAGCATCACCACTCCTCGCCACTCATGTAGATAATCTAAAGTTATCAGGATAGCCATTTCACGGAAAACTCACCCTCATCATCACTACTACTAGTATGGATCTCAGGAGATGAGTCAGATTGGGATGATGAAAATTCTTCTTTCCATTTTTTCCGTTTCTTTGGTGGTGGCTCAGCCTTTACTTTTAGCTGTTTAACTTTGGGTTTCACAGAAGGGGTTTTTGTAGTTGTAGTTTTTGATGCTGGAGGATCAGAAGCTTTACTACTACTACTTGGCTTAGCTTGAACAGTTCTGCAATGTTATAAACAAACTTCATTAACACACTGAAATCTTGTTAAACTAAAATAGAAAAATACAAAAGAATCACAGGAGAAGATTATCTAATTACCTTCACCAATACCTCCAAAATATACAGTCCAAGTCCTATTCCTCTCAATGGTGATTCCCATAAAATTTTCTTAAAATACATTCTTTTCATCAGTAGCATTCAATATTCAGTTACTAAGGGACTTTTAGTTCAGTCCTTATTTCTACTTCCTCATTCCCCTCCTTGATTTATGGACTTATTTCCCAGAGACTATGAGGCTGTACAACAGATGATCAGTGGGCTTAGGAAGGTAATGAATGATATAACCATAATTGCCACATCTACCTCTGACCCTAAGAAACTCTCACAGTCTCTGGTGGTGTCAGGTTTTGATGTAGAAACCCAAATGTGGCCAGGACCGGTGGCTCATGCCTGTAATCCTAGCACTTTGGGAGGCCGAGGCGGGTGGATCACCTGAGGTCGGGAGTTCGAGACCAGCCTGGCCAACATAGTGAAACCCCATCTCTACTAAAAATACAAAAATCGGCTGGGAGTGGTGGCATGCACCTGTAGTCTCAACTACTTGGGAGGCTGAGGCAGGAGAATCGCTTGAACCTGGGAGGTGGGGGTTGCAGTGAGCCAAGATCACGCCACGGCACTCAAGCCTGGGCAACAAGAGCAAAACTCCGTCGAAGGGGAGGGGAGGGGAGGGGCCCAAATGCATCTGTCCTAGAGTCCCTCAAGATTTGCTCTATGCCATCGGGGTACGGTGGTTCACGTCTGTAATTCCAGCACTTTGGGAGGCTGAGGCAGGCAAAGTGCTTGAGCCCAAGAGTTCAAGACCAACCTGAGCAACATGGTAAAATCCCATTCCTACAAAAATTAGCTGGGCACAGTGGTGCGCACCTGTAGTCCCAGCTACTTGGGAGGTTGAGGCAGGAGGATCACCTGAGCCTGGGAGGTCAAGGCTGCAGTGCTGTGATCACACTGCAGCCTTAGTGACAGGGTGAGACCCTGTCTCAAATAAAAAAGATTTGCTCTCTGCCAGGTCTGAAGATTTGAGTGGATAAAATTCCATCATAAAAATAAGGTAAGCTGCTTCCAGTAGGTGGGAATGTTAATGAAACTGGACCTACTTGGCACTAGATTAAGAATATCTAGGGTCATACCTGCTTTCTCATATAGACCACAGGGTCAAGTCAGTTATCTTCCAGATTCATGCTCCAGACAACCCAGAGTCACATTAATACACAATCATAATTCTACTGTGTACACTTGTCCAGTAATGTAGAGTTCTCATAGTTTTTTTCTCAAAAATTATTTTAAATTTAATTTATTTGTTATTTACATTTTATAGATGAAAAAGGGAGCATCAGGGAAGTTGTCTTCTTTAGGTCACATAAAGCTGGACTCTAACTTTTTGCCTCTACAATTTTTTTTCACAATACTAGGGTGACACCAAAAGGACTCAGGGAAAAGAAAAGGGCACCCACCCACAACAGAAAGCCATGAGCTTTGCAGTGCCCATCTCATGCCTTCAAAAGAATCACTTATTTCATCAGGCTCTGAAATTTTTTGACTTGTGTATAATAAAAAAAAAATCTCTTTAATTGATGTGCTCCTTTGTACATTGGTATCATTAATAATACACCAATATATATGCACAAATATATCACCTAAGAAAACACATACCTGATAGCTTGTGAAGGTTTATTTCTTGGCTTTTTAGAACACACTCTGACATATTCCTTCTTGTTTGCATTTTCAATGAACTTCACATATATTCTTTTGTATTTACTCTTTGCATCTCCAAAATATCCAAGATACTGAGGAAAGAAATACTTTGAGTTACATAATTGTTCAATCTACATATAAATGCTACTTTGTTGGTTTGATTGACTATCACATAGCCAACCTTCAAGTTTTTAAAATGCAGCTCTGGCCGGGCTAATTTTACCCTCTAAAAAACTGATCCCAGGCTCATTATTGATTTCATATGTACAAGCCCATATGTACAAGCAATCTCATTAGGCATAGTCGTACTTCCAGTTACATAAGTATGACAGAATAACTTCCATCAGTCTTCTGGTATATCAGGATATTTGACTAGTAGAATAATCAATATAAAGGAGCCTCTGAGTTCATCTGAACTCTTCATAGGCTAACATTAATCCCTTTCCTTTATTAAAAAAAAAAGTTAAATAGTACAAGGTCATTTAATTTTAAATAGCTGATATTTAACAAATGACTTTATTTTTATATTAGACTATCAAAGAGCATCAATATTCTAGTTCAAATTATATGCTATTTTATATCAAAAATATTCAATATAAAATACTTCTAAATTTAAATCATTCTGTTTTTTTCAGGACCATTGTCAAAATAAGGCTAATATAAACATGCATTTTACTTACACTATTTGTAGCAGCAAATTCTCTTTGACCATCTCGAATTTCAGGAACAAATTTCTGTAATAAAGCTTTTTGTACTTTCCAAATAGCTGGAGGTTCTTTTCCTGTTTTTAAAGCCTCCTGTAATAACCAGAATTAATGATACTTTATAAAACACAGCAACATATTTTAGATCTTAGAATGTCAGAGATGAAAAGAATCTGAAAGGCCTACCCTAGCTCAACCTTTTATCTTACCTCGCTATCTGATATTCTGCAATAATTCTTATAAGCTGATTAGGTTATTCAGTGTCTGCTTAAATTATTCCAGAAATAGGGAGTTCATTAACACACAAAGTAGCCCATTACCCATTTGTGCAGCTTAAACTACTGGAAAGTTTTCTTCTAATGACACTGTCCTATGTTACATATGCAATTTTATAACCATGTATATATACGTATCTTAAAAGACCCTAAACAAACACGTTAAAATATTAAAAGTAGTTAATTGTGAATAATGAGAATATAGAATGTTATATTCTTCACTGCACTTTTTTTCTTTTTTCTTTTTTTTTTTTTTTTGAGACGGAGTCTCTCTCTGTCGCCCAGGCTAGAGTCTCGCTGTGTTGCCCAGTGGCGTGATCTCAGCTCACTGCAAGCTCCGCCTCCCGGGTTCACGCCATTCTCCTGCCTCAGCCTCCCGAGTAGCTGGGACTACAGGCACCCGCACCACACTTGGCTAATTTTTTGTATTTTTAGTAGAGACAGGGTTTCACTGTGTTAGCCAGGATGGTCTCGATCTCCTGACCTCATGATCCGCCTGCCTTGGCCTCCCAAAGTGTTAGGATTACAGGAGTGAGCCACCGTGCCCAGCCTTCACTGCACTTTTTAATGTCATTCCAATATTTTTTAAAAAGGCAAAAGTGGCTGGATGCAGTGGCTCATACCTGTAATCCCAGCACTTTGGGAGGCCAAGATGGGAGGACTGTTTGAGGCCAAAAGTTTGAGACCAGCCTGGTCAACATAGCAAGATCCCATCTCTATTTAAAAAAATACATAAAAAGGCAAAAGCAAAGCAAGCAAACAGAAACCCCAAAATATGTTATTTTAAACACAGCTACAACTTTCTTACATAAAATTATTACATTCTTTTCATGGTTATACAACTTGAAATTATGAAATTAAATTTAATTCTACTTTTATGTGATAGTCCTCTGTTATTTTTGTTTAAACTTTTAAATTATATAAATAACGATTTTCTCCAAACTACTAATAATGAGTTGGGAACCTTGAAAAAAGTCAACATTTTTAAACTACTGTAATTACTAATACTGAAATGCAACTGACTACATTTGTACAGATATACATACAACTAAGTTAAAGTTAAAATTATCTTCAATGATATCTGACATCTACTCTTAATATTTTGATTTTATCAAACACTTATAACAGGATAAAACTTTCTATAATTCAAAGTAGATGCATGCTATTAAAGTCATAATGAAGGCTATCACAGGCACACCGGCTAAACTATGACCACACTGGTGAACACTGACATCACCTTAAAAGTCTCTATGTCTTCTATCTTTACCACAAATTCGTCACGCTCTCTGTATTGGCCTTCTCCTCCGCTTTCTGTGTTCTCCTCATCTGTACAACCTTCTATGGCAACAGTGTCCTGTCCTTTTGCAAACTGGTCTGAAGGAAGACCATCAAGTTCAGTGGGCTTTGAGGATTCCGAAGAGCTTATATTTTCCAGAATATTTACTGCATATGAAGTAGAGTGGAGAGGTTCTTGCTTAACTGCACCCACAGCGGTGGAGGAAGTAGTAGCCGTACCAGTAGTATTGGCAGTTGGGCTAGTAGTTGCCACCTGTAAGGCTTCTGAAACGAAACCAAGCAAATGGAAATCAGTATTACAAATATTTAAACACTTACTTGTTTTGTGTAAAACTTAAACAGCTTAAAAAGAAAGACTTGATTATTTTGTAATAAAATTGGTTGAAACAAAACCACAGGAAGAAATTAGACAATAGATGTTAATTTCCAAGAATCAAAGATGTGAGAATTGAGTCTGAATGACAAGTAGACTGCAAACCTGCAACTATCTACCTACCCTCCTGCTGCCAATTCCATGTAAGTAGAGCAAAACTATTTTTAAAAGAGGCTGGGTGTAGTGACTCACATCTGTAGTCTCAGCCCTATTAAAAAAAACAAAAAAATTAGCCGAGCATAGTGTTGTGTGCCTGTAGTCTCAGCTAATCAGGAGGATGAGATGCAAAAATTGCTTGGGCCCAGGAGTTTGAGGGTTACAGTGAGCTATGATGGTGCCACTGCACTCCAGTGTGGGTGACAGAACAAGACCCTACCTAAAAAAATAAAATAAAGACATGAAAGTGATAAAAGATAAGGAAGGGTCGGCCAGCCAAAACTGTGACTCTTCATAGAAGATGAAAAACCAAATACATGTGGGGAAAAAAACCCAAAACATTCTGAAACAGCACTAGAGGCTATCAAAATTAAAATGATTATAAAGTAGTACTATGAAAAACTGTATGCCAACAAATTAAATAAGTTAGATGAAATGAACAAATTCCTAGAAAGACACAAACTACTAACAAAGATTGGGGCCGGGCGCGGTGGCTCATGCCTGTAATCCCACCATTTTAGAGGCCAAAGCGGGCGGATCACGAGGTCAGGAGTTGGAGACCAGCCTGACCAACATGGTGAAACCCTGTCTCTAATAAAAATACAAAAATTAGCCAGCCATGGTGGTGTGTGCCTGTAATCCCAGCAACTCAGGAGGGTGAGGCAGGAGAATTGCTTGAACCCGGGAGGCGGAGGTTGCAGTGAGCCAAGATTGTGCCACTGCACTCCAGCCTGGGCAACAGAGACTCTGTCTCAAGAAAAAAAAAAAAAAAAGACTCGGGAAGAAATAGAAAATCTGAACACCCCAATACAAAGTAAAGAAAATAAAAGTAATTTCAAAACATCCCACAAAGAAAAGCGCAGGCCCATATGGCTTCACTGGATGATTCTATCAATAATTAAAGAAGATATCAATCTTTTATAAACTCTAAACAATAGGAGGAAACACTTCCCAACTCATTCTGTGAAGCTAGTATTATGCCAATACCAAAACCTGACAAAAACAGCATGAGAAAACTATAGACTAATATCCCTTAGTATATAAATACAAAAACCCACAATGAAATACTAGCAAATCCACCAACATACAAAAAGAATCATACAATGTGACCACATGGGATTTATCTTAGGAATGCAAAGTTAGTTTAACACCTGAAAATCAATGTAATACACTATGTTAATAGAAAACAGCATAGGAGCACAGGATCATCTCAATAGGTGAAGAAAAAGCATCTGACAAAATGTAATGCCCTTTTATGATAAAAAAACATTCAACTACCTGGGAACTTCCTCAACTTTACAGAGTACATTTAGAAAAAAATCAGTAACTAACATCATACTTAGTGGTTAAAACTGTAAACTTTCTCCCTAAGAAAGATATCTGAAGAAGCAAAGCTATATTTGCAGATTACATGATCCTGTATATAGAAAATCCCAAGGCCTGGGGGCAGTGGCTCACTCCTGTAATCCCAGCACTTTGGGAGGCCGTGGTGGGCGGATCACCTGAGGTCAGGAGTTCGAGACCAGCCTGGCCAACATGGTGAAATCCCGTCTCTACTAAGAATACAAAACAATTAGCCAGGCATGGTGGCACACACCTGCAATCCCAGCAACTTGAGAGGCTGAGGCAGGAGAACTGCTTGAACCTGGGAGGCAGAGGTTGCAGTGAGCCAAGATCTCACCACTACACTCCATCCTGGGCAACAAGAGCGAGAACTCCATCTCAAAAAAGAAAAAAAAAAATCCCAAGGAATATACTGAAAAACTATCAGAACTAAAAAATGAGTTCAGCAAGATTGTAGGGTATAAAACCAATATATAAAAATCAAATGTATTTCTATACATTTGCAGTAAACAACCCAAAAATAAAATTAAGAACACAATTCCATTTATAACAGCATCAAAAGTAACATTTAGGAATAAATTTAACAAAAGAACTGCAAAACTTACATTGTAAAAACTATAAAAACACTGTTCAAAGAAATTATAGAAGATCTATATAACTGGAAAAACATCCCATGTTCATGGATGAGAAGACACAACACTGTTAAGACGGCAATGTTCCCCAAACTGATCTATGGAATCAACCCACTTCCTATAAAAATCTGAGCTTCATTTTTTACAAAAATTGACAAATTGTTCCTAAATTCATATGGAAATGAAAGGGACCCAGAATAGCCAAAACAATCTTGAAAAAACAAAGTTAGAAGACTGACATTTCTCAATTTCAAAACTTACTATAAAGCTATAGAAATACAGACTGTGAAACTGACACGGACATACATAGGTACAGATCAATGGAATAGAATGAAAGTTCAGAAATAAACTCCTATACTTATGAGCAAATGATTTTCAAAAAAGGTGCCAGAACCATTCAATAGAGAAAGAATAGTTAACCATCCTACTATGATGGTTATAATTAAAAATACAGACATTAACAAATGTTACCAAGAAAGTGGAATGAATGGAGTTCTTATACATCACTGATGAAAATGTAAAATGGTACAACCACATTGGAAAATAGTTTGGCCATTCCTCTATTAAGCATGCAGATATATGATTGAGGAATTCCACTTCTGGATGTGTACCCTAGAGATAATAAACATCCATACAAACCTTTGTACATTAATGTTTACAGATTTATTCATAAGAGCCAAAAACTCTATCAATGGATAATTGGATATACAAAATGTGATATATCCATATTAGGGAATAAAAAGGAATTAGATACTGAAACATGCTACAACATAGATAAACCCTGAAAACATTATGCTAAATGAAAGAAGCCAGTTACAGAAGGTCACATATTATAGGATTCCCTTTACACGAAACATCCCAAATAGGCAAATCTACAGAGAGAGAAAGATTTGTGGTTGCCTATAGCTGGGTGTGGGTATGGGAATGGACTCCTTAATGGATACAGGGTTTCTTTTTGAAAGATGGAAATGCTGCACAAGTCTATGAACCACTGAATTGTATACTTTAAATGGGTGGATGTTATTGTGTATGAATTATAATTCAATAAAACTTAAAAAATACTTCAAATACCAGAGCTGATAGAGGAACTCTGGGCTGAGGAACAAATATAAAGAACATGTAGCATTCCAGTGTTAAGTCTGAATAATACTGATGAACTAAAATAATCACATATACAACAGTAAGTAAATAAAAATGGGAAGGCCAGGCCAGGCACAGTGGCTCATGCCTGTAATCCCAGCACTTTGGGAGGCTGAGGCAGGCAGATCACTTGAGGTCAGGCATTCAAGACCAGCCTGGCCAGCATGGTAAAACACCATGTCTACTAAAATACAAAAATTAGCCAGGCATAATGGCAGATGCCTGTAATCTCAGCTACTCGGGAGGCTGAGGCAGGAGAATCGCTTGAACCTGGGAGGCGGAGGTTGCAGTGAGCCGAGATTGCACAACTGCACTCCAGTCTGGGTGACAGGGCAAGACTCCCTCTCAAAAAAAGAAAAAAAAAGGGAAGGCCAGTGATCCCTTTAACTGTACTGAGCTATAGGCAGAAGGGGTGTTTGACCACAGGGTAAAATGCAAAAGCTGTACTCTGAAGAAAGTGAATTCTACTTGCCTAGAATGGTGGAGGAGCTGAGAGAAAACCAAAGCAGGGCCTGAGGCAAAGCCAGACTTCCAATACAGAAAAAATGGAAATGCAGACTGGCAGGGGAAATCCATGAACTAAAGTGCTTGACAAACAGAGTAAAGACCTCCTTATTGCTACCAGCCAGCCTACCTGTTCCTGTCCCAAATTAAAGCTATCCTCATACATTTACACATTTCCCACTCAAGGGAAAAGGCCTGTTGAGGAAATACAGATGAATATTCTAATCATGTTAGGAGCCCATATTATTTTATCCTAACATATTTCTATAATGCTATAGTTACACTGTCATACTTTTCTGTCACAAAAATATGTGTGTAAATGGAAACTGATTTGTAACTGAAGGCTCAAAATATTACACATTTCTAACATTATACAATTGTATAGTTGATCCATAGTAATATCTTTTCACATTTTAGACAAGTATTAAATGTAAAAATCATGCTTCTGTTGGACATGGCACTTAAAATTATTCATACATGGATCCATGGATAGTACTTATTGAGATAAATTTTACAACCAATTTTATTTGTCCTTCACTTTTATTGATATAAGAACTGAGAAACCATGTTCATATAAATAATGGACAAATTAAGGAATAAAAGTGACTTTGTTATAGCAAGGTCACTGACTTCTGCAAATACTTTCTAAGTTATATGGCAAAACAAATCACATAGCTATCTGTGAACAAAAACAGAGATGCTGCAGCAGACTCTGAGAAAAGGTAATACTAAAGGTATTTTAGTATTTAGTTTGCTTTAATCAGATGCAAAATAATCCCAAGGAGAAGCTATGAGGTATAAGAATGAATGAAGGGTAAACTGGGAAATGTATAAGTAAATGTAAACAAATGACTATTTAAAAGACTATTAATGATGATAGAATTAAATATGTGTAACAATAACATTTATGTCAGGAGGGGATTACATAGAGTTCCACTGTTCAAAAATCTGTATTATTCAGAAAAAGGAAGATACTGACAGATTTGGAGAAGCTAGAAGTGCATGTTGTAATTTCTATTGTAACCAGGAAAAGAACAAATATTTCACCAAAATAATCAGGGGGTGGGCAGCTAGATAAAGGTATGAATAAAGCAAGACTGACCACATAATGATTATTGAAATGGATGATGCCCCCAGAATTGGGTTTCATTATGCCAATCTCTGTGCTTTTTGTATATGTTTGAAAATTTCTATGAAAAAAGCAAAAAAAAATTTTTTTAAAGAGAATGTATAACTTCTAGTAGAGGGAAAGTTCATCAATACTTTATTTATATGCCCTTTATAGGAAGTTTTAAAACAAACCAAACAATAGTCTTTTCTTTTTTTAAGAGATAGCATCTATCTCTGTCACCCAGGCTGGATTGCAGTGGTGTGATTCCAGCTCACTGCAGCCTCAAACTCCTGGGCTAATACGATACTCCTGCCTCAGGCTCCCCATTAGCTAGGAAGACAGGCACATGCCAACATGCCCAGCTGTTTTTTTGTTTTTTTGTAGAGATAGCATCTCACTATGTTTCCCAAGCTAAAAAATACAGTCTTTAGAGATGCATACATACATGGTAAAATTATATTAAGAAAAGTAAGGAAGTGATTACCATCCAAGTCAGTTAGTGATTTGCTCTAGAGGTTAACAGTGGGTTTAATACTCAATTAATTTTGATACTTTCTTGCTTTCCAATGAATGACATTTAACACTATAAATCTGCTTCTTCACACCAAACTCTAGCCACATCCTATTAGTTTCAGTATATAATGCTCCACTGTCCATTCCAATTAGTTTGTCATTCCAGTTTTGGTTTCCTTTTTAAGCCAAGAGTTATTTAGAAGGGTGAGTTTTTCTTTGTTCCTTTCTTTTTTCTTTCTAGAAATGGCTGCACTGTACCCAGGGAATATAGCTTGAATAATGTCTGCATTTTCAAATCTGTGGAAGTTTTGTTTTGTATTTTTCTTTATGCATGTTTAATTTTCATATATGGGTTGTATTTCACAAGAAAAAATATCCCAAAAGAAAACATAGATATGGAAACTATACTAAAAAATGCTAATAACAAAATTAGTATGACAAAATTAAAAACAGAAATCATTAAGTGGGAAAAAGAAAGATTATGATAAAAGGAAATTTAACTGTAGTAAAATTTTATGCACTGAATTACATGGGTTCAAAATATCAAGTAAACAGTATTAGAAAAATAATATAACATAATGGGAAACTTTAACACACCTTTCTCAGGAATCAACAGATCAAGCAATCTAAAAACAAATAAGGGTAGAGAGGAGTTTTAAAACCTTTTATTACTATGAAATTTTAGACTACACAAAAGTAGAGAATACAAACCCTACTACAACCCAGCTGTAACAAGCACAAACATTTTGGTTCATATGTAAACATTTTCTTAAATAACCTAATATCATTTATTAAATAAAAAAGATATAAAGGATTTGAACACTATTAATAAAATCTATTAATACTTAGTATTTATAAAAATTGGACTATCTATAAAAATGGACCATTGACCAAGCTACTAACAACATTTCCATAAATTTCAAAATGTGAACATATTCCCTGAACACAATACAAAAGAGTCAAATTAATAATTAAAACAAAAACTACTAGAAAACAGACAAAGAACCCCTGACCATTCTTCATAACTCCTGGGCTAAAAATGAAATCAAAACTGAAATAATAAACCAGTTTGAAAAGAAAGTGAGACCATTATAAACCGAAACCGTTAGATATGGTCAAAGTATGGTGCAAAGAAGAAAACTTACAGCTTAAATGCCATTAGACAGAAAATACAAAAATAAACTAAGGATTAAACTCAAGAAGCTAGAAAGAGATTATCAAATTATACCCAAGGAATACAGGGCAAAAGAATTAAGATAAAAACAGACCTTTAGAAAAAGAGTAAAAAATAACAGGAGCAAAAAAATAAAAATAATTTGGCTCTTTAAAAAAAACCATTTATTTGGCAAAACCTTTCACTGACAAGGAAAAAATGCAAATAATTATTTAGAGGAAGAAAGAGGGTATAATAACTACAGAGGCAGAAGAGACTAAAACTTAGGGATTACTATGGATAACTTTACAACCACAGAGTTTACAATCTAAATGAATGATTTCTCCTAGAAAATGTAACTTTCTTAAATTGACCTAGACAGACCAAGCAACCTCAAGAAAAACTGGAAAGATGGTTAATTAGATCTATTCTTAGAAAGTTTTATCAAATCCCTGTTATGTATGATAAACTTTCAAAGCTTAGATGAACAGAAAAATTTTCCCAGTTTAATTTGTAAGATCAACATAATCCTGAATACAAAAGTGAGTCAGATTAAGACAGAAAATACTATAAGCTAATCTCACTTATGAATCTAAGTGTAAAACTCTCAAATAAAATACTAGCAAGTTAAATCTTTCAACAGATTAAAATCATCTGTCATGACCAAGCAGGGATCATGATAGTCCCTAAGCAAAACTATACAACTCCAAAGCAATGAAACTTCACAAAAAAACCCTCTTTCTGGCATGAGGAATGGGTAAAGAAGCCTTGTGCAAGGCTAACAGTAAGGGGAAAATCTATTTCTTTTTTCTCTTTTTCACTCCCAACTCTGTCCAGAGAGGGGCCCAAGTCAAAGAGCTGAAATGCAGTAATAAGGAACCAGAAATCTAAAACCCTAACAGAAATCTTGTCTTTTTGGCAAAAGGAAGCTAGAAACAAGGCCCCTAAGGCATTAAGAGAATAGGAAGAATCCCTGTTCCTTCATTTCTCTCACTGCATTGCCCCAAGGGCAGTCCCAGTTGCAGAGAATTATGTCTAAGCATGGGCAGATAAATCTCAAAAAAAAAAAAAAAAAAAAAACCCAAAAACAATCCCAGCCTTCTAGGCAAATGACTAGGAAAGGGGACTCTGGGATCTGGGCAGTGTAGGGAAAATCCCAGGGAAAAGGGAGCTGGGGAATGGGATCCTCTCATTCTATGTATGGACCCACACAAATCAGAGTTTCATACCTAGGATGCACAAGTGTAAGACCAAAACTAGCAAAAGAAAGCCTTTGAGATCTGAACTACAACACAGTCTACCACACACCCAAGTTCCAGGCTAACTGCTGAAACAGACCTATAGCAGCAAAGCAAAAGTCTTGAAAACAGAACTGATACTGGAAACACCATTCACACAAAGTAAGACAGAACTTATGGTCTGACCACCTGCTAAAACAGAACAAAATAAATCAATATGCTCCAGAAGATGTTAATAGAACCTAGAGTTTTATAATACAGCACTCAAAATGTCCAAGATACAATCCAAAATTACACAATATACAAAGACCCAGAATATCCCATAATGCCAAATAAATTTCAGAGACAAAGAACTAAAACAGACTTTAAAACAAAATTAAAACCCAAATTTTATTTTATTTTATTTATTTTATTTTTGAGACAGAGTCTTGCTCTGTCGCCCAGGCTGGAGTGCAGTGGCGCAATCTCGCCCTCACTGCAAGCTCTGCCTCCCGGGTTCACGCCATTCTCCTGCCTCAGCCTCCCGAGTAGCTGGGACCACAGGTGCCTGCCACCATGCCCGGCTAATTTTTTGTATTTTTAGTAGAGACGGGGTTTCACTGCGTTAGCTAGGATGGTCTCGATCTCCTGACCTCGTGATCCGCCCACCTTGGCCTCCCAAAATGCTGGGATTACAGGCGTGAGCCACCGTGCCTGGCCCCAAATTTTAAGTTTTAAAAGATCTTCAAGAAGCCCAGAAAACTGACAGTGGTATTACACATTTTTTTTTTTAAGCTTTCAACACATTTCAGCCAAGTCCATTTTATCCAGAGATGCAAACAAAACTGAAGGGAAACACCAATTTTGGTTTCATTACATTGTTGAGATCTGGGTGCCTGTCACTTGTGTCCTTAACAGTTTGTTCTGCATACCCATGGCTTCCCTAAGAAGTCGGGGCTGAGTGCTGTTCGTCAGCTTTGCCTTCATTTTGAAAAAATGTACCAGTCACTTTGAGTGAAATCAAGTTGTAACTAGACTGTGTAACTCTAACATTCTGCTTCCACTGACTTGATAATAGTAAATTACTTGATACAGGTTCAGAAACATTTTAGTAATGCAAAAACTAGTTTTATACTGAACTTTAATTCAATCTGAAAGGAGTAAGGAATGGTGAAAACAGCACCCATCCCTCGTTTCAGGATTCAAAACTAGGGGTGGGTTTTTATATTCCACTGGTCTTTTTAATGCAAATACAGAATTCAGAGTGTTAGACAACTGTGCACCATCTTGCCTAAAAGAGCCCAGGATTTAGTTTATGTTGTTGATACAAGATACAGTTCCATTAGTTTTTTCTTTTTTTCTTAATCAAACTCCTATAATGAAAGTAAATATGTAAATTTCTTACTTTATAGATAATTATTTTATCACAAACTTAACTAGAAAACTTTATTATTTTAGAGCAAGGAATGTGCCCTTTAGGCATCTGAATAATTTAAAGTCAAAAATAATTTAAAAGTCAAAAAACAGGAGGAAACAGCTGCAACTTAAGACATCTTCATATGCTTAGAATGGCTACAGCAGTCCACAAAAAAACTAACAGCAAGCCTATGTTACAGAAAATATTACAAGTATTTGGAAACTGGCATCAGTGGAAGACATACTCACTTTTAAGTTATTTACCATGGAACTGTGAAATGTGGAGTACCACAGGCTCATCGTATCTCTGTGACTTCATTTTTAACTGTTTGGGACTGTACAACCTATGTGCAAAACGCAGAATTCTACTCACAAAATTAAAACCCAAACCTGGCTACTTTAACTCACGGTCACCTCAATGTTCTACTTTTCTTTTACATAGCCTCACTCATTATTCGAGTACCTGCTACATTTCAGGTCTTTCAAATACAAAGATGAATACAGTATAATAACTACAACTAATGACTCAGATTGTGCATTACGTTCTTTATGTCCCTGAGTCCTTTCAAAAACCCGAGAGGTTACTATATACTGACTATATCTATATATACTGACTGTATCACCATGTCCTATTTTACAGATGAGGAACATGCCCTAAAGTCACAGAGCTATGATTCTAGAAGTTGAACCCAAGGTGATTTAACTCTAAAGCCTAAATTCTCAACCATAACCCTGCACTAGCTTGAAGGAATTCACTTGCTAATGAAATATGCAAATATAAATGAACACATTAAAACACAAAAGTAAATGCTTTCATTGACATTTAAGGGCTGTGGGAATTGAAAGGATAGGAGCACTAATTCTGTCTGGAAAAATGTCTACAACATGACTTTGAAAATAGTCTTTAAAGATCAGCAAGTATCTTCTAGACTAAAAACTGGCGAAGAGAGTAGTCTACACAGAGAAAAATGTGTTCAAAGGTTCACAACTGTGGAAGGGGGACAGACATCCAAGAAACAATGAAAAATTCAATTGTCACAGAAGAGGGACGGTGGAAAGAAGAGTAAAACACAGAAAAATGAATTTTTACATATAATCTTTATTTTTCCCATGAAGCATAGAGGTATTTTGAAACAGAAGTAACAATCAGCTTTCCTTTTTCATAAAGATGAATCTGTTGATAATGTGGAAGATGGACTGGCATACAGACTGGTGAGAAAAAATTCTAGGCCAGGCACAGTGGTTCATGACTATAATCCCAGCACTTTGGGAGGCCAAGGCGGGAGGACTGCTTGAGGCCAGGAGTTCAAGACCAGCCTGGGCAACATAGCAAGATCCCATCTTTACAAGAGATTTTTTAAAAAATTAGCCAGGCATGGTGGCATGTGCCTGTAGTCCCAGTTGCTCAGGAGGCTGAGGAAGGAAGATTGCCTGGGCCCAGGAATTTGAGGCTTCAGTGAGCCAATATCACACCACTGTACTCCAGCCTGGGTGACAGAGCAAGACTCTGTCTCTTAAAATAATAAAAAAAGAAAAAATGTTTGTAATGAGTAGTCAGTTACAGTAGTCCACATGACAAATGATAGCTTTTTTCAGATGAGGCAACAGGGATGGTGATAAGAGAACTTCGAAGACATAATAGTAAGGATTGGGTTGACAGTGATGATTTTAACTAAAAATGAGATAACATATGTCTGGAAGAAACTAGTTTTAGACTCATGTTTTAGAACCGAGATTACAAAAGGTTTATTCTGGGAATGTAAGAGGGAATAGAATAGTGATTGCAAAGCACTCTGAATTGGGGGAGACGTTATAAAACCGTACTAGGATTAGACATGGTAGTAATGTCTTTGAATCTAAGACTGACTTTCTATCATGTTAATTTCCCTGTGTAATGAAATGAGAATTCTTTAGAAATGTATTATCAGATATTTATGCTAACAGATTATTTGGATACCAGTTGTCACGTAACACTTTAGAAGTTAAAGGTAGTCAAGTCCAGAGAGAAGCTGGGAAGTATGTTACAAAACAAAGTTTAAGTCTTCAAGCACCACCCTATTTATCCTAAAGAGCTGAGAAAGAATGTGGGCTCTAGAACCAGACAAACCTGGGTTCAGATTCCAGCTCTGTCACTTACTAGGGGTATGGGCCCACATAATTCATTTATTCTCAGTTATATCATCTGTATATTGGAGATAACAATGTGTATCTCACAACATTGCTACTAGTTCCTGGCACAGAGGTGGCAGTTGTATTATTGTTACAAATAAATTTTTCCTTGGCATGTTTCTTACAATAGAAAATTCCATACTTACTGCCAATTGTTTATATAAAGTCAATGCTTCTTAAAATATTTCCTCTAAAGCTCCCTTAGCCACAGAGTCAAGTGAAACACATACCCAAAGATTTGGGTATATAATCTGGAGCCAGCACAAAATTTTTAAATTTTATCTTAATTATTATACGCATGCTGCATATAACCATATTTAATGGTTCAGATTTTAACTCTGTAACATCCCTGTTGTCTCATCTGTCTCATTTGTCACTTGGACTACTGCAACATATTTAAACATAACCATATTTAATACTAAAATGTTAATCTTCAGATAAAATTGGCAAACTAAGAAAATGTATCAGGTTTATACTACAGCAATACCCACGATACAGTGCCTCAATTACCTCACAATGTCTCAGATTAGAGAAATCTGGATGGCACACTGTACAGATTATGCTGCCTTTGGCAAAAAGCCAAGAAAAATCAGAACTACTTAACCTAAAACCCAGACCTTTCCTATAGGCAAGAAAATTTTTTTTAAAAAGTCCTTAAGATACCTACCTATACATTTTGTCCTGAAAATATACTTGCAGACCTGCTTTAAGTGAAAAAAGCTTAAATGTGAGCTATAGCCCGAAAAAGAAGAAAGTAATAATTATGAATCTAAATTTTAAAACTTTACCTGTTTTCTTCTTTTTATCAGAAGTAGCATCCAAAGTAGTTAAGGGAGTAGAGATGCTTTTATAAGCATCTTGACTACATCCAGGATCATCTTCATCAGAAGAAAATGAAGATAAATGTTCCAAGTTTTTAAGTTCATTATCAACTTTATCTGATGGACTGTTACCGCCAGTTTCAGACACTGAAGGTGTGGGTGTTGTAGATGAAGGCTTGGGAAGTGGTGGGGGACAAAATGTACGAACCATCTGGGTCCCTGGCCGTCTAGTCCTGTTAGGCATTCGTACAGCAAGAGTGGAAAACTGCTGCTTGGGCCCAGATTTCAGGAAATCTAAGAAAGACGCAATAAATCCTGTTTTGACTTCTGGTTGTTTCTCCTCCACCTCTTTGATCTTCTGTCTCATTTTTTCTTGATGCTGATAACCATCATGGCAGCTTTCTGAGGAAGGAGGAGTATATGGTAAGTATATATCTGTTCCCCTTGGATTCTGGCGTTTGCCTTGGGCAGGTCTTTTCAGCTGTTTCTGATTACTATTGTCTTCCTCTTTAACTTGCCCTTTTCCTTTAGTTCTTTTCTTTTGAAGGTTAAAATGCATTAAATCTTGGTTTTCTTCTTCAATCTTGACACTGACTGCATCCCCAGATTGGGCCATGGCCAACAGTGCAAGTGCACTCCTAGCTGGGTTCATTGACACACCACTGTCCTCACCCCCTAAGGTAAATTCACTCTCTGATGTAGCACTCTCTCCACTTATACTTCTACTACTAGAAACAAACTCTTGGTTTCTGTTATTATTTAATGTACTATCAACAGGAATTTCACTGTCTTCTTCAGATTCAAGATTGGTAGCAGACTGTTTCTTGAATGGGCCAGAACTTTGCTCCTGGACTTCATGACTTGGTCCAACCGCTGCTGAAGTTACTTTAGTTGGTATATTTTGACCAGGTGTTTCAATGTGCTGTTGATCAAGAGTCATTTTTGTCTGAAGGGCAGGTACTGGTGAAAGGTTCACAGTAACCTGATTTCCATTTAAGGAAGTATCATTTATATTCTGTGGCTTTCCTACTGTAGCTGTCATAGAGTTAAAATCTGAAGTCACATGCCTGACATCTAACGACTGCTGAAAATGAGATTTAGAATCACCATCTTCAACAGCCTGCATGGTTTCATTTGAAGTTGACTTGGAAAATTCAGAAGGTGTAACTCCACAAGCTGCTGCTGTAGCTGCTAAGATATCATCTACATTTGATAAAATATTTCTTTCATCACTAAGAAGCACTGCCTCTGGGAAACACATCGATCCAAGAGAAACAAACTGATTCTTTGAGTCATGTTGATTTGTTTCACTAAAATGGCCCTTTGTTGTTAGATGTTGTTGTAACGGTTTTGAAGACTCAGAGAGGTCCATTTTCATAACTTCAGAATTTTGAGGATGGAGTTGCTGCTGAGAATGATCACCATTGCTTTGAATAACATGACCTTCCATCTGAAGGAAAGGATGTACTATTTGTTGAGGGCTTTGAACACGCTGTGCTTGTAAAGATGCCTTTACTTGACCTAAACCTGCCTGCAGTATTGACTGCTGAAGAATCTGTAAATCACAGGCAGAATCTAAAAGGACCTGTGTATTAGGAAGAGATGCCTGATGGCCATGCCCTAAAGCATGATTTGGAATTTGAATCTGAGATGAAGCATTAATTATTTGATTGTGCTGTTCCTGGACCTTGGATTCATGCACCTTAAGTACAAGAGGATGCTGCTGCTTTAAGTCTTTAGTATTCAACCTTATTTGTGGAGTCTGTATTAAATTAGTTGCATTCTTAAGATCAAGGGTAGCTGCATTACTGACTTGGCCAATTTGTTGGTTAAGCTGTGTCACTGAACTAACAACGCTTTCTTCTTTCTTTGACGCTTGTAGAGCAACCCCAATAACTTGATCTTCAAGACGGGAATTACTTCTGATTACACTCTGAGAATATCTGTCATCTGCCTTTGACACCTTATAAGTTGATTCTTGAGCATTAATTTCCCCATCAGATAGCCTTTGGGTTGACGACTCAAGAGATGCTTGTGGCTGCAATACCTGTAACTCTTGCATTGGAAAACCATCTTCTTGCTTTGAAGATGTATACACATCTGAGTCAAGCTTTCTTTCAGCATAAGACTTTGGGTCAGGGGAGGTTATGTTATTTTGTAATGTCTGACAATGAGTAGAGGATGCAAAAGATGATGACTGGACACCAGGCAAAAACTTCTGGGACTGGGGAGATGATGACTCTTGAGTCTGAACATTTTGAGAAGAATGCATAGAAATATAATTCTGGGTCGGGCTAGAGTCTGGCAAATTCTGAGCCCGAGAGGCAGAAGAATAAGAAAGAGAAGGGGCTGTTAATGTTAGGGACTCCCCTGAAGCATAGCTTTCTGAAGGACTAACAACTGACAAAACTTGTGATTGAGATGAATAGCTAACCTGTGTCTGGCTAACTGGTGATAAACCCTGAGAATGACCAGATGAGTAACTTTGAGACTGACTGACTGAAGACAGATCTCTTGTTTGAGCAGGGTAATTCTCATTTGTAACTGAAGACAATACCTCTTGCTGATTAGATGAATAACTAAGCGTCTGATTTTCAGGAGTTATAGTCTGAGATGACCCAGAAAAAGTCAATGTTTTATACAAGGGTGGCAATTTTTCAACCTTGCTGGACCTATAAACCTGTGAATGAACAATAGATGGCACATTATGTGGCTGTACTAAACCATAATTTTGGGACTGACTGACTGATAAAAGGCTTGGTAGCTGCGCAGTAGAATAAATTTGTGCTTGGCCCGATATTACAGAACTCTGGTTATGTAAAGGTTTGGAATAGCTTAGTGTTTGCACAGGAGGAATTATACTTTGAGGTTTAGGGGTCTTGGTTGATGTTAGTGGTTGTTCTGTAGAACAGCTTTTTACTTTTGTAGTAGAAGGAGGATACCCTGATGATGGAATTGCAGATGAGTAAGACTGAGCAAGTTCCACTGAGACCTGGGAGGTCTTCTGTTGTAATCCTCCATTGCTCACCTGAGTGGAATCTCCAATTGGGCTACAGGATAAAGACTGCCTGGTTGTTTCCTGAAAATTAACTACACTTGAATTTGATAGATAACTATGTAAGGAGTGCTGTGAACCAGTCAGTTGTGCCTGAATTGACTGGGTACCTGAAGGCCGCTGATGGTGTTTGATAACACTACATTCTCGAAGAAGAGCTCTTTCAATGGAAGCAGTAGAACTAGTAAAGAGAGTTGAACTGTAGGCTTGAGGAGTCTGCTGGGCTCCCCCAAGTGCTGAAGGCAACAAACTAAATTGAGGTTGTAAAAGATGGGGTGCAGACTCTTGAGCTGAGCGGTATGTTGAAGACTGAGGTGGTATGCTGTTACTTAATACAGAACTGCCCAGGCGCTCAAATGCCAAAGCAGTTGGAACAGTTCCCTGGGAAGTCTTGATTTGTAGCAAAGGGTCATGATGACTTAAAATTCCATTTGATGTAGTGTTAAAAGTTGAATCCTGAAGCACCAAAGGTGAAGTGGTAGCAAAGTTTCTATTGCTGAAGGTGGTGGGATGTTGATAAGCAGAGAGAGATGGTGGAAGTGTTCCAGTGCTTGGCAAAGGTCCAGTAGCAAACAGCTCAGTTGCTGCTGAAGAATGCATGCCTATAAAGAAAAGGCACAAAGATTTTTATGTAATTATGATAACAATTACTTTAATATATGTTTTCATAGTAGTGACTTACATAACCCATTAAAATGTCTTAAGACTGAAAAACTTGACCAGTAAGTTCTACATGTAAATTTTGAAATTACATTTCAAAATAGCTAGCTTCCCACTCCCATCCTCTTTTTTTTTTTTTCTTAAGAGACAAGGTCTTCACGGTGAAACCCCATCTCTACTAAAATATACAAAAACTAGCCAGGCGAGGTGGCGGGCGCCTGTAGTCCCAGTTACTCGGGAGGCTGAGGCAAGAGAATGGCGTAAACCCGGGAGGCGGAGCTTGCAGTGAGCTGAGATCTGGCCACTGCACTCCAGCCTGGGCGACAGAGCGAGACTCCGTCTCAAAAAAAAAAGAAAAAAAAGAGACAAGGTCTTACTCTGTTGCCCAGGCTAGAGCGCAGTGTTGTGATCATAGCTCACTGCAGCCGCAGTGTCCCAAGTAGCTGAGACTACAGGTCATGCCCCCAAACCTGGCTAATTTTTAAATTTTGTAGAGATATGAGGTCTTGCAATGTTGCTCAGGCTATCTTGAACTCCTGGGCACAAGTGATCCTCCTATCTTGGTCTCCCAAAGTGATGGGATTATAGGTGCAAGCCACCACGCCTGGGTTAGCTAGCTTTCATAGAGCAAAAATGAAGTTACAATGATATCAGCAATTCATATCTGTAATTGTTATATAAGAGAATTTATATGCAGTTTGATAAGGTCATAGGAAAATGAAGAAATCAGTAAAAATGTACTTATCTCTAGTGATTAATTTATCCCAAAGTCCCAATGCAAAATACCACTGGACAAACTAAAATGTACATAACATTAAAATGGAAAAAAAACCACTAACTTGCCTACATCTAACATGATAAATAAATATAAAAAACCAGTCAGTGAACTGCAGTTTCTCTTACCACAATATATTCACTTTAAAAATCTCTTGCATTTCAAGCTTTGACTTCCTATGAACAACTTCCCAATCACAACAGATGCATGTTTATCATGAAAAGTTGATCAGAAATTAATAAAGTACTGTCAGAAAGAGACTGTTAACATTTCAGGACAGCATTTTAGCCACATATAGCAAAAGTAAAAATGGGTACACCCTTGTGATCTGAAAGTTCTATAGAAATTTATTCTATAGAAATAAGTGCATACAAAAAATATTTGTACCAGATGTTCATTATAGTTACTGTTTACAGTAAGTAGAAACAACAAAAAGTCCATAAACAAGGGATCAAATAATTATAGCATATCATAATAATAATACTATTGCCATAAACATTGATGAAGGTGGATGTATATGTTTTGACATAGAAGGATATCCAATAAAAATAAATAAACTGTTAATTCCTTTTTGAAAAGTTAGGAACTATCACTTTCCACTTTATATACCTTTTTACTATTTAAATGTTTTATGTGAACTTCCATTAAATTTTTTTTTTCATTTTTGGAAAAATGGGGAAAACAATTCTCTGGCTCTTTGAAAAATATTTTCCTACTTTCCATTAAATATCCAAAAAGAATTACTACTACAAAGATAGAAAATATCTAGTGGCACTTGAAAGAATAAATAACACTTAGAAATGTTTAAAATAATACACTGAAACTGACAGGAACTAGAGTAGTCTTTTGAAATAATATAGTTCAACTCCTTTGTTCTAGCAATTAGGAAACGGGGGTTGACTGGTGATGTAACTTGCTGAGGGTCAAGTGATATTCATGAAACTCCAACCAACTGACTCTACTGCTCTTTAGCAGAGAACTCCTATTGTTCTTTTGTGTGTGCTGGGGTGGGGGGGGGGGCGTTAAAACATAATAAGTAAACAGCAATAAAGAACTGACATTTAAGTAAATGTAAAGTTACAAATAATGGATTCAGTTTTAATGTTTATTATGAGGTAAGTGTTTTATGTCACATATATCAAATCATATTTAAAGAACCAATTGTAATTACATGGTGACTGACACTATCACAGTTATGCCTAGAATGAGGAAGAGGCTAGTTAGAAAGGACAGAGAATATTTGGGGCTTAAAGTGGTGGTAAGGAGCTTCTATTTCTTGAAATCCTTCTATCCAGTAGAGTGATAAAAGATCTTTCTTACTTGACTTACTTGCATGATTTATTAGATTAATGTAGAAGGGAGTCACAGAGGCTAGCAAATTCACCACAGTATGCCCACAGAAGCTATTTTGAAATGCATCTAATGCTCATATTATAATCTCAAACATGTCAAAAGAAGATGTTCCTTATCCTAACACACTAATACCTTCTTCCAACTAATGGTATATTTATATGTTGTGTATGTTTTTGTCTCAATTTCATTTTTATTTCCCATTTAGAGTACATTAGTTTAGGTCCAGTTTAATGTGCTCAAAAATCCATTAAATTTCTTTTAAATGTCCATATGATAGTAATATCAGTCATGCTCTGAAAAAATAAAAATAAAAAAACTTCTACCTACTAACCTGAGAGTCCAAGCCCTTCTGAATGCAATTCAATTATAGGATCAGATACAAATGAATTGTTCAATGCAATTTAACAAATAATTGTAAAAATGAATTGTTAAAAATTGAATCCTAGGCCGGGCGCTTTTGGGAGGCCGAGGCAGGCAGATCACGTGAGGTCAGGAGTTTGAGACCAGCCTGGCCAATGTGGTGAAACCCCATCTCTACTAAAAACATAAAAATTAGCTGGGCATGGTGGTGCATGCCTGTAATCCCAGCTACTCGGGCAGCTGAGGCACAAGAATCACTTGAACCCAGGACGCAGAGGTTGCAGTGAGCCAAGATTGTGCCACTGCACCCCAGCCTGGACGACAGAGTGAGACTGTGTCTCAAAAAACAAAACAAAACAAAATTGAAACCTAAAAAGCCAAAAAAACTTTAAAAACAAACTACACAAGAGTAAAAACACTTCACAGAAATATTAACAGATTTTCTTTTGTTTTAAAATTTCTTCAACTCTCAAGTTTCAGCACTAATATACAGATAGGAAAATCTAACTAATATACTAATAGGAAAATACATGAAATATAAAATTATTTCAGGCAGTAAAAATAAAGCTGTGTTTTAAAATATTTTATTTCACCAAATCATTAATTATCTCCTTAGAAGCAGGAAAAAAAATGTCACTAAGGTATACTGAGAAACTTCTATTAGTGGAATTTACATGAGAATGTTAAAATACTATTTCCTATAGCTATCCCTTAAAAACATATTCTCAAATACACTATGACATTTCTTCTTTAAGACAACAAAACTCAAAAAAAAACTCCAAAAAAAAATTCCTGTCATACCACAAAAAAACAGAAATATAACTTTTGATGAGAAACGGTTGAAAAGTAAAATAAGAAAAATGAAATAGAAAAGCACATTATAGACCTTGTAATTATTGCTGGAAAATGGGCACATCATAATATCAACTTGTAATGGCTCTTATTAATGATTTAACCTATCCAATTAAGGATAACTTTATATAACACTAACATTGAAATGAGTCCCAAGAATTTTTTTACTATACCACCTATCCATTTTGAAGTCACTAAAATAAATTTTAATATTTGCTTGTTTCAAGTAGACAAGTAATTGCTAGATATAAACCTTATATCAGACCTTCTTTAATCATTATCTACCCCTCAATGTCAACTTATTAGTTTTTGTCGAATGCTAAAACGAAATTTCTGCCAGTAATAAATTCTTGAATTTTATTCACCTGAAAATTTTGAAAAATTCCAGGTTTTAGAGTTCAGTGGAAAATCAATATTGTAACAAAACTCCCAGCTACAATGACAAGGCCATCAAATGTATATTTTTCATCAGCATTTTTATAGGACTTAAAAATTCTAAAAACAGAGAATCACCTGTCTGCCAGGATGGAGCCCTGAACTGTGGTAAGAGAGTAGTTCCTGAAGCAGCAGCCTGAGCAGTTCGGGATTCAGCAGTAGACAGAAAATTCATCACTGAAGACTCTTTAGTGTTACTGCTGGCACTGTTCACACTAGTATCAAATATTCCAGAAAGACCTACATTGGAAGATAAAATATATCCCAAAGTAAAAAAAAAATATGTACTTGTATAAAATTATATTCCTGACTCTATTTTAAAATTTCTGAAAATTGAGGCCAAAACATTCTACAACCCCAAATAGTTTTATTTTGATAGTAAACATATCAATTTGACCAAGCATATTTATAATTTAAAATCTCCAAAGATACATGAAAAAAGATCTTTTAATTTATTAATTATATAAATATTCCCTGTTGGTAAAAACCAAAGCTTTGGCCGGGTGCGGCAGCTCACACCTGTAATCCCAGCACTTCTGGAGGCCGAGGTGGAAGGATCACAAGGTCAGGAGTTTGAGACCAGCCTGGCCAATATGGTGAAACTCCATCTCTACTAAAAAGTACAAAAATTAGCCGGGCATGGTGGCAGGCGCCTGTAGTCCCAGCTACTCGGGAGGCTGAAGCAGGAGAATCACTTGAACCCCGGAGGTGGAGGTTGCAGTAAGCCAAGATCACGCCATTGCACTCCAGCCTGGCCAACAGAGCAGTGTCAAAAACAAAAACAAAAAACAAGCTTATACTCTCATTTCATTTCCCATGGCATGAGTATGTCCTACACATTCAGAACCCAACACATGAAAATTGGTTTTCCTTCTTATTCACTAAATGTACCCAGACTCATAGTATATTTCACAAGAGAATTGTTACCAGTAGGTTGAGGTGTGGGAGCATATCCAGGAAGCTGATGAGAGGCTGCAAAACTCTGTCTCTGAAGGAGATCTGTTTCAGAGTGTGAGGGATGTCCTTCTTCATAGCTTAAACTAGAGGACATTAAAAATCAGTGAACAAAATATACAGTCCAAACCATTTGATAAAAAAAACTTCTAGAAGAGCAACTATAAAAGTAGTAGAAACCTTTGACCAACTTCCTGACCTATAGATTAGTGGATCAAACACAGTCTGACGATACTATCACAATGGAGAAAATATATTTAAGATGCATTAGGAGAAAAATAATACACAGTATTTTCTTTAATTCAACTCTACCTCAAACAAGAGTCTTTTTACTGGGAGAGGTAATGTGGTACAGCAGAAAAAGCAATATCCTGGACAACAGAGAGCTGAATTCATTGTATAGGCTCTACTTCTGGCTTACTGTGTAATTTAAATAAGTGACTCAATTATTGTTGGACTAATTTCATCTGTATAAAAAAAGGACCAGATGAAATAACCTCCATAACCCAATTATAGTATTCTATGGAATAACAGGTAATTCAAAAAAAGAATTAATACTATTTCCCAATAACTCACTGAGAAAACTTCAAGCTCAAACATTATCAGAGTAGTCCAAAACAAGATTTTTTACCCCCTCCCCTTGGAAAGGAAAGATTATGTTTTTATTTTGAGTATTTTAAACCCATAGAAAAAATCGAAACTTCAATGAACACCCATATACCTGTCCCTTAAGATTCAACAACTATTAAGATTTTGTAACATCATTTATTTTTGTGTATACACACACACACACTTTTCTTTTTTTTTTGCTAAACAACTTGAAAATAACTTGGGAGATATCATCAGGTACATCTCATAGGAACAAGGACATTCTCATATAACCAGATATCACTATTAAACACATTTAGCATTAATTCAATAATCATATAATATATAGGTCATATTCCAGTTTCCCCCATTGTTGCCAAACATCTAGAAGTTTTAAGCTCTTTTTAACTAGGATTCAATCAAAATTCAGTGATTTCATTTGGTTATTTCTCTTAGTATCAGTGCCTTCACCCATCCCCTAATCCCTAATCCCTTGAACTTTTGAAGAATCCAGGGCAACTAAATTATAAGATGTCCCAAATTCTGGATTTGTCTTAAGAGACAGGGTCTCTGTCGCCCAGGCTAGAGTGCAGCAGCAGGATCATAGCTCATTGTAGCCTCCAACTCCTGGGCTCAAGCAATCCTCCTGCCTCAGCCTCCCAAGTAGCTGGGACTACAGGTATGAGCCACCACACCTGGCCTGTTGTGTACTTCTTATTGCATCACATGAGAAGGCACACGATGTCAGTTTGTCTCATTACTGATGATTCTGAGCTTGAAGTGGTTAAGGTAATGTGTCCTTACTAACGTCTGCAACACAGCCTGGTGTGGTGGCTCATGCCTGTAATCCCAGCACTTTGGGAGGGTGAGGCAGGTGGATCACTTGAGGTCAGCAGTTCGAGACTAGCCTGGCCAACATGGCAGAACCCCATCTTTACTAAAAATACAAAAATTAGCTGGGTATGCTAGCATAGGTCTCTAATTCCAGCTACTCTGGAGGTTGAGGCACGAGAATCGCTTGAACCCAGGAGGCAGAGGTTGCAGTGAGCTGAGATTGCACCATTGTACTCCAGCCTGGGTGACAGAACAAGACTCTGTTTCACCATGTTGGCCAGGATGGTCTTGATCTCCTGATCTCGTAATCTGCCCGCCTCGGCCTCCCAAAGTGCTGGGATTACAGGCGTGAGCCACCGTGCCTGGTCTTTTTTTATTGAGACAAGAGTCTCACTCTGTCGCCCAGGCTGGAGCGTAGTGGTGCGATCTCGGCTCACCACAACCTCCACCTCCTAGGTTTAAGCAATTCTCCTGCCCCAGCCTCCTGAGGAGCTGGGATTACAGGCACGCACCACTGCGCCAGGCTAATTTTTTTGTATTTTTAGTAGAGACAGGGTTTTGCCATGTTGGCCAGGGTGGTCTTGAACTCCCGACCTCAGGTGATCTGCCCACCTCAGCCTCCCAAAGCGCTGGGATTATAGGAGTGAGCCACTGCTCCTGGCCCTCTAGTGTGTGTTCTGATACCTGCATAAACAAACCACAAAAACCAAGGGAGAGAACACCTCCATCACCACAAAGATTCCCCGTCTCTCTGCAGTAAGCCCATCCTACCACCAAGTCCCCAGATCTGTTTTCTGCTTCTGTGATTTTGCCTTTTCCAAAATGTCACATAAATGGAATCATTTAATATGTAGTCTTTGTGTCTCACTTTTCACTTAGTGTAACACCTCTGAGATTCATCTATGTGTTATTTCTATCAGTGATTCATTCCTTTTTATTGCTGAGCAGTATTCCATTGCATGGATGCATCAAAGGTTGGTTTTTTTTGTTTGTTTGTTTTTGTTTTTCTTTGAGACGGAGTCTCGCTCTGTCACCCAGGCTGGAGTGCAGTGATGCAATCTTGGCTCACTGCAAGCTCCGCCTCCCAGGTTCCTGCCATTCTCCTGCCTCAGCCTCCCGAGTAGCTGGGACTACAGGCGCCTGCCACCACGCCCGGCTAATTTTTTGTATTTTTAGTAGAGACGGGGTTTCACCATGTTAGCCAGGATGGTCTTGATCTCCTGACCTCATGATCCGCCCGCCTCAGCCTCCCAAAGTGTGGGATTACAGGCGTGAGCCACCACGCCTGGCTGGTTGGTTTGTTTTCTAAAACCTTCTCACCAGTTGAGAGACATCTGGGGCAATCATGAATATAGGTGCTATACCCATGTGCATAAGTTTTTGTGTGAACGTAAGTTTTAATTTCACTTGAGTAGGGAGATGACTGAGTTATACAGTAATGTATGTTTAACTCAGATAAACTGTATGTTTTCCAGAGTGGTTATAACATATTACATTCCCACCACTAATGTATGTCTAGTAACTGCATCCATGTGGGCCCTAGGTATTGTTAGTTTGTAAGTTGTTACTTAAAAAAAAAAAAAAAAAAAATTAGGCTGGGTGTGGTGGCTCACAATCCCAGCACTTTGGGAGGCTGAGGTTGGGTGGATTGCTTCTTGAAGTCAGGAGTTCAAGACCAGCCTGGCCAACATTGCAAAACCCCATCTCTACTAAAAATCCAAAAATTAGCTAGGCATGGTGGCACAGATCTGTAATTCCAGCTACTCAGGAGGCTGAGGCATGAAAACCAATTGAACCTGGGAAGCCAGAGGTTGCAATGAGCCGAAATCATACCACTGCACTACAGCCTGGGCGACAGAGTGAGACTCTGGCTGGAAAAAAAAAAAAAAAAAAAAAGCCATTCTAATTGATGTGCAATAAATATCTCACCATCTGCCATGTAGAAATCTTTAGTAAAAGTACTACTGAAATATTCTGCCCATTTTTATTGGGTTGTTTTCTATTATTGCGTTTTGAGAGTTGCTTATATATTCTGGAGCAAATTATTGGCCAGTTATGTTTTGCAAATATTTTCTCCCACCCAGTGGCTTTCATTCTTGTAACAGTATCTTTAGAAGGGCAAAAGCTCTTAATTTTGATCAGTTTTTAATTTACCTACTGTACTTTTGGTGCTGTACCTAAGAAATCTTTGTCTAAGTTTAAGACCTCAAAGATTTTCTGTTGTGTTTTCTTCTGGAAGTTTTATACTATCAACTTTTCCATTCAGGGCTATAATCCATTCGGAGTTAATTTTTTATATGTGGTGTAAAGTGTTGATACTCATTTTAAAAATTTCAATGTGCAATGGTTCCAACACTATATATGGAAAAGATTATTCTTTACCTATTGAATTGTCTTGGCACCTCTGTCAAAAATCAATAAACCATATATTTGGGTTTCTATTTCTTGACTATAGTATTATACTGACCAATGTCTGTTCATATAAATCAATCCACAAATAACTATATTTTTATACAATTGTATTTATAGTGTCTTCAATTCAATAACACAAATCTTCCAAATTTGTTCTTTTTCCAAAACTGTTTTGCTGTGCTAGGTATTTCCACATACATTTGAGTTAGCTTGTCAATTTCTATGACAACAAAAAAACTGCATTGAATCTAAACACCAATTTGGGAAAAACTATACCATCTTAAAAGTACTGAATCTTTTCAGCCATGAATACAGTATAGCTGCTTCTGGTCTTTAATTTCTCTCAACAATCTTTTGTAGTGTTTAGTGTATAATTCTTACATGTACTTTGTTAAATTTATCCCTAAGTATCTTTTGCTATTCTGTTCTAAATATTTTTGTAAAAAAACAAACTTGGAATACAATTTTCATACCATAAAGGTCACCCTTTTAAAGTATGCTAATCAGTGGTTTTTAGAATATTCAGACTTGTGCAACTGTCACCACAATGTAATTTTAGAATATTTTAATCACCCCCTAAATAAACATGTATCCATGAGCACTTGGTCCTATTTCCCTCCTCTTCTCAGCCTCTGGCAATCACTGATCTACCTTCTGTCTCTATGGATTTGCCTATTCAAAACAGTTCATAAAAACTGAATCATACTACATGTGGCCTTTTATAACTGGCTTCTTTCACTAAATATGTTTTCAAGGTTCACCTTGTTACAACATGGATATATCAGTACCTCATTCCTTTTTAGGGCTGAATATTCTGTTGTATGAATATACCACATTTTGTTTATCCATTCATCAGCTGATGGACATTTGGGTTGTTTCTACTTTGGGGCTATCATGACAATGCTATGAATATTCATGTACAAGTTTTTGCATAGATGTATGTTTTTAATTTCTCTTGGGTATATATATCCAGGAATGAATTTGCTGGGTCAAATGAAAACTTCATGTTTAACATTTTGAGAAATGGCCAAACTGTTTTCCAAAGTGGCTGTACCATTTTACATTCCCACCAGCAAAAGTGTAAGTTATAATTTCTCAACATTCTCACTAATATTTATTATCTATATTTCTCATTATCTATAATAGACATCCTAACAGGTGTGGAGTGGTTCTGATTTGCATTTACCTCATGATAACTAATAATGTAGAGCATCTGTGCATGTGCTTATTGACCACTTGCATCTTCTTTGGACAAGGTTCTATTCACATGCTTTGCTCATATTTTAACTGGGTTATCTTTTTATTATTAAAGTACAAGAGTTCTTTAAATATGCTGCATACAAGTCCCTGAAAAATCTATTATTTTAAACATTGTTTTCCATTCATTGGTTATCTTTTCACTTTCTGATGGTATCAGGTACAGCACAAAAGTTTTTATTTTGAAGTCCAATTTATTTTTTCCTTTGTCACTCATGCTTTTGATAGCATATCTAAGGAATAACTTGCAATCCAAGGTCATGAAGATTTATGCCCATGTTTTCTCTTTTTAGTTTTAGCTTTTACATTTAGGATGACTGATCCATTTCAAATTAATTATTTTATATGGTGTGAGGTAGGAGTCCAGCTTCACTCTTTTGCTACTCAAAGCGCAATGTAGAAATCCCTTAATACAAAAACCCAAATGCCCAACTGTTATTTTCAAAATACTCTTACAATTTTATATGCTTTTAAAATGATCATAGCAATCATTCTCTATATTAAAACAGGCTACATGTGTATTTCCTTACTCTGGTGGACAGAGCCCAGAAGCAATGACACTCCAGCAGCAAAGAACATACCCAGTACCCAGATGGGTTTCTCACACCATTCTCCAAGAAAAAGGAATCGAGGCTCCTTGGAGAAATGGCTGATTCTAGTACTGGGGCAGGAAATATACAAGATGAGTCTGGAGCATCTTGTAGTACCAGAAAGTAAGAAAGTGCTAAAAAGAAAGGGGGCAGAAAAGAAGGGAGAAAAAAAGACATTTATGTCAAAGGAACACACAAGCTAATTGAAAGAGTTCCCAATGACCAAAGCAGGAACATTTTGAGCAACAAAATAGTACTGGATTGTAACCCAAAGTATAAAATATATATCCATGGGTCCATACTGATAATTAAATGATTGAATAAATAGAGAGGAAGAGACAAATTTCCCTTGAGGAATTCCCAATTAATTTATGTAGATTTTCTATCCTAAAGGAGGGAGACCATTACTCCCCACGCAGGTGTGGACTGCACACAATGATGACTTTCCAAAGAGTATAGTACTGAAAGGTGGAAAAAAAAAGAGTAACTTTACAATGTAGAAACCTGATGAGAATCGACCAGGTGATAAAGGCCTATATCATTAGTGATAAATCACATTGATAGTATGTACCAATGACATGATGTGATGAAAGTGACACTTTGCCCCCGTGGTCTCCCTCCTCAAAACCGGTAACACCAGTCTAAACACGAAAAGAAAAAACCTTAGGCAAATTCCAAAAGAGGGGTGTCCTACAAAATACTTGCCCAGTACTTCTGAAAACTGTGATGGTTATCAAAAGCAAAGTAAAAAGAAGTTGAGGCCGGGCGCGGTGGCTCAAGCCTGTAATCCCAGCACTTTGGGAGGCCGAGACGGGCGGATCACGAGGTCAGGAGTTCGAGACCATCCTGGCTAACACGGTGAAACCCCGTCTCTACTAAAAAATACAAAAAACTAGCCGGGCGAGGTGGTGGGCGCCTGTAGTCCCGGCTACTCGGGAGGCTGAGGCAGGAGAATGGCGTAAAAACCCGGGAGGCGGAGCTTGCAGTGAGCTGAGATCCGGCCACTGCACTCCACCCTGGGCGACATAGCGAGACTCCGTCTCAAAAAAAAAAAAAAAAGAAGTTGAGGCCGGAGGAGTACTTGATAGCAGACTGAGCAACACAGCGATACTTAGTGTCTAAAAAACTTAAAAATTTGCCAGGCATAGTGGTGCTTGCCTGTAGTCCCAGCTACACATTTTGGCCCAGGAGTTCATAGGTGATCATGCCACTTAACTCTAGCCTGGATGAAAGAGCAAGACTCTGTCTCCAAAAAAAAAAAAAAAAAAACCTGCAACAACAAAAACAACAAACTAAGCTGGAGAAACTGTTATAGGTAAGAGGAGACAGAAAAAGACATTAAGTAAATCTATGGAAATCTGAATAAACTATAGGTGTCAGTTAATAATAATGTATTAATATTGGTTCATTAATTATAAGAAATGTCCCTACCAATATAAGATGGCAATAATAGGGAAAACTGGGGGGGGGGAGGGGCATGTATGGGAACTCTATAATATGTTCCTGATTTTTCTGTAAATCTAAAGCAGTTTCCAAAAATGAAGTCTACATTTAAAAAAATGTAAGCCATGCTAAACCTAAACACAACTTCCTAAGAGTTAGAATAATTATTGATCTAATTTATAAATATCAGGGTTTTCTGGACGAAGAGGGTGTTCCTTACAAATCTTTGCTAACTCCAGTCACTTCTTGAACAGGCAAGGAATTATTACACCTAAGTGGTTTCCTTGCCTCTGCTCTTGCCCCTCCTTCCCCTCCTCCTCAGCCTGAGTCATTCTCTTAAAAAGGTAAAATAAAATCACGAAAAACTTTCCAACGGCTTCCCACCTCACAAGTAAGAGCCACAACTTCTTACAAAGTTCTCAAGGCACTACATGATCTAGTTGCTGCTCCCTTACACTTCTGATTTTAGCTCCTATTTTTTACTCCAGCCACACAGGTCTCTTGCCTCATCCCTCAAACTCACTCCTCATTTCCCCTTAGGTCTCTGCTTAAATTTCACCTCACTCAAGATTTCCCTGACTACTTCATATAAAACAACATCCTTACTCTGTCCTCTCTCTCCACATGCCCTAACCCTCTTTATTTTTCTCCATGCATTAATACTCAACATACTATATATAGTGTGCTAGTTTGCCCAGTATGCACTGAAAGGTAAACTCCTTCAGGACAGAGCCTTTGCTTTATTCACTGGTACATCCCAAGCACCCAGAATAGTATGTGGTACACAGTAGGTACTCATAAATAATTACAACCCATGTACAGTTTTGGAAGAGAAATCACCTTCAAGTTAGAGCTGAATCATCTCTCAAACTTTTACTGAGTGCCTACTTGACTAGGCAGGCATTCTGCTAAGGACTAGGGACTCAGAAATGAAAGATTAAGCCAGTAGGTCAGTCCATGCTAATTAAAAACTGAATTATCTGAGACTTAATATTATTAATTTTAGGCATTATATCAGGATTTCATATAAGGCCAAAACCTACTTGAGCTACCATCTAATGATGTTAATTATTGAAGCACAAATCAAGAGAGCTCTACATCATAAGTCACAAAGAGCAATACAGAGAAATGGTGGGTTTTTTTTTTTTTTTTTTTTGGAGACAGAGTCTTACACTGTCACCCAGGCTGGAGTGCAGTGGCACGATCTCAGCTCACTGCAACCTCCGCCTCTGGGGTTCAAGTGCTTCTCCTGCCTCAGTCTCCCAAGTAGGTGGGACTATAGGCCTGTGCCACCACATCCAGTTAATTTTTGTATTTTTAGTGGAGATGGGGTTTCACCATGTTGGCTAGGCTGGTCTTGAACTCCTGACCTCAAGTGATTCGTCCGCCTCAGCCTCCCAAAGTGCTGGGATTACAGACATGAGCCGCCACGCCTGGCCATAAAATAGGGTTTTTTGGTATCTTATGTGCAATGGGATAAAGATTACATTTGACATAAAATTAGCTGTGAATAAAGCAATAGTAGTTAACTGAATTAAGAAAATATTAATAAAATCTCATGCCTCCCTCAAACAGTTAAACATGATTACCACATGGCCCAGCAACTCTACTCCTAGGTACATACCCATGAGAATGGAAACATGTTCACACAAAAACTTGTACATAAATGTTCATAGCAACATTATTCATAATAGTCAAAAGGTGGAAACAATCCAAATGTGCAAAAACTAATAAATGAATAAACAAAATGTGATGTATCAAACACTGGAATATTTTTCACCCACGAAGAGGCATGAAATACTGATACAGGCTACAACCTGGAGGAATCTGAAAGAACTATGCTAAATGAAAGAAGCCAAACACAAAAGACCACATATAATTCCATTTAGAGTTATGCCTGGCCGGGCATGGTGGCTCACACCAGTAATCCCAGCACTTTGGGAGGCCAAGGTGGTAGATCACCTGAGGTCAAGAGTTTGAGACCAACCTGGCCAGCATGGCAAAACCCCGTCTCTACTAAAAATACAAAAATTAGCCAGGCATGATGGCATGTGCCAGCTCCTCAGGAGGCTGAGGCAGGAGAATTGCTTGAACCCGGGAGGCAGAGGTTGCAGTGAGCAGAGATCACGCCCCTGTACTCCAGCCTGGGCAACAGAGCGAGACTCTGAGACTCCATCTCAAAAAAAAAAAAAAAGCGTCAAGCCCAACATAACAATGTTTCAATCAATAGAGTATATGTACAACTTACAATACCTTATTTTTACTGTGCCTTTTCTATGTTTAGGTGTGTTTAGATACACAAATACTTACCATTGTATTACAACTGCCTAGAGTATTCAGTGCAGTAAGATGCTGTACAGGTTTGTAGCCTAGGATTGACAGACTATACCATATAGCCTAGGTGTGTAGTAGGCTACACCATCTAGGTTTGTGTAAGTATACCCTAAGATGTTTGCACAGTCATATAACTGCCTAACGACACATTTCTCTGAACATACCCCTTTTGTCAAGTGATGCATGGCTATATATGAAATGTCCCAAATAAGCAAATTCATGGAGACAGATTACTGTATTTGCTAAGGACTGGTGAGAGGGGAAACTAGAAAAGGCTGCTACTGGGTATGTGTTTCTTTATTAGGTAATGAAAATGTTCTAGAAATTAGATAATAGTGATGGCTGTACAACCTTGTGAATATTCTAAAAATTATGGCATTGTATGCTTTAAAATGGTCACTTATCCATGTAAATTATATCAATAAAAATTATATTCATCTGGCCGAGTGCAGTGGCTCATGCCTGTAATCCCAGCATTGTGGGAGGCTGAGGCGGGTGGATCATCTGAGGTCGGGAGTTGGAGACCAGCCTGACCAACATAGAGAAACCCTGTCTCTACTGAAAATACAAAATTAGCCAGGTGTGGTGGCGCATGCCTGTAATCCCAGCTACTCAGGAGGCTGAGGCAGGAGAACTGCTTGAACCTGGGAGGTAGAGATCATGCCACTGCACTCCAGCCTAGGCAACAAGAGTGAAACTCCATCTCAAAAAAAAAAATTATATTCATCCAACCTTAGTGATCATTTTTAATTTTTCATGAACTATGCAACACTACCAAATAAGAAGGTGGTTTCTAGATAAGCCTTGCTGTCATGCATGGCATGTGTTCAATCTCTTACGGTTGGCCCATCTCCATATCCCACATAATAATGTTTTTTAAAAATCTGTATGCTTTATGGTTTTAAAATCCATTTCAGAAGGTATTAATCCCAGGAATAATAACCTGATAGTCACTGGTCTGTTGAGATTGCTTATTTTTTAAACAAAAGCCAGAATTTCTTTTTTGTAATCCTAAAAGGAAAAAGCATGCCTCAAAACATGGTCTTGATTTCTAATTCCCACGTTTGGACCAGTACAGACTCTTCTTTGAATATATGTACGTTTATGTAAGATAGGACCTATGGTGGCCCAGCATAGCCCTTCTTAATCCCCAAGCCCTGGGTAGTCATGGTAGGGAGAGAATAGTAAACTTTTACCATCACCTTACATACTCCAAGTATTACCTCGGCTAAAGCCTAGAGAAGAATGAACCAAATGAACGAAGTTTCAATCTTCATATTCCCAGCCTAGCATAAAACAAATCTTCCATCTCCTCCCCACACACTCATGAATAAGGTATGAAATTGAGGACAAGGAAGGTTAGAATTTTGCAAAGGGAAGTATCATCTTCTTTCAGTCACTGTCACATTTTTAAAAAATTTATAATTTCCTCAAAAAACCAAAACAGGCCAGGTGCAGTGGCTCACACCTATAATCCCAGCACTTTGGGAGGCCAAGGCTGGAGGACTGTTTGAGTCCAGTAATTCAAGATCAGCCTGGGCAACATAGTGAGACTCCATCTCTACAAAAAATAATTAGCTGGGCATAGTGGCACCTGTGGTCCCAGCTACTCAGGGGGCTAGGGTGGGAGGATGGCTTGAGCTCAGCAGGTCAAGGCTACAGTTAGCTGTGATCGGGCTGCTGCACTTCAGCTTGGGCAACAGAGTGAGACTATCTCAAAAACAAAAACAACAACAAAAAACTAAAACAAACCAGCAAAGATTAGTTATCTGGTTATCACTTTCTATACTGTTTAAGTGTGAACATTTTTTAGTCAACTTCACTATAACAAAGAAAATTAATTTCTAAAGCCGATATAGCCAAGGCAAAAAAATTCATCTAAAATGTCCACTCATGCAGTGAAGACAGTATATGACTGTAAGATAAAATGCTTTTAAATATGTGCTCTTATGGTTCATATCCAGATATGAATAACATATAAACCTACTCCTTGATGCGTAAGAAATAAAACACATTCCAGGTTTAAAAATCAATTAGCAAATGTTTCATAAAATACGTTAAATCTGAGAAAACAAACCAGTACTTGCACACAAGTAATAAGTTACTTAAACACTGAATAAATGATTTTGCCTTAAGGAGTCATATCACTTTGTCCTTTTTGTGTTAAATAATTTGGTCACTAATGCCTAGAATGTAATAAAAATAGAATTCTCTTCAAGCTTTGAAAATATTGTTACAGTTTTAGGTATATCAGCTTTTCACAGGTGAGAAAGATAAATATTCTGGATTGGAAGTTAGGAGCCCCAAATTCCAGTCCTGCTTCTGCAAATAAATGCTACAAGACTTTGAGCAAAATACATACTCTTGTAGAATACTTGTTTTCCTACTTATAAAGCCTAATGTTCTTTGTAGTTCTAATATTCTCAGTTAAGATTAATATTTTTACTTCATTTAGCACACAGTATTCTTTGGTATAAAATCTGAACAGAAATAAACACTAAGTCCACTGAATTAAGTCTGCACGGAACTCTAGCATATACCTATCCCATTCATACCTAAATGCCAAATTTAAATCTTTATTTTGTTTTAGTTAATCCAGTTTGATAAGTTAAAAGTAAAAACATGTAGCCTAAGAATAATCAGCTCTTATTAAGAAATTATTTATCATGAATTTTAAAAAATAAACTAGGGAACTTTGAAACAACTGTGTAACAGCTGTATAAAAGCACAGCTCTGCAAACAAAGCTACAGGATTCAAATCCAGTTCTATATAAATTCTGTGACTTAGAGGCTAGCCACACAGATAATTAGTTAGATTTAACCAAGTCTCCGTTTCCTCAACAGTAAAATATGGGTAATAGTAACACCTACCTTCATCAGGTTGTTGTGAGAATAAACAATAAAGCATATATGGTCAGCAGCAACTAGCACAGTCCAGCAACTGGCACATAATGAATGCTGAATCAATGCTATTATTATTGCATCTAAAGGTGAGGTCTGCATTTATACAAATGACATTTATTGACTGCCAAGTGTTATGCTAGGGACTAGAGAAATAAAACAGCATAAGTAAATAAACATAACACAATCTGGGAAGACTTCCTCTAGGACATGACAACTGAGTATTAAAAGGAAGAGGAGAGGCCGGGCGCAGTGGCTCACGCCTGTAATCCCAGCGCTTTGGGAGGCTGAGGTGGGCAGATCACAAGGTCAGGAGATTGAAACCATCCTGGCTAACATGGTGAAACCCCGTCTCTACTAAAAAAAATTCAAAAACTTAGCTGGGCGTGGTGGCGGGCCCCTGTAGTCCCAGCTACTCAGGAGGCTGAGGCAGGAGAATGCTGTGAACCCGGGAGGCGGAGCTTGCAGTGAGCTGAGATGGAGCCACTGCACTCCAGCCTGGGGGATAAAGCGAGACTTCATCTCAAAACAAAACAAAACAAAGGAAGAGGAGAAATTATCCAAGGAAAGAAAAAGAAGGTTTCAAGGAGACAAAATCACATATACAAAGACCTAGAAATATTCCTAACATGGCACATTAGAACTGTAGTAATTCAGCATGGTTGTATTGGAGAATAGGGATATGAGGTAGACGGGAATCAAACAATGGAATATTATATACCAAAATAAGGATCTCACATTTTATCTTCAAGGGAATCAAGAGCGTCTCAAGAATTTTAGTAAGAGTTAAATTTATACTTTTTTGAGACAGGGTCTTGCTCTGTTGTCCAGGCTGGAGTGCAGTGGTGTGATCATAACTCATCCTAGGTGTGACCTTCCAGGCTCAAGCAATTCTCCCACATCAGCCTCCTGAGTAGCTGGGACCAAAGACGTGTGACACCATGCCTTGCCAGTTTTTTAAACATCTTTTTACAGAGACAAGGTCTCCCTGTGTTGCCCAGGCTGGTCTTGAACTCCTGGGCTCAAGCAATTCTTCCAGCTCCACTTCCTAACGTGCTGGGATTACAGGCATGGGAAACCTTGCCTGGCCTAAAGAATGGTTTGTAACCAGGCATGCTCATCAGCATCATCTGGTTAGTTTTTTCAAACTATATACATCCAGATCTCCCTTTCAGAAATTATTGATTAGTAGTTCTGACATGTGACATAGGACCCTATAAGTTCACTCTGAAAAGTTCAAAAGAATCACTATCTTAGTCTGATAAATACTGTGCAGAACAGAGCAAACCTTAAAGAGAGAAGGCCAAGATCCTATTGCAGAAATTATGAGGGCAAAACAGTGGCAATAGTTAGATACTTAGGAATTCTTAAAAAACACAATTGAGAAGACTTGCACGGAAGAAAGAGGAATCATGAATGACAGTGAGCCACCCACAAGGCTGAACAAACAGACGATTTCAATTTTGAAAGCACTGAGTTTGGGGTGTTAAAAAGAGACATACTGTGAGAAATAATTGAAAGAGAGGTAATGAATATTCCTACTTCGGACTCAGAAGAGAAATCTGAGCTGGAAATAAAAAATTGGGGATCATTACAAATTGAGTGTTTTTTGAAGTCATGGAAGTGAATGAAAATGTCCAAAAGTGAGTCACATCAGAAGTGGGCTAAGGACAGAAATTATAGGGACACTGCTTTACACATATGACCAATAATATTAATTTCCTGCTTCTCAAGGATGTTATTTATCTGCAACTCAAAATTCTTTGCAACTCAACTGAAGTACCACTCTTTCCTCTTCCACTTAAGATATCACAGAAATAGATGAGTAATAATACTAATATAGGGTGTATTAGTCCATTTTCACACTGCTATAAAGAATGACCTGAAACTAGGTAATTTATAAAGAAAAGAGGTTTAATCGACTTACAGTTCAGCATGACTGGAGAGGCCTCAGGAAACTTACAATCATGGCAGAAGGTGAAGGGGAAGCCAGGCATGTCTTCACAAGGTGGCAGGAGAGAGTGAGCGCAAGGGAAACTGCCACTTTTAAATTGTCAGATGTCATGAGAACTCCTTTACTATCGTGAGAACAGCATGGTGGAAACCCCACAAGCCAGTCACCTTCCATGAGGTCTCCCTTGACACATGGGGATTACAATTTGAGATGAGATTGGGGGGTGGGACACAGATCCAAACCATACCATTCTGCCCCTGGCCCCTCCCAAATCTCATGCCCTTTTCACATTTCAAAACTAATCACGCCTTCCCAACAGTCCCCCAAAGTTTTAACTCATTGCAGCATTAATGCAAAAGTCCAAGACTAAAGTCTCATCTGAGACAAGGTAAGTCCCTTCTGACTACGAGCCTGTAAAATCAAAGCTAGTTAGTTACTTCCAAGACACAATGGGGCTACAGGCATTAGATAAATGCTTCCATTCCAAATGGGAGAAATGAGCCAAAACAAAGGGGCCAGGGCCCCTATGCAGGTTCAAAACCCAATAGGGCAGTCATTAAATAGTGAAGCTCCAAAATCTCCTTTGACTCCATGTCTCACATCCAGGGCACAATGATGCAAGGGGTGGGCTCCTACAGCCTTGGGCAGCTTCACCCCTGTGGCTCTGTGGCGTACAGCCACTGCAGCTTTCACAGGTTGGCATCAAGTGCCTGTGGCTTCCCCAAGTATGTGGTGCAAGCTTTCAGAAGATCTACCTTTCTGGGGTCTAGAGGACGGTTACCCTCTTCTCACAGCTCCACTAGGCAGTGTCCCAGTAGGGACTCTGTGTCACGGCTCCAACCTTACATTTCCCTTCTGCACAACCTTGGCACAGGTTCTCTCTATGAGAGCTCTGCTCCTGCAGCAGACTTCTGCCTGAACATCCAGGCATTTCCATACATCCTCTGAAATCTAGCTGGAGGTTCCCAAACCTCAACTCTTGTCTTCTGAACACTCGCAGGCCCAACGACACATGGAAGCTGCCAGTGCTTGGGCTTGCACCCTCTGAAGCAATGGCCTGAGCCGTACCTTGGTTTCTTTTAGCCATGGTTGGCGCTGGAGCAACTGGGACACAGGGTGCTGTGTCCTGAGGCTGAACAGTGCAGCAGACTGGTCCCACAAAACCATTTTTTCCTCCTAGGCCTCCAGGCTTGTGATGGGAGGGGCTGCCGTGAAGATCTCTGAAAAGGCCTGGAGACATTTTCCTCCATTGTCTTGGCTATTAACATTCAGCTCCTCACTACTCATGCAAATTTGTGTAGCTTGCTTGAATTTCTCCTTAGAAAATGGGTTTTTCTTTTCTGCCACAGTCAGGCTGCAAATTTTCCAAACTTTTATGCTCTGCTTCCCTTTAAATAAAAGTTCCAGTTTCAGATAATCTCTTTGTGAATGCAATGACTGAACACCTTCAGGATCAGCCAGGTCACATCTTGAATGTTTCGCTGCTTAGAAATTTCTTCCGCCAGATACCCTAAATCATCGTTCTCAAGTTCAAAGTTCTAGAGATCTCTAGGTCAGGGCAAAATGCTGCCAGTCTCTTTGCTAAAGTATAGCAATAGTGACCTTGGCTCCAGTTCCCAGTAAGTTTCTCATCTCCCTCTGAGACCACCTCAGCCTGGACTTCATTGTCCATATCACTATCAACATTTTGGTCAAAACCATTCAACAAGTCTCTAGGAAGTTCCAAACTTTCCCACATCTTCCTGTCTTCTTCTGAGCCCTCCAAACTGTTCCAACATCTACCCGGTACCCAATTCCAAAGTCACTTCCACATTTTCAGGTTATCTTTATAGCAGTGCCCTACTCCCGGTATCAACTGTCTGTGTTGGTCCATTTTCACACTGCTATAAAGAACGACCTGAGACTGGGTAATTTGTAAAGGAGAGGTTTAACTGACTCACAGTTCAACATAGCTGAAGAGGCCTCAGGAAACTTAAAATCATGGCAGAAGGGGAAGGGGAAGCAAGGCATGTCTTCACAAGGCAGCAGCAGAGAAAGAGCAAGTACAGTGGAAACTGCCACTTTTAAACCATCAGATCCCAGGAGAACTCTCTCACTACCATGAGAACAGTATGGGAGAACCCCACCCCCATAGGCCAGTCACCTCCTACCGGGTCCCTCCCTTGACACATGGGGATTACAATTTGAGATGAGATTTGGGTGGGGACACAGAGCCAAACCATATCATAGGGATCAATTCTATCTTATTTAAAGACAATGAGTAATCATTCATAACTTGGTACTTTTTAATTTTTTTATTTCTTCTAAAAAATAATGGGATACATGTGCAGAACGTACACGCTTGTTACATAGGTATACATATGCCATAGTGGTTTGCTGCACCTACTGACCCATCCTCTAAGTTCCCTCCCCTCTTTCCCCACCCCCCGCAACAGGCCCTGGTGTGTGTTGTTCCCTTCCCTGTGTCCGTGTTATAACTTGGTCCTTTTAAACTCAATTACCTGAGATGCAGATTTAAGGGACAGGTAGAGGAAGAGGAAACCATAAGAAAGTTTAACTAAAAACTTGAGAGGAAAACCAGGAATGTCTCCAAAAATTAAAGGAACTTAAGTTTCAAGAAAGGAGGACTAACTGCTGCAATAAGGTTAGACAGTTAGAGAAACTGTTTGAGGAGACAATAATAATAAATCAAGCATAGCTATGACACACATATTACATATACATTACCTGTACAATTATTACATTGTACTATCTCCTCCCACAACCCCTTGCACTACGAATTTCTGTGGACCAGAAGGCTAGGACCAAAACAGAAAAAGCCAACTGGAACAAGAAAGCAGTTATAACAGTGGCATGAGGGAGGTAGGAAAAGGCAGGGAACAGGAAGAAGAAAGTGCCTGTAAATCCTAATTTATGGCCTAGATCTAAAATGTCCATTCTGAGTTTTACTCTATTTACCTTTGATCTTAAAGTTTTTGTTTAAAATTTCTCATTATATTGGCAGTGTAGCTGCAGAACATTTCTACCATATCCATTTCAACATGCTCAATGTTATTTTCAAGGGAAAATTTCACCTTAAGTCTATATGTCTTTACTGAGTATATGCATGCAAAAGGCATGAGTGAAAGGTATACACAATGACAAAGTTCCTGCCATCATGACCTGTTGTTAACTATGGGGGATTAAACAGTATACAAGTGTCCAGCCAATTTTACAAAATAGAATAAAACAAATATATGGCAGAGCAGGGTAAATTAATTTATTCAACAGATACTAGATGTTATGTACCAGGCAATAAGCAAGGCACTGGGGATATAATAAAAGACAGGATAAGTCTTTGAAGAGCTTACAGTTTAGTTGTGAGGCAAGGTGGTAAATAAAAGGAAACCAACTAATAAAACAATTATAAACTCTATCAAATGAATAAAGAAGAAAAAAGTCTAAATACAGACGTTATGGGAGAAAGAGGACACAGTGATCAGCAATGCCTCCTGAAGAAGGGATCTTAAGCAAGCCCTGCCCCAAACCAAAGGAAGAGAAATAACAGTTAGGAAAAGGCCTGAATTGGGAAGAGTCTGGAACACAGAGAAGCTGAAAGAACACCAGCATATTGTGAGTGTACTAAGGGAAGTGGGTGAGCAGTAGGAGATCCGTGGAAAGGTAGTAGTTAAGGGTCAGACATGGAAAGCCTTGTAGACACAACCAGTCTGGATTTCATTCCAACTGCAATGGAAAACCAAAGGATTTTTAAGCATGGGAGTGTCTAAATTACATTTTTTAAACATAGCTACCCGCTACACAACTTACCTTAGTTTCCAAACTAAAATCAATACCAAGGGAATCCTAAAATCAAAATACACCTTATAATGTCATGACCACACCCCCCCATATACACATGACTACCCAAGTAGCTCCAAGTTTCAAGAGAAATTGCTTTTAAAATAAATGTTAAAGGATCTAGAGGTTAGGACAGGTGCAGTGGCTCACACCTGTAATCCCAGAACTTTGGGAGGCCGAGGTGGGTGGATCACCTGAGGTCAGGAGTTCAAGACCAGCCTGGCCAACCTCATCTCTACTAAAAATACAAAAAAACTGGCCAGGCATGGTGGTGTGTGTCTCTAGTCCCAGCTACTTGGGATGCTGAGGCAGGAGAACTGCTTGAACCCGGGGGGCGGAGGTTGCAGTGAGCCAAGACTGTGCCACTGCCCTCCAGCCTGGGCCACAAGAACAAAACTCTGACTCAAAAAAAAGGACCTAGAGTTTAATGAACTTGGCTACCAACTGCTGAATAATCTCACATCATCTTTTAGTTTAAAAAAAAATCAGTGAAAACATCAAATCGATAAAGCTGTTGATAAAAGATACTTCCCTTCCTTGAACCCAATTTTAGAGAAAATAGAGGTAGAAGAGACAGATGAGTCAAACATGCTAAACTTTTCAAGAAATGAATGAGCAATAATAAAAAAGACAATCACAAGTGTGGCACAGACATGGGGAAATTGGAACATCCACGTATTTCTTTTCATTTTTTGAGATGGAGTCTTGCTCTGCCGCCCAGGCTGGAGTGCAGTGGCACGATCTCAGCTCACTTCAACCTCCACTTCCTGGGTTCAAGTGATTCCCCTGCCTCAGCCTCCCAAGTAGCTGGGACTACAGGCGTGTACCACCACGCCCAGCTAATTCTTATATTTTTTGTAGAGATGAGGTTTCGCTCTGTTGGCCAGGTTGGTCTTGAACTTCTGACCTCACGTGATCCACCCATCTCAGACTCCCAAAGTGCTGGGATTACAGGCGTGAGACACTGCGCCTGGCCCATATATTTCTGATGGGAATATAAAATGGTACAGCCAATTTAGGAGAGAGAAATTTGGCAATTCCTTAAAATGTTAAACATAAATTTGCAACAGTTCCACTCCCAGATATCTACCCAGGAAACATGTTCATACAAAGTCTTACATGCAAATATCCACAGCAGCATTATTTGCAATAAGCAAAAAGTAGAAACAACCCAAATGTCCATCAAAAGAGTTCAGATAAACAAAATGTGCTGTGTCTATGCAGTGAAATATTATTCGGCCATATACATCATTAATGATCTTTACCAAAAATCCTATTTTGTACAAATGATACACTCAACTTGGTTAAGCAGAAGATGTTTGTTTTCACTAAGCAAGGTCAAATTAGTAGTATGGAATTTCCTATCTAGTGGGGTGGCAGAGTATGTTAAAAAACTTATATATCAGTTCCAAACAGTATTCACAACAAAAAGAGACAGATGTTGGCATTTGTAACACATGCGCAAGAAAAATACTGGCAAAGTCAAGGCAGCTAAGAATTTCTGTCTGCTGTTTCACAGGGAAATAATGAAATGTGATGGTGATATGGCATATGCTTGGCTATATCCATGATAACAGCCACCAAGGCCTGGATTGGACAACTCCAAAATTGCATTTCATCATCTTCCTTTTCTATTTCTGTCATCATTTGCATTATCAATCTTTCTTCTGAACAAAGATAAGATTTTTAGGTCCCAAGTTTTCCCCATTTCCAATATTTCAATATTTTTTTGTAATGCTTTTCTTTTCTTTTGAGAAAGTGTCTCATTTTGCTGCCCAGGCTGCAGTAAAGTGGTGATCATAGTTCACTGGAGCCTTGACTTCCTGGGCTCAAGTGATTCTCCTGCCTCAGCTACCTGAGTAGCTGGGACTCCAGGTGCATGCCACCATGCTCAGCTAATTATATATTTTTTGTAGAGACGAGGGTCTCCCTATGTTGCCCAAGCTGGTCTCAAACTCCTGGGCTCAAGAGATCCATGCCTGCCTTGGCCTCCCAAAGCGCTGGGACTACAGGCGTGAGCCACCATGCCCAGCCTATGCTTTTCTTTTAAAAGAAATACATCCATCAAAGCAAATTATTTTGTGTTTGCATGTACTAACTACCTGTAAATACCAGGCATGTTTATTTAAGAGATAGACAAAAGTGGTTATATGAGCCTTGCCTGGATGGTTGTCTCTTATTTTGGCTACAAAGGAATGAATAAAAATGAACTAACATATAGCTGGTTACTTCTCAACACGTAACACAGTTCATATTTCCATGATTCAAATGTATGGGTGCTATGAAATGTTTTTTTCAGCTTTTTCAATGTATCCTTTTGTTTGTGGCTTAGTCTTTCATTTACCAAATTAAATTTTCTCCCTTGTTTGAGAAACTTGTAGAGCCAATTTTTCACTACATCACGATTTTATGTATTATTATTAACACAGTCTATGATTTCTGGCATTAGATAAAGGAAATCTGTCTAAAAATATATTTATCACAATTCACATCTGGATATGAACTAGATTTACAGACAAACGTTTACACATCTTTGGTTTAATACAAGAATTTAATAACATTTTAGGGTAGAAAAGAATATTTTCAGGTGAACCAAAATCCAAAATTGCATTATTCATTTTATACTCAATGTGCTGTTCTTTCCTTACAAACTTTTAGAAAAGTAATCTGAAATCATCTAGAAGCTTAAAAAGTTTGATGCTTCTGTTTTCCTAAGAAAATTCCACAAATTTGTAAGCCAAAGACTTAATAATAAAACCGGTAGTATTTTATCCTGTTGTAACTGTACTATACTACTTATACTATTTCAATTGTACTATAATATTAGAAGACTGACATCAAGTACTAAAACCAATAAAATATGTACAGATTGCCTTAAAATATCCTACCTATTGTAGTTATGTCAAAAAAAATTTAATTCTGGCTGGGCGCAGTGGCTCACGCCTGTAATCCCAGCACTTTGGGGGATCGAGGCGGGCGGATCATGAGGTCAGGAGATCGAGACCATCCTGGCTAACATGGTGAAACTCTGTCTCTACTAAAAAATACAACAAAAATCAGCCGGGCGTGGTGGTGTGTGCCTGTAGTCCCAACTACTCAGGAGGCTGAGGCAGGAGAATGGCATGAACCCGGGAGATGGAGCTTATAGTGAGCCGAGATCGTGCCATTGCACTCCAGCCTGGGCGACACAGCAACACTCCGTCTCCAAAAAAAAAAAAAAAAAAAAATTAAGTATTTATCTTTCAGAGTTCTCTTTCATACTACGGTTGAAAGAGGTACATAGCCTGAAATTTGCTTTGAAATGATACATGGGAGTAGGGAGAGAAAGTATGTAGGGATATACATGAAAGACCCACCATGTGCTAAAATTGTTGAAGGTGGGTAATGGATACTCAGGGGTTCATTATACTTTTCTCTCTAAATTTGTTTGGTTTGAAATTTTCTATAAAAGTGTTGTTGGCCAGGTGCAGTGGCTCATGTTGATAATCCCAGCACTTTGGAAGGGTCAGGCAGGAGGGTCACTTAAGCCCAGAAGTTTGAGACTACCCTGAGAAAATAGCAAGACCCCATCTCTACAATGAACAAAAACAAAAACAAACCCGAATTTAGCCAAGCATGGTGGCACACACCTGTAGTCCTAGCTAGTTGGGAGGCTGAGGTGGGAGGATCGCTTGAGCCCAGAAGCTTCAGGTTGCAGTGAGCCACTGCACTCTAGCCTAGATGACAGGATAAGACCCTGTCTCTTAAAAAACAGAGTTTTGCTCTTGTTGCCCTGGCTGGAGTGCAGTGGTGCGATCTCGGCTCACTGCAACCTCTGCCTCCCAGGTTCGAGTGATTCTCCTGCCTCAGCCTCCCAAGTACCTGGGATTACAGGCATGCGCCACCACACCTGGCTAATTTTGTATTTTTAGTAGAGACAGGGTTTCACCATATTAGTCAGGCTGGTCTTGAACTCCTGACCTCAGGTGATCCACCTACCTCAACCTCCCAAAGTGCTGGGATTACAGGTGAGCCACCGTGCCCAGCCCCAATTTTTTTTAACTTAAAAAAAAAAAAACCCTAAAAACTAAAAAATAGTCTTTTTTATAGTAGAGAAAATCAACTTGAAGGTGGCTAATTCTTGTTCTGCACTATGAATTCACAACAAAGGTTAAAGAAAGAAATTATAATGAATTTTAGAGACGTATATATTTTAATACAAGTTATGCACTAAAAAAGATTTTATAACATATTAATCAAATGTCATAACACACAAGTTTACTATCTTTTAAATTTCCCCTAATAAGCATATCTATTAAGAGCAAATAGTAGACATACTGTGAAGTATGCTTGATATCTATGAGGATGGTGCTAACATGACCTTCTTAAAAGGCAGCCCAGTAGATCAAGGTTAATTAGCTGGTATACTAGATTAGCTTTTTAAAGCAAGTTTGGAATCTTCAACTCCTATGCCTTATTAAAACACAACTTAGGGCTGGGCGCGGTGGCTCACACCTGTAATCCCCGCACTTTGGGAGGCCGAGGCTGGCGGATCACGAGGTCAAGAGTTCTAGACCAGCCTGACCAACATAGTGAAACCCCGTCTCTACTGAAAATACAAAAGTTAGCTGGGTGTAGTGGCGTGCGCCTGTAATCCCAGCTACTTGGGAGGCTGGGGCCGGAGAATCGCTTGAACCTGGGAGGCGGAGGTTGCAGTGAGCCGATATGGCACCACTGCATTCCAGCCTGGGCGATAGGGCAAGACTCCGTCTCAAAAAAAAAAACAACAAAAAACAAACAAACCAAAAAAAACACAACTTAGGAGTCTTAGAAACAATTTTAATCATTACCATGTTAGAGGATCAGATTTGAGTCAAAAACCTGCTGTTTAAAAAAAAGTAATACAAAGGTATTAACAAATAGCAAAAGACCATCTCTAAGTTTTGGGTTTCTTGAGGAGTTGGAGTTTTCCGCATAGGCACAGTTCTACTTAATTCCCATCCTTCCAAATGGTTCACACTTTTACTCTGGCCTCATTCCACCAGTGCCTTGTGGCTCTGACCAAATCAAACTCTGACTTGAAGTAGTTTAATGTCTGTTTAAGTGAAAATAGTACCAGCTGCTTTACCAGAGTAGTGTTCATCTTGCAGTTTTGCTCAATATGAGAAATGTTTTAAAATGTTAAGCCATCTGATCTAAGCAGATCCAAGCAAAAGTATTTTAGCTTATCCACATATTTGTGTTTGCTTCACTGGGTCAGACAAATCTGGTCTCAAGTTACTTAAACAGGATCAGTGATCACACAGTAATGAGAATGATGGCATTAGGCCATATGAAAATTTCATTATTTTACGTTTAGTTACACCCCATAAATGCCTACATGCCTAGCAACATAGGAGAAGCTACACGGTAAGAGTCTTTAACTTAGAGAGGCCAAATTTAAACTCTGAAATATTAGACAAGTAAAAGCAGAATATTCCCCATTAAACATATTCTTTATTAAATCAATATTCACTTAACAGTTATTATATGCCAGGCAAGTGGGGGGAAACACAGCTGAAGTTCTACTGTCAAAAAACACCCAAGCTAAAGGACAGAGACTACAATAAACAAGAACAGATAAGTATTTATATCAAGGATTGATAAACGTTATGAAGAAACCTTAAGCAGGGTTGACGGTGATGGGGGTGCATACCATTCTTTTGAGGGTACTAAGGAGAGGCCACTGATCAACATGAGGAACTTATGCAGATTATCTCAGGAAAAAGTGGTCCTGGCACAGGAAAAAGCACAAAGGCCGTAGATAAGAGCATTCCTAACACCATTCAAGGAACAGTGAAAAAACAGTGTGTTTCATTCAAAGATAAAAGAGAAGATGGTTCTGCAAAAAAAAAAAAAAAAGCAAAACGAGTGGATATACTGAAACCAGGCCCACATCCTCTCATTTACCTCTTCATATTATACAACATCCATACACATATTCATATTCACTGCTAGCACATTAAGAAATGCTTACTACTGGCTGGGCGCGGTGGCTCACACCTGTAATCCCAGCACTTTGGGAGGCCAAGGTGGGTGGATCACGAGGTCAGGAGTTAGAGACCAGCCTGGCCAGCATGGTGAAACCTCGTCTCTACTAAAAACACAAAAATTAGCTGAGTGTGGTGGTGCATGCCTGTAATCCCAATTACACAGGAGGCCAAGGCAAGAGAATCACTTGAACCTGGGAGTTGGAGGTTGCAGTGAACTGAGATCGCACCACTGCACTCCAGCCTGGGTGACATAGCAAGACTCTGTTTCCCACCCCCACCCCCCCAAAAAAAAGAAAAAAAGAAATGCTTACTCTTGCCTTGACTGCAGAAAGGCCTAGACTGGAAAGCCCCGGCTAGATTGGCCTGAGTCAATGTAAGGAAACTGTGTTAGTAGCAGCCTAGTAACAGAAAGTCACCTAGCATGTGGCTGAAATTAAACCACCAGAAGCAGCAACAGGGATAAACATTAAACAAAGAAATAAGATTTCCTGTAAGCAAGTTAACCCAAGGAACAGGTAATTTTTTTACAAAACTTGTAGTCTCATTTCAACTAGGGGCAAAAGAAACTTATTGGGGCCGGGCATGGTGGCTCATCCCCGTAATCCCAGCACTTTGGGAGGCTGAGGCGGGTGGATCACTTGAGGTCAGGAGTTCCAGAGCAGCCTGCCCAACACAGTGAAACACCATCTCTACTAAAAATACAAAAATTAGCTGGGTGTGGTGGTGGGCATCTGTAATCCCGACTACTCAGGAGGCTGAGGCAGGAGAATTGCCTGATCCCAGGGGTGGAGGTTGCAGTTGCAGTGGACTGAGATCGCGCCACTGCACTCCAGCCTGGGTGACACAGCAAGACTGTATCTCACAAACAAACAAATAAAAAACTTACTGAAGCACTCTGTTTCCCAATGTAACATTTTTTCTTCTCATTTCAAAAGTTAGCACTTTCAAGTCATTGTTCAAATATCATTTCAATGAGCCTCCCCAGTCCACCTTGTTTGTAAATCAGAAACGCCTCCCCCATCCACATTCCATTCTTCCTTATTCTGCTTTTCTTTTTCTGGTATCACCTCCCAACATACTAGATAATGTACAGTTATGTTCATTTTTTAATCAACTGTCTCACCCCATTCGCCTCAGGAACTTGATTTTGTTCTCACATGTATCCCAAGCCCCCAGAACAGTGTCTAGAATATGAGAGGTGCTTCAGGTCAGTTAAAATCTCTGAACTACCCATCCCTATGGCAACTATTCAATTTGGTATAAGCCCATGTCCCCACGTTTTCTCCAAAAACTTTTAGCAAAAGTACGCTCTGGGAAAATGATTCTAATTTTTTTAAAAATGGAAAATATAACCTCCCAGCATCAATGTTAAATCACAAAGACCCAACATCCTTCTTCAAAGTATTCTATCATTAAACCTCTTTCTGACTTCATTTGCCAATTCTATTTAATCCCATACCCTCAACTTCCCAAAAGGATTTTTCCCTGAAAGCTTATGATTAATAGCACAGTTTCTGAAGTTACACCTCCTGGGTTCAAATCTTGCCTCTGCCACTTACTAGCAGTGATGTTGGACAAATTAATAAATCTCTCTTTGCTTGAGTTTCCTTGTCTATAAAATGGGCTAACAATAGTACCTATATTCTAGAATTATTGTGAGAAGTTAAATGAAATAACACTATAAAATTATTAGGCCAGTGCTCAGCACATAGTAGGCATGTAATAGACACTATCACCTACAACGGCAAAGGCTCAGTTCTCAGACTTTCATTCTTCACCCCCAAAGACCTTATCTCTGAGATTCCACTATTGTCTTTATACAAATGTCCAGTCAGACTCCTAAACTCAGCTCTCTGGTCTTGTCAGCTAAGGACACATACTGTAGGGAAAACAGAAGTGTTAGAACAAAGGAAACCTGGTGGGACTTTAGATCTGTTGGTCAAGGAAGGTCTTTGTAAAGAGACAATATTTAAGGAGAGATAAGAATGTCAAGAAGCCAACACTGACGAGATCCAGATCAGTGGTTCTCAAAATCTCCTCACTGGATGAGCAGCATAAGAATTACCTACGAACTTGTTAGAAATGCAAATTCTTAAGCTCCACCTAAGACCTATGGATTCAGAAACTGGAGTTGGGCCCAGCAACCTATGTTTCAACAAGCTCTCCAGGTGGTTCTGAAGTACCACTGAGCTACAGTAAGATCCTGCCAGGGAAGGGAACTGCCAGGCTTGTTCTTGCCTCGGGACATTTGCACTTGCTGCTTCCTCAGATCACAGGGAAGTGCACTTCCTCCAGGAGAAAATTTTCTCAATTATTTGCTTGCCCACCTCCTTCACCCAAGAATGTAAACTCCACAAGAACAGAGATTTTGTGTGGGTTTTTTTGTCGTTTTTTTGAGACAGGTCTCACTCCCTTTGCCCACACGGAAGTACAGTGGCACAATCATGGCTGACTGTAGCCTCCACCTCCCAGGCTTGAGCCTCAGCCTCCTGAGTAGCTCCTCCTCCCACCTCAGCCTCCTGAGTAGCTGGGACCACAGGCGCATGCCACCACGCCAGGCTAATTTTTGTATTTTTGTAGAGACGGGGTTTCACCATGTTGCCCAGGCTGGTCTCAAACTCCTGAGCTCAAGCCATCAGCCCATCGTGGCATCCCAAAGTGCAGGATTATGGGCACAAGTCACCACACCTGGCCACTCCCTATCCTTTAGAGTGGAGAGACTAAACTCCATGATCTGTCATGAGAAGCCCTCTACAATCTAGTACCAATGCTCTATGACACAGTGTTACTCCGCTGAGCTCCCCAATGAATCACACCTTCGTGTAGTTTCCCTCCCATGACGATTCTGTAATGGACCAGGAACTGCTTTGACCAACACACTTGCAGAAGTGATGCTATGCCAGTTCAAGGCCCAGTCTATAACTGGCCAGCAGATTCCATTTCCTCCCTCTTGGAACACTTGTTCTTGGAAGTTCCTTCTTTGTACTAATCCCTTATTCCACTATGCAACATTAGCAATAATTCAGATCAGTTTGTATGCAATCTACCTGACAAATGCTACCATGATCCCCCTTGAACTCAATATAATTTTCCCACTAAGTCCCTGAAGTATTTTTGTACCTCTTGAAAAGGAATAGTCTGACAAGTATTAATAGCATAGTTATTTCATTCATTCATTGCATGTTTAATGACACAATGCATTAGACATTGTTCTAAGTGCTGACAATAAAGTTAATAATCTATATGCTATTCTATATGCTAGACATCACTCTAAATACTTTTCTAAGTTTTCCCATTTAATCTTCAAGAATTCGAAAAGTGTCATTTTACACAAGGAAACTGAGGCACAGAGAGGTTAAGAAACTTGTCTAAGATCATACTGCAAGCGGCGGAGTCAAAATATAAATTCAAACATTCTGACTCCAGAGCTTATGTTATCAACTACTATACTAACCTGCCTTGTACAGATGTGAACAAGACAAAGAAGTTCCTGTTCTCATGGAACATGCATTCTATCAGTGATGGTTAGTGGTATCGGGAAAGGGTGGTAATAAATGATACATATAAATCAACAAAATTACTCCAGAGAGTGAGAATGCTCTGAGGAAGTAAAATTATCATGTGTTAGTGATGTGCAGTTACTTTAGACATGGCAGTCAGAGAAAGCCTTTCTGAGAAGGTAACATGTGGGAAAACACCTAACTATCAGCAAAAGCAGAAGCAGCAAAGCAAAGACCTGGAAAGAAAACTTCAGTTAAAGAGAACAGCTAGTGCAAAAGTCCTAAGACAGAAATAATCTTAGCATGTTTCAGGAACAGAAGTAAAGCCAGTATGGCTGAAGGATGGTGGTGGGAGGGGAATGACACGAAGTTGGATAAATTAGCTGAGGCTTAGATCATGCAGGGCTTTGTAGGCCACGATAAGTCACTGGATTTTTCTTTCTTTTTTCTTTTCTTTTTTTTTTTTTTTAAGAAGGAGTCTTGCTCTGTCACCCAGGCTGGAGTGCAGAGGCGCCATCTTGGCTCACTGCAATCTCCGCCACCTGGGTTCAAGCTAGTCTCCTGCCTCAGTCTCCCGAGTAGCTGGGACTACAGGCGCCTGCCATCATGCCCAGCTGATTTTTGTATTTTTAGTAGAGACAGCGTTTCACCATGTTGGCCAGGCTGGTTTCAAACTCCCGGCCTCAAGTGATCTGCCTGCCTCAGTCTCCCAAAGTGCTGGGATTACAGGTATGAGTCACCACACCCGACCAAGTCATTGGATGTTACTGATTAACACTGGAAGGTTCTAAGCAGGGTAATGACATTACCTGACTTATACTTTTGAAAAGTTAATTCTAGCTGTTGCATACTTAATAAATTATAGAAGGCCTAAAAGGAAGCAAGAAAAGCAACAGGAGGCAACTGCAATAATCCATGCAGGAAATTAAAGATATGGAGACTGAACCAACAGGATTTGCTGAGGGACTCGATATGGGAAGGAATGAAATGAATCATGGATGGCTCTAACCTTCTGGACATAAGTAATGGAGTAAATGGTGATAATAATTACTGAGGTGGGGAAGGCTAGAGGAGGCCCAGGTTGACAGGGTGACAATCATGTTTTGGACGTGTCATTTTGGAAACACCTATTCAATATTCAAATAAAGATGTCAGATGCTAGATATGAATCCAGAGATATAAATTTGAAAGTCATCTCATATATACGGCAACTACACCTAGGCTCAGTGGAGAGAGAAGAAAAAAGGACAGAACTCCAAGTTTCTGAGCACTTCAACATTTAGAAGCCAAGGAGAGGAAGCAAGTGCATTGCCCTGTCACCCTCCAGATCACAAGTTCTTTAAGAGGCAAGACAGTGTTTTCTTCATTTTTGTGGCACCCTGCAGAACTTAGCTGAGAAACAGAAACTCAGAGACAGTCACTACATTTTAATGAGTGATTGCATGCTTGTCACTTGATTTCTCAAGCTTTCACTGCAGAAATATAGTAACTCAAGGAAATACAGGCAACACTGCCTTAACAATTGTAGGTACTCAAATATTTGTTTAATGAATGAAAGAAAGCTGTGTTTTGGTAGACATATTTTACTACTCATTGTTCCAGAGAACATAGCAAGGAAAGGAAGAAACAAGTAGTAGCCCATATCCCCACGCTGCTAACCAAGGATAATCACAAACTTACCCTTCATCTTGGTCCCAATTACAGGGTAGGGGGGAATGGCAGTAGAGGCTGCAGCAGGAAGAAAGCGGCTTCTAATTCCCACACTGAAGCAGAGTTCTGGCTTTCATGATATAAGCATGTATTAAGCACCAACTATATACCATGGATTAAAGTAAATACTAAGTACTACAAATATAACAGCAAAACAGATAGGGTTCCTCAAATAACCTCCATTCTGAAGAAGACACATATTACATAGACAATACATAGGTATATTTCTAAGAATATGAAAGTAAAATAAAATATTCTGTGAAAACATACACCATTGCACAAAGCAACAAGGAGTGAGGGTTGAAAATACTGCAGGTTTCTCACATGAGATACCTTAAGAAGTCAGGGTGTGAGGTGGGGATAGGGTGAGAGTTATCTAGGTGAAGGTAAAGACGATGAATGAAAATTTTAAGGTAAGAAGGAATTTAGGATGATTCAAAGAATTTAATATGGGCCAGTGCTAGGCATGGTGGCTCACTCCTGGGAGGCTAAGGCAGGAAGACTGCTTGAGGCCAGGAATTCCAGACCAGCCTGGTCAACATAGCAAGACCTCATCTCTAGAAAAAATTTTAAAATTGGCCAGGTGTGGTGGCACATGCCTGTAGTCCCAGCTACTTGGGAGGATCACTTGAGCCCAGGAGGTCGAGGCTACAGTAAGCTGTGTTCATACCACTCTACTCCAACCTAGGCGGCAGAGTTAGACCGTGTCTCAAGAATAAAAAAGAAAATAAATTAAAAAAAAATAGGTCAGTAAATGCAGAGCCATACAGAGCACAATACAGTGTGTGTGTGTGTGTGTGTGTGTGTGTGAGACACAGACAGAGAGAGAGACAGGTTCCCCCTCTGTCGCTCAAGCTGAAGTGCAGTGGCACCATCACAGCTCACTGCAACTTCCACCTCCCAGGCTCAAGCGATCCTCCCGCCTTAGCCTCCAGAGTAGCTGGGACCACAGGCGCAAGCCACCATGCTTGGCTAATTTTTTCTATTTATTTTTTTGTAGAGCTAGGGTTTCATCACATCTCATAGGCTGGTCTCAAACACCTGGGCTCAAGCAATACTCCCACCTCAGCCTCCCAAAGTGCTGGGATTACAGGCGTGAGACACCACTCCTGACCATATTACGGATATTTAAAAACGTGACCTTAATATGTAGGAGTAGCCATAGAAAGGCTTTAAGCAAAGGACCAAGAGCAAACTTGTAGATGTGTGTTTTTAAAAATCACTCTGGATGGTTTAAGAAGAATGAATTGAAGGGAGGAAAGAAAAGGTCCAAGATGACTAAATTAGGAAGCTACAGCAGTTGTCCAAGTGAAAAATAATGGTGGCTTGGATCAGCTGGAGCAGTGGATACAAAAGAGTTTCAAGACATTAGATTCAAAAGCAGTAGGTTTTAGTGACTAAGCACACAACTCCCACCATCTGGCCTGGGCAACTAGGTGGACAGAGGTATGACTTAATGACTTACTGAGATGGGCCTCACTAGAGAAGCAGAGGTGTGATGGGTTGGGAAAGCGTATCATTAAGCTCAAGTAAAAGGTCAAACAGGTAGCTGGTTATGTGATCAGGTTCTCAGAAGAGTCTGAGGACCTCAGAAGAGTCTGCTCAAACATGGGCATCTCCACTGAGATAGTATTTAAAAGCATGGACATGGATGTGAGTCCTCAGGAGAAAGCAAGGAATGAACAAGAAATTTACCAATCCCAAGCCCTGAGGAAACAGTAACACGCAGAGATTAGACAGAAGAGGAGTAAACACCAGTGAAGAACAGGAAAAAGCAGTGGGCCAGAAAAGTAGGAGGAAAACCAGGCAAGTGCAGTGCTATGGAAGTGAAAAGGAATATATTTCAACTAGGAAATGGTCAACAGTGACAAAGAACACTGAAATAAGGATATTAATGATGCTTAGGTTTCCAGGACAGCTCACAGAAGCTCTTTTCACATATAGGTGGATTACAGCATTCCACCATCTTACAATAAAGCAGTGTAGTTACACTGGCCATCACGCAGGCTCCAGATCCACAATGCCCAGTTTTCAATCACAGCTCCACTATTTACTAGCTATGTAGCTGTAGGTATAAATTACTTCATGTCTCTATCCCTCAGTTTCCTCATCCATAAAAGTATGGTAAAAAGAATGCCTACCTCAAAGGATTTTTATAATGAATTTTGATAAATGAATGTGTGTATGTATATGTGACTTAAAACAGCTAGCACAAATTAGTTGCTCATGAGGTAAATGACAGCTACTATTACTTACAACATGGTTTCCATGGGAAAAAACTTTCTGAACTCTAACAGTGGAAGTTTGTCTGAAATAACCTTTCATTAACTTGAGATTGTTCTTACTCCTTACAAATTATGATCTTTAAGGCCTTTTTCCAAAAACCTTGAGGAAAACTCTAGATTTGAAATGTATCAAACAAATGTCCATCATATAGAAACTGACAGGTTTTAGAAGAGCTAATCATTACTTTGGTTTTTCAGAGGAGTATTTATCATACTCATTATACATCCTACTAAAAAAAAATTGCATTAGGAATTCTAAAAATCGGTGCCAAAAATCATTTCAAGTTAGAAAGGTGAAAAACAGGCCGGGCACAGTGGCTTACACCTAATCCCAGCACTTTAGGGGGCCAAAATACCTGAGGTCAGGAGTTCAAGACCAGCCTGGCCAAGGTAGTGAAACTCCATCTCCACTAAAAATACAAAAATTACCATCCTGGCCAATGTGGTGAAACCCCAACTCTACTAAAAATACAAAAATTAGCCAGGCGTGGTGGCAGGCACCTGTAATCCCAGCTACTCAGGAGGCTGAAGCAGAAGAATTGCTTGAACCCAGGAGGCAGAGGCTGCAGTGAGCTGAGATCACGCCAATGCACTCCAGCCTGGGCAACAAGAGTGAAATTCCATCGCAAAAATAAATAAATAAATAAATAAATAAATAAATAATAAATAAAACTGTTTAAATGCAAAATATTTCCATTCCCTTTCTGGTGCATATTCAAATACAAACACATCGATTATCACCATAAAACAGCCCGCCTCTTCCTGTTGGGAACAAGATAAAGTATCAAGTACAGAATGGGGCAGTGGACCTGCAGACTCCTGATGACCTTCTTACTTCCCAAGCCACGCAAAGGTATTTACAACATCCAAAACTGCACCCCAAAAGATATTTCCAACTGCGTGGTGTTCAGCAAAGGACATGTTTGTTCATTTAGTTCCTAAAACTAACTGAAAAGAGCACAAATAAATGAAGATTTATATGGCCAGTCCTTATTCCTGCACTTTCCAAGTACCTAGCAAGTACTCTGAGAAATATTCACAAATCTCTCTGTAAGCCCTATTTAAGGTAAAATGCTCGAGTTTCCCACTCTATTTTTCAACTGTTAGTACCATAAAATTACCTAATAACTAACAGAGCTGTTGTATTCAAAAAAAGTATTGTTTCAAACTCATGAAAAGCTCTTTATCATGTACTTTCCCATAAACTGATGAAAATGATGTATTTCAAGACCAAGAAGGCATAAAGTAGGATGTTAGACCCCTGTCGGCAACAACTGAATGTCATTACCATCTGTCAGCTTCTGAATAGGTTACAGGAAACAAGGTGTCAGACAGGCTAATTCTTTACGGATAAGCATCCATATTACATCATCACAACTAGTACTCATTTGCACCTTCAGAAGAAACTGCCACAAAGGGGAACAAAAACATTCAACTGATACGTGCATTATGAAAAAGCTTTTTAAAATGCTATAAAAATATAAATAAGCTTCTGAAATGTAGAATATTTAGACTTACAGGGCGTATTTCAGATTTGCTATTGTTGATATAACTGAAATCAAAGAGGAATATTTGCACAGTTTGAGGAATAAAATGAGGTATAATTCAGAAGTGTGTGTAACTCTGTACAGATGGCCTGATCCCAATACAAGATGTTAACAAAGCAGGTTGGCGGGGGAGGGGGGTAAACCTGCATTTTCTATGCTGTATTTTAGCTGATTCCCGCCCCCCTTATTTTTTAAAAAAGCAGGGGGAGAGGGCATGGGGGGTAACATTTAAGATTCAATAACTTCCAGTAAACAGAAAATAAATCTCCTTTACATTATGTATGCCAAGTGAATCTACTCACTGTTTTCAAGTGTGTTTGGGAAGTCATTCCGTGTTACTCTGATAAATAAATTTGGAAAATATGACAAGTAGATTTTAGTTTCTTGCCTCAAAAGTATTCTACCAACAGAAGTAACTAGGTAGTATTTCAGTTTCATTTACCTGATAAAATATTTTTCATTTAAAACATAAAAAATGTGGCACAAATACCTATCATGCTGTTCAATGATGAGAAAGTAATTTTAATTTGTAAATTATCCTAGTCAATGCAAAAAGCTACTTGAAAAAGGATAGTCAAATTACCATCAAAAAGAAATAACGGGTGAAGTGCCAACCGTCTTTCATAAAACTCCTTAAAATGGCTTACTTGTATATAACACAAAATTATGGCTATTTCTGAAAGGTTTCAGCATTTAATTACTTAGCTCCAAACTGGCACATCACATTATTTTTGTTAACTCCCACGTCTTTCAAACAAAGGGCCTAAAATTTTCTGAGAAAGCTTATATCCCTATTCTTGAAGCAAATTTTTCTCATTCTTTCACAATCATCCCAATGGACAATCTAAGACAAAGACCAGCTACTCTTCACACTTATATGCTCAATCATGAACGTGGAACTTTCATAAAAACAAAGAAGATAACCTGGAACACGGTAATGTATAAACTTAAAACAAAAGTTCACTTCTGTCGTGAAAAATAATGAAGAAATCTGATGAGATCATAAAGCCACGAAGCTTCCTGTTGGTAGCTGAGGATGAAGTCATTAGCAACCCAGGATTCCCTGGTCCATGTAATCAGAAGCTGCACCTACCAGATTCTGTATTGTTCGGGAGAGGTGGCTTTAAAACACCCCGCTCACCAATCCTCCAAACCAGACCACGCCTTCCAGTTATCATTCAAATGGGACCGTTTCACAGTGTGGCACTACTATACTACACATTTCCCGCGAGCTTAAATATCAAGTAGGAGTCAACATTTTAGATTCCCTTGGTCATGCTGCAGGAAAGATGAACTCTTGAACCTCGCGCTACATAATGCACCCGGACTTTAGAGGTCGAGATGGAGAAGCATGCTTTCGTTCTTCAACCTTTATGGCCTTCACTACCCCCACCCCAACCCTCGCCCCATTTCTTCCCAACTCTCCGTCACCCCGAAGCACAGAAAGATTCCTTACTTCCTGCTGTTGTTAAAAGGGGAGGAAACCAAAGAGCAACTTTGAACGAGTGGAAGAGAAATCGCCTAAATCTTGGCCACCAGCGCAAACATATGTCACCCGGCCCTGGAGCCGCGTTCGCGCCCTGCCGGGCCCCCTCTTCTGCCCTGCGCCCCGGGGATTCTCCCGTAGCCCAGCCCTCCTGGGTCCCCCAGTGTCTCCGGGACGCGGCTCCGCGACTCGTCCTCTCCCGCCTCCGCAACCCTCACACGCCGGGGTCCCCAAGACTGCATTGTCGGCCACCCAGGTTCCAATACAATGGATCGCCACTGCCCCAAACTCTCCGGCGCCCCCTTCGGACCCCCGGCGCCAATCTTGGGTCTCCCAGATCCCGAGTTCAGCCACGAGCCCAAACTTCACCATGTGAGAGCCCAGGACCCGAGAGGTGACTGAGCCCCACGACTCCCGCCCAGCTCTCCCTTCACCCGCCGTCCCCAGGCACGAATCCTGCACCGGGTGCCCCCACCCATCCGCGACCACCCCGTAGGAGTCATCAGCCGCCTCCCCCGAGCTGGGCGAGGGCGAGCGGAGGGCTCCCCGCCCGGCCCAGACCTCTGGGCGGCGCTGCAACCGAGCGAAGGCCCCAAACGTATCCCCGGCCTTTCCTGGTCCACCGCGACCCCGCCGCCCACCCTCCCTACCTGGCCTTGAGGCTGGGGCTGCTGCCGCTGCTACAGCTGCCGCTGCTGCAGCTGCTGCTGGCGGCGGCGGCGGCGGCTCGGGGTTCGTAGGCCCAGGCTGGGGCGGGGGGCTGCGCCGCGGCACTGGCGGGGGCGGGGGCGGCGGGGGGCGCGGGCGGCGGCGGCGGCTCGGTGAAGCCCGAGGTCGCGTAGTTCCTGTCCATCGTGGGGGTGGCGTAGGGAGGGCGGGCAGCAGCGGGGGATCCTCCAGGGCTCCGTGTGAGGGGGGCGGGCAGGGAGAGGGGGCGGGGGAGGAAGAGGAGGCGGCGGCGGCGGAGGGAGCTGCCTCCTCACATGGCCCCGGCGAGCAGGCGGGAGAAGGGCGCGCTGTCGAGTCTGGGGCGCAAAGACCCGGGCCGCGGCGGGCGGCGAGACCCCAGCTGGGCGTCAGGGAAGCGGAGGCACCCGCGGCCGGGACTCGCGGCGACGGCGGCGGCGGCGGCGGCGGCCGCTGCGCCCCATGTTGGTGGATTTCCCAGGATGCACCTCCCGCCCCCCTCCGCCCCGCGGCCTCGCCCCGCCTCCCCTCTGAGCCCCGCGCTTGCCGCTCGCGGGGCGGGCGGGCGGCCGCGAGGCCTCCGCCGCTGTCGGACGCTTCGCGAGGGACAGCTGAGGCCGAGGAGGCGCAGGCCCGGCCGACTTCAGGGACTCCGAGAGGCGCCCGCCGGCCGGAGCCCGCGAACCGCAGACTTCCCGCCCTTCGCAGCCCCGAAGGGAGGTGTCCGCACTCGCCGCGTCCCGCGGGGGAAGAGACCGCGCCTGGCTATCGCCCCGCGCGGGGGAGGGGAAGTGGAGCGGAACCCAGCGTAGGGCGCTGCGCAGGGGTAGCCGGGTCAATGCTTTGCTTGGAGCTCACTATTTGACTCTTCGGGTTATTTTGAGGGACTCCAGTACTCAGTTCTCTGATCGCGATTTCTTTCTCTGCGCCCCAATCCAGAAACAGCTGAGCGGGCTCTTTTACAGTTCCGCTTACTCCCTCCCCAAAGCTTGCTGAGCTAGAGGAGCCTTTTCCTGCTGTTAGGGGAGATTTATATTCAAAAAGATTCAAATTCAAACGTATTATTTTCCAATCCTTGCTGAAAGGGCCTTTCCCAAGGGCTCTTATTAACTGTCCCCACCCCCACCTTGAGGATTTTTCTCACTCTGGGTTTCAGAATCTTCTATCCCAAGATAGACAACCACCTCTTCATTGATTAATCCAACTGCCATCTGGATGACTTTAATTACAATAAATTTAAACTCACTATGCACTCTGATGTTGAGGGGTTTTGTTTGAGATTTGGAACTTAAGCAGGACTCTCTCTCCAAACATTTCCTATCTGATTTCCAAGCTGTTTGGTGTGCGGTAATTTAATGACTATTTGCGGTTCTTCTGTTGCATAGCAGACTTGTATTTCTTGTAATAACACATGAGTAGTGAAACTAGGGAATCGTACAAATCATCGTTTGGCCCTAGAGCCATAAATTTAAAGGTTAAAATAACAGTAAAGTTTCGATTTAATGACCACCTCCTTTTAAAAATCAATATTGGTTTAACACCTATTATGTGCTTAGCACAGAAATCTATCCCTCAAGATAAGCCTAACGTAAAGGTTTAAGCAAATCAGACAGCCGTAGTGAAAGACCTAATAAACTTGATACATTATCTCTGATGACCATTGAAAAAGTTTAAACTTTTATAATATCTGGTGTTGGATCTGCTATGCCTTGCGAGATTAATTTTGTTCTGGAAGATCCTGTTTTCCTCCTGGCGCCTACATCCTTTTGTTCCTATTCATTCCTTTTTGCAAGTCTTTCTCCACCTGTGATGCTTGGAGCCTGGTCCCCGGGTGGGTAAGCAAGGAAGTGAGTAGTCGTTATTTACAAATGAATTCAAACGTGTAGGCACAGCGACTTTGCCAATTTTATGTTAATTACAAAATGCATTTACCGAGGATATCTTTGAAAAGTGGTTTTTCTTGGAAAAGGAATTTGCCAACTAATCTGAGTTCCTGCAGAGAAGTACCGTAATTCTTCATTACATTTATTTTTCTTCCTGCAAACTGGAAATGTGGGATCTAAATTCAAAAGTTTTCACAACTAGCTATTATATTTATAAGTACTTTTGTGAGCGCTAAAGTTCTGTCTCTGTGAAAAGTATAGGAAATGGAGTGGCATGCTATAAATGTTTTATGGCACTTAGTTTGAGATACCCACAACTGGCACTCAGAGTGAGTTAGGCAGGCAATACCAAACAAGTGGCAATAAAACCTTTATAGTCCCTCACACCATTATGTAGTTTGTTTATGTCACATAAATCAGAGAAAGATATTAAGGAAAAATTCTAGTGAGTATTTTTAGTAATATTACTCTGTCACCATATGTTCCTTTGCCATTTAAATGAAATTTCCTTAGTTCACTCTAAATCAGTACAATTATATTTATTTTCAAATGTTACATGTCTACAAATAACATGATTACATTTTTTATTATACTATTTTTAATTGACAAATAATTGCATACATTTATGGGGTACAATGTGATGCTTTGATATATGTAAATAAATCTTTAAAAAATTTGTGCAGTTGATGATACTATCTGAAGAATGTCTTTCCTACTGAAAATACACTTCCAGCTCTGTGAACGTTTCGGGATCTCTCAAATGATTCATAACCAAACTGCTTCAAGTCTGATCTAGGTAGTGTCAAACTCTAGAATGAGCATTGTTGGTCTCCCGTTTTTTTGATTGTTTGTTTGTTTGTTTGTTTGTTGAGATAGTCTCGCTCTGTCGCTCAGGCATGAGTGCAGTGGTGTGATCTCGGCTCACTGCAACCTCTGCCTCCCGGATTAAAGCGATTCTCCTGCCTCAGCCTCCAGCCTCCAGCCGTGGTCTCGTTTTAAATAAAAATGTTCATTTTATTCTTTGCCCGGATCCTACTCATCCTTCAAGATCCAAATAAAGTATTACATCTATCATGACATTATGCAAACTGCCTTAGGCAAAATCAATTACTTCCTTTTCATTTGTCCTCTGGTGCTTTATTCCAATTTCTATTACGTTTAACACTATCCTATTGCATTACAATTAGTTGGGTGTCTGCCTCTTTTCCTCATAAATTACTTACTTCCTCATAAAGGTCTTAGGTTCCATAAAGACAGGGGTTGTATTAAATTTACTCTCATATTTGCAGCATTTAGTATTATGCTTGACACTATATTAGGCTCTAAATGCATATTTATTGAATGAATAAATATGCATGCTACTTAAAAAATGCCCATTCAGAAGTTCCAATTAGTAATTTACATATTCCTTTCCTTCCCCCCACCCAAAAAAAAAGACACTATTTCTATCTCAATTCTAAAATCGGGACAAGATTTGAAAATCAAAGGCAGTTTGGTTGTAAGATGAATTGGAGTAAATCCTACACTTAAGAAGGAATCTTCAGCACTTTGGAAGGCTGAGGTGGGAGGATTGCTTGAAGCCAGGAGCTCAAGACCAGCCTTGGACACCATAGCAAGACCCTGTCTCAAAAAAACAACGAAAAAAGCTCTTTCCTTCTTCCTCACCTCCATCTCCCACTTCCTTCTGAGTTTATTGTTTAGAATTAGTCATGCCTTAGAATATGCCCATGAACAATCCCCCCACATTTTCCACCCTAACTCCCATCCCATTAGAAAATCAATATGTATTTCACAGGGCATGGTGACTCATGCCTGTAATCCCAGCACTTTGGGAGGCTGAGGCAGGCGGATCATCTGAGGTCAGGAGTTTGAGACTAGCCTGGCCAACATGGTGAAACCCCGTCTGTGCTAAAATACACAAAAATTTGCTGGGGGTGGTGGCGTGTGCCTGTATTCCCAGCTACTCAGGAGGCTGAGGCAGGAGAATCTCTTGAACCCAAGAGGCAGAGGTTAAAGTGAGCTGAGATAGGCCGGGCGCGGTGGCTCAAGCCTGTAATCCCAGCACTTTGGGAGGCCGAGACGGGCGGATCATGAGGTCAGGAGATCGAGACCATCCTGGCTAACACGGTGAAACCCCGTCTCTACTAAAAAAATACAAAAAACTAGCCGGGCGAGTTGGCGAGCACCTGTAGTCCGAGCTACTTGGGAGGCTGAGGCAGGAGAATGGCGTGAACCCGGGAGGCGGAGCTTGCAGTGAGCTGAGATCCGGCCACTGCACTCCAGCCTGGGCGACAGAGCAAGACTCCATCTCAAAAAAAATAAAAATAAAAATAAAAAAGTGAGCTGAGATAGCGCCAGTGCACTCCAGCCTGGGTGACAAGAGCAAAATTCTGTCTCAAAAAAAGAAAACAAAAAAAAGAAAAGAAAAAGACTGTAGTTCTATTGAGTACATAGTTCATTGCCTTCTTTTTGTAGTTGAGGAAACTGAGGGCTGGCATTGAGTGACTTGCTTTATAAGGTGATGGAGGGAATCAGTTGGGGCGAGACCCAGGAAACCCTGTCTTCACTGAGGTGGCCTTGTTCATTAGCTTGTTGGGAAATGCAGAATTTGGGGTTGCCTAACTGGAAATGTAGTCAGTTAAGTCCACACACTCCTATGTTACAAATAGACCTACCATCAAGAAGAAAGATCCAAGAAGGTCAAGTTTGCAGTTTCACTGAGAATACAAGGAATATGTGTGTGAGAAGTGATTTGAACAGGGAAAGAAGATACGGTTTAAAATTTTTCCCTTCTCTTCTGTCATTGAGGGAAACTGTAAGCCCTGTCTTTGCCAGAGCAGCCCTAGTTTCCATCTCTTAGGTCAACATCATAAATTAAATTAAAACATCAGAAATGAAGTAAAAATTAGCCAGGCATGGTGGTGCACCTGTAGTCCTAGCTACTCCAAAGGCTGAGGTGGGAGGATCACTTGAACCCAGAATTTTGAGGTTATCATAAGGAATGATCATGCCACTATGCTCCAGCCTGGGCAACAGAGCAAGACTCTGTCTCTAAAGAAAAATTCAAATAAAAAAAGTTAAAAAGAAACAAAGTCCCACTATAATTTCCTCTGTCTCTGAGGCTTGACCCTATCAGTCATCTTTGACTCTGCTGTTTATTGACTGCCATACCCCTCTACGGAGACAGCAACGGAATCAGGAAAGCTGCTGTTTAATCCTGCTTCTCTGGAAGCTGCAGCCTCACTAGGGGGTGTCCCTGAAAGAGCTTCAAGAAACATACTTGATCATCAATTATGTGTGCAGAGGTAGTTTTCTGAGCTATGGATATGGAGGGACTTTGGGGCACTGATGAATGGTTTCATTGATCAAGGGCCTGCAATAAGCAAGGTTGAATGATTAGAAACCAGGAGATCTGGGAAAGGAGTACAATTTAAGTATAAACTGGAAAGACAGGACTGTGGCCTTATCATGAAGTCTTCCACTGAGAGGATATTTTATCTCCCTAAATAGATTACAGGAGATTTAAACCTATTCTGTAGATGAGAGTGATTCTCATAAGAATAACCGATACATATTGACCATGTATGTCTTAGGTCCTGTGCTAAGGGCTTGATGTGGAATTGTCACAATCCTCATAAGATCCTTAAGATGTGGGTATGGATTATTATTAATCCTGTCTTACGGGAAATTGAAGCTTAGTGAAATTAAGGAACTTTCCCAACATTGTACAAGCTAATATAAGACGGTGATGCAGGCAGGGCCTGGTGGCTCACGCGTGTAGTCCCAGCACTTGGGGAGGCCCAGGTGGGCGGATTGATTGAGCCTGTGAGTTCGAGATCAGCCAAGGTAACCTTGGCGAAACCCTGTCTCTACAAAAAATACAAAAGTAGCTGGGTGTGCTGATGCATGCCTGTATACCAGCTACTTGGGAGGCTGCAGCAGAAGGATTACCTGAGCCTGGGAGGCAGAGGTTACAGTGAGCTGTGATCTTGCCATTGCACTCCTGCCCGGGCAAGAGTGAGACTGTCTTAAAAAAAAAAAAAAAGAAGACGATGCAGCTGTTTGACTTCAAACCAAATAAGCTTGGTTAAGGAGTTACCGCCAGATTTCTTCTCTAAAGAGTTACTACATTTTACTTTGTGATCAATAAGTATTTTGTGGATACTCGAATATTGTGTAAATTCCTGAGGCCGGTGCAGTGGTTTACGCCTGTAACCCCAGCACTTTGGGAGGCCAAGGCGGGTGGATCACCTGAGGTCAGCAGTTCGAGACCACCCTGGCCAACATAGTGAAACCCCATCTCTACTAAAAATACAAAAATTAGCTGGGCATGGTAGCAGGCACCTGTAATCCCAACTACTCAGGAGGCTGAAGCAGCAGAATTGCTTGAACGCGGGAGGCGGAGGTTGCAGTGAGCTGAGATCACGCCATTGCACTCTAGCCTGGGCAATAAGAGTGAGACTTCATCTAAAAAAAAACAAAAACAAAAATTCCCAAGGCATCATTCTTTCACCTCTGCTTTTAGCATATGTATTAGTGAAACAAGAGTGTTCCCTAATCTCCCTGGCAGGATGTGTGACAGGGGTGTGGTTTGCCTCTTTGGTTGCCACCACTGCTCAAACCCCTGAGGGGAGGCGGAGCACACGGACAGGCAGGCACAGGAGCACAAGGGGTGTGTGTTACCGTGTGCCCTTTTAGCCTTGCCGTCTGCAGACAGCTTGAGTGTTAGCCAGCTCAGCGGACCCTCTGCCTTTTTGCAAGAGCAGAGGGCCAGTGTGACAGCTTTCTGTATCCTGAGCTCTTGTCTAGCATCCCGTAAGAATCAGGTCACACACAGGCTTGAAGGATGAATGTGGGGTTTGTTTTTTTTTGAGACGGAGTCTCGCTCTGCCGCCCAGGCTGGAGTGCAGTGGTCGGATCTCAGCTCACTGCAAGCTCCGCCTCCTGGGTTTACGCCATTCTCCTGCCTCAGCCTCCCAAGTAGCTGGGACTACAGGCGCTAGTTTTTTGTATTTTTTTTAGTAGAGACGGGGTTTCACCGTGTTAGCCAGGATGGTCTTGATCTCCTGACCTTGTGATCCGCCCGTCTCCACCTCCCAAAGTGCTGGGATTACAGGCTTGAGCCACCGCGCCCTGCCGAATGAGGGGTTTTATTGAGTAGCGGAGGTAGCTGTCAGTGGGATGGATGGGGAGCTGTAAGGGAGGATGGAGTGAAAAGATGATCCCCTAGAGTTTAGCCTTCCAGTGGCCAAACTCCTCTCTGACTGCCCTCAGCCGAACTCCTCTTGGTATTCAGACGTTCCTCCTCTTCTCTCTTTCCCTGCTGTGCCGTGCTACCGCTCATCTGCTTGTCTCCTTGTCTCCTCATCTGCTTGTCTGCTCGTCTGCTTCTGGAGCCTGAGGTTCCAGGTTTATATGGGTAAAAGATAGGGGGCATGGTGGGCCAAAAGGCAATGTTTTGGGCATGAAAATAGGAATGCCTGTCTCCATTTAAGGCCATGATCTCCAGGCTTGAAGTTGGGGCCTTTGCCAGGGAACCACCCTCTTCTACCCAGAATTTCCCAATCTCCCTGTCTCCTGTTCATATCATTAGTTTCCTATGACTGCTGCAACAAATGACCCCAAACTACATGACAATAGAAATTCATTATCTCATAGTTCCAAAGCCTAGAAGTCTGAAATCAAGGCATTGGCAGGGTCACGCTTCCTCTGGAGGCTCTGCTATACACGTACAGAGGACCAACTGTAGTGATTTTTCTAACTTCATCATTCCTTCTACAATCATTAGTTATCATTCTCCAAGAATGATTGTTCCTTATCCGTGTTAAAAAGAAAAGTCTCAGACAAATTAAATTTAATAGAGTTTAATTGAGCAAAAAATGACTTGGATTGGGCAGCCCCAGACCAGAATAGGTTCAGAGAGGCTCCAGCACAGCTGTGTGGTGGTGGAAGATTGACAGACAGAAAAAGGAAGGTGATATACAGAAAATGGAAGTGAGTATTGATATCATTTGGCTCTACGTCCTCACACAAATCCCATGTTGCATTGTAATTCCCAGTGTTGGGAGAGGGACCTGGTGGTAGGTGATTGGATCATGGGGGTGGGTTTCCCCCTTGTTGTTCTCGTGATTGTGAGTGAGTTTTCCCGAGATCTGGTTGTTTAAAAGTGTGTAGCACTTCGCCCTTTGCTCTCTCTCTCTCATGCTGCCATGTGAAGAATTACTTGTTTCCCCTTTGCCTTCTCCCACGATTGTAAGTTTCCTAAGGCCTCTCCAGCTTTGCCTCCTTTACAGCCTGCAAGTCAATTAAACCTCTTTTCTTGATAAATTACCCAGTCTCAGGTAGTTCTTTATAGCAGTGTGAGAACAGACTAATACAAGTATACAAACAGCTGATTGATTACAGCTCAGTGTTTGCCTTATTTGAACATGGTTTGAACAGTTGGCCACCCTTGGTTGGCTAAAACTCAGTTACTGGCACAAGAATAGGTACAATCTATTTGCACATCCTGTTAGGTTGTAGTTCACCATGTACGGAGAAACTTTTAGGCTGACATTAAAATATGTAAGGCAGCAGCTTTAGGCTAAGCTTAATTTAACATTCCTTGTTTATTCATATCAATGTGTACTCATGGATTTTTATTTTATTCAGCAGATTTATAAAGGTTTAACTTAGCAGGTGTGGGTTGTTCAAACCCTGTACAGCGCAAAGAAAGGTTTGGCCCTTGCCTAGTTTCAAGGCTCTTAATAGAGAGTACTTTTGTTTAGTTAAGGCCTTGAGCCACACCAGATCATTCATGCTAACAATGCAATTTATAGTGGGCGCTTTGGGCCACATAATATCAGCTTGACCTCTGGAGGGACTGGAGAGTTCAGGTCAGCCATAGAAGCAATTACTATGACTATGCAAATGACCCCCAGTAAAAACCCTGGACACCAAGGCTTAGTTGGGCTTCTGATTGAAAATACTTCACGTGTGTTGTCACATAGTATTAATGTCTGCACAGCTCCACTAAAAGGGGACACTGGAAGCCTGCATCTGGTCTCTCTTGGACTCTGCACTATGTGCCTTTTCCTATTGTTGATTTTAATTTGCATCCTTTTACTGTAATGTATCATAACCATGAGTATAACAATGTGTCTGAGTTCTTTGAGTTCTTGTAGCAAATCATTGAAATTGAAGGTGGTCTTAGGGGTTCCCAACCATAGGATTATAATCCATTACCACATTTGTTTATTTTGATGTTCAAATAGTCCCAGATTTGGACCATCATCCAAACATATAAGTACTTTAGTATACTTTCTCACAATAGGGAGTGTACTTTCTCACAGTAGGGAGCCAGGAGAACATTTTAAGCAGGAGGGTGATTTGATCAACGCTATGGAAAACATTCTCTTGCCCTTCCTAATGTCCCACTGTAGTCTACATCTTCAGCCTGGTTGGAACTGGTATGCCAACAAGACAAGTATAGACCCTTCATAGATTTACACACACATACTACACACACACACACACACACACACAAAGAAAATTTAAAAAAAAAACATTTTATTACCTAGTACAGTCTCATTGTACACCTGTTGTCCCAGTTGTTTGAAAACACAGCTTGAGGCAAATATTTTTCAGAGGGTTTGTCTCCAGAGGACTGAGCCCCAAACTAAGGGTTGTAGAGCATATATTCTCAAGCCTCAGCTTCTCTTTGCTACAGCCTGGCCTAAGATACCAAAGCACACTCTGCCTTCTGCACAGCTGGGTATATCCTCCCCCTTTCCTTAGGTACTTCTCTGTTCCCTTTATTGCAAAGCCCCAGATATGGTGGTGATAAAAGAAGTTTGTTGGGAGAGATCTAGACTTCACTTAAGTATCATGCAAGTTAATTTTTTTTTTTTGAGACAGAGTCTTGCTCTGTTGCCCAGGCTGGTGCAGTGGCATGATCTCGGCTCACTGCAACCTCCACCTCCCAGGTTCAAGCAATTCTCATGCCTCAGCCTCCTGAGTAGCTGGGATTATAGGTATGCACTACCACACCTGGCTAATTTTTGTATTTTTAGTAAACACTAGATTTCACCATGTTGACCAGGCTGCATGTTAATTTTAGTATATGTATACTAACTGATATAGTTTGGCTATAGGTCCCCACCCAAATCTCGTGTGGAATTTTATTCCCCATGTGTCAGGGGAGGGACTTAGTGGGAGGTGATTGAATCATGGGGGTGGATTTCCCCCATGCTGTTCTCATGATAGTGAGTGAGTTCTCATGAGATCTGATGGTTTAAAAGCGTGGCACTTCCCCACTTGCTCTCTCTCTCTCTCCTGCTGCCATGTGAGACGTGCCTTGCTTCCCATTCCCCTTCTGCCATGATTGTAACTTTCCTGAGGCCTCCTAACCTCTCTCTTTTTTTTTTTTTTAGATGGAGTCTCTCCCAGGCTGGAGTGCAGTGGCGCGATCTCGGCTCACTGCCACCTCTGCCTCCTGGGTTCAAGCGATTCTCCTGCCTCAGCCTCCTGAGTAGCTGGGATTACAGGTGTGTGCCACCACACACAGCTAATTTTTTGTATTTTTATTAGAGACAGGGTTTCACTAGGGTCAGGCTGGTCTCAAACTCCCAACCTCATGATCTGCCCACCTCGGCCTCCGAAAGTGCTAGGATTACATGCATGAGTCACCGCACCCAGTCACCTCTTTTCTTTATAAATTACTCAATCTCAGGTAGTTCTTTATAGCTTTGTGAAAACAGACTAATACACTAGCTAAACATATCATTGCTTGATATCAGGTTAAATTTTGTCACAGGGATTTTTCTGTTTCTTAAGATTCAAAAAGGTAGACTCAAGCTTTTGTGGAAGTCCAAAAGCCTCTCCCAAATATCTACAAATTCTGGAGGGGCTTACAGTCTCTTGTCCAATACGTCTTCAACTTTCTGCTTCCATGAGTCCTTTCTCTGTTCAGTGGAAAAATTGAAATTCAGCCTCTTCATAGTCCTCCCTCCACCAAAATACACGCACACAGAACATTTATGAAATTAACAAAGTGAACACTGGACTATTCATTACACCTGTTTAGTGTTATTGCACCATCAGTCTATTTATGTATACTCATTTTGCTCCCGCTCATGGAATATGGCTGCTTGCTCACAACTTTAAAAACTCAGAGGAACATTGCTCATGGCATGTTGTAACAGACCCCTTGAATGCCCACATCACATCCCCTGGCTCAATTCTGAGACAGTTCTAAACCTACTTCACACTCACAGCATCTTTCCTCAAGATCCTGCCATGTGTCTTTCTATATTCTGCTTTTTCTTTTCTTTTTCTTTTTCCCTTTCTCCATTTTTTTTATTTTTTTGAGACAGTGTATCACCTGTTGCCCAGGCTGGAGTGCAGCAGCTCAGTCAAAGCTCACTGCAGCCTTACCCTCCTGGGCTTGAAGGATCCTCCTACCTCAGACTCCTGAGTAGCTGTGACTCCAGGCACACGCCACCATGCCTGGCTATTTTTTTTTTCTGTAGAAACAGGGATCTCCCTATCTTGCCCAGGCTGCTCTCTAACTCCTGCGCTCAAGTGATCCTCCTGCCTTTGCTTCCTAAAGTTCTGGGATTACAAGCATGAGCCATGGTGTCCAGCCTTTTTTTTTTTTTTTTTTTAAGAGACAAGGTCACACTCTACTGTCCAGGTTGGAGTGCAGTGATCATAGCTCACTGCAGCCTTGAGCTCCTGGGCTCAAGTGATCCTCCTGTCTCAGCATGTGGAGTAAATGGGACTACAGGTGTGCATCACCACACTTGGCTAATTTATTTTAATATTATTATTTTTGGTAGAGACAGGGTCTCGTTTATTTGCCCAGGCTGGTCTGGAACTCCTGGCCTTAAGCAATTTGCCATCCTCAGCCTCCCAAAGGCCTGAGCCACTGTACCTGGCCTTTATTTATTTATTTATTATTATTATTATTATTATTATTGAGACAGAGTCTCGCTCTGTCACCAGGCTGGAGTGCAGTGGCGCAATCTTAGCTCACTGCAACCTCCGCCTCCCAGATTCAAGCGATTCCTCTGCCTCAGCCTCCTTAGTAGCTGGGACTACAGGTGCACGCCACCACGCCCAGCTAATTTTTTGTATTTTAGTAGAGATGGGGTTTCACCATGTTGGCCAGGCTGGTCTCAATCTCCTGACCTCGTGATCTGCCCACCTTGGCCTCCCAAAGTGCTGGGATTACAGGCATGAACCACCTGGCCCATTTTTTAATTTTTTTTAAGAAACAGTGGTCTGGGCACAGTGGCTCACCCCTGTAATCCCAGCATTTTGGGAGGCCAAGGTGGGCAGATCACATGAAGTCAGGAGTTTGAGACCAGCCTGGCCAACATGGTGAAACTCCATGTCTACTAAAAATACAAAAATTAGCCAGGTGTCATGGCATACGCCTGTAATCCCAGCTACTTGGGAGGCTGAGGTAGGAGAATCGCTTGAACCCAGGAGGCAGAGGTTGCAGTGAGCAGAGACTGCACACCACTGCACTCCAGGCTGGGCAACAGAGCGAGACTCTGCCTCAAAAAAATAAAACAATAAAAAAAATAAACAGAAATAAGGAAGGAAGGAAGGAAAAAAAGAAGGAAAGAAAGAGGAAGAAAGGAAGAAAGAGGAAGGGTGGGTGTCGGCCGGGTGCAGTGGCTCATGCCTGTAATCCCAGCACTTTGGGAAGCCGAGGTGGGTGGATCACCTGAGGTTGGGAGTTTGAGACCAGCCTGGCCAACGTGGTAAAACCCCATCTCTACTAAAACCACAAAAATTAGCCGGGCATGGTGGCACATGCCTGTGAGTCCCAACTACTTGGGAGGCTGAGGTAGGAGAATCACTTGAACCCAGGAGGTGGAGGTTGCAGTGAGCCAAGACTGTGCCATAGCACCCCAGCCTGGGCGAGAGAGTGAGAAAGAAAGAAAGAAAGAGAGAGAGAGAGAGAGAGAGAGGAGGGAAGGGTGGGAGGGAAGGGAGGGAAGGAAAGAAGGAAGGAAAAGAAAAAGAGGGAAAGAAAAGAAACAGTGTCTTGCTTTGTCACCAGGCTGGAGTGCAGTGGCACAATCACAGCTCACTGCAACCTCAGTCCTCCCACCTCAGTTTCCAGAATAGGTGCATGCCACCCCGCACCAGGTTAATTAATTATTTGGTAAAGATGGCTCCCATTTTTTTCCCCAGGCTGGTCTCAAACTTTCTGGCCTCAAGAGAGCCTCTAATGTGCTGGGATTACAGGTGTGAGCCAGGGCACCCAGCCTGCTGCTTTTTTTTTTTTTTTTTTTAACACCACTGAGCTCTCCTTTAACACCACTGAGTGCATCTCCTTCCCAACACACCCCACAAAGCAAAATAAATCCTCAATTAATAGAGGAAGTCAATGGGTAACTGCGGCAATCTCCCAGCTTCCAGGTGGGCTGTTCTAGGAGGCATTCTGCACCCTTCTCTAGGAGGCAACCTACACCTCTAGGAGGCTCATAGAAGTGAGTGCTTGTTGCCTACAGCAGCCACTTTAATAATATACCCCTGGCTTGTCCATTTTCACTGTCTCTCTCCCTGTTCTGTCATCCTTGCTTCCTTCCAAATAAGCTACCTGCACCTAAATCCTTGTCTTGGGATCTGCTTTTGGGGAAACATTGCTTGTATTACTGTTTGATATATAATTTTAGTTTTTGTATTTTAACTTTTTATGGATGTCCTTTCGTAAGGGGCTTGCCCTCAAGTCTAATTACTTATTGGGTCTTCTTCTGTCAGCTGTGAGTTGAATAAAAAGACAAGGCAAAGTAATGTTGCTAAAAGTGCTCAAAGCTTCATCCTATAAGAATATTCAAGAGGTCAGAACTAGGACAATATTAAAGAAGCTATCAACATAGAGGGTGAAATAAGTGAACTTGGTCTTTTTTGTTCTTTCCTTTTTTGAGACAGGGTCTCACTCTGTCACCCAGTCTGGAGTGCAGTGGTGCCCTCACACTTCACTACAGCCTCAACCTCCTGGGCCCACGCAATCTTCCCACGTCAGCCTCCCAAGTAGCTGGGACACAAGCATGTGCCACCATGCCCAGCGAATTGTTTTATTTTTGTAGAGACAGAGCCTCCCTATGTTACCCATGCTGGTCTCAAACTCCCAGGCTCAAGTGATGCGCCTAACTTGGCCTCCCAAGGTGCTAGGATTACAGGTGTGAGTCACTGCACCAGGACCATCTTTTTTTTTTTAAACATTGCAATCCTTCTAAACAAAAACTTACATGCTACTTTAGTATACAAAAGTGGTGGCGGGCGCCTGTAGTCCCAGCTTCTAGGGAGGCTAAAGCAGGAGAATGGCGTGAACCCAGGAGGCGGCGGAGCTTGCAGTGAATGGAGATCACACCACTGCACTCCAGCCTGGGCGACAGAGCGAGACTCCGTCTCAAAACAAAAAAAAAGTGGAATCCTGAGGCGTATGCGTCCTCTCTCTTGCTCCTCAACCACAGCTCCCAAGGCACCTGATAGAACTCTGAAGCCCCTAGGCAAACAGTTTGAAAACTATTGTGCTAGACAAGCAGCTACAGCCTAGCGGGAGAGCAAAGGAGGACACAGATGTGAGAGTTGCTAGGCCAGGCGTGGTGGCCAGGCGTGGTGGCTCACGCTGTAATCCCAGCACTTTGGGAAGCTGAGGCAGGCAGATCACCTGAGGTCAGGAGTTTGAGACCAGCCTGACCAACATGGAGAAACCACAACTCTACTAAAAATACAAAAACTTAGCTGGGCATGGTGGTGGCACATGCCTGTCGTCCCAGCTACTCGGGAGGCTGAGGCAGGAGAATCTCTTGAACCCAGGAGGCAGAGGTTGCAGTCAGCCGAGATCGGGCCATTGCACTCCAGCCTGAGCAACAGAGCGAGATTCTGTCTAAAAAAAAAAAGAAAAAAAAGAAGAAAATAAGGTTGCAACACCCACATTTGTGTCGTTTGCCTTACGTTTTTGAGAAGCTTAGAATCATAATTGGGGACCAGGCTTGGTGGCTAACTCCTGTAATCCCAGCACTTTGGGAGGCTGAGGCCGGCAGATTGCTTGAGTCCAGGAGTTTGAGAACAGGGTGTGTGACATGGCAAAACCCCATCTCTACAAAAATACCCCCAAATAAATATAAAAGTTAGCCGAACATGGTGGCACTTGCCCATAGCCCAGCTACTTGGGAGGCTGAGGCGGGAGGATCACATGAGCCCAAGAGGCAGAGGTTGCAGTGAGCTGAGATCACACCACTGCACTCCAGCCTGGGCAACAAAATAAGACCCTGTCTCCAAAAAACAGAAAAACAAACATAACCATAATTGGTCCATTTTTTCTCTACAGTTAGTGCTAGATAGTGCTAATGTTACATATAAGTCCCTTTGCCTCAAGCCCTACACCAGACATCCTCTTGACCTGAGCATCTTCACCTTCTGTGCCATCTTATTTAGAGTGACAACACTCTGCCACGTTTTCAGACCCTTATCTATCAAAGTCAATAAAGTTCCGTGGTTCTTCTCCGGCTATCACATTTAAGTTCCTCAACAAATGAATAAACAAACAAGCAAAACCTGAGGCCAAGAGAAATTCTAGTTGAAGAACTTAACCTAATGGGAAAAAGTAAGTTAGAGGGGCTGAGATTATGAAAGTTCCCATGAATGTCCTCATAAAATAAATAAAAACTAAAGATATGCTCTTTGGATAGACAGAATAGCATAGTGGATAAGGGCAAAGACTCGGGAGCCAGGCTGCCTTGATTCAAATATTGCTTCTGCTAACTACAAACTGTGTGATCCTGGTAAAGCTACTTAACCTTTCTATGCCTCAGTTTCCTTCTTTGTAAAAGTGGGTAAAAATATCTGCCTCAGAGGGATGTTGAAAGAATTAAATAACTTAAAATATGCTTAGAGCAGTGTGTGGCACATAGTTTCTTACGTTTTTTCTTTTTAACTATTTATTTTGATATAAAGAAGGTTAAAGAATAGTACAAAGAACTCCCTTGTATCCGTTATTAACATTCTCTAAATATCAACATTTATATTAGCTATCAATCGCTCTCTGTCTTACCATTCTATTCAACATTGTACTGGAGATCTAGCCAGAGCAATAAGGGGAGAAAAATAAATAAAGTATATATAGGACAAAAATTAAACAGTAAAACCCTTTTTATTTGTGAATGTCATAAAAATCTGAAGGAATCTACATTTGAAAGGTAGAACTGATTGTCTTCGTTCATTTTGTGCTGCTATAACAGAATATCTAAGGCTGAGTAATTTAAAATAAACAGAAATTTATTTGGGTCATGGTTCTGGAGACTGGGAAGTCCAAGATTGAGGGGCTGGCATCTTGTAAAGGCCTTCTTGCTGCATCATCTCAGGGCAGAAGGCAAAAAGACAACAGAGAGAGAGAGAGAGAGAGAGAGAGAGAGAGAGAGAGAGAGAAGGGGTTCAAACTTGAATCTGCCCTTTTTTTTTTTTTTTTTGAGATGGAGTCTCACTGTCTCGCCCAGGCTGGAGTGCAGTGGCCAGATCTCAGCTCACTGCAAGCTCCGCCTCCCGGGTTTATGCCATTCTCCTGCCTCAGCCTCCGGAGTAGCTGGGACTACAGGCGCCCGCCACTATGCCCGGCTAGTTTTTTGTATTTTTTTTTAGTAGAGACGGGGTTTCACCGTGTTAGCCAGGATGGTCTCGATCTCCTGACCTCGTGATCCGCCCATCTCGGTCTCCCAAAGTGCTGGGATCACAGGCTTGAGCCACCGCGCCCAGCCTGAATCTGCCCTTTTATAACAAACCTATTCCTGAAATAATGAAGTTGCTCCTGTGATGATGGCCTTAATCCATTCATAGAGTTGGAGCTTCATGGCCTAATCACCTCTCATTAGGCTCCACTTCTCAATAATGTTACATTGAGGATTAAGTTTCCAACATATGCTTTTTGGAGATACATTAAAAACATAGTATTCTATCCTTGTCCCCTCAAATTCACATCCTTCTCACATGAAAAAGATATTCATTTCATCCTAATAACACCACGTCTTAAATCATTCCTGCACCAATTCAAAAGTCCAAAGTGCAGTGTCTCATCTACATTAGATATGGGAGAGACTCATGGCACAATTCATTCTGAGGGAAACTTCTTCCAGCCTTGAGCCTGTGAAATCAAACAAGTTCCACTATGCGATGTCCTAACGGGGACTCTGGTGCCTCCAGGATACTCTCTGCTGTGGCTCTGACCCTACACCACATTTCTGCCTGGGCCCCCAGGCTGTCCGAGATATTCCTTGAAATCTAGGTGAAGGCCCATAGCTTGCACCCTCTTGGCATCTGCAGAGTTGGCACCATGTGAATACTGCCAAGATTTAGAGCTTGCGCCCTCTGGAGCAGCAGCACATGCTGCACCTGGCCACACTTGAGCCAGGGCTGGGGTGGCCAAGGAGTGCTGTGCAGGGAGCAGAGACTTGAGGGAATGCAGGTAGTAAATGCTGATCACCTGCTGGTGCTTCTCTGGAAAGCTCACCCTCAATACCCTGCTCTCGCTTGTGATGGGAGGGGCAGCCTCATCCTCGCATTGTCTTGATTGATAGCACCTGACTCATTTCCAGCCCTACTAATCTCTTTAGTAAACAGTTGCTTTGCCACACCTTTGGTTTGCTCTCCTAAACATGGCTTTTCACTCTTTACATGGCCAGAATGGACATTTTCCAAGTCTTTCTATTCTGCTTCCCTTTTAAGTGATAATCACCATCTTTAAATCATGTGTGTCCTCTCTAAATTTACCACATATAGTTAAGAGAAGCCACGCAGCTTCATGATGCTTTACTTCTTAGATTTTACTTCAGCCAGATATCCTAGTTCATGGTTCTTAAGTTCTGTCTTCCATAAAGCCCTTGGGCACAGACACAATTCAGCTAACTTCTTTGCCACTTTATAATAAGGATGACCCTTTTTCCAGTTTCCAGTACCTTGTTCCTCATTTTCATCTGAGACTCATCAGAATAGTCTTCACGGTCCACATTTCCACCAACATTCTGGTCACGACCCTTTAAGTAATCTCTAAGCAATTTCAGACTTTCCTAACAGCTATTTTCTTCTTCTGAGCCTTAATGCTCTGTACAGTTTTTTTTTTTTCCCTAGGCTTCTCCTCCAAATTCTTCAGCCTCTACCCATTACCCACTTTCAAAGTCACTTCCACATTTTCAGGTGTTTGTTATAACAATACCCCACTTCTCCGGTACCAATTTTCTATGTTTGTTCTTTTGTGCTACTGTAACAGGATGCCCAAGAACAGAAGTTTATTTGGCTCATGGTTCTGGTGGCTGGGAAGTCCAAGACTGAGAGGCTGGCAAGGGACTTCTTGCTGTGTGATCTCATGGCAGAAGGTAAGAGGGCAAGAAAGAGAAAAGGGCACTGAACTCACCCTTTTACAATGAACCCACTTCTACAATAATGAACTCACTTCCACGATAACATCACTAATCTATGTATGAGGGTGGAGCACTCGTGGCCTAATTGCCTGTCATTAGGCCTTAGCTGCCAACACTGCTGCGTCGGGGATTAAGTTTTCAATACATGCTTTTGGGGGAATACATGCAAACCATAGCATTAAAAGTTGAATTTAGCAAGATCGTAGGATACAACGTCAATAACCAAATATTAATTGTATTTTTATATACTAACAATAAGCAATTGGAAAATAATTTTTTTAAATCGAGGTATAATTCTTGTACCATAAAACTCACCATTTAAAATTATACAATACAGTGGGGTTTTTTTGTTTTTTTTTTTTTTTGAGACGGAGTCTCCTTCTATTGCCCAGGCTGGAGTGCAGTGGCACAATCTAGGCTCACTGCAACCTCCGCCTCCTGGGTTCAAGCAATTCTCCTGCCTCAGCCTCCCGAGTAGCTGGGACTACAGGCACGCCCCATCACGCCGGGCTAGTTTTTTCGTATTTTTAGTAGAGACGGGGTTTCACCATGTTGGCCAGGCTGGTCTCGAACTCCTGACCTCGGCCTCCCAAAGTGCTGGGATTACAGGCATGAGCCATCGTGCCCATCCAGTGGTTTTTAATATGTACATAAAATTGTGTAACCATCACCAGTATCTAATTCTAGAGCATTTACATCATCCTAAAAAGAAACCTCTTATCTATTGGCACTTGTTCGTCATTTACCCCTCCCCACAGTTCCTGTCAATGACTAATCTACTTTCTGTTTTTATGGATTTGCTTATTCTGACATTTCATAAAAATGGAATCACCCAATATATGTGGGCTTTTGTGTCTGGCTTCTTTCACTTACTGAAATGCTTTCAAGGTTCACCAATGTTGTGGCATGTGTCAGCACTTCATTCCTTTTTATAACTGAATAACATCCCCTTGTATGTATATACTACTTTTTGTTTATTCACTCATAGGTTGATGAACTTGGGTGTTTCCACTTTTTGGTTATTATGCATAATGCTGCTATAAACATTTGTGTGCAAGTTTTTATGTGAACATACGTTTTCAGTTCTCTTGGAAACATAATTGGAATTCTCTTGGAAAGAAAGTTGGAAAATTAAATTTTAAAGATGTCATCTGGAACAGTATAAAAAGACATTAAGTACTTAAGGATGAATTTAACAAAATATACATAACACCTATATACTGAAACCTATAAACATTGCTGAGACAAATTTAAAAGATTTTAATACATGAGAAAACATACTATGGGCTGGGCACAGTGGCTCACACCTGTAATCCCAGGATTTTGGGAGGCTGAGGCAGGCAGATCATTTGAGGTCAGGAGTTTGAGACCAGCCTGGCCAACATGGTGAAACCCTGTCTCTACAAAAAGTACAAAAATTATCTGGGCATGGTGGCATGCACTTGTAATTCCAGCTGCTCAGGAGGCTGAGGTAGGAGAATCACTTGAACCTGGGAAGCAGAGGTCGCAGTGAGCTGAGATCGCACCACTGCACTCAGCTTGGGCGACAGAGCAAGACTTTGTCTAAAAAAAAAGAAAATACTATGGATTGTTTAATTCAACACATGTAAGATTTTCTATAAATTAAATGCAATTCTAGTCAAATTTTCAGCAGTCTTTTGATTTAGAAATTGACTGGCTAATTCCAAAATGTATGCAAATGTTAAATGTATTAAATAGCCAAAAAATTTTGGGGAAAGAATGAAGTTTCAGAACTTAGACTACTTCTTTTGAAGACTTATGACAAGGCTACAGTCATCAAGATAATGTGATACTGATATAAGGATAAACAATGATGAGTGAAACAGAACCCCATACGTGTGATCAATTGATTTTCAGCAAAGGGACCACGATAATTCAGTGGAGAAAGGACAGCCTTTTAAAGATGTGTTTCTTTCTTTTTTTTTTTTTTTTTTTTTGAGACGGAGTCTTGCTCTGTCGCCTGGGCTGGAGTACAGTGGCCAGATGTCAGCTCACTGCAAGCTCTGCCTCCCGGGTTCAGTCCATTCTCCTGCCTCAGCCTCCCGAGTAGCTGGGACTACAGGCGCCTGCCACCTCGCCCGGCTAGTTTTTTGTATTTTTTAGTAGAGGTGGGGTTTCACCGTGTTAGCCAGGATGGTCTCGATCTCCTGACCTCGTGATCCGCCCGTCTTGGCCTCCCGAAGTGCTGGGATTACAGGCTTGAGCCACTGCGCCTGGCCTAAAGATGTGTTTCTAAAAGAACTACATAGTTGCAAGGAAGAAAATACACTTCAGTACCTACCTGATAAACATAAAAATTAGACTTACATGTAAAAGCTGAAGTTATAAAGTGACTAGAAGAAAACATTAAAAAAAATCTTCTGGCTGGGTGCGGTGTCCCAATATCTGTAATCCCAGCACTTTGGGAGGCTGAAGCTGGCAGATTGCCTGGGCTCAGGCGTTCATGAACAGCCTGGGCAACACAGTGAAACCCTGTCTCTACTAAAATACAAAAAAAAAAAAAAATAGCCGGGAGTGGTGGCGTGTGCCTGTAGTCCCAGCTATTCGGGAGGCTAAGGCAGGAGAATTGCTTGAACCCGGGAGGCGGAGGTTGTAGTGAGCCGAGATCATGCCATGGCATTCCAGCCTGGGCGACAGAGTGAGACTCCGTCTCAAAAAAACAAATAAACAAACAAAAATCCTCACAACCTTGAGTACACAATGATTTCTTAAACATGAGTTCACCATGTTATTGGTTTTGCTGGCTATCCAAATAAATCTGGCTTTTCCTCCCACCAACCCTCATTTCTCGTGTCTGGTTTTTGAGCAGCAAGCAGCCAAACATAGGTTCAGTTACAAAATTTGGCACCCAACGTGGGGCTGTGTGCACTCTGGTGGTCTAGCCTGCCTGGTTTCCATGGATGGAGCAATTGGCGGCAGCAGTGCACCAGGGGTTACCTGTTCATGTTATCGGGCAGAGCAACAACCGCTTATGAGTGCCAGTTGCTGCTCATGGCTAGCTGCCCCTGTGGCTGGGATTCCAGGGGTGTCCTAGCAGCAACTGAGAAATCTTTTGTTTTTGGGACCTTCTCTTCTGTCCCCTTCATGGAATCAGCAGCCTGTAACACTTTGGTGGTGCAAGAAGTCGTATCCAAGGGAGTTGATGGGCCCCAAGACTGGGTAAGTCAAACCAGGCACACACTGGAAATCCTTTGCCTATGCTATTTGAGCTTTTGTGTCATTTGGACCTAGTATGGGTTGCCTGTGTACCATTTGGTATAAGATAAGATTCTTAAAGACAATTCTCCAGTGTCCCTTTTCAGGAATGAGTTTGGGAGTGCTCCATTTGTTTTGGTTTCTATGTGTTTATTAGTTTTTACATTATTATTATTATTATTATTATTATTTATTTATTTATTTATTTTTGAGACGGAGTCTTGCTCTGTCACCCAGGCTGGAGTGCAGTGGCACGATCTTGGCTCACTGCAACTTCCATCTCCTGGGTTCAAGCAATTCTCCTGTCTCAGCTTCCCGAGTAGTTGAGATTACAGGCAGGAGCTATCACACCCAGCAAATTTTTGTATTTTTGGTAAAGATGGTGTTTCACCATGTTGGCCAGGCTGGTCTTGAACTCTTGACCTCAGGTGATCCACCTGCCTCAGCCTCCCAAAGTGCTAGGATTACAAGCATGAGCCACCGGGCCTGGCTTAATTATTATTTTTAAATTTTATTTTATTTTTATTTTTGGAGATGGACTCTCGCTCTGTTGCCCAGCCTGGAGTGCAGTGGGGCGATCTCAGCTCACTGCAACCTCCACCTCCTGGGTTCAAGCGATTCTCCTGCCTCAGCCTCCTGAGTAGCTGGGATTACAGGTGCGCACCACCACGCCTGGCAAATTTTCGTATTTTTAGTAGAGATGGGGTTTCACCATGTTGGTCAGGCTGGTCTCAATCTCCTGACCGCATGATCTGCCTGCCTCAGACTCCCAAAGTGCTGGGATTACAGGCGTAAGCCACTGCGCCTGGCCTTAATTATTATTTTTTAAAAGAATTTCAGGCCTGGCACAGTGGCTCACACCTGTAATCCCAGCACTTTGAGAGGCCAAGGCAGGCAGATCACCCAAGGTCAGGAGTTTGAGACCAGCCTGGCCAACATGGTGAAATCCCGTCTCTACTAAAAATACAAAAATTAGCCGGGTGTGGTGGCTCGCACCTGTAATCCCAGCTACTCCAGAGGTTGAGGCAGGAGAATTGCTCGAACCCAGAAGGCGGAAGTTGCAGTGAGCCGAGAACGCGCCATTGCACTCCAGCCTTGGCAACAACAGTGAAACTCCGTCTGGAAAACAAAACAAACAAACAAACAAAAAAAAAAGAATTTCAGTTAGTTTGTCTTGAGACATAGCTTACCTTAAAATTATATTAAAACAAACTTTAATTTTGAGCCATAAATTGATGGATTATTTTATCACAAGTAGTTCTTTATTTCTACTCACATTATTTTATTTTATTTTTATTTTATTTTATTTTTTACTCTTTTTTTCACTTTTAGGTTCAGAGGTACATGTGAAGGCTTGTTATATAGGTACACTTGTGTCATGGGGGTTTGTTGTACAGATTATTTCATCACCCAGGTATTAAGCCTAGTACCCAATAGTTATTTTTTCTGCTTCTCTCTCCTCCCACCCTCCACCCTCAAGTAGACCCTAGTGTCTGTTGTTCCCTTCTTTGTGCTCATGAGTTATTTAGCTTCCACTTATAAGTGAGAACATGTGGGATTTGGTTTCCTGTTCCTGCATTAGTATGCTAAGGATAGTAACCTCCAGCTCTATCCATGTTCCTGAAAAAGACACAATCTTGTTCTTTTTCATGACTGCATAGTGTTCCATGGTGTATAGGTACCACATTTTCTTTACCCAGTCTATCATTGATGGGCATTTAGGTTGATTCCATGTCTTTACTATTGTGGATAGTGCTGCAATGAACATTCACATGCATGTGTCTTTGTGTTAGAATGATTTATATTCCTCTGGGTGTATATACCCAGTAATGAGATTGCTGGGTCGAATAGTAGTTCTGTTTTTAGTTCTTTGAGGAATCGCCATACTGCTTTCCACAATGGTTGATCTAATTCACATTTTTACCAACAGTGTATAAGTGTTCCCTTTCCTTTGCAACCTCACCAGCATCTGTTATTTTTTGACTTTTTAACAATAGCCATTTTGACTGTGCAAGATGGTATCTCATTGTGGTTTTGATTTGCATTTCTCTAATGTTCAGTGATACTGTTTTTTTTTTTTTTATATGCTTGTTGGCCACATGTGTCTTTTGAAAAGTATCTGTTCATGTCCTTTGCCCACTTTTAATGGGATTGTTTTTCTCTTTTTTTTTTTTTTTTTTTGAGATGAAGTCTTGCTCTGTCACCCAGACTGGAGTGCAGTGGTATAATCTCATCTCACTGCAACCTCTGCCTTCCAGGTTCAAGCTATTCTTCCACCTCAGCCTCCCGAGTAGCAGGGACTACAGGTGCATGCCACTGTGCCCAGCTACTTTTTGTATTTTTAGTAGAGACAGCGTTCCACCATATTGGCCAGACTGGTCTCGAACTCCTGACCTCGTGATCTCTCCGCCTTGGCCTTCCAAAGTGCTGGGATTACAAGCATGAGCCACCATGCCCGGCCTGATTGTTTTTCTATTATAGATTTAAGTTCCTTATAGATGCTGGATATTAGACCTTTGTCAGATGCATAGTTTGCAGATATTTTCTCCCATTCTGTAGGTCGTCTGTTTACTCCTTTGATAGTTTCTTTTGCTGTGCAGAAGCTCTTAAATTTAATTAGATCCCATTTGTCAACTTTTGGTTTTGTTGTGATTGCTTTTGGTGTCTTTGTCATGAACTCTTTTCCCATTCCTATGTCCAGGATGGTATCACCTAGGTTGCCTTCCAGGATTTTTATAGTTTTGGGTTTTACATTTAAGTCTTTAATCCATCTTGAGTTGACTTTTGTGTATGGTGTAAGGAAGGAGTCCAGCTTCAAACTTCAGCATATGGCTAACCAGTTATCCTAGCACCATTTATTGAATAGAGAATCTTTTCCCATTTCTTGTTTTTGTCAGCTTTGTCAAAGACCTTATGGTCATAAGTGTGCAGCCTTGCTTCTGAGCTCTCTATTCTGTTCCCTGGGTCTATGTGTCTGTTTTTGTACCAGTACCATGCTGTTTTGCTTACTGTAGCCCTGTAGTATAGGTTGAAGTTGAGTAATGTGATGCCTCCAGCTTTGTTGTTTTTGCTTAGGATTTTTTTGTTCTGTATGAATTTTTAAATAGTTTTTTCTAATTATGTGAATAATGTCATTGGTAATTTGATAGGAACAGCATTGAATCTGTAAATTGCTTTGGGGAGTATGGCCATTTTCATGATATTGAATCTTCCTATCCATGAGCATGGTATGTTTTCCATTTGTTTGTGTCTTCTTCGATTTCTTTTGAGCCATGTTTTGTAATTCTCATTGTACAGATCATTCACCTCCTTGGCTAGCTGTATTCCTATGTATTTTATTCATTTTGTGGCAATTGTGAATGGGATTGCCTTCCTCATTTGGCTCTCAGCTTGGCTGTTGTTGGTATATAGGAATGCCAGTGATTTTTATACGTTGATTTTGTATCCTGAAACTTTGCTGAAGTTGTTTGTTTATCAGCTGAAGGAGCTTTAGGGCTGAGACTATGGGGCTTTCTGCTTATAGAATCATTATCTGCAAACAGGGGTAGTTTAACTTCCTCTTTTCCTACTAGGATGCCCTTTATTTCTTTCTCTTCCCTGATTGCTCTGGCTAGGACTTTCAATACTATGTTGAATAGAAGTAGTAAGAGAGGCCGGGCGCGGTGGCTCAAGCCTGTAATCCCAGCACTTTGGGAGGCCGAGACGGGCGGATCACTAGGTCAGGAGATCGAGACCATCCTGGCTAACACGGTGAAACCCCGTCTCTACTAAAAAATACAAAAAAAAAAAACTAGCCGGGCGAGGTGGCGGGCGCCTGTAGTCCCAGCTACTCAGGAGGCTGAGACAGGAGAATGGCCCGAACCCGGGAGGCGGAGCTTGCAGTGAGCTGAGATCCGGCCACTGCACTCCAGCCTGGGCGACAGAGCGAGACTCCATCTCAAAAAAAAAAAAAAAAAAAAAAAAAAAAGAAGTAGTAAGAGAGAGGAATCCTTGTCTTCAAGGGGAATACTTCCAGCTTTTGCCCATTCGGTATAATATCAGCTGTGGGTTTGTCATAGATGGCTTTTATTATTTTGAGGTATGTTCCTTCAATACCTAGTTCATTGAGCGTTTTTTAACATGATGGATGTTGAATGTTATCAAAAGCCTTTTCTATATCTATTGAGATAATCATGTGGTTTTTTACTTTAGTTCTGTTTATGTGCTAAATCACATTTACTGATTGGTGTATGTTGAACCAAATTTGCATCCTGAGGATGAAGCCTACTAGATCATGATAGATTAGCTTTTTGATGTGCTGCTGGATTTGGCTTGTGAGAATTTTGTTGAGGATTTTTGAATCCATGTTCATCAAGGATATTGGCCTGAAATTTTCTTATTTACGTGTTTCTCTGCCAGGTTTTGGTATCAGAATCATGCTGGCCACATAGAAAGAGTTGGGGAGGAGTCCTTCCCTTTCAATTTTTTGGAATAGTTTTAGTAGGAGTGGTACCAGCTCTTCTTTATACATCTGGTAGAATTTGGCTGCAAATCCGTCTAGTCCTGGGCTTTTTTTGGTTGGTATTCCTGATTCAATGTAGGAGCTTGCTATTGGTCTGTTCGGGGGATCAATTTCTTCCTGTTTCAGTCTTGGGAGGGTGTATATATCCAGGAATTTATCCATCTCTTCTAGGTTTTCTAGTTTGTGTGCACATAAGTGTTCATAGTAGTTTCTGATGATTATTTTAATTTCTGTGGGATCAATGGTAACATCTTCTTCATCATTTCTTTCTTTTTTTTTTTTTTTTTTAATTTGAGACGGAGTCTCACTCTGTTGCCCAGGCTGGAGTGCAGTAGCACCGTGTCGGCTCACTGCAACCTCCATCTCCTGGGTCCAAGCAATTCTCCTGCCTCAGCCTCCTGAGTAGCTGGGATTACAGGTGCCTACCACCATGCCCAGCTAGTTTTTATATTTTTAGTAGAGATGGGGTTTCACCATGTTGGCCAGGCTGGTCTCAAACTCCTGACCTCAGGTGATCCACCCACCTCGGCCTCCCAAAGTGCTGGGATTACAGGCATGATCCACCGTGCCCAGCCTTTTTTTTTTTTTTTTTTTTTTGAGACCAAGTCTTGCTCTGTTGCCCAGGCTGGAGTGTAATGGCGTGATCTCGGCTCACTGCAACCTCCGCCTCCCAGGTTCAAGCAATTCTCTGCTTCAGCCTCCCAAGTAGCCAGGATTACAGGTCCCCGCCACCAGGCCTGGCTATTTTTTTTTTTTTTGTATTTTTAGTAGAGACGGGGTTTCACCATCTTGGACAGGCTGGTCTTGAACTCCTGATCTTGTGATCCACCCGCCTCGGCTTCCCAAAGCGCTAGGATTACAGGCCTGAGCCACCATGCCCAGCCCCCTTCATCATTTCTAATTGTGTTTATTTGGATCTTCTCTCTTCTTTTTAAAAATTATTTAAAAACAGAAAAGTTCAAAGGCATGCTAGATTTTTCTGGGACTCCAGCTGGTTATACATTATGGCTCATTTTTGTGCACATTTTAAACTGATAGGCAAATTATGGCAAGAAAATTCTGAGTTCAAATGGTTAACCTGCAACTATAGAGTTAAGTAGAGTCTTTTAAATTTCTCTATTTCTCTCTTTTCTGTCTCCTTTGGGTTTTTGGGTTTTTGTTTGTTTGTGTGTTTGCTTTGAGATGGGGTCTTTCTCTGGTGCCCAGGCTGGAGTGCAGTGTCACCGTCTCAGCTCACTACACCCTTGACCTCCTGGGCTCAAGCGATCTTCCTACCTCGGCCTCCTGAGTAGCTGGGACTACCGGCATGTGCCACCATGCCTGGCGAATTTTTGCTTTTTTTCTGTAGCGGTTTCACCCTATTGCCCAGGCTGGCTTCACATTCCTGAGCTCAAGCAATCTACCTGCCTTAGCCTCCCAAAGTGCTAGGATTACAGGCATAAGCCACTGTGCCTGGCTGTTTTCCTGGCTACTTTGAATCTGCTGTTATTAAGTTACTGCTATTGAGATAAAGCTCACTAATTCAAGGATACCTGGAAATTTTGTTTTTCTTATACAGTTCAGCCAGTTCTAGCTAAAATGTAAACATTGGAAACTCATTTGAAGCTGAAGGAAAAAATGGTAAGAGAGGTTTTAAAAATAAACTGCCAGAAAGAATAAATAAAAAATACAAAAAAAGATAAAATAAATAATAAATACAGAATATGAAAAAAAATAAACTGCCACGAAAATGACTTTTCCCAAAAATTTGGCCTACAGCCCAATTGAGGCAAACAAAGTTTAACCACGTGAACGGGTTCCAATTTTGTCAGAAATAATTTGGATCTAGCCATCTTTTGTAAACTGGTTAGTTTGTCTTTCTATCTCATGGCTAGATTACCAAGGTAAAAGCTATAGGATCTTTATACGTGTGTGTATATATATGTTTAGGCGTGTTTGTATCTTGTACATGTATTATGATATAAGTTGTGTCTACATGGTACCAAAATGGATTATAAATAAAAGAGCACTGATAAATTAAGTAAGTCCAAGTGTTTTTCATGTTCATATGACTTAAGTAAATTTTTAATAAATAAGCTGGTTTTAAAATTATTGGTAAGATAAAAATGTCTTCAGAATTGTCAACATACACTTTTATCTGAGTTTATTGACCAAACAGTTTTGTATTTGTCTCTGCTAGATATATTAAGATGTCAGGGTTTGACACAAAGATTATAAGAGTATAAACCAAGTCAAAATGAGAATAATATTTGTGTGTGTGTGTGTGTGTATGTTTTGATACATAAGACTATTTTAGGATTGTTGGTTCAATGAAAACATCTGAATCTTCTGAGTTATTAGCAACTTGCTCATGTGTTTCACTTTAAGATTTTTACCTAGGTGAATACTTGATGTTCACAGATTTTATAAATGGTTAATAGGAAAATAACTTTAAATAATGAGTAGCTTTGGCTGGGCGCAGTGGCTCACGCCTGTAATCCCAGCACTTTGGGAGGCCGAGGCGGGCGGATCACGAGATCAGGAAATCGAGACCATCCTGGCTAACACGGTGAAACCCCGTCTCTACTAAAAACACAGAAAATTGGCTGGGCGTGGTGGCGGGCGCCTGTAGTCCCGGCAACTCGGGAGGCTGAGGCAGGAGAATGGCGTGAACCTGGGAGGCGGAGCTTGCAGTGAGCCAAGATTGCGCCACTGCACCCCAGCCTGGGCGAGACAGCGAGACTCCGTCTCAAAAAAAAAAAAAATAATAATAATAATAATGACTAGCTTTTTGTGATAGCTCAGTTTTTAGAAATAAAATAATCTAGATAAACTGTTAAAAATGAAAAAATTGATACAAGTAAATGTAACAAGTGCTTGTAGGTGAACTTTTTATGTAATTTAATGTCTCAAAATTATTTTAAATTAAATAACAAATGCTCATTGGATGTCTGGTTCACTACCAACTAAGAAAGTTTTGTGGTATAGGGTAACATGTTTCTAAAAATTGTGGCATAGTTTCATCTATAAAATGCTATTATCTGATAAATAGTTCAGGATTTCTGGCTTCCTAGATTTTCATTAAAATTTAAGGTTACTAAAAATAAAAATTCTAGTTAATACATAATTTTGTAAGTTATGTTCTAATGGAGAAAAAATTCTATATAATTTAGAGCTTATTTAAAAGTTATTTATGAAGGAAGGTAGAAAGGAACCAGTAAGAGAGGAAAGTATAAGAAAAGTTATGAATTAACAAAAATTTTGTTTTTGGCTGGACATGGTGGCTCACACCTGTAATCTCAGCACTTTGGGAGACCAAGGCAGGCAGATCATTGAGGCCAGAAGTTCAAGACAAGCCTGGCCAAAATGGTGAAACCCTGTCTCTACTGAAAATACAAAAATTAGCCATGTGTGGTGGTGCTGTACTCCCAGCTACTCAGGAAGATGAGGCACGAGAATCACTTGAACCTGGGAGGTGGAGGTTTCAGTGAGCCGAGACTGTGTCACTGCACTCTAGCCTGGGTGACAGAGTAAGACTCTATCTCAAAAAAAAAAAAAAAAAATTTTTTTTTGGTAGAAAAGATTATAAAGAAAAAAAGATTGTATGTAAAAAAGGATCCTGTATGGCACATTTTTGTCTTAAAGTAATATGATTATTTAAAAAAGAAAAAAATGTAGGACAAATCAGAGTGTCCAAGCAAGTCATGGGTGTTGTGTATGAGTTGTGATAAGGTTTGTGAAGGGGGATTTACAAGAGGAATTTTGTATGTAATTAAGTTGACTACAATTTAAAAAGAATTATTCATAATAGTCCTTGTAATATTGGTCCTCTATATTAAAACTAGATTTTCTTATGGTATTAATTTGATCTTAGTGAATTTTTTTTTTTTTGAGACGGAGCTTTGCTCTTGTTGCCCAGGCTGGAGTGCAATGGCGCAATCTCGGCTCACTGCAACCTCTGCCTCCAAGGTTCAAGCGATTCTCCTGCCTCAGCCTCCTGAGTAGCTGGGATTACAAGCACCTGCTACCAAGCCCAGCTAATTTTTTGTATTTTTAGTAGAGACGGCGTTTCACTATGTTGGCCAGGCTGGTCTCGAAGTCCTGACCTCAGGTGATGCACCTGCCTCAGCCTCCCAAAGTGCTGGGATTACAGGCGAGAGTCACCAGGCCTGGCCGATCTTAGTGAAATTATAAGACATTTTGATTTTTAATTCTGAAACCTATTTCTTTTGAAAACTTCTCAGATTCTTATCTTAGAAGTTCAGCTTTTGTTGTGTCTCAGTGCTTTCAGCTTATTCTCCTCTTGAGAAGGCCTGAAATGAGAAATCTCTCCTTCTGCTTTTTCATCAGCTTCTGTAACTTTTTTCCTCTGGTTCTAACTGTTGTTGTGGCCTAATGCTGAAAAGTGGTATCTTGAAGGTCTAAAACAGCAATGCTTTCCTCCAGTATAACTTGATTCTGTACTCTTGACTTTTCTTGATATGTCTAAATTTTTAAATGTAATTAGGAAACTTCTCATGCAATTACTGAGAGTCATGTATTCCCTTGCTATGCTATACTCATAACTTTGAAAACACTCTTCCTGTGTCTGATTAAGTTCAGGTACTTTATTCTTCAGGTTTGATTTCTAGGTTATCTAAATGAGCTTCTCATAAGGAGAAGCAATCACACTGCAGATGGTTTTTCTTTGCCTTTCTGGCAAATGGCTTAAGAAACAAGATTTTGCATTTTATTATGATAATTCCTGGCCTGGCACAGTGGCTTATGCCTGTAATCCCAGCACTTTGGGAGGTCAGTGTGGGCAGATCACTTGAGGTCAGGAGTTCGAGACCAGCCTGGACAACATGGCAAAATCCCGTCTCTACTAATAATATAAAAATTAGCCAGGTGTGGTAGCACGTACCTATAGTCTCAGCTACTTGGGAGGCTGAGGCAGGAAAATCCTTTGAACCTGGGAGGTGGAGGTTGCAGTGAGCTGGGATAGTGCCACTGCACTCCAGCCTGAGCAACAGAGCAAGACTCTGCCTCAAAAAAATAAAAATAAAATTAAAAAGATAATTCCTATATTGTCTGTATTAATTTTTTGCTTCCTTAGGAAACTTGAGCTTTAAAAGAGATAAGGCCAATCACAGTGGTTCATGCCTGTAATTCCAACACTTTGGGAGGCCAAGGCAGGCAGATCGCTTGAGCTTAGGAGTTTGAGACTAGCCTGGGCAACATGGTGAAACCCTGTCTCTACAAAAAAATATTAAAAAATAGCTGAGTGTGGTGGTGCACGCCTGTGGTCCCAGCTACTCAGTGGAGGCTGAGGTGGGAGGCTTGAGACTGGGGGCAGAATTTGCAGTGAGCCAAGATTGTGTCACTGCATACCAGCCTGGGCAAGAGTGAGACCCTATCTCAAAAAAATAAAAATAAATAAAAGGGTTAAAATTTGTACCTTCATGTCACTTTTGTATTGCTCTTAAAGTATTTTGACTGTCATTCTTGGTTAAATGAATAACTATTCTGTTTTTATCAAATATTTTGAGGATTTTTACCTCTTTGACAAATGTCCTCAAAATCAAATAAACAGTGCTAATTCTTTCAACATGTAAAGCTTTTAGATAAGTCAATTTTGTAACCTTGCCTTTTGGTTTTTGGTTTTTGGCTCTTATGTTACTTAAAAGGGTGTTAAGGGTTAAGTGTCTACTCACCTCCATTCCCACCTGGTTTAGAATGATTAATTGGCTATAAGTTTTTTACTCTAAGTCCCTTGGCCATAGGGATCCCACCAAAGGACATGATGGACCTGGGATAGGTAGCCACACCATCCTGGCAACAACATGGGACAAAATAAAAGTTTAGCCATTGATGCTGCCTCTGGCATATCTTGATCAAAAAACAGAAATTTAAACTAAAAAATAAAGTCCTAAGCACCCCACCAATCAAATGGATCCCCCTTGACCAAGTGAACCCCCAAGAAAAAAACTAAAAAAAAAAAAACATAGTTTCCAGCCATGAGAGGACAGGAGGTCAGACACACCTTATTATACCCCTTTCCTTTTGTGGTTTAGACACAGCAACTGACCAGAGTTAACATTAAAACATAACAAACTCTTTGTGGCAATAAGATACCAAAGTATAAATAAGACCTAAGGCCATGCCAGGCAAGAGTTAAGTCTCCACTCCAAGGAAAACATGGGTCGTATGTTACATATATGTTTGTACAATATGTATGTGTCAGGACCACCTTCATAAATATTTATAGTTCCTTCTGTAACCTGCTAAATATGTATATTTTGCCAACCTGTCATCATATCCCCACAGGAGCCCTGGCTACAATTGACAGTGAGGAATAGGTGTATTAACTTATGAATATGGGGGCCACATATTCTATAGCTAATACCTATCTATGCCCTGATTCACAGAAGACTCTGATGGTTATCAAAATGTCAGGGAAAACTTTGACGTGCTCCTTCCTTTAACCTTTAGATTGTCATCTTGGAGACCATGATCAATGGGAAAAACTGAAAAAAAATGAACCAAACTCGAAATAAATAATTTAGCAATTGCCAAATATGTTAAGACTCTAGGCACTATACTGAATTCTATTCATGAGTTTGCTTCTAGCAGGATCACTTATCCCACAAACATGGCCCTACATCCTTCTCAACTGGGAGATCAGGTCCTCCTAAAAACCTGAAAGGAACAAGGACCTGAACGTCAGCTTGCTACCAGGTTAAATGGTTTCATTTCACAGTTGCCCCACATCAGCCCTGTTCAACAGGGAGTAGCCAGATGAGAGACAACATCCCATTGTCCCTAATTCCACAAGATTGTGGAATGAACCTTTGACAGTGGAGAATTGTTAACAGTGAAATAGCAAAGAACTAACATAACTAAGTCAATTTTTGTTTAAGTGGCCTTTCCCCATTCCAGCTAATTTTAGAGCACTGAAATAATATGCAAAAACATAATCATGTAATTTTTACAACTAAGTCTGGGATTAAAGGGTAACTATCAAAACAACTAACTATGTTTTGTTAAAGATTTACAGGAGTGCCTTGTGAACTGACCAAGGACAAAGAAGTTTCCAACATCCTCTGACCCTCGCTGGTGCCCAGGTATCTGCAGTCCTTGCTCACCTTTTGATCCCAACCTCCTCCTCTTTGCTTTATTCCCCTCCCATAAAAACTTTCCAGCCAACCTTGAAAATTTAAGATGGTGCTTTAGCACACTAGTTCACCATCTTGTCAGTTTTGCTGGTTTTCTGAATGAACGTGGTTTCCTCCCATCAACCCTTGTCTCTTGTGTCTGGCTTTTCAGCAGCAAGCAGTTGAAGCTGGGTTCAGTTACAGTTATGCCGAAAGTAGAATAGAAAGGAAATGGAAAATAGTGGATCAGTCCAGGAAGTACAATATTCAGCCAATATGAATCACAGAAAAAGCAGAGAAAACAAAGGTAAGGAAACTAGCAAAAAACTACACAAGAATATTTCCTGGAATTGGAAGGCACGGATCTCTAGAGTAAAGGGAGGCATTGGGTGCCATGAACAATAAATGAAAACTTATCCCAAGCCTCAGAATCATAATTTTTTTTTTGAGTCAGGGTCTCACTCCGTCATCCAGGCTTGAATGTAATGGTGCAATCTTGGCTTACTGCAACCTCTGCCTTCCAGGCTCAGTTGACCCTTCTGCCTCAGCCTCCCGAGTAGCTGGGACCACAGGCAGGCACCATCACGCCTGGCTAATTTTTTTTGTATTTTTGGTAGAGATGTTGTTTCACTGTGTTTCCCAGGCTGATTTTGAACTTCGAGCTCAAGAGATCCGCCTGCCTTGGCCTCCCAAAGTGCTGGGATTACAGGCATGAGCCATCGCACCCAGCTTTCTTTTTCTTTTCTTTCTTTCTTTCTTTTTCTTTTTTTTTTTTTTTGAGACACTGTCTTGCTCTCTTGCTCATTCTGGAGTGTAGCGACCCAATCACGATTCACTGCAGCCTCAACCTCCCAGGCTCAAGCGATCCTCCCACCTCAGCCTCCAGAGTAGTATGGAGTTTGTACCACTGAGCTAATTAAAAAAAATTTTTTTTGTAGAGACAGGATCTCACTATGTTGCCTAGGATGGTCTCAAACTCATGGGCTCAAGCCTACCTAAAGAGTTGGAATTAGAAGCATGAGGCACCATGCCTGGACAGAATCATGAATTTGAGATCACCAGGGATGAAAATATTTGAAAAGTTCCAGTGGGATAAAGGGCCATGTGCAAAGTCATGAAATCAGAATATTGTTAGAATTCTTTTGCAATCAAACGCTAGAAGATATTAGAGGAATATCTGCAAAATGCCAAAGGAAATGATTATTAACCTAGAACACGATATACAGCCATATTATAAATCAAATGTGGGGTAAAGAAGACATTCAGGGATATGCTAGGACTGTGGGTTTGATCAGATCTTCTTCAGCTCCTTTCCATCTAGGTGAATCTGCCTTGGTCAGCTAAGGAGTAGGACCAGTTTCCCAAGCTGCTCTCAGTTTATTGTCTCTGATATAAGCACTTTAATCAGTTTATGGCTATTTAATGCTAAGAATTGTAGAAAAATGAACAGGTGAAATGAGTAAATAGTGAGAGGTCACAAAGTTTTCAAGAAACATTAAGATATTAGCATTAGGTGTTATATGATATTTATATCACTTTACAGTTGAAAGACTATTTATTTATTTATTTATTTTTTGAGACAAGATCTTGCTTTGTCACCCAGGCTGGAGTGCCGTGGCCCAATCTCGGCTCACTGCAACCTCTGCCTCTCAGGTTCAAGTGATTCTCCTACCTCAGCCTCCCAAGTAGCTGGGATCACAGGCTTAAGCCACCATGCCCGGCTAATTTTTGTATTTTTAGTAGAGATGGAATTTCACCATGTTGGCCAGGTTGGTCTCCAACTCCTGACCTCAGGTCATTCAACCACTTCAGCCTCCCAAAGTGCTGGGATTACAGGCATGAGCCACCACGCCTGGCCTGAAAGACTTTTTAAATATGCTTATATGAAAGAAAAGACCATATGGAAGGCACATGAAGGCCTAGAAACAGGCACATGATAGGGCCTTTGGTGGACAGAACCTAAAGTGATTCTCAGGGCTTGCTCACTTCTGGTATTTACTCCTTTGTAGAATCTTCTCCCGATGAGTTAATAAAACCCATGGCTTGTTTCTAACTAATAGAAGGTGATGAGATGTCACTCTTGAAGACGTCATATTATATAAGGCTTCATTTTGCAGCAGGCACATTCTAGAGGTCTCTTTGCCGGCTTGACAGAGTGAGGGCCATGCGGAGGAAGCTGATGTGGAACTACAGGTAGCTTCTAGGAACCGCAGGCTGCTTTTGGAGCTATGGTTGCCTTACTGTGTCCTGCCCATAAAGGGTTTCAGTCTTACAGATGCATCAGCATGAATTCTGCTAATAACTCAAGAGAGCTTTCACAGTGGAGGTTTCTATAGCAAAGCCTCCGGATGAAAACACCTTGACTCCAACCCTGGCCGACACCTTGATTCCGACCCTGTCAAAACTTAAGTAGAGGACTCTGCTAAGCTGTGCCTGGACTCTGACTGATAGAAACTGTGAGATGTGTGTTGTTTGAAGCTACTAATTTGTGGTATTTTGTTATGAAGCAATAGAAAACTAGTATAGTGTTCAATACATGCTAACTCGCATTGCCTAGAAAGACAAATACCGTATGATCTTACTTATATGTGGAATCTAAAAGAGTCATACTCCTAGAGCCTGTAAACCCAGAGACTCCAGAGGCTGAGCTGGGCAGATCACGTGAGCCCAGGAGTTTGAGGCAGCAGTGAGCTTCAGTAAGCGATGACTGCGGCACTGCACTCCAGCCTGGGCAACAGAGCGAGACCTTGTCTCTAAAAAAGAATTCAAAAGTCTTTTTTGTTCCATTGTCTGGATGTGCCACAGTTTATTTATCCATTCACTTACTTAAGAACATCTTGGTTGCTTCCAAGTTTTGGCAATTACGAACAAAACTGCTTACAAACACCTGTGTGCAGGTTTTTGTGTGGGCATGAGTTTCCAACTCTATTGGGTAAATAGTAAGGAGCATGATTGCTGGATGATATGGTGAGAATATGTTTAATTTTGTAAGAAACTACCACTGTCTTCTAAAGTGGCTATACCGTTTTGCATTCCCACCAGCAATGAACAAGAGTTCCTGTTGTTCCACATCCTCCCCAACAGGATGTTTTGTGGTGTTCGTGTTTTAGATTTGGGGCATACTAATAGGTGTGTAGTGACATCTCACTGTTGCTTTCATTTGTAATCCCCTATCATGTCAAACATCATTTCATATGCTTTCTTGCCATCTGCATCTCTTCTTCGGTGAAGTGTCTTAGTCTTTTGCCCATTTTTAAATTGGCTCACTTGTTTTCTTGTTGTCGAGTTGTAAGAGGTCTTTGTTTACTTTTGGACACATTTTATCATACATGTCTTTGCAAATATCTTATCACAAATGAGAAGACTGGGAGAAGTCTTCTCATTCTCTTGATAAAAGTAATTTTAAGGAGTATAAATATTAACATTTATGTCAACTCATTTAGATCCAAAAAAATTTAAGGTAGTCTAAATGTTTAACATTAAGTAATACTGAATAATAATCAATGTTCACTTACGTGTATGATACTTTGTATTACTTCTTTTAAGCTGGAAGTCTTGCTGTATTACTCATAATTTAGTATAACATTACTACTGATTTTTTTCAATTATGTATAGATATAGCTCAAAAAATAACTTTAGTATTAAGGAGTAATATATTTGCCTCAAACAATATATTAAATATTAAAATTTTGTTAAAGAAAATACCACGTTCACAACTGCAACTAAATTGTCTAAATAGAATGCTAGCCCCATTGGGTGAAAGATATACATCGACATCATGCCATAAATATTGTCTGGAAAACACACAATGTGTTGTTCAGATTTAATTAATATAATATATTTCATTGTATGTCATTATATGAGGAAGAATGCTTAAATGAAACAAGCAATAAATATTCACTTGGTATAAAGTTTATTTAAAATAAAAACATAATAAAGTTTTAGGAAAAATATGAATTTAAAAAATTGGTTGCTTTTTCAGATCATGAAAATACTGATACACGTGTATTGAAACACCTTAAACTGTTGAAGTGTTAGAGAAACATTTTTCAAAAAACAAAAAAAGTTGGAGGAGACACACAATATAAAAGAATGAAGGTACTGATATATGTCACACTTGTTTTAAAATGACCACACAGGCAGAACCTACACAAGAATTAAATTCTTTAAAAATACAGAAATGCTAGAGATTCCCCTAATAGTGTTAATGGCATACATAACATTCCAAATCAAATAACTAACAAAAATTTAATTCACATTCAATTAAAACAAAAACAATATGAGTAATGTGAAATTGAGTTTTTGTTAAGCACTGACAAACCTTTTAGCATTAAAAAGTCTCCTGTACATCTAGGAAGAGTATACACACATGAATTATCTGAGAAGTAGAAAACTATGGATTAGAATTTTAGAGGCGGACTTGAAACCTAAGACATGGAAGAACTGTTGCTCTGCAGTTTTTAATTGTTCTGAGAGTTTTCTCTATGTATTCGCTCAGAGGGCATTAAAAGATGCAAAACTTGGGGCCGGGCACGGTGGCTCATGCCTGTAATCCCAGCCCTTAGGGAGGCCGAGGCAGGCGGATCAACTGAGGTCAGGAGTTTGAGACCAGCCTGGCCAACATGGCAAAACCCTGTCTCCACTGAAAATACAAACATTTGCAAGGTGTGGTGGCAGGTGCCTGTAATCCCACCTACTCAGGAGCCTGAGGCAGGAGAATGGCTTGAACCTGGGAGGCGGAGGTTACAGTGAGCCATGATCACTCCACTGCACTCCAGCCTGGGGGACAGAGCGAGACTTCTGGAAAAAAAAAAAAAAAAAAAAGATGCAAAACTTTGACACAGCAGGCCGGTGTGGTGGCTCATGTCTGTAATTCCAGCACTTTGAGAGGCCGAGGTGGGCGGATTGCTTGAGCTCAGGAGTTGGAGACCACCATGGGCAACATGGTGAAATCCTGTCTCTACAAAAAACACAAAAATTAGCCAGGTGTATTGAGGCGCACTGGTAGTCCCAGCTACTCAGGGGGCTGAGGTGGGAGGATCGCGGGAGCCCCGAGGTTCAGGTTGCAGTGAGTTGTGATTGTACCACTGCACTCCAGCCTGGGTGGCACGGCAAGACCTTGTCGCAAAAACTTAAAAATAAAAATATTTTGACATAGCCAAAGTTTGCGCTCTCTAACTTTTTTTCATTATCAAAAGAGAATATTCTATATAGAATTGTCTGTCCTACCGAAGGTATAACCTTGTAAATGTGTATTTGTCTTTTTCAATCCAGTTCTCCTTTTATATCCACATTTTACTCATTTCTTAATTGTCATAAAGTGGAAAACTGATCTAATTATATATAAAACCTTGTGTCAAAATAGATTTAATGATTAACACTAATCAATTGCTGGAAGACAAAACACAAACAAAACAGATAAACCAAACAAAACAACAAATCTACCACCAAACTTACAACAGAAATAGCAAATGGTGAAAGCAACAGAAATATATGTGACTGATACAATGTTGAGATACTTTCCTTTAATCATTACAAGCATTTGTCAATAACAATTCTATCATATTTTACTTTTTATATTTAAAGTATCATGATCTCCACATTGGATGCTTTATAAATATCACAATCTTAATGATGAATTCTAGACTCAATCAAGTTAGAGCAACTGCTTTACACAAAATGATAGCAGTAGACAAATCCAGGCAGCTGCTTGGGTGGGTGGCGTTGTCACAGGTTCTGAAGCTAGCTTGCAGTTAGAATTTTGGGAGTCAATAGAAGTAAATGAATTCATGGAATATTTCAAATTATGATTCAGTAAAAGATGCATACATATCTTATAATTCTATTCATCATAAATGTGTTTCATATGTATATGAGAATACATCTAAATATATGTAACATGTACATATATAAATGTACATATATATGAGAAATGCTTGTAAATTTCTGTCCCAAACTTAGAATTACGTACAAGATCCCTGAATTTCATAATTTGAGGCAGTGTAATTTTATACACATGACATGGGACTAGAAAAGTGTGCTCACTCATTCTAAACCCAGTTGTCACCAACCTGCTAGATTTTGGGCAAGCTATTCTTCCATGCCTTAGTGTGATTATAGCAAAGTAGAATTTGCCTGTAGCCCTTTAAAGAGGATTAAAATAAGTGCAAAGTGCGAAGTCACATGAGCAAAAGTGCTTATGTAAAGCCAAGACACAACAAATAGCAAGATTTTTATACGCAACCTGGGTAACTTTTAAAAGCAAGTTAGATTTCCTAATTAAATGTAAATGTTGCTAGATGATTTACTTGCAACACACAACAAAGAGACTGAGAATCTAAAAGGATAAAGTCTTTGGCAGTCTGTAATGATTAAGGACTTACTTTTATCTGCCTTAAAATGATGCATCTTAAAAGAGAGACATACACTCACACATGCACTGTAATCTGATTTATACTTTCTAAACTTTTAATTTGGTAGGTGTTATCAAACATGTGGGTTTGCAGTCTCACTCTTGTAAAAATTATAAAACAAAATAAATAATGATCATTTATAAATGATCCTAAATGATAAGAAAATGTAATGCCTGGAAAAAAAATAAAGCACAGAAATTTCTATTCCATTTTCCAGCAGTATGTTATTTCTTGAGCTCCTGGAAGAGGAAACAAACTCACATATACCTACATACCCACCCAGATAAATTTGTGTGCACATACTCCAGAAATTCATAGCTTATATGCTGCTACATTCTTAAGGAAAAACTGGTTATACATATGATTTAGAAGAAGAGGCAAAGAATGGGTTTAAATGATTATGGTGTTTTCCTTTTGTGTTCAGACATATTAAGAGATGCAAAAGGTTTCTGGTAACGTTAATCAATATTATTTTAAGAGGAGAAAAGCAAATTACTTTTTCCAGATTCTCAAACTATTATTTATGAAGTTTAACAAGTTTCAAAATAATCATATGTAGTTATATAGGGAGATAATTTTGCAACAAAGATGGGAGTATTTACTAATCAGTAACAGGGGCAACTTCATTAAGTTCTAGTGTCTCCTAGATTTGAGGTCTGTTTGTTTATTTGATAGCATAACAACCCTTGCAAATCCTTTTCATTGCAACCCTGTATCCTCTGAAGAACTAACTTCATAGCAAATAGTATTTTTTAGAACAAGAAAACTACTGACCCCACTATCTATAATAAAACATGTCTGACAGCAAGAGTTAAGAATTAAACCCTGCAAAATATGATGACTGCTATGCAATAATTTAACATATAAAACCAAGTGATTATATTAAGGTCACAGATTTATACTGAAATGTCAAATTCTGTGAAGTATTTCTAACCCCCCGCCAAAAAAATCCTAAGAAAGAGTCCAATATATTTTTGGATAATTTTTTTTTTTTTTTTTTTGAGACGGAGTGTTGCTCTGTTGCCCAGGCTGGAGTGCAATGGTGCAATCTTGCCTCACTGCAACTTCCACCTCCCGAGTTCAAGTGATTCTCCCACCTCAGCCTCCCCAGTAGCTAGGACTACAGGCACCTACCATCATGTCCGGCTAATTTTTTTTGTATTTTTGTAGAGACGGGGTTTCACCATGTTGGCCAGGCTGGTCTCAAACTCCTGACCTCAGGTGATCCACCCACCTCTGCCTCCCAAATTGCTGGGATTACAGGCGTGAGCCACCGCACCCAGCCTGACTTTGGATAATCTTAATGGTTGGACATTCTTGCTTTTTTAATATTCAACACAAGAAATCCACAACCTTTATCTGTACAAAGGATCCACAGAGTTCACTAATTCTACCTATGCTCTTTATAACAAAGATTTTTTTGAACTATTAAAAAAAATTACAAAAAAGTGCTTTCTTCTTAACTGCAAGGATATAGAGTCAAAAAATCTCTTGTCAAGCTGATAATGGTCAAATTCAGGTCCAAGATGCAGACAGAACTTCTGTGGTATAGTACATGGACTTATTCTTCCTTTATTCCTTGCAGTTTGTCATAAAAAGTTGACTAGTCATGTCTTTTTTGGTTTAGGGAGAACAAACCATTCAAATAACATGAATTTCTCCTTCTTCTTCTTTTTTTTTATTATTTTTTTTAATTTTTGAGATGGAGTCTTGCTCTGTCGCCCAGGCTGGAGTGCAGTGGCGTGATCTCAGCTCACTGCAACCTCTCCGCCTCCCAGGTTCGAGCAATTCTCCTGCCTCAGCTTCCCAAGTAGCTGGGACTACAGGCATGCCCCACCATGCCTAGCTAATTTTTGAATTGTTAGTAGAGAACAGTTTTCACCATGTTGACCAGGCTGATCTTGAACTCCTGGCCTCCCAAAGTACTGGGATTACAGGCATGAGCTACTGTGCCCGGCCTATCAAATAACACAAATTTCTTATACCAAGATGGCAAGGTAGTCAGTGAGATGGGAGAGACATAGATTTTTTAAATACCCTAAATCCTTTTGTGTACCCAGGATATGGAGGTGGTGGTGAAACACTGTGTTTTCGGGTCAGTGCCACTGCCTGTTCATAAGAAGGTAATCCTGCGTCCTCCACAGAAGGCGGCAATGGAGACAAGGCAGCCTCCTCATGTCTTCTGAAAATGATGGAGGGAGTGTGCCTCCCCCTTTCATAGACGGCTGACGAGCTAAGCAGAGAGACAACGTTTAGGTCTAGGAAAGGTAGCATTTTTAGGTTGAGATGATGATATTTAAAAATCCAACTGACTATCTTAATAAACATTAAACACAATGTATTAACACAGCAGTTTTATTTTACCCCCAGACTCTGAAAGTCTTGGTACAGTGGAAAGACCAAGAGCTTTGAAGTCAGACATGGGTTTGAAATCTGATCCTGTCATTTCCCAGCTATGTGACCAAAGGCAAGTTACCAACCTCAATTTTCTCCTCTCTCAAATGGGGCTAATAACAGCTGTCTCCACAGAGTTGGTTTGTGTGGATTGAGCAAGATGCATGGAAAGCTTCTAGCAGTGTCTGGTGCACTAGAATAAGGACTCAAAACAAGTGAATTTCCTTTTCTCTTACTCCTGGATTAAAACTTTTTGAAAGTAGGATGTGAAACCAAAACCAAATTCAGGCTTTGTTGAAAGGTAGCACAGTTCCAGACCAAGGAAATAGATGTCACAGAGGTAATCACAACAGGTTGATGCCTGTCCCTCTCCTCCATTCCCTCCTGCAGTCCTGCTGCCTGGCCAATCCTTCCTAAGCAGTCCTTTCTTCATGTCATTCTTCTCAGAAGCCAAACCCGCAGCGTACTTCCGGCTGAGTCAAGTTCTAAGTCCCGTGCCTTCTCTTCAAAGCCTCTTTTATTGCAGCTGCACCTTATTTTTTACAGCTCTCTGCCCTACCAAGGCAGCTTCTTTACACTCCCCTGTATGGGCGGTAAGTTCTCAGCCCTTCTCTGTGCTTTCACTGGTATCATTCCCTTTCTCGAAATATCTTTTTCTCCCCTCTACTCTAATCTAAGCCTAACACTTAAAAATATATATATGGATTGAGCATGCATCTTAATATATATATATGGATTTCCATGCATCTTGCTCAAGTCTCACCATTTTCACTAAACCTTGTCAGCCAGTGAAATGCAACATGGGTCTGGGGTCTTAAACCTATGGTTTTCCTTTCTCACTTGTGAAGTACAAATTATGATTTAGACATTAATAAATCGATCTATTTAGGCTGTTTATAAAGTATCTATATATACATTAACCTCCTATAGTTATGGCTAATGAAATAATTAAGATGCATAGGGGATGAATAAGCCATTCTCCATGATGTGCTTATTTCACATTGCAGGCCTGTATTAAAACATCTCATGTACCCCATAAATACATATACCTACTATGTACTCCAAAAAAAAGGAAGAAGGGAAAAAATGCATAGATAACCCCTAACTTCTAGTCAATATTTATAATATTCTTCCCATCAAGAAACAGTTTAGCAGGCCCAAAATACTGCCAACTTTTTCAAATTAAATCAGTCAATATGTCTCTTAGAGCACCATTTTTCCTTTTGAGGTAATAATGAGATCTGATTTGGAGGGAAAGAGAGAGAAAAATTGCAGAGAAAGAAGAAAAGCAAAAGGTCTGTGTAAATCCAGGAACTGGATAATCAGCCCTTCAATAGTTGAGAGGTGACTGAGAGGATCACAAGTTTACTTAGAGGGCTCAACACAATTCCTCCTCTGTCAGAAGTCTGGAATGTATTCATGGTAGGCAGTCACTTGCCACATTCATTACCTCATGACGAAAAGTTCTATTTGTTGGCTTACAGGATAAAGGAGGAGACAGATATTTCATCTGAATGAATAAATTTTTCCATGTTGACTTTCAAAATTTAATGTATGGAAACAATGTGATAATTACATCAGTCATTAAATATCTACACAGTGTTTTCTTACACGTCACAATCTCACATGACTGAAATCAGAAAGTATGCACTAATATCATCTCCAACTGGCAACATCCTATGATGCCTGTTTCCCTCCACAAAATATAGGAACTAAGAAATGAAAAGGTCTTGTTTTTAATTTCTTGGCTTATTATTATTATTTTTTTTGCGACTGAATTTCACTCCTGTTGCCCAGGCTGGAGTGCAATGGCATGATCTCAGCTCACTGCAACCTCCACCTCTCGGGTTCAAGTGATTCTCCTGCCTCAGCCTCCTGAATAGATGGGATTACAGGTGCTTGCCACCACACCTGGCTAATTTTTGTTTTTTGTTTTTTGGTTTTTTTTTAGTAGAGACGGGTTTTCACCATGTTGGCCGGGCTAGTTTTGAACTCCTGACCTCAGGTGATCCACCCGTTTCGGCCTCGCTCAAAACTCGTGTTGAAACTTAATCCTCTATGCAACAGTATTAGGAGGTGGGGCCTTTTGGGAGGCTTTTAGGTCACGAGGGTCCTGCCCTCATAAATGGATTAATGTTGCTGTAAGAAAGGGTTGCAGGAGTAGTGCCCTCTCTTTCTTCTGCTCTTCTGCCATGTGAGGAACAATGTTCCTCCCCTCTAGAGGATACGGTGTTCAAGGCACCATCTTGGAAGCAGAGACTGGGTCCTTATAAGACATACAGCCTACTGGTTCGTTGATCTTAGACTTCCCAGCCTCCAGAACTATGAGAGATAAATTTCTGTTCCTTATAAATTACCCAGCCTCAAGTATTCTGCTATAGCAGCACAAATAGACTAAGATATTCCTATCCTCCCAGCCCAAGGTAATCTCTAATCTACTTTTTGTCTCTATGAATTTGCCTATCCTAGATATTGCCTATCCTAGGCATTACATATAAGTGGAATCATACAATAGTTGTTCTTTTGTGTCTGGCTTCTTTCACTTGGTATCATGTTTTCAAGGTTCATCCATATTGTAGCACACATCAGAACTTCATTCTTTTTTATGGCTGAATATTCCATTGCATGGATACACCACATTTTGATGGACACTTGGGCTATTGCCATTAACCCTTTTGTATATTTGAATAATACTACTATGGACATTGGTGTACAAGTATCTGTTTGAGTTCCTGTTTTCAATGCTTTTGAATACAAATCTAGAAGTGAAATTGCTGGGTCATATAGTAATTCTACATTTAACTTTCTGAGGAACTGTCAAACTGATGTCCACAGTGGCTATACCGTTTTACATTCCTACTGGCAATGTGCATATGAGGTTTCAATTTCTCCATATCCTCGCCAATACTTGTTATTTTAAAAATTATTATGCCAACTATTCTGGAATAGCTGGAATTACAGGTGCATGCCACTGCAGCTGACTCTCACTGTGGTTTTGATTTAATTTTCCTTTCCTTAATGTCTAACAATGTTGAACACCTTTCAAGTGCTTGTTGGCTATTCATATATTTTAAGAGAAATGTCCATTCAAGTCCTTCATTAAAAAAATGTGGGTTATTAGTCTCTTTGTTGTTTTATCCTTTCTTGAGCTATCTTTAAAATATAAGCTATTTTGGCCAGGTGCAGTGGCTCACACCTGTAATCCCAGCACTTTGGGAAGCTGAGGCAGGTGGATAACCTAAGGTTAGGAGTTCAAGAGTGGCCTGAACCAACATGGTAAAACCCCGTCTCTACTAAAAATATAAAATCAGCCAGGCATGGTGGTGCATGCCTGTAATCCCAGCTACTTGGGAGGCTGAGGCAGGAGAATTGCTTGAACCCAGGAGGCGGAGGTTGCAGTGAGCGGAGATCGCGCCATTGCACTCCAGCATGAGCAACAAGAGTGAAACTGTCTCAAAAAAATAAATAAAATATGAACCATTTTGTCCTGTCAAATCCAAATTTTGTTTTCTTTCTCCCAGCTTCCATATATATTTCTTCAGCACAGAAGCTTAGGTTCAAGTCATATTCTTCCAACACTCCCAAGTTCTTTTTTTTTTTTTAATTTATTTTTTTTGAGACGGAGTCTCACTCTGTCGCCAGGCTGGAGTGCAGTGGCGTGATCTCGGCTCACTGTAACCTCTGCCTCCCGAGTTCAAGCAATTCTCTTGCCTCAGCGTCCCGAGTAGCTGGGACTATAGGCATGTGCCACCATGCCCAGCTAATTTTTGTATTTTTAGTAGAGACGGGGTTTCACTGTGTTGGCCAGGATGGTCTCAATCTCTTGACCTTGTGATTCGCCCACCTCGGCCTCCCAAAGTGCTGGGATTACAGGTGTGAGCCACCGTGTGCGGCCCCAAGTTCTTTCTAATCAGGCATCAAGTTCTTCAGCTTCTTTTTCCTTGAAGACAGGTCCAAACTCATGACCTCACATCTGAATTACCACACCAACATCCTTGTTGGTTTTCCTCTGTCTTCCAGTTTCTCCCAGCTCTAGTACACATTACTTAAGAAAACCAGAGTATAAGACCCATGGGGGCAGGCACTATGCTTGTTTTACTCACCACTGTGTTCCTAGAACCTAGCATATTATCACATTTTCCAAAACCTTCCCCAAAGGCTATTTTTCCTTTTAATCCTCTGCTTAAGTGGTCCACCTCGTGTCTGGCAACTCAAATGTAAATTCATGGCTGCCATTCCAATGATCCAACAATTTCCCCAGTCACTCACTACTCTTTATCGCAGCTCTTAAATCTCTGGTCAAGGGCTTGGCCCCATGGCTCATGCCTGTAATCCTAGCACTTTGAGAGGCAGAGGCAGGAACACTGCCTGAGGCCAGGAGTTCCAGATCAGCCTGGGCAACATAGTGAGATCCTGTCTCTATAATTATTATTATTATAATTATTATTTTTATTATGAAGACAGGGTCTCTCTCCCAGTGTCCAGGCTGGAGTGTAATGGCATGATCACGACTCACAGTAGCTTCCACTTCCTGGGCTCAGGTGCTCCTCCCACCTAAGCCCGCCTAGTAGTTGGGTATAAAGGCACGCACTACCACACCTGACTAATTTTTGTTTTGTATTTTTAGTAGAGACGGGGTTTTGCCATGTTGCCCAGGCTGATCTCAAACTCATGGGCTCAAGCGATTTTCCTGCCTCGGTCTCCCAAAGCTGGGACTACAGGCACGAGCCACTGTGCCTGGCCTTGGCCTACAATTATTTTTTTAAAAAATCTTTGGTCAAGACTATTTTGCTTATCATCTCCTATATGAGCCTTGGTAGTACCCACTCCTGTGGGTCCACTTTCTTGAAACACCCCTTCCTAGTTAATTCCTCTAAAACCCATGTCTGCCAAAGTGACTAGTTATATCCCACACTTGTGGTATGCCTGCTTGACATTCCTAACCATTTATAAGAAGAGTGTTCTCTATCTTACAAGTTTATATCCAAGTTGCTTTTTTGTTATGTAGTTGTGTCACTCAAATGGTAATCTCTCCATGTAATCTCCTTTATGTGCCATAATACACTATACAAATAGTGAGAGTATTAAAGAGAAGGTAGTGTGAAAGTGGTGTACAGTATATGGTTAGCAACAGCAGGTGATGTGGAAGACGGTTATAAATACAGCTTAGGGAGATTTTTTTCTTTTTGTTTTTTTTTTTTTTTTACAAGATCATAAAGGCCAGGTAAGCTAGGGAGATTTCATATGCCAAATAAAATTTTTGTAGATCTACCAAATTTGAAGAAAACTTATTTGCAATATAATACTTTCTGATTACCTATATTACCTTCTGATAATATGTTTTAATTTTATATGAACACTGGAGAATCTGCAGTTCATTCCCAGTCCAGACATATTTTTAAAGAAATACAAACATTGGATGGGAATACATAAACATTCCAGTGAAAGCTTTTAGAAAAATCTTAGTTTGCAAATTCATAATAATAATAGCTGGGCCTGGTGTGGTGACTCATGTCTGTAATCCCAGCACTTTGGGAGGCCAAGGCAGGAGGATTATTTGAGGTCAGGAGTTCAAGTCCAGTCTGGCCAACATGATGAAACCTCGTCTCTACTAAAAATACAAAAATTAGCTGGGTGTGGTGGCAGGTGCCTGTAATCACAGCTACTTGGGAGGTTGAGACAGAAGAATAGCTTGAACCCAGGAGGCAGAGGTTGCAGTGAGCCAAGATCACACCACTGTACTCCAGCCTGGGTGACAGAGCTAGACTCCATCTCATAATAATAATAATAATAATAATAATAATAATAGCTAACATTTATTGAGTACTTGCTACTCTTGCTACCAAGCACTCTCTTAAGTACTCTTTGTATATCACATCATTTAAATCCCATAAGTCCCTTATGAGATACATACTGTTATTATCTGAGCTACCATATTGCACAAAACCAGGAGGTACCGCTCATACTATAGCCCATGTGAATGACAACTCTCTGGAACTATGTAACGTGGTGGCTCAGATTATTACCTTCAATTTACTCACAGAGAAACTGAGGCAGAGTATAAGTTTAAGTAACATATCCAAAGTCAAATGGCTAGTTAGTGGCGTATCAGGGTTTTGAATCCAGGCAGTCTGGCTCCAGAGCTCACACAGTGAACCACTATACCATATCTATTTCTAGGACAGGGAGAATACACCTTGGTGGTCTCTCCCAGAAACAGGAGCTAGGCTAGGACTAATGTATTTTAGAAAGGAATCACATCTTACTATATTTTAGAATTTTAAAAAACTTCATCAAACATAAATGAAATGCTGCAATAAAACATTCTGAAGAGACTCTATTAATGGTTGAGAATTACTGTGCTAGATAAACCAGTCAAAAATAGACTAATACTGTATGATTCCACTTATATGAGGTGTTATTGTAGTAAAATTCAGAGACAAAAAGTAAAATAGTGGTTGCTAGAGCCTAGGGAGAGGGGAGAATGGGAAACAGTTTGTTCACTGGGCACAGAACTTCACTGTTGCAAAATTAAAAAAAAAAAAAAATAGAAAAACAGGAGATTGGTTACACAACAGTGAATCTACTTAACACTACTGAACTGTATACTTAAAAATGGTTAAGATGGTAAATTTTATGTTACATATATTTTACTATTTTTAAAAAATGTACTGCACTGGAAATATATTTAAACTACATTGTTCAGTGCCAAAGGCAAGTTGCAAAGGAGGACATGTAACAAACATTTCTTTTTAAAACATAAAATATGTTATTAGGTTGGTGCAAAAGCAATTGACATTACTTTAAATGGCAAAAACTGCAATTGCTTTTGCACCAACTGAATAGTAAATGCATAGGAAAAAATCTGGAGTTTTACATACCAAATTCATAATGGTGGTAATTTTTGAAAAGTAGGATTATGAGGACTTTCATTTTTTATATTATATTTTTCTATAACATTTGAATTTTAAAATAATGCATGTATTACTTTTGTAGGCAAAAAACAGGATAAAATCTTTTTAAAGACCTTAGCCTCCATAATCAGCACATTTTCAGATGCTCTTATCACAATGGAAATGATTTTTTAAGCAATTAATACTAGATGAAATGAAACAACCACTTTAAACTTTCTTCTGGCTAGGCGTGGTGGCCCATGCCTGTAATCCCAAAACTTTGGGAGGCTGAAGCAGATGGATTACTTGAAGCCAGGAGTTGGAGACTAGCCTGGTCAACATGATGAAACCCCGTCCTACTAAAAATACACAAATTAGCTGGGTGTGGTGCCACACGTCTGTAATCCCAGCTACTCAGGAGGTTGAAGCAGGGGAATTGCTTGAACCTGGGAGGCAGAGGTTGCAGTGAGTCAAGATCACGCCATTGCACTCCAGCCTGGGCAGCAGAGCAAGACTCTGTCTCAAAATAATAATAATAATAATGATAATGATAATGATACTAAACTTTCTTCAAGAGAAAATATTTTTATTAAATTTTAGAGGAAAATGTATCTTTTATATTTACTAATTTCATTTACATGTGTATATATGTAAAAGTTTCTTTTTAGTTTTTAATTAATTAATTAATTTTTTGAGACAGAGTTTCACTCTTGCTGCCTAGGCTAGAGTGCAATGGCTTGATCTTGGCTCACCAGAACCTCCACTTCCCGGGTTTAAGTGATTCTCCTGCCTCAACCTCCCGGGTAGCTGGGATTACAGGCATGGGCCACCATGCCCAGCTAATTTTGTAGTTTTAGTAGAGACGGGGTTTCTGCATGTTGGTCAGCATGGTCTTGAACTCCCGACCTCAGGTGATCCGCCCAGCTTGGCCTCCCAAAGTGCTGGGATTACAGGTGTGAGCTACTGTATCCGGCCAAGCTTCTTTTTAATAAATAACTTTAAAAACTCTAGTTCTGAGAATATAATCAGGGCAAAAAATTTATTCTCATCTTTGGCAAAATAAAAAAATATTAAGGAACTTTAAGAGGAATCACAGTCTATTCCCTTCATTCCTCTTTTAGATGAGGAAAGATCTTTAAAAAATCAATGAATTTGCTTCAAGCTCCATAAGTAGTGGCAAAATTAATATGAGAGTTTTTGCCTCCAAATTCTGAATTTGGTGCCCTTCCTATACATGTCATTTTATTTTCAATTTATATCTGATACGAAACAATGAAGAAAAACCTTAAACCAATTAAACAGTTATGATTAAAGTCTTCTAGTTTCTTATAGGCCATTTTTATATTGTATTTAGACTTGAATAGTTGCACAATCCTCTCTTAAAATGGACAAAAACTCTATATATTTAACTAATTAAACATAATTTTTGATGCCATGTTGTAATTAGCTTCTGTTTTTTACTGTGACTGCCACAAGAATTTTAGAACCACTACAGAATGAAGTATTTTGAAAAGATCTTCACATAAATTCGGAATATTTAACATTGGTTCATTACTATTATCTAATATGTAGCTATATCCAAATTTTCTCCTAAATTTTCCTTTTTTCTGTTTTTTGTTTTTTGTTGCCCAGGCTGGAGTACAGTGGTGCAATTATGGCTCACTCCAGCCTTGACTCCCCAGGTTCAAATGATCCTCCCACCTCAGCCCCACAAGGGGATGGGACTACAGGCTCAGGCCACCGTGCCCAGCTAATTTTTAATTTTTTTTTTTTATAGAGATAGGAGTCTCACTATGTGGCCCAGGCTGGTTTTGAGTCTTGAACTCCTGGCCTCAAGCGATCCTCTCACTTTGGCTTCCCAAAGTGCTGGGATTATAGGTGTGAGCCACCATGCTGGGCAAATTTTCCTTTTTAGCAATTTATTTTTTTGGTCTAGGATTCAGACCAGGATCACACATTGCATTAATTGTCATGTCATTTACTTTAATTTGGAACAGTTAGTTCTTTAGCCTGTCTGTGTCTTTTATGACACTGACATTTTTCTGAACAATACAGGTCAATTGTTATGTAAAATTTAAATTTTAGTTGATATGAATTGAAAACTATTATTAATTTAGAAGACAAAGAGTCTTCTAATATATATGATAAACAATACTTTCCATTCTTTTGGAGGGATACAAAAACACTGCCCATTTTGCTGAAAAGATAAGTAAAATGATCGTTACCATAAAAAAAAGTACACATGATCGCCACCTTGAGCTTGTTCATAGAATTTGAAAGTGTGAATAGGGATAAATAAGTATCAATTTCTAATAGCCTGTTTAGCATCTGCTGCTTTTTTTTCTTTCTTTTTTTTTTTTTTTAAATAAGATTGTTTCTACACCTACTCAGCCATACTTAACTGGGAAGATAATCAGTACTTTTTATTTCAATAAGGATGCTGAGCTTCTATTATGCAACCAATTATGGCCTTTATGAATCTTTTTGAAGCTTTATCAATGTGCTGTGATCCTCAATTGGTAATCATTTCATTTTATTAACTTCAATTTAAAGTGTTAATAAAAATAGTTGAATTTAAAAGCCAGTTACACTGTTTCTGTTTGGGTAGCCATGTGGATCTGTTAACTCTGTGGCTCAGAGTAAACTACAGGACTTATTGCCTCTGGAAATAATGTGAGGACCCTGGTATCTGCCTCTTGCTTAAGAAGGAAATACTGAAAAATGAAGCTGACATATGTGAAACTTCTTGTATTCTTTCAAAGGACCTTAGAAATAGCATCATTAGGTACTTTATGTAAATGTTAAATTAGGACACCAAACAATTGTCACAGACTAGAGAGGCTGGGAAGACATGACAGCTAAATGCAATGTGGTACCTTGACTGGATCCTGCAACAGAAAGAAAACACCAGTGGGAAAACTGCTGAAATCAAAGTCTGGAGTTTAGTTATATAGTCATGAACCAATGTCATTTTCTTAGTTTTGATAAACCTACTATGGTAATATAAGATATTAACAATGTGGGAAATTGGGTGATGGATATATGGGAATTCTCTGTACTAATCTTTGCAACTTCCCTATACATCTAAAATTCTTCCAAAATAAAAGGCTTATTTAAGAAAATAGGCAGCCATTTGCTTGACCCATTGTTAAAATAATAATATAGAATGTCTAGTAATGAATTAAATAATTTTACTTAGTACTTACTGTGGATGTTGTAGCCTATTACACTTAGTGATACAAAGATAGTAGCCAAGTAATCCAAAAATAACCAAAAATACTCCAGCAGCAATCAATCCAGTCAGAAGGCCCATAACGTCAATTTTCTCTCTGTTGCCATCTTAAAATAAATAATTAAAATAACATAAATATAACCACTATATAGCATCACCTGTGATTTCAACAAATTTAATCCTGGGTCTAAACACATTATACAGCATCTAATCATTGATGTTGACTTCCTTCAATTCTTTGTGCTAGAGAATCTACCTGAAAAAAATTTAAATGTCACTTCTAAAAGCCCTAGTTATGGTTATTCATTTATTTATTAAAATATAAATATATTTTTTTATTTTAAATATGTTTATTTAAATATTTAAAATATACTATTTATGTTTTAATAATATTTAAAATGTACTATTTATGTTTTAATAATATTTAAAAGTTACTATTTATATTTTAATAATATTTAAAAGGTACTATTTATATTTTAATAATATTTAAAAGGTACTATTTATATTTTAATAATATTTAAAAGATACTATTTATATTTTAATAATATTTAAAAGGTACTATTTATATTTTAATAATATTTAAAAGGTACTATTTATATTTTAATAATATTTAAAAGGTACTATTTATATTTTAATAATATTTAAAAGTACTATTTTATTTTAATAATATTCAAAATGTATTTAAGTTTATGTATTTAAAAATTATTTATTTAAAATATTTAAAATATCCATTTATTAAATGAATAATATTCAGCATTAAGTGGGATAAACATATTCGCTGCTCAACTAGACATACTTCGGTATTAACCACTGAGATAATATTTATTAAGCAACTCAGGGTAGCTATGCAGTATAACCTGCCATGGAGGAGGCCCTACCTAAGAGGAATGAAAGAATAGCTGAAAAAAAAAAACACCTGACTAAAATGCAGCTAAAGATGATCAATACAGATGAGATAAAGGATCTCCCCCCTCTACAAGTTACTTAATTCCATCCAACAATCTTAATTTATCTAGCATAAATGTTCCATCTGCCTTTAATGGTAAAAAAGAAAAAAAGGTAAAATAGCTTACATCTTGAAACGAATAGAATCTATTTTTATTCTCTGCAAGTCTTGACTTAGCTGAGCTGTTTAAAACAGCTTTAAGCCCATTATCTCATTTCCCTAGTATCTCACCAAACTTGATTTTCAGTGTGTAAATAGATGAATCTGTCCTTTTCTGTCTGAGATAGCCCAGTGTATAGTTGAGAAATCTCCTTGGGTTTATAAGGTATGTATGTTGAGCAACAATCAAACTCAAACAATAAAACTAAAATGTATTACAATAGAGAGAGGGTGAGAAAAACATTAAATTTGATCAATTCTTGTTTTACCTGATTTTGTGGTTGGTCCTTTAGCTGAATATTTCTGCCAAAATGCGATCTAAAAAAAAGGTAAAATTCCCAAGTTTATTCAATATCTTTATTATCATATTTCATTTGGTCCTAGTGACCTAGACTAGGGGTAGTAAGCTCTTGGCATGTACCATAGGTAGGAGACCAGTTCATTCAAGCTGGAGGGTGTGACTCACTCTAATTAAAGCATTACCACCCACAACTGCCTCTGCCATCTAATTGTCAAGGGATTACTGCCAGTCTCAGCTCTTTACTACTTTGCCTGCTATTTTCCCTTCACCTGACTGAAGCCCCCACTAAGGCACTGGGGGAAATTATTGCATTAGAGAGTAGGTGAAAGTACCAAAGGTAGAAGTTGACGCCGTGGGCCCACTATCAGGTTTGAAAAGGAGACTGAAGTTTTCTATGGGAGGTAAGCCCTCAGTTTGTCTCTGGAGATTTTTTTTTTTTTCTTTTCATACAGATTGCTCTGTTGCCCAAGCTGGAGTGCAGTGGTATGATCATGGCTCACTGCAGCCTTGACCTTCCAGGCTCAAGCAATCCTCCCACCTCAGCCTCCTGAGTAGCTGGAACTACAGGCGCATGCCACCACGCCCAGGTAATTTTTTCTTTTTTGTGGAGATGGGGTTTCATTATGAAGCCCAGGCTGGTGTCGAACAAGCATGAGCCACTGTGCCCTTCTGGGAGATCTTATTGAAAGGTATTTATTGATTTGGGACGACATTGTTGAGACAATTTTAAGTTTAGTGCTACTTGAGAGAATACAAATGAATTTTAAGGAACTATGATAAAATTATAAAAGGTTTGTGGAAAACAGAATAAAATTCCAACAGGCACAACTACACAGTATGTGCTTCGTTTTCCTCCTTAATAGAAACAGCAAATACTTGTAGGGAATGGGAGGGTGGGCACAATTATGGAAAAGTCAACTAGGTTCCATTACCACCTGCATCTGAAGGATGCCTAGGGAGGTTCTTATTAACCAAAAAGTAAAATAGGACTCTTAAGAAAGGGAAAAAGGAGCTAGGGTTATGAAATCTACAAAAGTAAAGAATTTAGGGCCAGGCATGGTGGCTCATGCCTGTAATCCTAGCACTTTGTTAGGCCGATGGGGACGGATTGCCTGAGCTCAGGTGTTTGAGACCAGCCTGGGCAACATGGTGAAACCCTGTCTCTACTAAAATACAAAAAATTAGCCAGGCGTGGTGGCATGTGCCTGTAGTCCCAGCTGTTTGGGAGGCTGAGGCAGGAGAATGGCTTGAACCTGGGAGGTGGAGGTTGCAGTGAGCCAAGATTGCTCCACTGCACTCCAGCCTGGGCGACAGAGCGAGACTCCATCTCCAAATCATCATCATCATCATCATCATCATCATCATCTCAGTTACTTAACATTTTTCAAGACTATGCCAGATTATCACAGGAACAATGCTATCTGTTTTGTACCTTATCAAGATGAACAGAATTTAGTTATATTCTAAGAAAGAACTTTAAAAAATATTTCCCTTAAATTACACTGGTAGACAAAATAATACAAGGGCTATATATTTTGTATCCTCAGTGCCAAGGAGAATACCTGGCACATAGCAGACTTCCAGTAAATACCTCAAATACAAATATGGGTCATCAAAAAAGTAAGGTCACCGATAGGACAAATTACTCAGTCATAAATGATTGAAGCTTGAGTTAGAGCACTAACCACAAAATCTTGGAGTTAAATTCACTTTGCCCCATGATTAATTTTTTTTTTTTTTTTTTTTTTTTGAGATGGAGTCTCGCTCTGTCGCCCAGGCTGGAGTGCAGTGGCCGGATCTCAGCTCACTGCAAGCTCTGCCTCCCAGGTTTATGCCATTCTCCTGCCTCAGCCTCCCGAGTAGCTGGGACTACAGGCGCCTGCCACCTTGCCCAGCTAGTTTTTTGTATTTTTTTTAAGTAGAGACGGGGTTTCACCGTGTTAGCCAGGATGGTCTCGATCTCCTGACCTAGTGATCCGCCCGTCTCGGCCTCCCAAAGTGCTGGGATTACAGGCTTGAGCCACCGCACCCGGCCCCCCATAATTAATTTTAAATATAACAAACATTAAACACACAAAATCACAACAGTCAATAATTTAGTAACTAATATGAATTAGGTGTAAAGTTAATTAGGTGTAGAGCCAAGTCTAAATAGGTTAATTATCATTTTAAGGAAGTAGAAAGAGATAACAGGTACATAATCCTGATTTTGTTTAAGGCACAGCATCGCTAATAACTCAAAGTGCCACTTTCTTAGTACAATTTAACATTTGCAGCCAATTAACATAATCAACCACATTACCGTTTTATCTTCATCCACAAAAATCTCTCTGGCTTCCTCATAATTGCAAAGTTCTTCATTGCACTCTCGTTCTACGTCACCGGGAGTGAAGAGCTCCAGATCAAATCTATTATACAGGAGGCGTCTACGTATGAAAAAGTTTGCTTCTTCTTTTGATGTAAACACTAATAAAGTAATAAAAAAAGACTTAAACATTGATGGAAAATAGTCAAAAAATTCCTGTTTTAATTGTGGAAAAAAGTGAAGAGTTCTCTTGATATGGCTAAATTATACCAAACTTTTTTGTAAAGCTTTAAAATCTAACCCCCCCCCCAAAAAAAAAAGCATCAGTGAAGATCATTTCTGATAAATATGAAATACAAAATTAGCATAATTTCACTGGAGTTGGTTATGTCCAAAATTAGTAGTATAAATAAAAATTATTTAAATATCTCTTTTTCCCTCCAGATAATTATTTTTCCAATCATTGACAGGTCTATTTCTAAAGAATTGGTTCCCTATTATCTTGACTGAGGAAAATTAGTGGGGCATCATGGACAACATATTGAATTGAGAGTTAGAAGACAGATTTTTGGTTCTGATTTAGCTTAAGCTATCAGCTGTGTATTCTGAGATAAGTCACTTATATTCTTTGGGCTACCATTTCCTCATTTATAACATTGGGAATTAAATAATCACTAATATCTCTTTGTTATTAATTATTATTATTATTATTATTGAGACAGGGTCTCACTCTGTTGCCCAGGCTGGAGTGCAATGACATGATCTCAGCCCACTGCAACCTCTGCCTCCCGGGTTCAAGCGATTCTCCTGCCTCAGCCTCCCAAGTAGCTGGGACTGCAGGCACCTGCCACCACGCCCAGTTAATTTTTGAATTTTTAGTAGATATGAGGTTTCACTATTTTGGCCAAGCTGGTCTTGAACTCCTGACCTCATGTTCCACCCACCTCAGCCTCCCAAAGTGCTGGGATTACAGGTGTGAGCCACCGCACCCTGCCAAGTTCTTAAATTACAAATTAATACTTTTATATTAAAATTACTGTATTCAAGTTTACGCTAAAACATACAATTCTAAACTTCTAAATCAATAAAACTATAAGCTAATTATAAGATTCAACTAAAGACATTTAGTCCTTTCCAAAATAGTAGCTCCGTCTACTGTACACCCCAAATATGTGTCTATAATGTTTTATAAGGTTCCTTTTACATTTGACGGGGGAAGATAAACAGTAAACACTACAGGTTAAGAATAGGTTGACACAAAACCAAAGCATCCAACCATGGCAGTATTTTCAAAACCCACAAACTTTAAACTTGTTCTGGTGTCACACAAACAAAGCTTAAGAGATTTTGCTTCAGATCATATTACTGAGACTGGAATTCAGAAACTGAGAACTACATCACAACGCTTAAAAGAATTTAAAAGTGCAGATACTTCTCACTGCTCACCATTTCTAAAGAAAGAATGTATTAACGTAGGCAATTGAAAGACTGTTCATGAGAGATCATGGTCTGGAAAACTCATGCTGATTTGTGAGGGACCTCAAGTTGTTTGGCCCTTTGAGGACAGTCACATTTTGTCCAAGATATTTTTCCCACAAATGAACTGTCTTTCCAAACAGGTCCGAATGTTCTAGAACTATTTTGTCTAATACGATAGCTATTAGCCACAGATGGCTATTGAGCACTTGAAATGTAGGTTGTGGCTGGGAGTGGTGCCTCACGCCTGTGATCCCAGCAGGCTGAGGCAGGTGGAGTAGATCACTTGAGCCCAGGAGTTGGAGACCAGCCTGGGCAACAAAGTGAAAACCCGTCTCTACAAAAAATACAAAACTTAGCCCAGTGTGGTGGTGCATGCCTGTAGTTCCACTACTTGGGAGGCTGAGGTGGGAGGATCACTTGAGGCCAGGAGGCAGAAGTTGCAGTGAGCTGAGATCACACCACTGCCCTCCAGCTTGGGTGACAGAGCAAGATCCTATCTCTAAATAAATAAATAAATAAATAAGAAACGTGGCTTGTCTGAATTGAAATGTGCTGTAAGTGTAAAATACACATAAGGATTTCAAAGACTTAGTGTAAAAAAAAAGAATGTGAAATGTCTCCATAATGTTTTATATTGCTTATATTTTAAAATGGTGATAGTTCAGATACTAGATTAAATTAAATACATTCTTAAAATTAATTTCACCTATTACTTTTTAGTTTTAAAATGTGGCTATTAGAAAAATTTAAATTAGGTAGGTAGTTCACATTATATTTTGGGGGAGCAGCACTATTCTACAGTGTCCATTTTTATGTTATAAATAACAGATATGGGCTATTCGAACCAAGTGGGAAGCTACAATGGGATAATTGGTGATCGTTGTTTTAAAAAGTATTCTAAAAGGTAGATAGAGGGGCTAGTGTGATGAAATATTTCTATTCTGTTTCCTCCTTTGTCTTTTTATAGATTTTATATTACCACTAAATGGAAATAGAATGAAAAATTTTCCAAGCCTCTGTCACCCTTCATTGGGATTCCTACAATGGTCTTCCAAGGGTCTCCTTGCTGCTCTACCGTCTGTTTTTAACATAACAGTCAAAGAGGGCCCTTTAAAAGATAAGATACACTTTGTTCCTACTTTGCTTTTTAAAAACTTTCTAACAGCAATTCCACCTCCTGCAGAGTAAAAGCCAAAGTCATTACAATGGCTTACAAGGCCCTTCTTGGTCTGGTCCCCAAGCCCTTACCCCTCTAACCTCATCTCCTGCCACTATCCCTCACATATTCTGTTGTAGCTATGCTGGCTTCCAACACACCTGGTTCTCTCTGGCCTTTGTACTTACTGTTTCTTCTGAACAAAACTTAATTCTTTCAGTTTGCTCTCTCACATCCTTCAGGATTTTGTTCAATGCTACCTTGAACCCCCATCCCTACCCACCCACCCCTGGCACTCCCTGTCCACACTCTGCCTTTCACCATAGTATTCATCACCATCTGGTTTTCTATATGCTTTACATATTTGTTACCACTCTGTTCTCCTCACTAGAAGGAAAGCTCCATTAAAGCAGGGATGTTGGTTCTTGGCCTATAAAAGGTGCTCAAAAAATTACTTAGTGAATGAACAAACTCAACTTTGCTATAGCGGGAGGAAACTCTTGGACCTAAAGTCTACCAGTTGAAGCAATTCATAGGTATAGTCTGGTGTTTCTCAGCTCAGCATAGGTTTAAAGTATCAAACTATTGATGAAACAACGCATGGCCTGCCTTACTTAGCTATACTTACTTCATGAAATCTAAGTTCAGAATGGAGAATTAGATATCTGCCTCTGCATACTTCTCAAATATGTCCAGATCCTTACATTTTATTGGCTAAAAAGAGCAGTGCCAAATTTCTTATGACAGTCTTCTGTTCCAGTAGGCTGAGTTATTAAAAATACACCCCCATGGAACTCAAAAGCTACTATGATAGGGGAAACAAAAAAAAGGAGAGCCACAAATATTTTTATTTTTCCTGAAATAATATTTATGCCAATATCATAAATATGATATTTATGATTAATCATATTATGATTAATACTGTATTAAATGTGCCTTCCAGGGGCTGCTGTTTGCCACTTCCCTGAGTGTGCAAGTTCTGATTCTGTCACTGACTGACCTTTAGTGCCAGATCAGATTTTTCCCTGCATCCCTTATGATCTCAGGAGAAATACTGTCTTTTGCTACTGGATTCTAAGTAAGCCTGAACTTGCTTTTAATGGAAAGGAAGTGAACTTCCCTGCCCTTGAAACACCCTTGGCTTTCAGCAAGAGCTCCTATTTTCCCCTTGACCATGGCTGGAGGATGCAATGGCCTTGGCTCTGCTTCCTTAGATTCTCTACCCTTCTTTATCTTTCCTGTCTTAGACTATCCTAAGAGGCTGTCTGTGCATTTCGCTGCTATAAATTCACCAACCCAGATATTCCATTCTCCTCCTCTCCTTTATCTCCTCGTGTTTTCTAAATAAGCTCCTTTTTAGTCATTTTAACTCCACCCTCATGCTTTATCAAAATTTAGGGCCAGGCATGGTAGCTCACGCCTGTAATCCCAGCCCTTTGGGAGGCTGAGGTGGGCGGATCACCCGAGGTCAGGAGTTCAAGACCAGCCTGGCTAACATGGTGAAACTCCGTCTCACTAAAAATACAAAATAATTAACTGGGCACAGTGGCACGCACTTGTAAATCCCAGATACTCGGGAGGCTGAGGCAGGAGAATTGATTGAATCCAGGAGGCAGAGGTTGCAGTGAGCTGTGATTGTGCCACTGCACTCCAGCCTGGGAGACAAAGTGAGACTCCATTTCCAGAAAAAAAAAAAAAAAAAAAGAATTTCGCCAAAGGTCCTCTATTTCCAGTTACTCTTCATATCTCCATTTATTATAGCCCATTTGCAGATGGAAGGCATTGACTTCTCTGCCATGCAACTCTCTTGAGGTCGAGTTACTGCTACTCACTCTTTCCTCTGCTCTCAGTTCTCTGTTCTGGCTTCTGTTATACAGTTGATGGAGATCATCTGTTTAATAAACACCCTGCCTCCTGCAACCAGATGAAGATGTCCTCCAGGGCAGAGATTGCAGTCTTTCATTTCTATGTCTCCACCAACAGCATAGGGCCTGGCACTTAGCATGTGTTCATAAAGTGGTGACTGACTGAACAATCTGTCTTTTCAAACGTGTCGGATCCCTCATTCACATTTCCATAGACATCTCCAGCCCTCCACACTCAAGTATGATCTCTAAATTCCTTCCATAGCTTGTGGTGTCCTTGAGACTGTCTTTTATTTATTTATTTATTTATTTATTTATTTATTTATTTTTATATTTTGAGATGGAGTCTCACTCTGTCACCCAGGCTGGAGTGCAGTGGCACGATCTCAGCTCACTGCAGCCTCCGCCTCCCAGGTAGCTGAGATTATAGGTACGTGCCACCACGCAAGGCTAATTTTTGTATTTTTGGTAGAGACGGGGTTTCACTATGTTGGCCAGGCTGGTCTCGAACTCCTGATCACAGGTGATCCACCCACCTCGGCCTCCCAAAGTGCTAGGATTACAGGCATGAGCCACCATGCCGGCGACAGTGTCTCTTATACCTGTGTCATGTGAATGAATGATTGCACTTACAATCATTTTAGGGAAGAGCATCTGAGTATGGAATCTTAAAAGTGCAATATGTCGCCCAGGCTGGAGGGCAGTGGTGCGATCTGGGCTCACTGCAAGCTCCGCCTCCTGGGTTCACCCCATTCTCCTGCCTCAGCCTCCCGAGTAGCTGGGACTACGGGTGCCAGCCACCACGCCCGGTTTTAGTAGAGACGGGGTTTCACTGTGTTAGCCAGGATGGTCTCGATCTCCTGACCTCGTGATCCACCCGCGTCGGCCTCCCAAAGTGCTGGGATTACAGGCGTGAGCCACCGCGCCCGGCCAAAAGTGCAATATTCTAAGTGGACTTACATATACGGTGCAGCTTGAGAGGGACTAAAAAGGATCTTCTTCCAAAATCTTTCCCTATCCCTCTAGCTAGCCTATCCAGTTGCTTAGAATTCTGTCATCAGAGTTTCATACTTTTGGGCTAATGGATTGTTCTATCTCAACACATACACACACACACACACACACACACACACGGCTGTATTAATCATTAATAAAGTCAGTTAGGAGTATTAGTGTAACAGATCCTTCTCAAATGAAAATGAGCTGAGAATCGGATCTGATGAGAAGGGATAAGAGACAGGAACGTGTGGGGACGTGAATCCAGTACTGGCATTGGGTGGGGAAACACCATGAATAGTCAGGGAGAAGGATGCTGAGAGCTAGAGGCTCTTTTTTTTTTTTTTTTTCTTTTCTGGTTTTACGAGGTTAGGCTTTTAAAATATAGGCAGGAAACAAACTGTTAATGATCTGAAACCTAAAAACTGTGGACTTCTAAGTTAGCAAGCCCCAAACCTCATCTTTTCTCAACTAGCTGCTTTTATCTAGACAACTAGACCATCTGAAGTCAAAAAGGACCTCAGAGATCATTTTACGCCCCACCCCCATCACTTTTACAGATGAAGACATTCAAGCCAAACGGGATTAAGTTATCTCGCCCAGGGTCTCACAACAAGTCCAGACTAGATCCTGGACTACCCCGTTCGCCCTTCCAGGAAGAACAAGTAATTACGCTTATTATAATCGCCACACAGCTTCATCTAGAGAAACGTCACTCACTGATTTTCAGAAGCTGAAATAGGTTTTCCGTTCAATTAACCACAAACGAGGTCTTACATATATACTTATTAAAGGAAACTCACAGAAATCAAATTCTACAAATTGCAGTTAAAGAACATAAAAAACCACAACTTTGCCAAATATACCACAAATTAAACTAAAGGATATTTTAGTATTTCTATGATTGATGGGGGTATGTAATTTCAAATACTGCACTTTCTCACTGAGATCTGTGCTACGCGGCTCCAGGTTCCAGGGACGTTTTCGTGCTTACCTTCTTCTCCCGCATGCTTAGAAGCCTTTGGACCTCTTGTGCAATGAGGAAACCCCAGGGTAGCTGTGGGCAGTTGGCTGAGTAGAACCAGAAATGTAAACATAGTCTGGCAACTGTCAAACAGACTAAAACAAACAAAAAAACACATTAAAAAAGGCCCCTAGCTCAGCACTTTGAGTTTCTGTCGAACTGAATCACCAACCTGTTGTACTCAAAACCTAGGCACAAGAGCGCCGGCGCGCAGTTTCGGTCGCCGGGACCCAACGCACGCCCAGAAAGCAGCCCCCGAGAGCGCCTGGGACAAACGCCGCGCCCTGGGACCCTGCCGAGGGCTGATGGGGCACCTGTCGCCGCAGGCAACCCTCGGCTATGTGTTGGAATCCAACCCAGTCCGCCGAGGTGGCCCCTCCCGGTAACCCCCACTCCGCCGAGGTCCCGCCACCAAGCCTCGTACCTGTGTCCCCCTGCACATGCTCCAGCAGCCCCCGGGCCAGAGGCTCGTCTTGGGGCGATTCCTTCGGCCGCCAGGCCCTAGGTCTCCGGCGCCCTCAAATCTCGGCGACGCTCCGGGCCTGGCTCTCCGCAGGGTCTGGGTGGCCTCAGCGCTCAAACCCGGGAAGCGCCTGGGGTCCGCAGAGGGGCGCCCGGGGAAGAAGCGCGGCGCGACGTCCTGCCTCGGTCCGGGGAGGCGGCCGACGGAGGAAGGGAGGAGGCGGCTACCTGGGGACACCTGGCCGCGCCCCACCTCCCGGGGGCCGGGCCTACCTGCGGCGAGCGAGCGGGCAGTGGGCCGGCGTCTCCCCGCAGCCCAGGCTGCGCTCTCAGCCGCCCCAACTTCTGCCCCAGCCCCAGGCGGGCCAGCCGCCTGCCGCCAATTCTGGCCCCGCCTTGGCGGCGCGGGTAGCTGCTTTTCGATTTCTGTCTGCACTCGGCGTTCTCAATGCTCCTAATTCAGGGAGCATTTCGGTTCTCAGTCCTAAGCAGAGCGCCCTCGGCGAGTCCAGGGCTTTTCGCTTTGGGTCCCACTGGGCCAGGAGTCCTGTGGTTACCTTAGGTCAACTGTTCTCAAAAGGGTGGTCCGGGGACGAGGACAAGATATTCATCAGACAAAATACCCTTTATGCGTGATAAGAAATGGGAATGGACTTACAAGTAATTGATTACATTGGTTCTCCAATGGTGGTCTACCAGGTCTGGGATGTCTCCAAGATCTTTTCCAGGGGTCTCTAAGAGCAAAACTATTTCCATTATAGTAACAATACATGATTTGCCATTTTCACTTTCATTCTCTCAAGAGTGTACAGTGGAAATTTCCAGGGACTATTTGACGTGAATAACGTCATCACTCTGTCTCCTAATAGAATACCTGAGTGCGCGTGCTTGTATTTTCTAGTATTTTCCATAGCAGTATGTTTAAAGTATCAGTATGTACATTTTATAGAGATTTATGTAGATTTATAGAGATTAATAAAATTCATTATCAGTACTTCTGAACTTAATTTTTTTCTTTTCTTTTTTTCTTTTTCAGAGTAGGGAGTCTCACTTTGTTGCCCTGACTGGCTCCTTAAACTCCTGGGCTCAAGAGATCCTCCTGTCTCATCCTCCAGAGTAACTGGAACTACAGGTGTCCACCAACTCTCTTGGCTACTGCTTTTGCACTTTGATTAGTTCTCTTTGTTCATATCTACTAGGATAGCTATAACCTCATTTTTCTCAAATAATTATCTTGAAATCTTGATCTTTTCCTTGAGTCTATGCATAAACATAACAAAAAGTATGCTATGTTGTCTTGATTTCAAATAATATTTTGAAAATTTCTCAGTTTTAATGTTAGATAATAAATATCATTAAATGCAATTCACATAAGTGAAAGTTCTTTGGGGTTCTCGATAATGTAAAAGAGTGTAAAAAGGTCTTGATTAAAGACTTCAAGAACTGCTGCATCAAGTAATAAATGCAGCAGGTGGACAGAGGACCTATGCCAGGTGATGGTCACAACCTTCTTTATCCAAAGAACATGCTTAACAATTCTTTGAAACACGATTTATGCTTTGGTCAAAGTGACCTGACACTTGATGGGGGCCAAGGGAAACATTTTTCCTCCTTCAATTTTTTCTTTTTTTTTCTTGAGAGAGAGTCTTGCTCTGTCACCCAGGCTGGAGTACAGTGGCACAATCTCAGCTCACTGTAACCTCCACCTCCTGGGTTCAAGCGATTCTCCTGCCTCAGCCTCCTGAGTAGCTGGGATTACGGGCGTCCACCACCATGCCTGGCTAATTTTTTGTACATTTAGGAGAGAGGGGGTTTCACCATGTTGGCCAGGCTGTTCTCAAATTCGTGACCTCAGGTGATCCGCCCACCTCGGCCTCCCAAAGTGCTGGGTTTACAGGCATGAACCACCGTTCCTGGCCTCAAATTTTGACTAATTCAATTTTTACCAAATTCTGTTTTTCTCCTCCCAAAGGATATTGTCTATTTTATTATGATTATTGATAATCAACTGAATTCTTAAGTTTTCTGCAGAAATTTTGTTTTCACTGATTCCTTCTAGGCAGTGCTTTTCCTTTTCCTTCTTCCAATCCCTCCCTCTTCACTTTCCATTTGTCTGCCTCATGGTCTAAACTATTTCTATGATGGATTCTTCCCTCCCTCTTATTCAAGCAATTGAGATCAGACTATGAAGAGGCCAGACATGGTTTATTGTGGTTGAACACAAGAATAGGAAACATTTTCACTAGAACACCCATTTTCCTGTTTATTCATTGAGTCAAGCTACAGCACTGAGCCCTCCTGGTGGGGAGATGGACACCACAGCCTCTGTTATGGAGGAGAACTTAATCTGGCTGAGACCTGTGTCTGAGAATGTGGGCCTGTAAAATTCTCATCAAGTGCAAGAACTGACTTACTCATTTTTGCATCCTCCATAGTACCCAGGGGAGTGCTTTCTACGTCGTTCATGCTGAATACATTTTAATGGAGAGAAAGCAATTTATTTTCAGGTAAGAAAAGTACTTCATTTCCCACTACTTTGGGGAGAGGCCAATGGTCAAATGCCTCATGCTATGGAATCAGCAGTTGTGAACTTTGATGACATTCCTTGGTAGAATGAGTCCGCCCACATATCTGGATATTTGGACCAAAACAAATGAGGCCTTGTGCTTACATCAAACATCAGAGTTTATAGACAGAGAGGGAGGCAGACAGAGAAATGAAAGTCTGTTTCTCAGTAGTATATTACATCCCTGTGTGTTTCCCTGTAACATTGAGTCCTAGAGAATGTTACAGCATTTGGCAGCATGCACACAAACCTCAGTCACTATGGAGCTGCAAGATATTTTGAGGTTAGATGGCAAAGAGAGAAATGAGAAAAACCAGTAACAACAGTGCCCAAGATAGCTGATTTCTTCTATTATTTCCTTGCTGTATTCATTTTATTTTGTGCCATCTGCTATTTAAAGTTATAATATTCTTGGTCGGGCATGGTGGCTCACACCTGTAACCCCAGAACTTTGGGAGGCCTAGGCGGGCAGATCATGAGGTCAGGAGTTCGAGACCAGCCTGGCCAACATAGTGAAACCCCGTCTCTACTAAAAATACAAAAAAATTAGCTGGGCATGGTGGTGGGCACCTGTAATTCCAGCTACTCGGGAGGCTGAGGCAGGAGAATCGCTTGAACCTGGGAGGCAGAGGTTGCAGAGCGCCATTGCACTCCAGCCTGGGCAACAAGAACAAAACTCCATCTCAACAATAATAATAATAATAATAATAATAATAATAATAATAATGTTATAATATTCTTATGCCTTTCTTCCAAAGCATTTTTAGTGTTCTCACAGATAGTGTTTTTCTTATTCTGGTTACCTGTGGAGTTGGGCTAGATATTATAATTCTCATTTTACAAAGAGGGATACTGAAGCATGAAGTAAATGAATAGTCATCGGCCAAGTAGTAGCCTGGTTCTTGACTCCAGTGCCTTTTTTTTTCTTTTTTCTTTTTGAGTTGTTATCAAGCGATAAAGGGCAGCAGGTAAAGACTTACTTAGTTTCAGAGGAAAGAAGAAAAAAATCAGAGCAATGAGATTAATGGACTTGGATTAATGTGATAATGCATCTCTGAATTTGAGCACATACCCACCCACTTACCTGTGTGAATTCAAGAATGAAATGAAAACTCATTTTACTGTGTGGGCATGAGGGTGGACTCAAGGACTGTGACAGGAGATGTTAAGGTTGCAGCCATGAAGCTCTGTAAGTAAAGTCACATCCACATCCTTAAAGACACATCGATGACTATCATTAGCCTCTTCAGGAGATGCAACTTTATTGAACTTGCTGTTTCCGTGACATTTTAGCCTTGACATTTCAACATTAAAACATCAATTGTTTGCTGTTTTAGTTTATCTCAGTATACTCAGCAAGTGAGAAATGAAAGACTCCTACTGTTCCAGGTTGATTATATATCTATATGCAGGTATTTTCAGATTCAACAAATCGGTAAAGGGGTTAAGAATTTTATTTTAAACATTTGCTTAAAGCCCTTTAAGGACACTTTTGAACAGAACTTTTATTTAATTCTACCATTTAAGAACAATGATTGTTAACAATGAAAAAATTAAATAAAAGAACACTGTGAGGGATCATCTGATTTCATGTCACACTGTGAGTAATAATAAGGCCTACGTGTCATGCTGAAAATATAGTAATCTTCATAGCTCTTTGAGTGCACTGGAGCTGCCCCCAGGGACCTGTGACAGGGACTTGTGTCATGGCTGGCCACAGAACTGTCACTCTGTACTGATGTTGGCATTTTTACACCTATTATACACTTATCAGCCTTATTTTCTCATCATAGTCTTGCTTTCTGAGTGCCACACAATTTTTGGCCTATTTTTTTGTAAACTCATATTCAGGTAATCATGATATTCTAAGCAAAGATTATTTGGCATCAATTGCAAAACCGTACTTTCCAAACACAACATGTGAAAAAGAAGTTTAAACAAATTATGCATTTCTAGCCATGCAATTGACAGTGTTTAAGAATCATTGATTAATTCTGCATCAGAGGCCGAGCGTGGTAGCTCATGCCTGTAATCCCAGCACTTTTGGAGGCGAGGAAGGCGGATTACCTGAGGTCGGGAGTTCGAGACCATCCTGGCCAACATGGAGAAACCCTATCTCTACTAAAAATACAAAATTAGCTGGGCGTGGTGGCGCATGCCTATAATCCCAGCTACTTGGGTGACTGAGGCAGGAGAATTGCTTGAACCTGGAAGGTGGAGGTTGTGGTGAGTCGAGATGGCACCATTGCACTCCAGCCTGTGCAACAAGAATGAAACTCCATCTCAGAAAAAAAAAAAAATCTGCATCAGAGAAAGACAATAATGAAGTGTTAATGTTGTTGGTACTGACTGAAAGACACACATTACATGGAAGTTCTATTAGGAAATATACCAACCAGGATCTGTGTATCCTCCTTTGGTGAAGGATTCTCCTTTATTATTTTATGTACTGCCCTGGCTTGACACTCTCAAATGAAGTGTGAACTGAGAGTTTTGTTTTGTTTTGCTTTTTTGGAGACAGGGTCTCACTCTATCGCCGAGGCTGGAGTGTAGTGGCAGTTTCATGGCTCACTGCAGCCTTAACCTCCTGGGCTCAAATGATCCTCCTGCCTCAGCCTTCAGAGTAGCTGGGACCTCAGGCATATGCCATCACACCTGGCTAATTTTTGTATTGTTTGTAGAGACAGGGGTTTTGCCATGTTGCTCAGGCTGGCCTGGAATTCCTGGGTTCAAGTGATCTTCCTGCCTTGACCTCCCCAAGTGCTGGGATTACAGGCATGAGCCACGGCACCAGGCTTAACTGACTTTTGAAGTATAAAATGTGGATTTTAAAGCATGGTTTCTTTTACTGATGCTTACTGATGGCTTTAGTAAAGTTTATGGATGTTCCTTACCCACCGTCGACATTTCAATCCTGACAGTCCCTTGAGAGCCAAGGAGCGAAATTTACCCATGTTTGTATTTTTGCTGCTTAGTACCTCACTTGGCTGGCATGTAGCAGGACTTCCTGATTGTTAAGTGAATGAAACAATAAATAAGTTCTAATCCTAAGTCTGCTTCTCTCTAACTAGATGACTTTGAACAAGTCACTTCTCTGAATTCTCTCTGCCTCTTCTGAGACATTGTGAGTTTGGTCTGCATGAACTCTAAGATTCCTTCCTGTTCTAAAATTCTATTTACGTAATGTTCTAATTATTCTTTCTCACTCTGGATAGTCTTGAATTACTTGCTTTTTATATAATTTGTATGTTATATAAAAGGAAATCAGTCATATAAAAATAAAAATTTTAGAATTTATCTTAAACACAAATTATATATTTTATAAATTGCTCACTCACAATTATATAAAATGGGAAGTTAATGGGAAATCTCTATGTGACAAAAGAGATATGAAAACATTTTTAGGGGCCAGGCACGGTGGTTCATGCCTGTAATCCTAACACTTTAGGAATCTGAAGCAGGCGGATCACTTGAGGTCAGGAGTTCGAGACCAGACTGGTCAAAATGGTGAAACCCCATCTCCACTAAAAATACAAAAATTAGCTGGGCGTGGTAATGCATGCTTGTAATCCCAGCTACTCTGGAGGCTGAGGCAGGAGAATCACGTGAACCTGGGAGGTGGAGGTTGCAGTGAGCCGAGATTGTGCCACTGCACTCTAGTCTGGGCAACAGAGCTGGACTGTCTCAAAACAAAACAAAGCAAAACAAAAACAAACAAACAAAATTTTCAGATTCAACAAGAAGAGCTAACTATCCTAAATATATATGCACCCAATACAGGAGCACCCAGATTCATAAAGCAGGTCCTTAGAGACCTACAAAGAGACTTAGACTCCCACACAATAATAATGGGAGACTTTAACACCCCACTGTCAACATTAGACAGATCAACGAGTCAGAAAGTTAACAAGGATATCCAGGAATTGAACTCAACTCTGCACCAAGTGGACCTAATAGACATCTACAGAACTCTCCACCCCAAATCAACAGAATATACATTCTTCTCAGCATTGCATCACACTTATTTCAAAATTGACCACATAGTTGGAAGTAAAGCACTCCTCAGCAAATGTAAAAGAACAGAAATTATAACAAACTGTCTCTCAGACCACAGTGCAATCAAACTAGAACTCAGGATTAAGAAACTCACTCAAAACTGCTCAACTACATGGAAACTGAACAACCTGCTCCTGAATGACTACTGGGTACATAACGAAATGAAGGCAGAAATAAAGATGTTCTTTAAAACCAATAAGAACAAAGATACAATGTACCGGAATCTCTGGGACACATTTAAAGTAGTGTATAGATGGAAATGTATAGCACTAAATGCCCACAAGAGAAAGCAGGAAAGATCTAAAATTGACACCCTAACATCACAATTAAAAGAACTAGAGAAGCAAGAGCACACACATTCAAAAGCTAGCAGAAGACAAGAAATAACTAAGATCACAGCAGAACTGAAGGAGATAGAGATATAAAACACCTTCCAAAGAATCAACGAATCCAGGAACTGTTTTTTTTAAAAAAAGATCAACAAAATTGATAGACCACTAGCAAGACTAATAAAGAAGAAAAGAGAGAAGAACCAAATAGACACAATAAAAAATGATAAAGGGGATATCACCACCGATCCCACAGAAATACAAACTACCATCAGAGAATACTATAAACACCTCTATGCAAATAAACTAGAAAATCTAGAAGAAATGGATAAATTATTGGACACGTACACACTCCCAAAAATAAACCAGGAAGAAGCTGAATCCCTGAATAGACCAACAACAGGTTCTGAAATTGAGGCAATAATTAATAGCCTACCAACCAAAAAAAGTCCAGGACCAGAAGGATTCACAGCCGAATTCTACCAGAGGTACAAAGAGGAGCTGGTACCATTCCTTCTGAAACTATTCCAATCAATAGAAAAAGAGGGAATCCTCCCTAACTCATGTTATGAGGCCAACATCATCCTGATACCAAAGGCTGGCAGAGACACAACAAAAAAAGAGAATTTTAGACCAATATCCCTGATGAACATCGATGCAAAAATCCTCAATAAAATACTGGCAAACTGAATCCAGCAGCACATCAAAAAACTTATCCACCATGATCAAGTGGGCTTCATCCCTGGGATGCAAGGCTGGTTCAACATATGCAAATCAATAAATATAAGCCATCATATAAACAGAACCAAAGACAAAAACCACATGATTATCTCAATAGATGCAGAAAATGCCTTTGACAAAATTCAACAGCCCTTCATGCTAAAAACTCAATAAATTAGGTATTGATGGGACGTATCTCAAAATAATAAGAGGTATTTATGACAAACCCACAGCCAATATCATACTGAATGGGGAAAAACTGGAAGCATTCCCTTTGAAAACTGGCACAAGACAGGGATGCCCTCTCTCACCACTCCTATTCAACATAGTGTTGGAAGTTCTGGCCAGGGCAATCAGGCAGGAGAAAGAAATAAAGGGTATTCAATTAGGAAAAGAGGAAGTCAAATTGTCCCTGTTTGCGGATGACATGATTGCATATTTAGAAAAACCCATCATCTCAGCCCAAAATCTCCTTAAGCTGATGAGCAACTTCAGCAAAGTCTCAGGATACAAATCAATGTGCAAAAATCACAAGCATTCCTATACACCAATAACAGACAAACAGAGAGCCAAATCATGAGTGAACTCCCATTCACAATTGCTTCAAAGAGAATAAAATACCTAGGAATCTAACTTACAAGGGATGTGAAGGACCTCTTCAAGAAGAACTACAAACCACTGCTCAACAAAATAAAAGAGGACACAAACAAATGGAAGAACATTCCATGCTCATGGATAGAAAGAATCAATCTCATGAAAATGGTCTTACTGCCCAAGGTAATTTATAGATTCAGTGCCATCCCCATCAAGCTACCAATGACTTTCTTCACAGAACTGGAAAAACTACTTTAAAGTTCATGTGGAACCAAAAAAGAGCCCTCATTGGCAAAACAATCCTAAGCAAAAAGAACAAAGCTGGAGGCATCACGCTACCTGACTTCAAACTATACTACAAGGCTACCGTAACCAAAACAGCATGGTACTGGTACCAAAACAGAGATAAAGACCAATGCAACAGAACAGAGCCCTAAGAAGTAATACCACACATCTACAACCATCTGATCTTTGACAAACCTGACAAAAACAAGAAATGGGGAAAGGATTCCTATTTAATAAATGGTGCTGGGAAAACTGGCTAGCCATATGTAGAAAGCTGAAACTGGATCCCTTCCTTACACCTTATACAAAAATTAATTCAAGATGGATTAAAGACCTAAATGTTAGACCTAAAACCACAAAAACCCTAGAAGAAAACCTAGGCAATACCATTCAGGACATAGGCATGGGCAAGGACTTCATGTCTAAAACACCAAAAACAATGGCAACAAAAGCCAAAATTGACAAATGGGATCTAATTAAACTGAAGAGCTTCTGCACAGCAAAAGAAACTACCATCAGAGTGAACAGGTAACCTACAGAATGGGAGAAAAGTTTTACAATCTACCCATCTGACAAAGGGCTAATATCTAGAATCTACAAAGAACTTAAACAAATTTACAAGAAAAAATCAAACAACCCCATCAAAAAGTGGGCAAAGGATAGAACAGACATTTCTCAAAAGAAGACATTCATACAGCCAACAAACACATGAAAAAATGCTCATCATCACTGGCCATCAGAGAAATGCAAATCAAAACCACAATGAGATACCATCTCACACCAGTTAGAATGGCAATCATTAAAAGATCAGGAAACAGCAGGAGCTGGAGAGGATGTGGAGAAATAGGAATGCTTTTACACTGTTGGTGGATCTGTAAACTAGTTCAACCATTGTGGAAGACAGTGTGGCAATTTCTCAAGGATCTAGAACAAGAAATACCATTTGACCCAGCCATCCCATTACTGGGCATATACCCAAAGGATTATAAATCATGCTGCTATAAAGACACATGCACACCTATGTTTATTGTGGCACTATTCACAATAGCAAAGACTTGGAACCAACTCAAATGTCCGTCAATGATAGACTGGATTAAGAAAATGTGGCACATATACACCATGGAATACTATGTAGCCATAAAAAAAGGATGAGTTCATGTCCTGTGTAGGTACATGAATGAAGCTGGAAACCATCATTCTGAGTAAACTATCACAAGGACAGAAAACCAAACACCTTATGTTCTCACTCATAGGAGGGAACTGAACAATGAAAACACTTGGACACAGGATGGGGAACATCACACACTGGGGCCTGACGTGGGGTGGGGAGAGGGGGGAGGGATAGCATTAGGAGATATACCTAATGTAAATGACGAATTAATGGGTGCAGCACACCAACATGGCAGATGTATACATATGTAAAAAACCTGCATGTTGTGCACATGCACCCTAGAACTTAAAGTATAATAATAATAATAATAAAGAAAATATGTTAAATGGTTTGCAACATCCATAATTATAATTGTCCTGGGCAGATAATAAATACTCAGGCATTAGTTTATAAATTTAAATGTTAGAATAAAAAAGTAAACTGTTTTCCAATGGGATTGCCTCATTGCAAAGGCAACAATTTGGACTAAAATGTTTGTAAGTTGAAAACTTCTATATATTCCTGGGCATGGTATGATTTATATTCAAATTTTGTTTACTCATTTGTTTACTTTTTCCTTCGAGTTTCTAAGTTGCTGTAATTTGGGGTGGGTGTAATTTAGAAGAATTTTGTTAAATTGTGTGATGAACCTTTGCTTGAGATTTAAATAAATATACACATAAAATGTTATAAAATGGTTTAAAATACCTTCTGTTTATTATTGTAATTACTAACACTTGTAAAATAATTATAAAATAAATGCACTACTACTCTAAAAAAAAAAAAGAAAAAAACATTTTCAGGGAGGCTGAGGTGGGAGGATCACTTGGGCCCAGGAGGTCAGGGTTGCACTGAGTTATGATTGCACCACTGCACTCCAGCTTGGGCGATAGAGCAAGATTCTGTTTTAAAAAGGTTTTTTTTTTTTTTTTTTTTTTTTAGATTTACCATAATTGGCCTCTGTACGCTGATAATTTGATTTGATTTCTGTGTTATCAGGTGACATTATTGCAGAATTTTTCTGTTATCAGAACTTCTACTTTATTTCTTTCTAATTTTGCTATGTTTTTCTTGGGTTTGTATTGAATTTATACATCTTTCTTGTAGTATATCTACTATTATTTCCCTGTTTTAGCTCTGCCACTGCCTCAATTTTTTTTTAATTTTCTCTTTATCTTCAGAATTTATTTATTTATTTATTTTTGAGACAGAGTCTCGCTCTGTTGTCAAGGCTGGAATGTAATGGCATGATCTTGGCTCACTGCTACCTCCACCTCCTGGGTTCAAGTGATTCTCCTGCCTTAGCCCCCCAGGTAGCTGGGATTACAGATGCCCACCACCATGCCTGGCTAATTTTTGTATTTTTAGTAGAGATGGGGTTTTGCCATGTTGGTCAGGCTGGTCTCGAATTCCTGATCTCAGGTGATCCACCCGCCTTGGCCTCCCAAAGTGCTGGGATTACAGGCATGAGGCACTATGCCCAGCCTATCTTCTGAGGCACTATTGTCTGAGGCACTATGCCCAGACAAATATTGATTTGTCTTTCATCCTTTTTTCTTTTTCTTTTTTTCTTTTTTAGAGACAAGGTTTCACCATGTTGGACAGGCTGGCCTCAAACACCTGGCTTCAAGTGATCCTCCCAACTTGGCCTCCCAAAGTGCTGGAATTACAGACATGAGCCACCATGCCTAGCCCTGTTTTTCATCTTTAAAGAGAACGATGCCTTTTCTTTATTTTGAGGGATGTATTGAATCTACTGTGAGATTGTTTATATAGACACAATAAATACTGAATAAATTAAATTAATTCTTAATATGGTACCAGTTTTTATCGTTATATGCTTTTCTTATTTTCTTCTATTTTTGTTTGTATGTTCCTTTTTTCCTATTTCACAATTTTATGTTTCTGTCTCTTTTCCTTCCCTCTTATTTCTTCTAAGTCATTACTTCAAATTTTTTTTTTTCTTATGATTCTCAACGTTTTCTTGTTTTCTTTCCGTAAGAAGTTTCTATAATTTTCTTAGGTTTAATCATATGAAATTGTCACTTATGTAAATAAAAAAACAGCCAAATATCAGCAATTTCATATGGTTCAACATAATTGCTTTCCTCAGGACCTGGCAGATGCTAAATTAATACTTACTGAATGAATTAATAAATAAATCCTCCTATTCATCATTTTTGGTCAAACTATTCCAGGACATTTATATTGCAGAGCCCAAGGGCCTAGATAGCGTTGGGCAAAAGGCTCCTTACCAACTGTGGACTCAGAAGTCTTTAGTCATAAATGATCTTCCTAAATGTGCTGATTACCTGATTCTGTTAGTCCATGTCATCAACATGCTACAGATAAACCTGATGATACATACTCTTGTGAGCAAGCATGTGGTTACCTACATCAATGTTATTCTGTATGTATTTGCATGAATGTTAGTAACATCAATTTACGGAGTATGCATCTTTTTGTGAGCATTTCTGTATACAGTTAACATCTCAAGAAGCTAAACTATGGAAAAAGAGAAAAGAAAGTTTGTTCAGACATTGTGGAAATTGAAAGGAAGGTTAAGTTTCTTAAAATACATTTCTATTTCAATCTCATTAGCAGTAAAATGACATATGTGTTATTCCCAAACCATTTACCTCTGGTATTCCCCTCCCTTCAATGGGCCTTTGAGAATTTATGCACACTGAAATAACAGCTGAGCTCTGAAGAAGAGATATATTAATTAAGGAAACATTTCGGGTTTCCTGAGTTACAAGGAAATTTAGTAAGTGAATCAGGAGGAGCACTGCAACTGAGGTTTCTGGTTTCTATCCAATAGGATTTCCACTTTACCCCTTAGTATTTGAATTTACTTAATCATTCAGTAACTGCACTTATGATTCATACCCTATGACTTATGAAGAGATTCTTTTGTTCTCTTTCAGTCATGAAAAGGTGAAATTCAAGATCTGACTCTGACATATAGTATCACCTTTTCAGGAAATAAAAGGTATACTTTTTTCTTTCTTTTTAAAAAAGAAAATTGCAATTTTTAAATAGCAGTGCAATTTGTACCCTTGTAAGACATCCAAATAATATAGAAGTTTATTAGTAAAATAAGTAAAAGGACTTTTTAAAACTGTTAACGTAAGTTTGCACAAAGCCCAAGACTTTTAAAAATGAACTCTGTAGAATCGTTTAAATACTTATGTCAGGAAATTCTGTTGTATTAAGTTAATGATTTTTTTGGACACATTTAATATTGCGAATATTTTCTTTGTATAGAGTCTGTTATAATGTATAATGTTGTAAAACTACATTTTAAAAAGTTTGTTGCCACTCTCACATCTTACTTACAAAATAAATTCCAGATGACTTTAAGAATTAAATGAAAAAATGACCCTACAAAAGAACGAGAAGAAAATATGTGTGGATAATATCTTCTCCTGGAGTGAAGAAGAAGTCTCTAATAACAAAAGCAAAAGAAAAATTATACATGTAGAGATGGATAAATTTGACCTTATCAAAATTAAACATTTTCAGACATGGTAAGACACTATTAAAGCAAATGACAAATTGGGAAAATATTTGCAACATATATGACAGATAAAGGATAGAGATCTTTACTCTTTAAAGTACTAAAACAAATCAACAAGAAAAAAGATCAGTTAAAAAACAGATATAAGACATAGATGATTCACAAAAGAAGAAATAAAAATAGCCAATTAGTAAACCTCAGAAAATGTTCAGCTTCACTAGCAATCAAAATGATAAAAATTTAAATAAGTTTTTTTGTTTTGTTTTGTTTTGTTTTGTCAGTTAGATTGACAAAGTGAAAAAAATAATGACACATTCAGTGCTGGGAAGGGTATGGTGAAAAGGGCACTTTCTGCTCACTACCGGAATAACCATTTTAGAAGGCAATTTAGTAATAATTCACTTCAATAAGTGTGGAGACTCTGTTCTTAAACTTTTTTTTTTTTTTTTTTTTTTTTTTGAGACAGAGTCTCGCTCTGTCGCCCGGGCTGGAGTGCAGTGGCCGGATCTCAGCTCACTGCAAGCTCCGCCTCCCGGGTTCCCGCCATTCTCCTGCCTCAGCCTCCCGAGTAGCTGGGACTACAGGCGCCCACCACCTCGCCCGGCTAATTTTTTGTATTTTTTAGTAGAGACGGGGTTTCACCGTGTTAACCAGGATGGTCTCGATCTCCTGACCTCGTGATCCGCCCGTCTCGGCCTCCCAAAGTGCTGGGATTACAGGCTTGAGCCACCGCGCCCGGCTCTGTTCTTAAACTTAAGAGATTATTGCCTCATCCATTTTCAGGAACTTAACTATTGCACTTTCGTGTTGCTGATTTATAAAGATATTTCATGATCATTCTCTAATTACATATTTAATGCCTCTTCAGTTATTTCTGTATTTTACTTATCATTTTCTACATATATCAAAAAAGTTAAGGATGAGTGTGGTGGCTCACACCTGTAATCCCACCACTTTGGGAGGCTGAGGCATGAGGATTGCTTGATACCAGGAGTTCGAGACCAACCTAGGCAACATAGTGAGACTCTCATCTCTACAAAAAAAAACAGAAAAATTAGTGGGACATGGTGTCACATGCCTATAGTTCCAGCTACTTGGGAGACTGAGGTGGGAGGATTGCTTGAGCCTGGGAGATCGAGGCTGCAGTGAGTGCGCACGCCACTGCACTCCAGCCTGAGTGACAGAGTGAGACTCTGTCTCAAAAAAAGTTCCAGTTTATTCTTCGGTTTTTAAAAAATAACAAGTTGACTTCAACAAAGTGAACTGACTCCCCCTCTACTTTCAAATGACTTTTTGAAAAGTTAAGAAATACTTCTATTATTTTCCATTACAAAAGCAATATTTATATTTATTATAGAAAAATTAGGAGATAAGGAAAGAGAAGAAAAATGCCTAATTCCACTTCCTAGTTCACCACTTGCAGTACATCATTCCAGGCCTTCTCCCATCCATACACATATGTATGTATTATACAGGTTATCAAATGATCTTCCAGAAAGGATTATAAATGTATATGTCCACCTCCATATAATGATAAATCACAAGCATTGTCCCTTTTCAAATAGTGGACATAAACATTTTAAGAAAATGGTTTAAAAATAGCCTCTTGGTTATGTGTAGTGGTTCATGCCTGTAATCCCAGCACTTTGGGAGGCTGAGGCAAGGGGATCACTTGAGCCCAGATGTTCAAGACCAGCCTGGGCAACATGACGAAACTCTGTCTCTACAAAATACAAAAATTAGTCAGGTGTGGTGGCACACACCTGTTGTCTCAGCTACTTGGGAGGCTGAGATGGGAGGATTGTTTGAGTCCAGGAGGTCAAGGATGCAGTGAACTGTGTTCCAGCCACTGCACTCCAGCCTCGGTGACAGAGTGAGACCCTATGTCAAAAAAAAAAAAAAAAAGGAACCCCTTATTTTTTTAATTAGCATATTTTTGCACACTCATTGGCTATTTGTAGTTCTTTTTTTAAGTTCCCCATTTCTGTTTTTTGCTGAGTTGCATTTCAGCCAAGTGTAATCCCAAGATTGTGAAAACTCTTGTTTTTATTTGGGCCTAGTCTATTCTTGGAATTTCTACAGAAAAATAATCATTTTATCTATGGTTTGTCCTGTATGGAAATCGTAATCATGATAATTTGAATAACAGAGGTTACTCAAATGTTTCCTCTTTGCATTTAAGACCATATTACATATCTTTTCCTGAAAAAAAAAAAAATCACTGTCCTAATGATATCTCCTTAAGTGCTCTGGGGGACATAAGAATGAATGGTAATATAAAAAACATCTTTTAACTGAGATAAAATTTACATAACAAAATTTACCATATTAACCATTTTAAAGGGTACAACACAGGAACTTACAGTATATTTACAATGTTGTGCAACCAACACCACTATCTAATTATAGAACATTTTCATGGCCCCCAAAAGAAGCCCTGTACTCACTAAGTAGTCACTCCCCATTTCCCATTCCCCCAGCCCCTGTCAACCACTAACCTACTTTCTGTCTCTATGGATTTGCCTATTCTGGACATTTCATATAAATGGAATCATACAATATGTAGTCTTTTGTGACTGGCTTGTTTCTTTTAATATAATGTTTTCAAAGTTCATCTTTATTGTAGCATGTATCAGTACACACTCCTTTTTATGGTTAAATAATAATCCATTGTGTGGATATACGGCATTTTGTTCAACCTTCATTAGCTGATAGACATTTGGGCTGTTTCCAATTTTTGGCTATTATGAATAATGCTGCTATGAACATTCATGTACAAGTTTTTGTGTGAACCTATATTTTCCATTTTCTTGAGCATATACACCTAGGAGTGGAACTGCTGGGCCATATGGTAACTCTATGTTTATGTTTTGAGAAATATGTAACATTTTTAAGACTAAATATGTGTGTGGCACTTGGCTAAGCACTTGACTCCCATTTTCTTATAGAATTCTCACAACTTTCTGCAGTAGATCCAATTATTATGCCCATTTTACAGATGAGGGCACTATAGCTCAAAGATATTAAACAACTTGCTCAAGGGCTGACAGCTAGTTAGGACAGAGCCAGGATTTGAGCTAATGTAGTCTGGCTCTAGAATCTGAACTCTTTACTACTTTTGCTGCCTTAATACACTTATGACCCAAAAGGGCAGAGGACAGCACACAAGTAACCAAACGAGGCCAAATGAAGTAGAATTGTAAGAGCCATGTAATGTACTTAGAAAATTTCATGTGGAAAGTGCAACAGAGGAGGGAGCATTTGAAGTGAACCTCAATTGGTGGGAACAAATTCAAGAAGAGAGGACCTGGAGTAAAGGCCAACTAGGTGAAAGGACTATTACAGGATTGGCAAGTTAGTTTCACCGTAAGTGCCAGTTCCAGTTTATTGGTAGTGGCAGTGAGTAGCACTATGTAGAGATACTGTATGCCAGCTCAGTGGGAAAGTCTGTGATGATTAATTAACAAGATCTGCCATGGGCAGGGGAGGGGAGATCTGTAGCACTCATGATATGAATTTTCATCACTGGACTATTATGACATGGAGATGAGAAATTGTGGGTCATATTTTGGAAAGCAATGACTGTATGATTTTGACTGGATCATAGGGCATGTGTAGGGAAAGTGGAGGCTTAAATAAGATTAGCAATATGCGGTGAGGCTGTATGGCAGAGTGTTTTAAATGACAGACTGAAGAATTTGTACATGAGTCAGTAGGTAGTGAGGAGTCATGGAAAATTTTTAAACAGGAGAGTAGTGTCATAGGAGCCCTACTCTAAGAAGATTAATCTGGCAGGGGCATACAGAATGAATTGATGTAGTGAATGAGTGGAGACAAAGAGACTGTTCAAGGCAATGTTAAAAAATTTAGTGGATGATACCTGGTCAAAACAGGGGACAACCACTTTTTCCCATTAATTTGATAAAGATTAAAATGTAGGTATGAGGAAATGAATACTTAAATAGTCTACTGGTGATACATTGGTTCAACTTTTCTGGAGGGCCATTTGGCAACACATGTAAAAAGCCTTAAAAATGATTCAGTCCTTTTAACCCAGTATTTAGCAACTTATGCTACCGAAGTAAGCCTGGATGTATGCAAAGATGTAGCTCTGAAGATGTTCATTGCATTGCCATTTTAAAAAAATAAATGTAGCTCAGATACTGGCTGTGCAGTTTCTCTTCTCGTCACCTGCTGACCTGAATCACGACTTGGCAATTACTTACATTCACCATAGAGAACTCACTATATGAAAACCATTTAGGGCTGAGCATGGTGGGTCACGCCTGTAATCCCAACACTTTGGGAGGCAGAGGCAGGCAGATTACTTGAGGTCAGGAGTTCGAGACCAACCTGGCCAACATGGTGAAACGCCATCTCTACTAAAAATACAAAAACTTAGCCAGGCTTGGTGGCAGGTGTCTGTAGTTCCAGTTACTCTGGAGGCTGAGGTAGGAGAATCACTTGAACCTGGGAGACAGAGGTTGCAGTGAGCCGGGATTGCCCCATTGCACTCCAGCCTCGGCAACAAGAGTGAAACTCGATATCAAATAAAATAAAATAAAAAAGAAGGAAAACCATTTAGTCAGCAATGTAGAATGTACTAAAGATTACATAGGGGAGATGTAAAAGAGGCTTTAATAACATTGAAAAGTGCTCAGTACACAACTTGAAGAAGTTCCTTAGACGTGTCTTCCCTCTCCACAGCACTGAGCTGGAATCCTCTTCGCTGTGACCCTTCTCCCCACAGTACTTAGCCCTTATCCTTCTTTTCTTCTCTCTCTCACTGTACAGTTACTTTTTCCCACTTGACTTTGGGCATCAGAGTCTATTCTGAACAGGCCTCTTTTTTAAAGAAGCTGGTTTCTCTTTAGAAAAAATTATTATAAATATTTGTGGAAAATATAAAAATTACTCATGAGTTTCACAAAACACTGGGAACAGTTATATGTTAGAAGAAGAGGAGAGATTTGTTAAATACATTTTGGTACAACTTGTTACTACCTAAAACTTGTTTGGCTCTCGTGGGCAACATGAGAATCCCTAAGTAATTGTGATCATTTCCATGGTTTCAAATATGACTAATGTGTTGACAACTTTCAAATTTACATGTCTAGCACAAATCTTTCCTCTGTGTTCCAGACATATTACCTCACTTTAGGTTAATATATCTATACTTGATGTCTCATAGATACCTGGAACTTACCGCATTAAACCTAATCGTCATCTTCTTCCCTCCAGTCTTCCCAAACTCAGAAAATGGCAGTACCATCTGAAAAGTTACTAAAGTCAGAAGCTTAGTAGGCATCCTTGGTTCTTTCCTTCTTTTGCACTTCTTTCCATATCCAACTGATTAACAAGTCTGTTAGCACTGCCTCCAAAATACAGTCATCCACCTCTTTTCATACCCATTCCTCACTCCACTCCAGAAGAAGTTTCCATGCAGAAAGGATAGCATGTATAAAAGCATAGAGATCTAAAAGAGATGGATTGTCTGGGGAAACTGCAGGTGTGTAAGGTTGGTAAGTCTACGTGGTTTCAGGGAGATGAGGCTGGAAAAAATGTTCCTTAGAAAATGGGAGAAGATGGGATTCAAGAGTTAAGGTGGCAGGTTTGGGTGAGAACCTATGTAGAGATCTGGCGCAAACACTTACCATCTCTTTTCCAAAATTCTAGCAAAGGAAAGATGATACCAACCAAAGGAAACATAAAACACAGTTTTAATAAGCAAAAAGAGGTAACAAACATTTTTCCTTCTCACCCAGAAGAATAGGTCTTGCTAAGTGTACATTACCAAAAGTATTACGGTTGTGAATAGGCTGGGCGCCTATTAGAAAAGCAAAATAGGCTGGGCGCAGTGGCTCACGCCTGTAAATCCCAGCACTTTGGGAGGCTGAGGCAGGAGGATCACTTGAGGCTAGGAGTTTGGGGTTACAATGAGTTATGATTGTGCCTCTGCACTCCAGCCTGCGCAACAAAGTGAGACTCTGTCTCAAAAAAAAAAAAAAAGCAAAAATAATATAACCACACATGTTCACTTTTAGTTATGAGTGAATTTTTTTAATCTCAAAGGCTTTATGTTGGCAGATTTTAACGTTGGAGGAACACCCAACATATACTTGCTTTCTTTTTTCTTCTCCTTTTCTATGTTAAAAATTTAAGATATAAATCATACGCCATAAAATTCATCTTTTTACACGTACAATTCAGTGATTTTAGTATTTTCATAAGGTTGTAAAACTATCACAACTATGTAATTCCAGAACATTTTTGTCATCTTCAAAATATAACCCCCACTCATTAGCAGTCATTCACCATTCTCTCTCTCTCTCCAGAAGTCCCTATTAACTACTTTAATCACCTTTCTGTCTCTGGGGATTTGGCTATTCTGAACATTTCATGTAAATGAAATCATACAATATGTGGTCTTTTGTGATTGGCTTCTTTCACTTAGCATGGTGTTTTCAAGGTTCATCCACACTGTAGCATGCATCGGTACTTCATTCCTTTATATGGCTAAATAATATTTTATTTTGTGGATATACTACCTCTTATCTATCCATTCATCACTGATGGACATTTGGGCTGTTTTCATTTTTTGACTGTTATGAATAATGTCATTATGGACAATTGTTTACAAGTTTTTATATGGATGTATACTTTCATTTCTCTTGGATATATACCTACAAGGGGACTTGCTAGGTCATATGATAACTCTGTGTTTAACTTTTTATGGAACTGCCGAGCTATTTTTCCAAAGTGGCTGCACGATTTTACATTCCCATTAGCCATGGATTCTAATTTCTCCACATCCTTGCCAACACTTGTTATTGTCTGTTTTGTGTTGTTGTTGTGGCCATCTCAGGGGCTTTCTTTCTTTTCTGCTCTCTGAAGTCCTACCTCACTTGCTGGTTGAAACCTAGTATTTCACTTTTCAGTCTCTATTTTAAATAATCTGAGGGTGATTGAAACTGGCAGGCTGCACAGTGTTTTAAGAATCCGGAAATTTCTAGCTCACCTGGAATATTTGGAAGTTCTGGTAACATCGGGCAACAATTGGTTGGAAATCAGTAGGGCCCTTCAATGTTCACCATCTTCCACTGTCTTACACCTGAGCTGCTTTTTATGTTTATCTTTTTTACCTGGCTCCATAGATAACTGAATTTGAGGCTCCTGGTTAAAGCCATCTGACATAATTGTCAATGTTGAATCTCAGGGCAATAAATAAGGTACTCTAAAAATATCTAACTAAGGAGTCAGGCATATAAACTTTATGAGGAAAATTATTAAAACTTTACTGAAAGAGATCAAAGAAGACCTAAATAAATGAACGGAAATAACATGTTCAAGGATAGGAAGATTCAATTCTCCTTAACATAATCTAAATCAGTATAATACAGTCAAAATTTCAACAGAACTACTCATGGAAATTTGACAAAATAATTCTAAAATTGATTGGAAAAGTGAAAGGCTAAGAATAACCTAAGACACTCCTGAAGAAGAATATGGTTGAGGGAGAGTTGCTCTACCAGATAATCACATGATTTGCAAAGCTATAGTGATTAAGATGGTGTGATATTAGACTAATAATCAGTGGAACAGAATATAGAAGCTGGTAACAGAAACATGGACAATTTATAATTTACATATGAATAGATTTGGCATTGCAAATTATAAGTATTAAAGAATTGTTCAAGAAATCATCCTGGGACAATTTGTTATCCATATGGGAAAAAATTCAGTCCTCATATGATATAAAAAAATAAATTTTAGGCTGCTTAGAGACCTCCTGTAGGCCAAAGCACAGTGACTCATACCTGTAATTCCAGCACTTTGGGAGGCCAAAGTGGGAGGACTGCTTGAGGCCAGGAGTTCAAGACCAGCCTGAGCAATATAGTGGGACTCCATCTCTATAAAAAATTAAAAAAATCATTGCATGTAGTGGTGCACCCCTGTTGTCCCAGCTACTCAGAAGGCTGAGGTGGGAGGATTGCTTGAGCTCAGGAGATTGAGGCTGCAGGAAAAAAAAGAGACTTCATGTGAAAAGCAAAACTTTAAAACATTTAGAAACAAATATACAAGAATATTTATAAATTCATATATGACATCAAGGGAAGAAGGAATTTTTAAAACACTAAAAACATGTTCTCAATGAAAAATATTGATAAATTATATTTTTTCAGCAAAGGACAAACTGAAAAAATTGAAAAGACAATTCGCAAAAAGAAAGAAATAGTTTCAAAACAGAAAATTGGCAAACAATGATGTTCAAAATATATAAAGAACTACAAATCAATAAAAAGACAAACTACCTAATTAAAATATTCAGAGGAAAATTCAGAATGGCCAATAAATATATAAAAACATGCTAAATGTTATTATTCCTTATTATTCCTTTTTTCTAAATGGGATTTTCTTTGGTGACAAAGCCATAGGTATTCGACTGTGGTTTGTTGCCTACATTCATAAGTGAAAGATTTGTTAAATTTCAGTTACAGTTTTTTTTTTTTTTCTTTTTCTTTTTTTGAGACAGGCTCTTTCTCTGTTGCCCAGGCTGGAGTGCAGTGGCACAATGTTGGCTCACTGCAAACTCCACTTGCAGGCTCAGGCAATCCTCCCACCTTAGCCTCCTGAGTAGCTGGGACTACAGGCATGCGCCACCATGCCTGATTAATTTTTGTATTTTTGGTAGAGATGGAGTTTCACCATGTTGCTCAAGCTGGTCTCGAACTCTTGGCCTCAAGTGATCCTCCCACCTTGGCCTTGCAAAGTGCTAGTCGTGAGCCACCGCACCCTGCCATTCATTAGATCAATGTATTAATAAAATAAAACTACTGTTGATTAGAAGAAATGAAAAAATCTGACACTTCCAAGTATTAACAAGGACATAGGCCAATGGGAACTAAAAATCACTGCTAAGTGGAGCAAAATTGTTAAAAATATATCCAGAAAACCATTTGTCATGATTTCAAATTTGAAGATGCCCATAACTTACCACTCAGCAACTGGAGCACTCACACCTCCTTCAGTAGGAGACAGGTACAAAAATATTCTGGCAGCATTGTTTGTAATACCAAAAAAAAAAAAAAAAAAAAAAAAAGTCAACCGTTACCATCAACAGAAGAATGGAAATAGAATAGAATATATTTTGGTAGATTCATCTGATATGGTTTACATGTTTTGTCCCCTACAAATCTCTTGTTAAAATGTAATCTGCAATGCTGGAGGTAGGCCTAGTGGGAGATGTTTGGGTTATGAGGGTGGATCCCTCATGAATGGCTTGGTGCTGTCCTCATAGTAATGAGTTCTCATTCTATGTGTTCATGTGAGATCTGGTTGTTTAAAAGAGTCTAGCACCTCCTCCCTGTGTCTCCTGCTTGCTCTTGCCTCATGATATGCCGGCTGCCCCTTTGCCTCCTGACATAATTTTAAGTTTCCTGAGGCCTCACCTGAAGCAGATGCTGGTGCCATGCTGTTTGGATAGCCTGCCTAACCATGAGCCAAATAAACCTCTTTTCTTTATAAATTACCCAGTCTAAGGTATTCCTTTACGGCAATGCAAACAGACTAACACACATCTAATGGCACGCAATACAGTACTGAAAACAAATATGCTAAGGCAGTATGCATCAATGTATATAACAATTCTTAACAAATGAAATATTCAGTGAAAATGGAAGTTCAGAACATGTATGTTTATGCCAATATTATGTAAAGTTTGAAAGCATGCACAAACTAAACAATGTATTGATTAGGAATGCATGCACATGTAATAAAACTGTAAGGACAAGCAAAAAAATGATAGAAAAGAAATTACAGGAGAGTGACTAGTTAACTTCTGAGCAAGGGAGAGAAGATGTAATCAGGGAAAGATAAAGAAGAGGCTCCAATGTTATGCTTTATTTCCTTAAAAAATGGGTTGTGGGTACATCTACATGTGTGTGTATGCATCACATATACTTAAAGTAGTAAATAAAATCTCAGAAGAGGTTTTTTTTTTTTTTTTTTTGAGACAGTCTTGCTCTGTCATTCTGTCCCATGTAGCTGGGATTACAGGGGCATGCCACTGTGCCACCATGCCTAGCTAATTTTTGCATTCTTAGTAGAGATGGGGTTTCACCATGTTGGCCAGGCTGGTCTCAAACTCCTGATTTCAAGTGATCCCCCCGCCTCAGCCTCCCCAAGTGCTGGGATTATAGGCGTGAGCTACTGCGCCTGGCCTCAGAAGAGTTTTAATGAAGAAGGATGCTGGGAGAGGAATGAGTTAACAGGGAATTGGGGCTGTGTAGGAGTATAAAATGGAGAAGGGGGGAGTTAAAGAAAGACTTGACTTAAGGGTTGTATCCAAAGTTGGCCATTTCTAAGATAGTGGCTCTATTTCTTTCCACTTGAATCCCACAAAAAGAAAATCAGGCAAAGTTACATATTTTCTCTTATTATTCTATATTAGGGGTTTCTACTCCTCAGGGCATAGAAACTAAAAGTGAAAACGATAATAAAGTAATTTATTTTTGCCCTCTTTAAAGGGCGTGCTGAATTAGAAAGAGCACTGGGTTAAGAGTCAGGAACCCAATTTACTAGTTTTGCTCTGTTTTTAATGAATTGTGTGACTTTGGGTAAATAATTTAGCCTAATTGAACCTCAGTTTTCTAAAAAGATGATTTCTAAAGCTTGGCTTTAAGTTCAGTTATTCCATGAGTTAGAGAGTCTCTCAACCAAAAAGCAAGTAGTCATGTACATTCATCATTTTAATAAAGATATATTCTATTAATTTGGAAAAGCTGAAGACAGTATTAATTTTCCTCCCACAGTCTTAATGAAGAAATAAAGAAACTAATTTTCCATTACCATTCAAGGGGCAATCCACTCCTTCACAGATTGTGAAATTAATGTAACAGATCCAACCAACTGAACAATCTATGCATCTTTCTTCCCCTCTCCAATTGCAATCCTTGGAACTGTATTTTACATTAAAAAGTTTAAAAGTTAACTAAAAATTAATACAGTTTTAAGACTGCAGCTTACATACAATATAATGAAGTTAGAGCAAAATATCTGCAGTGTCCAATATCTTTGAGTAAGTAACATTTATTATTATCTATGTCTGAAGCACAGCAGATGTTGTGATCTTTACTAATTATAATTTCCCTAATTAAAATAACTTGTACCTACGATGCATGCTTTTCCTAAGGTATTCAGGATGGTAAGCAGATATTAAATCATTTATCTTTACAACATATCAATGAAGCTAGTAGGAGCAAGTATTGTTCTTATTATTTAAAGGAGAAGATTAAAAGTCAAGGATTAGGTCATGATCACACAGTAATTCTTTTGTCATGAATATTAAGACGAGAACCAAAGAAATGTATATATTCCTCCCATCCACCTTCCTTCCTATTTAGGGGCAGTTCTCTGTTGTGTTTAACTCTAGTGGGATGCAGGGTCTGCCTTCCACTACTGAAACCAAAGAGTGGTGATGTTTCTTTTCCCTGGTTTGTGGCAGCAAGGGTAAGGGCACCTTATCTAGGCACCAGGATCTGGAAACTCCAACCCAGGGATTGACATACAGATGCAGAAAGAATTCAGGAATTACTTGTAATGCTCAAGACAGCAAGTCTACAGTCCAGTCCTGTGTGTGACCCCTCTCTGCCCCCTAGCGTCCTAACCAGACTCTTCCTCTATTATTGTCTGGGTTGTGGCTCTTGCTGCTCAGGCTCATTTAGCTTCTGCCATTTTCTGGATCTATTCCTCCAGCCTTCTTATTTTGTGAGCTCACAATATCCTTCCAATAAATTCTCTTCTGCTTATGTTAGCCAGAGCTGATTTCAGTTGCTTGCATACAAGAACGCACGTTCCCTTAACCTTACTTCTGTTGAAGTCATCATATTTTATCCCTAAATTGTCCTGGATGCTTATAATGTTTAAGTTTTGCATTACATTTAAATGTTTCTCTACCATATTAGTTGAAGTTTAGCTGCAAAATCATAATGAGCCTGTAAATATAGCCTTTAGGAGAATGTCAAACACATATTTTTTACTGGGCCTAATTAATAAGGTTAAAATGGAATTCTATCTATTATATGATGCAAGAAAAAGCAAGATACAAGGCAGTATGTATAGAATGATTTCCATTTTATAGACCTATATGTGAATAGAAAAAAGTACTGGCAGAATAGATAATGAAAATATTAATAGGAGTAATGTCTGAGTAGTAGGATTATAAATTAGAGTTTTGTGTACTTTATTTGGCATTAAACAATTAACATATATTATTTCATAATTACGGAAAACCATAATACTTTAGAAGTTTTTTTCTTAGATAAACTTACAAAGGTAGAAAAATATTTCTTATCTTATAAAAGCAGGAAGAATAGTATTCATCGCTTGGCTTCAACAATTATCAATTCATGGCCTTTTTTTTTTTTTTTTTTTTTTTGGACGGAGTCTCACTCTGTCTCCTAGGCTGCAGTACGATGGCACAATCTTGGCTCACTGCAACGTCCGCCTCCCAGGTTCAAGCAATTCTCCTGCCTTAGCCTCCTGAATAGCTGGGACTACAGGCACATGCCACCACGCCTGGCTAATTTTTGTATTTTTAGTAGAGACTGGGTTTCACCATGTTGGCCAGGCTGGTCTTGAAGTGATCTCAAGTGATCTGTTCGCCTTGGCCTCCCAAAGTGTTGGGATTACAGGCTTGAGCCACTGCGCCCGGCCCACATGGCCTATCTTGTTTTATCCAACGTGTTCCCTACTCCCCACTCATGCTAAATTATCAGCATAGAAAGACTTTTTTTTCTTATAATTGGTTATTCCTTCTTTTCTGTATATTATTTTCCCTTTTAGGAATTCTTATTCAACGACTTTTTCATCCATTTTAATTTCTTCCATCCAAAATTATTCTCATATGTTTTTTTCCTTTATCCTTTCTTTAATTTGGTTAAATTTCTGAGTTGCCTTCTGATCTACTAATTCTGCTTCCAACTGTTGTACACATGCTTTTAATTTTGGGAATCATGGTTTAAATCCAATCTTTTCTGTTCTCAAATTGTTTCATTTTTATAAATGTTTATTTCGTTCTCATAAATGCAATTTATTATTGGATCTTATTGAGAAAAAGAATCAGAACATTTTCTAAACTTTTCTCTAAACATGCTTTTCTAGTGAATTTATTTTAGAGGGAAACATTCTTCTGATTATTCTTGGTCAGGGCAGACAAACTAAAGTTGCCTGTTTTTGCACTAAGTTTTATTGTAATATAGCCACATCCATTCATTTACATAGTACCTGTGGCTACTTTTGCACAATTCAGGCTACAGTAGTTGCTTTCTTGCCAGAAAGCAGGACAGAGTTGTGACACAGGATATATGGCAGGGGTGTCCAATCTTTTGACTTCCCTGGGTCACACTGGAACAAGAAGAATTATTTTGGACCATACATAAAATACACTAACGCTAACAATAACTTCTGAGCTAAAATAAAAAGTTGCAAAAAAAAAAAATCCCATCATGTTGTAAGAAAGTTTATGAATTTGTGTTGGGCCACATTCAAAGCTGTCCTGGGCCGCATGCAGCCTGCAAGCCATGGGTTGGACAAGCTTTATATATGGCATGCAAAACCTAAATATTTACTATCTGGCCCTTTCCAGAAAAACTTTTTTGGCCTAATTTCTAGGTAGCTCTTACTCTTCAATTTCAGAATGTTTTCCACGGGTCTAGAGATTTTCCTTTATTTCCTTTCATTATCAGCAGGGGTTAGTGTTGCAAGTCGAAAGAGTGAGGGTTGTGATCAACTCAGTATACCACCGGAAGCTATATGAGTAAACAGCAAACTGTTTTCATAAATGTAGGATGTTGGCAAACTGACAAACTGCGTCCGCTCCCCAGAAGGAATGCTGAGGGCAGTCACGCCCAAGCGCAGTGTTTCTTGTGATTAGGTATATTTGAAGCCTGTTAGCAATAATGTGAACTTGTGATCAATCAAGCAGCTGACCAGTCATTACCGCCTCCTCCCTGCTCTTTCTACCCAATAAATACAAAGGGCTGTAGAAGCTCAGGGTGGCTGCCCTTGCTCACTAGAAGTAGGGAGTCCTTTTCTTCCCTGAACCCCTTCTTTAAAACAAATTATTTTGTCTTAAGTTTTCATTTCTGCGTTCGTCTCCTTCACTCAGTCCCGTAGTAACTGTGGCAAACCGTGGCAGCTTAGTACCAGAATCAAACAGATGCTTTTTCAAATTCTGTCTGCCTGGGGCCCATGTTAGACCTATCAGATCAGAATTCTTAACTGTGCTGGCCTTTTACCTCACATAATCCTGACTAAGAATTTCCTAACCATTTTGCCTTTAAGGCCAGCTCTGTGATTTGGACCTGGGGAGGCTAACCACCTGAAAAAAGGCTGCTTAGAAGACTTTTCTCTTGCTTCTTTCTTTCTTTCTCTCCTTTTTTTTTTTTTTTTTTTTTTTTGTGACAGGTCTTGTCTGTCACCTAGGCTGCCAGGATAGAGTGCAGTGGCATGATCTCGGCTCACTGCAACCTCTGCCTCCCAGGATCAAGCAATCCTCCCTCCTCAGCCTCCCGAGTAGCTGGGATTACAAGTGTGCACCACCTCGCCTGGATAATTTTTATATTTTATGTAGAGATGGGGTTTCCATGTTGCCCAGGCAGGTCTTGAACTCCTGGGCTCAAGGGATGCCCCCCTGCCTCAGCCTCCCAAAGTGCTGGGATTATAGGGGTGAGCCACCGTGCCTGGCCAGTGACTAGCTTTTTTCTCCATGATTTTTCCTGTGTCTCCTTTGTGTCAACACAAATCAACAGGAATCTAAGTGATATTTTAAGAGGTTTGGCTTTCACAAAAATAGCTACAACCAATAATGGAAATAAACTTGGATTTTTAACCTCCTTTAACTAGTTTTCTGCTTACAGCAAAGATTATACACATATTAGGAAATTCACATAGGGCAATGTGAGTTAAACCTATTATTATCTTGGGTCAAATTAGTTTACTACTTCATAACAAGAAAAGAGGACTTTCCAAAAATGGGTCGTAGATCCCGCAAAGGCCACAAAATGAACCACGGATTTGGAATTAGTTATAGCTTGTTTAACTTTGGGAAAAGTATTTGAAATCTTTGCGCTTTAATTATTGGCATTGTAGTTTGGATTGAGAATTTTATTTCCTTCTGGCTCTAAAATGCTTTAATGCTATACTTCAGTATAGGCCTGTCACTGGTCAGCTCCAGTTGAGTCTCCACAGAGAAGCACTTGGTGGCTCAGAGGGCTGATCGGGAGCAATGGGGAGAGGCATAAATATGTGGAAATTAACTGAAAAACAATACCATAGCTTTCCCAAGACTGGTCTAGGTCTCTCTTGCTATGTCTTGTGAAATTTTTAACTGACTTCATATGGGTATTTCAAGCCGCATTTAGCCAAAATATCAATTTGTATGGTAGATAAATCTGATCTGAAGAATGTTCTTCAGAAAATTACCTCAAGTTGGCTTTGTGTTTTATATTTTTGTTTAACTTAGACCCACATTTTGGAAACAGTTTCTTACACTTGACTCACTGAACTCTCTGAATAAAGGGGCCCAGCAAGCATTTTAGTATATTTTATAGCAGTATAAGTTTTAAGAGCTCTTTCATCCTTTTCTTACTTATGTGGAATGCTTATTAATGTCACAGGGATTTACTATGATTGAAATAAAGGGAGTCTGTGACCTTGGAAAGTTTGTAAGCAATCTTTAGGTATATAAATGGTATTACTTGTTTATGAACATCAAATAAAAGTTCAAATAGCATTAACATGAAAAGCAGAAAATAAGATGTGGAAGATATGTCTATATCATTAATTGAAGAGAACTGAAAGGGAAATTGAATTAATTATCTGGGAAACTGCCTCATTTTTTCACTCTCAAGGCCGGGACACTATTGTTAGTAACTCACTCTATTCAGGCTGAGTAATGGAAGAGCCTTCTTTGAGATATAAGATTCTGTATGTTCGAATTAGTGTATCAATGATTGCAGAGATGGAACTACTTTCTGATGACTTTTTTTCTGTTCTCTTAAGGTGGGTTGTCTCTATACCCACTCCTTTATTCTGCAGTTTGAGTCAGGGAAAGAACAGGTAAGTGTTTAATCTATATTCTGAACTAATTTTAGAGGAAGAAGCAGGTGAAGGTTGGGCAGAGGATGAACATTCACTACATACTTTGGCATTAGTGGAGTCTCTTTTTAATCGCAATGTAAATACTCAATGAGGAATATTCCTACTTTGAATCAAAAGCATCCAAACAGAGCTTAAGTAAACCTTTGTTTTGAGGTTATAGACTAAATCTTGTTTGTTTGTTTTTACATTAGAGACTATCATAAAACAAATGGACTACAGCTTTAACCACAGTGTGAAAATAAGAAGAAGGAAGAGAATATGGAAGGCTCAGGGCAACCCGTTCACTATCTCTGGGAAAAACTTGTCTTATTGCACAAAGGAATAGTTCAGTATTTGAAATAGGCAAAAGGTAGGGTCAGTTGGCTATTAATGTGAAAACTGAGCTAATTCAAATCTCCTGGTCACCCCTAGTGTTTTAAGCACTCACTTCTAGTTTGTAAAGAAAACTCTTGACTATGAAAAGTTACTAGAAATTATATCTTTGGCTGGCACCAGTGGCTCACACCTGTAATCCCAGCACTGTTGGAGGCTGAGGCAGGCAGATCACCTGAGTCCAGGAGTTCGAGACCTGCTTGGGTGAAACCCTGTATCTACTAAAAATACAAAAATTAGCGGAGTGTGGTGGTGTGCGCCTGTAGTCCCAGCTACTCAGGAGGCTGAGGCAGGAGAATCGCTTGATCTTGGGAGGCAGAGGTTGCAGTGAGCTGTGATTGTGTCACTGCACCCCAGCCTGGGCAACAGAGTGAGATATTGTCTCAAAAAAAAAAAAAAAAAAAAAAAGAAAAAGAAAAACGGAAAAGAAATGATGTCTTCAATTGACAAGAATACCAGGTTTAGGCTGGGTGTAGTGGCTCAAGCCTGTAATCCCAGCACTTTGGGAGGCGAGGTGGGTGGATCACTTGAGGTCGGGAGTTTGAGACTAGCCTGGTCAACATGGTGAAACCCTGTCTCTACTAAAAAAAACCAATTAGCTGGGTGCTGTGGCATACGCCTGTAGTCTCAGCTATTCAGGAGGCTAAGGCAGAAGAATCGCTTGAGCCTGGGATGGGGAGGTAGCAATGAGCTGAGATTGTGCCACTGGACTCTAGCCTGGGTGACAGAGCAAGACTCTGTCTCAAAAAAACAAAAACAAAAACAAAAACAAAACAAAACAAAAAAAACCAGGTTTAATAAATTACCCACAAAATAATTACATACTGCCCTTTTAGATCATAACTTAGTTAAAGATATCCAGACATGATTAGCAGTCTAATATTCAAATATAAAGAAAAATCTATAGCATTATGTCACATTATACTATCTAGGATAATTGATTAACGCATACTATTTCCGGCATGGCAATATAGGATAGCTGCAATTTCATGGCACTATACAAAGTTCAAGATCTAGTCAAGCTAAAGGTATAAAAATTCAATTTTATATGTTCCCTTATGGAATTGACTAAATAATTGAATCCTATGAACTAAACTGATAAGTGATTTGTTAATATTTAATAAAAGGTGCATGCTGTTTAGTACATTAGTTATTAGTGAAGACAAACTAGTATCAAAAATTATGGTAAATACTGGCCAGGTGCGGTGGCTCACGCCTGTAATACCAGCACTTTGGGAGGCCGAGGCAAGTGGATCACCTGAGGTCAGGAGTTTGAAAACAGCCTGGCCAATATGGTGAAGGCCCATGTCTACTAAAAATATAAAAATTAGCCAGATGTGGTGGCATGCATCTATAATCCCAGCTCTACAGGAGGCTGAGGCAAGAGAATCGTTTGAACCTGGGAGGAGGAGTTTGCAGTGAGCCGAGATCACGCTACTGCACTCCAACCTGGGTGACAGAGCAAGACTCCATCTCAAAACAAAACAAACAAAAAACAAACAGAAAAACCTTCTTGGTAAATACCATGGCTCAGGTCTGTAATCCCAGCACTTTGGGAGACCCAGGCTGGCAGATCACTTGAAGCCAGGAATTTGAGACCAGGCTGGCTATCATGGTGCAACTCTGTTTCTACTAAAAATCCAAAAAAAAAAAAAAAAGAAAAATTAGCTGGGCATGGTGGTGCGCACCTGTGGTCTCAGCTACTTGGGAGGCTGAAGCACGAGAATTGCTTGAACCTGGGAGGCAGAGGCTTCAGTGAGCCTGAGATCATGCCACTGCACTCGAGCTGAGATCATGCCACTGCACTCCAGCCTGGGCAACAGAGCAAGACTCTGTCTCAAAAAAAAAAAATTATGGTAAATAGTTTCAGAAAACAGCTTCAGATTAGAAGCTGTGATAGCCAGGTACAAGAGGTTCTCCTCCATAGCAGTAGTTATTAGTGAGTGGTTCACACACTTTAGTGTAATAATCACCAGGAATTGCTTGTTAGAACAATCTTTAAATTATGATGTAGGATGAGATTTTGTTAGGAAGAATTCTGTATACAGTATATGTAAGCCCATCAATTGCTTGTTGATGCTTGTAACTTGCTTTTATATTTTGGTATACAGCTTTTTCCTTGATCATCTATCACTTTACAGAAGTGTACAATCTTAGCAAAATGGTGTCATGTCATATTAACCAATATTCTCACAACTGGTGATACTAATGAAGACTCTGAGGGATGAGAAGATAACAAAATTTTTGATTCACTAAGATTAAATTATGGTTGGTGTGTTTTTATATTTTAAGAACATTTTCTTGTGTTTTTTGGTCATGCCTTCATGATACTAGTAACTTTTTATAAATAAAACTTTGAATTAATTAGACATTTCATATCGTAATAATACCAGAAAAAAAGAGAATGAGAGAACAACAAATGTTAGTGCTGTAGGCAGTCATCTATGAAGTATGACATTTGGAAGGACCTACCTGATAGAAAATATCTTTTTTATAGGCTGTTACTGTGACTGAAATTTGGCTATCAGAGATATTGATTTGCATATGATTAACAGATAATGAATTTTCACTGTGTATCTAGTGCTTTATATTCATTGACTCAACTGACTCTCATAATAATCCAATAAAACATATAATGTTTTATCTCTGATTTAAAGATGAATAATTTAAGGTCCTCTTCTCTATGTTTTCTTCCTGGGTGATCTAACCTAGTTCCATGGTTTAAACACATTATGTTATTCACTTCCAAATTTGTATTTCTAGCTGAGACCCTTCTTTAAGCCTCAGACTCAACATTTCCAGTTGCCTTTTTGACTTTTCCATGTGGATGTCGCATAGATACCTTAAACTTGACATCTGCAAAAATAGAACCACTGATTTTTGTAGCAGATGCTATTGGTTGTCTATTTAACTCAATTTTCTCCTTCTTTGTTATTGGCAGAGTTATAATTTTTTTGTTTTTTGTTTTTGAGATGGAGTCTTGCTCTGTTGCCCAGGCTGGAGTGCAGTGGTGTGATCTCTGCTTACCACAACCTCTGCCTCCCAGGTTCAAGCGATTCTCCTGCCTCAGCCTCCCAAGTAGCTGGGCTACAGGTGTGTGCCACCACAGCTGGCTAATTTCTGTATTTTTAGTAGAGATGGGGTTTCACTATGTTGGCCAGGCTGGTCTCGAACTCCTCACCTCATGATCTGCCCGCCTCGGCCTCCCAAAGTGCTGGGATTATAGGTGTGAACCACTGCACCCAGCCAGTTAAGTTTTCTATACCCCTACTCACCATGTAGATTGGGGAAGACGGCTCTGTCTCCAGCTCTAGGAGTAAATCTTGATTTATATAAGCCAGTCATGGATATCCCATTCCTTTTGACAGTGATTGGTTTAAGATAGGCATGTGAATGAGTTTGAGCCGATGAGATATGAGCAGATGTCTGCTGGGAAGTTTCTGGAAAGATTTTTCTCCCTTTTAAGTAGTCACTAGACTACTCAGCCTTCTTTTTCCTTTTTATGTTGTTGTGTATGAATGAGATGCTCAGAACTAAAAGCAATCTCACTGCCTAGGTGAGGATGGAGCCAACACTGGAAGAGGGCAAAACAAAAAGACTAAGGAATAGAGCAAATTATTTCACAAACCACATCAGGAATCCTCCATCTCTTGACTTCCTAGTATCTGAGATAATAACTTTGTTGACAACCCAATTTAAGTTGAATATTTCTGTTACTTGCAGCCAAAGGCATCCTGATAACAATTTTTGCCCCTAAAGTGTTGACTTTCCTTCTCAATTTTATTAAATGATGATACTATCTACCCAAGTGCTTAAGTAGGAACCCCAGGACTCATTACTTCACTGTTCTTCTCCTACTTCATCCAAAATCCTTGACTAGGCCTACAACTTGGAGGAGAGGAATAACAGAGAGGGAAAGAGAAGTATACTATTACTCTGAAGTTTCCATCTTAATTAACTGAAAGGATGGTGCCATCATTAACATAAGTAAAGGGGTCCAGAAGAGGAGTTAATTGAGGGGGCCAAAAAAGATAAATTTTATAAATGTGTTGAGTTTGTTTCATTGTTTTTCATTAAATTTTGGATTAGAAACCCAAAAGAAAACCTATTCTATTAGGAAAAAAGCAAAAGTCTTATTAAGAGTATGCCTACTCCCAATTTTATAATAAGAATAACTTTTTAAAATATATAGATGAAGTCTCACTGTGTTGCCCAGGCTGAAGTGCAGTGGCTTGATCATAGCCCACTACAACTTTGAATTCAACAATAACGTTTTTTTCTCCCATGTACATTATATCTAAAATAAGGTTAAATAAAATAAATCACAAGTTCACATAAAACCTCTCCCATGGTGTATGTAGTACATCTTCTAGATAATTATTTGTAGTTGATTAATCCATCATACTAATATTGACACTTAAAATTCAATAGCTAATTGACATGTTACTATATTATATACAAAGTAAAAACTAGAGTGAAAATTCAGTACATACAACAAATTTCAGAAAGATTTCAACTACAATTTGTGGTGCTACCGATTATTATATGAAAAATTTAAAGTTATATGCTACTCTGACTATAAATATTTATGCATTAATATTTATTAAATGTATGTTATGTGCCAAGCACTGTGCTGAGGTTATAGATACAAAGATGAATATGATACATTCTCTGCCCACAAGCATGGAAAGAAATAACTATAATGAAATGTGGTAAGTGCTGTAACTATAACAAGTTATAAGCACTCACTTGTTTTTACTCTAGCATTTAAGTAGGCTGCAGAAACCTATTCATTTACGTCATGTATATAAGTTATTCTTTGATGTAGATATTATGTTATTCTCCTAGGGAGTCACTGTGCTTATTCACAACCAATTCTAACTAGCTCTAGATCTAATAGTGTAGGATATGAAAACTGTGATTATAGAGAACCTAGTATGGGAGACATGTAAATGTGCTTACTCCCTTTACTACATCAAGTAAAAATGACATACTTTCACTCTGATGATTATGGTTAGGACTGGATTAAGACAGTCTGAGGCTTTAATCTATGTTAAGTGTAAAAATAATTCCAAATTGTAATACAGATTCACATTCTATTCATTAAAAAACTCACAGGTCGGGCATGGTGGTTTATGCTCAGGAGTTCGAGACTAGGCCAGGAAATACGACAAAACCCTGTCTATACAAAAAAATACAAAAAATGGGGCCAGGCATGGTGGCTAATGCCTGTAATCCAAGCACTTTGGGAGGGTGAGGTGGGCAGATCAGTTGAGGTCAGGAGTTCGAGACTAGCCTGGCCAACATATTGAAACCCCATTTCTACTAAAAATACAAAAATTAACCAAGCATGGTGGCACAGGCCTGTAATCCCAGCTACACAGGAAGCTGAGGCAGGAGAATCACTTGAACCTGGGAGGCGGAGGTTGCAGTAAGCTGAGATTGTGCCACTGTATTCCAGCCTGGGTGACAGAGTAAAACTCTGTCTCGGAAAAAAAAAAAAAAATTAGTCAGGTGTGGTGGTGCACTCCTGTGGTCCCAGCTACTTGTGGGGCTGAGGAGGGAGGATCACTTGAGACCAGGAGGTAAGTCTGCGGTGAGCCGAGATTGCACCACTGCACTCCAGCCTAAGTGACAAAATGAGACCCTGTCTCAAACCCCCACAAAACAAACAAACAAAAACCCAAAAAGCAAAAACCAAAACACAAACCCACAGACTTTGTAGTGGAAAAAAAGCATTTAATTTGCATATATGTAAAGTTACATTAGATTAACTAAGAGGGAAAAGTGGGGACAGAAAAAAGGGAAAGAAGAGAGCAAGTGGTAGAAAGAGGAAGAACTTCCCATTACCTGTGCTTGGAACTAGATGCCTGATTAGCCACTGAAAATATCTTTGTTTACTCATTCATGAATTCATTTAACCAATTTATACATACTGAGTTCCTAAAAATTGTGATGACAATAATAATGAATAATAATAATAAGGTCGGGCACAGTGGTTCACGCCTGTAATCCCAGCACTTTGGGAGGTCAAGGCAGAAGGATCGCTTGAGCCCATGAGTTTGAGACTAGCCTGAGCAACACAGGGAGACCCCTGTCTCTACAAACAAACAAAATAGCTGGTCATGGTGGCATGCGCCTGTGGTCCCAGCTACTCAGAAGACTGAAGTGGCGATCACTGGGGCCCAGAACCCCTGGGGCCCAGGAGGGTGAGGTTGCAGTTAGTGGTGATTGTGCCACTACACTCCAGCCTGGGTGGCGAGCAAGACCTTTCTAAAATACTAATATTAATACAACAGCTCATACTTTTTGAATGCTTACTATCGGCGAAGCACAGTGCTATGCACTTTGTGCACCTTATCTGTCATATTTATATCTTAGAGGTAGGTACTACAGGTTGGGTATCCTTTCTCCAAAATGCTTTGGTGTTTCAGATTTCAGGGTTTTGGGATTTTGAAATATTTGAACATACACAATGGGATATGTCGGGTTAGAGACCCAAATTTAAACACAAAATTCATTTATGTTTCCTATGCACCTTATGCACATAGCCTGATGGTGATTTTATGCAGTGTTTTTAATAACTTTGTGCATGAAACAAAGTTTTGACGGCAGTCTGTCATATCAAGTCCAGTGTGGAATTTTCCATTTGTAGCATCACGTTGGTGCTCAAAAAGTTTCAGATTTTAGAATATTTAGGATTGCAGATTTTTGGATTAGGGATGATCATACTGTATCATTATTCCCATTTTACCAATGTGGATTTTGAGGCACAGAGAGGTCAAATGCCTTGCCCAATGTCCTGAGATAGTACATGGCAGAGTCAGGATTTGCACCAAGCCATTTGCTCTTAATCTCTATGCTATGTGCCATTTACTGTGCTAGCCGTTGGGGATTTAAAAGTAAATATGACAAAGTCCCTGTCCTCAAAAAGTTCACAGTCTATTAGGAGAGAGGAAGTGTATACAGACAATTGCAAGGGCCTATGATAAATACTACAATAAAGATATGTAGAGTCGAGTGATTGTACCAAGCAGGGAATGATTAGTTCTACTTAGATGGGAGTGGAGAGTTGATGAAATTTCAAAGAGAGAACCTGTGAACTGGAATTTAAAGGATCAGAAAGTGTTTTTAGATAGGCCTAGTGACAGTAAAGAGCATCCAGGCAGAGGAAGCAGCATGTACAAAGAATCGTGAAGGGAACTGCTGGTTGTGGCAGAGTCAGGATATGCCAGGCAAGTGGAGGAAGATGTACAGAGTTCTAAACTTGTTTTTTGTTTTTTGAGACAAGGTCTCTCTCTATCACCCAGGCTGGAGTGCAGTAGCGCAATCACAGCTCACTGTAGTCTCAAATTCCTGGGCTTAAGTGATCCTTCTGCCTCAGCCTCCAAAGCAACTGGGACTATAGATGTGTGCCACCATTCCTGGCTCATATATGCAGTTTCTAACTACTGATAGAAACAGTTAGGTTTCTTTAAATATTCACATGTACCATGACTTGAAAGTGATATCCCCAAAGTGAAAATAATGGTTAAGTCCTTTAACTTTTAAAGTTTTTAAGTTGTTACTTTTTTTTTTTTTTTTTTTTTGAGGCTGTCTCAGTCTGTCACCCAGGCTGGAGTGCAGTGGTGCAATCTTGGCTCACTGCAACCTCTGCCTCCTGGGTTCAAGTGATTCTTATGCCTCAGCCTCCTGAGCAGCTGGGATTACACAGGCACTTGCCACCATGCCTGGCTCATTTTTGCATTTTTAGTATAGACAAGGTTTCTCTATGTTGGCCAGGCTGGTCACGAATTCCCGACCTCAAGTGATCCACTCACCTTGGCCTCCTAAAGTATTGGGATTACAGGCGTGAGCCACCACAGCTGGCTGAAAACCCTTTTATAAGGGCATCAAATCCTATTCTCCCCTCATGACTCAATCATCTCCTAAAGGCCACACCTCATAACACAGTTGCTTTGGAGATTAAGTTTCGACATGAATTGTGGACAGGACAAAAACATTCAAACCATAGCACTGATCATTAGGGAAATTGCATAGAGTTAGAAGGTCATTCAGAGGTGATTACGTTCAACTCATTAGCCTCTCTACGCCTTAGTTTTCTAATATGCAAAAAGTACATAGTAATAGGATTGTTGTGGAGACTAAGAGGAGATGATGTATGTAAAAACACTTAGCTCATTGTCTGGCACATAGTAAATTATCATAAATATTAGTTATTATTAGAGTATAGCTGTTATGGTTAGTAAATACCAGATTGAAAGGCCATAGTCTGTTCACTCAGTCATTTGAATTTATTTGGCATTTGCATGCCAGGCATTGTGCTAGAATCTGGTAAGCTAGTGAACAAAATTTATCTGTTTTCACGAAGCTTGTGTCCTAGGATACAGTTAATAAATATACCAGATGAGATGGTGATTGTGCTATGGAGAATAAAACAAGGTGGGGTTAAAGTATGAGATGTGCATGGGTGTTACTATGGAGTAGTCAGGAATGTTCTCCCTAAAAAGGTGACATCTGGGCAAAGGCCTGGAGAAAGGGAAGGAGTAAAAAGAATTTCAGACAGATTTTTACTGGAAAACATGGTTAAAAATTTGAGGCCGGGGGGCTGGGTGTGGTGGCTCATGCCTGTAATCCCAGCACTTTGGGAGGCCGAGGCAGGTGGATCACCTGAGGTCAAGAGTTTGAGACCAGGCTGGCCAACATGGTGAAACCCTGTCTCCTAAAAATACAAAAATTAGCCAGGCGTGGAGGCAGACGCCTGTAATCCCAGTTACTCGGGAGGTTGAGGCAGGAGAATCGCTTGAACCCGGGAGGTGGAGGTTGCAGTGAGCCGAGATTGTGCCATTGCACTCCAGCCTGGGGGACAAGAAAGAGATTTTGTCTCAAAAAAAAAAAAAAAAAAAAAAAAAAAAAAAAAAAATTTGAGGGTAGGGAACAGTTCTTTCACATTTTGGCAGCATGCAAAAACAATGTGGGCCTGAAACATATTACATTCGTATTGAATAACTATTCAACACAACATACTGAAACATATCATTAGTTAGGTGCTTAAAATAGGTGTGATTATCAGTATAACTGGAACTACAGCCTTTTTTTCTAATATTTCACTTTAAAAATTAAGCAACTTTTTTTTTTTTTTTTTTTTTTTTGTGACAGTTTTGCTCCATTACCCAGGCTGGAGTGCAGTGGTGCCATCTCGGGTCACTGCAGCCTTGACCTCCCAGGCTCAATCCATTCTCTTGCCTCAGCCTCCCAAGTAACTGGGATTACAGCCGCACACCACCATGCCCGGCTAATTTTTGTTCGGTAGAGTTGGGGGGGGTCTTACCATGTTGCCCAGGCTGGTATCAAACTCCTGACCTCAAGTAATCCTCCTGCCTCAGCCTCCCAAATTGTTGGGGTTACAGGCATGAGCCAGTGAACCCTCACACCCGGCCAATATTTACTTTTTGAATTAATAACACATTCACATGAAGCTATTCAGTGAAGTCTCCCTCCCTCTCCTGTTCTCATGCACATGCTTCCCGTTGCTCTCCACAGGTAACACTTACTCGTTTTTCTTTCATCTTTCCAAAGACTTTTTTGAAAAAACGAATATATCGGGAGGCTGAGGCAGGAGAATGGCGTGAAAACCCGGGAGGTGGAGCTTGCAGTGAGCCAAGATCGCACCGCTGCACTCCAGCCTGGGCGACAGAGCAAGGCTCCGTCTCAAAACAAACAAACAACGACAACAACAAAACCGGAATATATAAGCCAATACATGCTATACTTAAACAAGGAAAAACATCAAATATCCAGGGATCTTTTCCGAAGCTTGTATTTAAAAAGAAAATAAAATCAATCATATTTTGCCCCAGATGCTCAAGATGACCCACCTATCTTAGGCTCATGACCTTCAAGCCGGAAGTGTCCTAGCGCGGGAAAAGGTGAACCGGAAGGGCTGACAGGCGCTAGAGGCGCGCTTCACTGAGGTAACTCGGAGCAGTCAAAAGCGTGTAGTTGGGCTGTTTAGGAAGCAGCCCTAATCTTTTCACCCTGGGTCCACTTACGGGTTTGCCCTGCACCTCCACCTGCCTAACCTACCCTTCCTTGCTCTCATTGCCAAGGGTCTGCTTTGGCCTGGAGCCTCCTGACTTTTGGGCTGTGTCTAGAATCTTCCGCGCTCCCTACCCAGGAGAAGCAGCCACCCTCAGGCCTCCATCCGGATCTCTGCTTGGGCAGGATTGAGACTGTGGGTGAGTCATGAGGGTCTTGTCTGTTCATCGTGGAGAAGCGCCTTCTGCACATGTGCCTTGCGTGGTGGTGGTTTTTGTTTTAAACCTCATGTTTGCCTTATGAATGCAATGTAGTAATGTCGATTGTTCTTGTGCAAATTTTCAAACAACTCTGACGGCTCAGAGTTGGCAACATTTGGAACTGTTATTGGTGAATCTCGAGTTTTTCCTTGGTGAACCTTACTTTGCAGAATGTTTTAAGTATAGTGCGAAAGTTCTAGTGCAGTTGCAGAAGTGTGTAAATTCCCAAGGACATTTCTCGATTTTTTTCTTCATTCTGCTGGTAATTTTGTTTCCCCCAAAGTGCCTTGCACGAGCAAATTTAAATGGAATCTCACTGGGAATGAGATGACTGCCATGCTAATACTGATAATGCTGAATTATAAATATAAATTATTTGGTCGGGGCGGTGGCTCACGCCTGTAGTCCCAGCACTTTGGGAGGCCGAGGTGGGCAGATCTCCTGAGGTCAGGAGTTTGAGACCAGCCTGGTCAACATGGCAAAGCACCGGCTCTACTAAAAATACAAAAATTAGCCAGGCGAGGTGGCGGGCGCCTGTAATCCCAGCTCCTCAGGAGGTTGAGGCAGGAAAATCGCTTGAACCCGGGAGGCGGAGGTTGCAGTGAGCTGAGATCACACCACTGCACTCCAGCCTGGGCGACAGAGCGAGACTCTGTCTAAAAAATAAAATAAAATAAATTACTCATGTCATTGCTGCAATCTTCCACTTCACTTTGGTTTGAAAATAAGTGACAACCCTTAAGTCAGTTATGGGAACCTTTACGGTCACTGCACTTCTTTTAGAAAGAAAATGTGAAGATTCCACAGAGTCTTCTGTTTACATTGAGATCCTCGAACTGGTGATTATTGGTTATTTTGCTTTAGTTGTGATAAATTCCAATGGCTGTCTTTGTATTATACCTTGAAGAAAAAACCTATACTGACATGCCCCAACCTGAGAATCAGCAAATACTCTGTGGGTGGAGTTTCCTCTGTAGTCCTTCACTGGTGTCTTTTCTCAGCCATTTCTTCGGCCAATTTGAGTCTTTACAACCCTCCCTGGTTTCAGGGTTGTCTTGGGGTAGTTGTTTAGTTTTGGAAAATTAGATTCCCCATTTTGCTGATTTATAAAATGTGTTAATGCAGCTTGAGAAAACGTTTTAATTTCCATACGACTTCATATCGTAGTGTCAGGAAGGAAGCGAATGACAGATTTTAAAATTCCGAGTGTCCACTAGGCGGCAGCATAGTGTTTTTAGTTTCTTTCGCTCTGGCCGTGTATCCCGTAATAACTGTACAGGTGCGGCGATAGTGTTATTCTAATAGCAATAGATATCATATGTGGAATGCTTATTACACGCCAGGGGCTGGAGATTATCTCATTTAATCCTAAGAAAACAAACCCCAAACCCTGTACCGTAGGTATTCCCAGTATTCTCCTTACACAGAAAACCATGGGAAATAGATTAAATAACAATGCAAGGCTGATTACACAGCCAAGTGGTGGAGCTAGAATTGAAACCCAGGTGCTTAACCACCACTTCATGCTAACTAAATTAAAGTTATTGCAAGTTTGACCAAATTGTGAAGGATGCTATAAGATGAGAAGTCTGATGGTGTGTTTTCTGAAGGAGGTGAAAAGTGGGCACTGTTATTTATATAGTGTACCTCAAGACAGTTGGAGGTACACCATTTCCAAAACGCAGTATTTCCTAAATTGTGTTCTGGGGAGCACTAGTCCTGTGAGATGCTTCAATAAAAAAAGGTTTCTGTGGCCAGAAATACTCTTGGAATTCACTTAAGGGCTCTAAAATGTCCTGCGGTAAAGGAACTTGTTTAACCTAACTTTTTTGAATGTTCTTAAACCTCTCTGATTACCGCCGACATTAAGAGTCAATACTTACCTTTACTATATGAGTAAATACTTACACATGAGTCAATACTTACCTTTACCATAAGCAGTGTACACTTATGTTTTTTATTTTATTTTTTACTAGTCCAGCCTTTCCTTTAAAAAAAATTCTGGTCAAGACCCATTCTATTGATTTTTTTGACTCATGAATGAGTCACAGTCTACAGTTTTACTGCACTAGACCATGGGGTCCTCTTTTTTTGTGCTGTGCTTATTAATGGAACACACTTTGGGAAACTGTGTTAGGTCTATAGTTGAAATAAGTCATTGATGCAATGGTAAATGTCTTTGTTGATGGATTATGTTCTTTTATCAGCCCTGGTAACAGTTGAATGAGAACAGTGGTGGGGATTTTGTGTGTGTGTGTGTGTGTGTGTGTGTGTGTGTGTGTGTGTGTGTGTTTGAGACAGGATGTGGCTCTGTTGCCCAGGCTGGAGTGCAGTGGCGTAGTGTTGGCTTACTGCAACCTCCACTTCCTGGGCTCAAGTGATTCTCCCACCTCAGCCTCATGAATAGCTGGGACTACAGGAGCACACTACCGCAAGTGTATACTTTTTGTTTTTGTGTTTTGTTAGAGATAGGATTTCACCATGTTGCTCAGTCTGGTCTTGAGCTCCTGAGCTCAAGCAATTGCACTGCCTCAGCTTCCCAAAGTGCTGGGATTGCAGGCATGAGCCACCACACCTGTCTGAGAATGGTGTTTTTTAATTGGAAATTATTCTTTACAATCAGTTTAGGCCACTAATGAAGGAAGAACATATAACAATTTTGTAGATTAGAATTTTCCAAAGTATGTTCTTTGGAATACACGTTCCCCAGAATACTGGCTTGTCTTCTGAATTATGAAAAAAAGTGTTTCATGGTCAAGGTAAACTTGGGAAATATGGATTAAAGTTAAACAGGCTCTAACAAAGCTAATGGGACTGCTTATCTCTGAAATGGGTAGTGTATGGGATTTCCCAGATTTATTTGACTGTGGAACCTTTTTTTAGAAATGTATCTTGTGGGCCTTGTGCCCCTTAGAACATACTTTGGGAAATAATCATGTAGCTAATTAAGGCAGAAATGTTTTTGTTGTAATGCACATTTAGGTGAAAATTTTTATTGTAAATTATTCATGTCATTTTCCTAATTCATTTATTTGCTAATGTTGACATGACAGAGAAACACATCGGAAGTCATTCAGCTTTCTTAATTTCTTGATGACCTATGGAAATTTTCTGTTAGTAACAAGAAAAACCTTTATGAGATTTTATGGCACTGATTAATTTCATATAAAACTAAAACTTATTTTCAGTTAAGTTTAATGAGCAGTATATTTGTAGCTGTGTTGGAATCAACTTTTATTAAGCTATTTGGCAATTCTTGTTTCATATTTTTAAAAAATGGAGTTTAGTTTAGTTAAAAGTTGTAAGTGTTTTATAAAATCCTTAAAGGAATTTTCCTAAGTTTTATTTATAAGGTGGCCAAAATTAGTGTTTATGTACTTGATCCAAAGGTCTCTAGTATATTGCCTTAGATTGTTTGAATTTACAGTACATTTAGTAGCTTATTTTATGTTATGGTTTCATAATGATCTTTGTGGACAGAATATCCAATTCTCTCAATCTCTTCACACATATCATACAGTTAATGTTTTGTTTATTTCTAAATTTCTACAATTTATATATATAATCTTCCCTTTGTTTCTTAAAACAAGGAACAATTTGGTAAAGATTTTAGTATGAATAGAGAATGTTTTACTCATAATAGTGTAAATATTTTAAGAAACTAAAAGTGGTTTTTGTAATTTTATGTAATTTATATCAATTTAATAAAGTGTTTATCAAGTATTCACTATGCTCTCAAGGTTTTTCCCTACTTGGAGGTTAATAAGCCTTCTTCAAACATGAAGCAGTTAATGAAAAAGTAACATTATTTATGGTCAGTATTATAAATGGATAAAATAAAGTGCAAAATTATGTGGAATAGACAATAACAGAATGGGGCAATATACACAATAAAGTGCTAACCATATGATCTGACAGTAAGTATAGTTCAGAAAAGGAGAAATTGGTGTGAATGGGATTTGTAAGAAAATCTTCACAGAGGAGATGGAATTTGATCTGATTTTAAAATATGTTTAAACAGAGAATATGTGGCAAGGCATTTGGTATAATAGAGCAGAATATGTGATGGTATTAGTTCAGCCTCCTTAACATGACATAAAAGACCCCCTAAGACTTGCCTGCTTCTCAAGCCTCATCTCATCTTCTTTCAGCCTTACCTGTTAGACTTCAATCTCCCTATGCTACTTTTAGTTCTTCATTTAAAATGATGTTTCTTCCATCTGTGCCTTTACTTATGCTGTTTTTCCCTCTAAAATACTGTTATCTAATTTTTCATTTTACTAATGTCTTGTCTGTTAAGATTTTAAGTCTCAGCCCAGAAGTCCCCTTCCTCAGGCTGACTGGCCTTCCCAAGCCACCCCTGATTTTCTCATACTGGGTGTCCATCTTCACACATGATCACATTGTATTATAATTATTTTGTATATCTGTATCTTTCTACTAGAGTTCCTTGAGAAAAAGGTGTCTGCGTTTATTTTTTGTTGAGACAGGGTCTCATTCTGTCACACAGGCTGGAGTGTATTGGTGCGATCATAGCTAGTTATAGCCTCTACCTCCCTGGCTCAAGCCATCCTCCCACCTCAGCCTCCTGAGTAGCTGAGACTACAGGTGTGCACCACCATGCCCAGGTAATTTTTCTGTTTTTTGTAGAGACGTGGGTCTCACTATGTTGTCTAGGCTGATCTCGAACTCTTGGCCTCAAGCGATCCTCCTGCCTTAGCCGCCCAAAGTGCTGGGATTACAGAACTGAGCCAACACCTCCAGCCTGGATGTCTGTATTTTTTAAAAAATCAATTACATTTTGAATATAGAAGAGACTAATAAACATTTGTTAAATGAACAAATACATCTTTCTTTGTTTCCTTTATTTACTTACATTAATATTTTCAGGATTTAAGTTTCTTCTTAGTTCTGGTATTTTGAAATTTATTTAACAAGGTCAGGTTTACACTTGATTTTATAATTGATCTCTTTGGAAACTCAGTGATTTTTGTATTTTGGCCCTTTCACCTTATCCTTCACTGTACTCACTAAGAAAGAGAGGAGTATTATTCTCTTTTTTTCCCCTAAGGCTAAGCGTTCAATCTTTATATTTCTAAAACTCCTTCCCCATTAACTGTTTTTGGAATTATAGGTAGCCTAAAATCTAGTCTCCATAGGTTAATTAGATCAGAATTTGACAGCTAGAATTGCACTAGATATTATCTTATCTAATTTGCTGTTGAAATTATGACTATTTTTGCAATGGGATAGTATGTTTAAAAATTAACAATACAAAAATTAAACTTAGTTTAGCATTCTTATTTTAGAGATAAAGTGAATAAGGCTTGGGCACCGTGACTTTGAACTCTTTGAACACTTATAGCACCCTTTTTTGTTTATCTACCATGTCTTTTATATTATGCCTGGTGTTACCATGCCTTGAGTTAAACTTATTTGTATATGTGCTTTATCAATTTTTCTAGATTTTAAATACCTGGAGATTAAGATTAACTTGGCCAAGCACAGTAGCTCATACCTGTAATCTAGCACTTTGGGAGGCTGAGGTGGGAGGACTGCTTGAGCCCAGACTAGCCTGGGCAAACATAGTGAGACTCTCCGTCTCTACAAAAAGTACAAAAATTAGCTGGATGTTGTGGCATGTGCCTGCAGTCCCAGCTACTTGGGAGGCTGAGGTGGGAGGATCTCATGAGCTCAGGAGGTCGGAGCCACAGTGAGCTGTGATCACACCACTGCACTCCAGCCTTCATGACAGAGCGAGACCCTGTCTCAAAAAAAAAAAAAAAAAGATTTGTACCATCAAATTTGTACCATCTGTAGTTCCTTAAACAGAAAGATTTATTGAATTACATCATTGTTATTCTTTATTGCCTGTATATGAGAAGTCTAATTAATTTTTTAAAATCCGTATATGGATGCTCTTCCTTTATTGCTCTTCTCTAGGTCTTTCTAGCTTTGTAATATCCTTCTAAAAGTTTATCTATCACAGTTATAGGGAACACTTTGACTGTATATGCTACCTTCTTTGATTCATGGTTTTCAAGTATCCTTCTCTTGCCTTTTCCAAAGGATATGAGTGATGTATTCAATTCAGTGTAATATGCAATGCAACAAAAATTAATTTAGTTCCTACCTTTTAAAATTATTATATCTGGCAGTATGAGAATACAAATGTGTGTAAGACTTGGTCATTGGTCAAGGAATTTGCAATATAATGGATAAGGCAACTTTTGCTATTACAAGATAGAATCTGATGAGTGTAAATGTAATCAGTTCCAGCTTGGCACTTGTGCTATGTGGGACATAAAAGATCTTTCAGTTCTTTACCTTAGGAAATGTAATAGTTATAATTCTATTGGGTTTTAAAAGGTCCTGATGGAGTTAAGGAGATTCTCAATGAATCTTGTAGCAATCTAAGATCATATAATTCATGTTTATATGTTTTTAGATCATATTTTGATTTTTCTGAATCTTTTTTACTCTACACATACACGAGCTTGTGTATTATTAATGGGTATAATTTTGCACACAAAGGTTCACTTTTTGTGACAAATGCCATCCATATTTTACATTTACATACTAAATTAATAATTACATATGAAGGAGGTAGGCTTATTGGACTAATTTGCCATTCTTTTCAAGTTATAAGAGTATTCACAAGAATGAAAGACAATATGATGAAACTAAATTATGTGATATTTAAGAAAAAAGCAACTTGAAACTTATGGTTCTTTGCCAAAATTTTTTTTGTGAAAAATATTTTAGTTACTGAAAAATCAAAAATTTTTTTTATATTTGTAAATATAAAAAAGACAATTGTGTTTATATTCTTTGAATGTTTTAGCTAATGTCAAAGCCTACTGGTTGTTATTATGTGAAATGATAGTGTGAAATTGATGCTGTTATAGTATAACAATAAGGACGTGACTCATGTATTTTATGTACACATGCATTCAACTGTAGTGAC